>NC_142505.1:13870625-14515312 GCF_057876585.1 Rhinolophus sinicus
GCCTGGGGAAGTGTGCCCATCCAGGGTGAGGATCGCAGAACCCTCCACTGACCAGCATGTTCTCCTGCGGGTGGAGCACCAGCTGCTTGCCCCCTGCTGCCAACTCCTCACACTCCTGCTCCGGGCCAGGGCCAGGAACTCTGTGGCGGCGGCTAGCTCCATCTTGAGAAACAGAGAAGGGTCTGGAGACCAGGAGCCGGAAGTAGTGTGGCATTTCCGTGGTGTTGGTCAGCTTCAGGTGGTGGGTGGTCACCAGCTCACTCAGCACCTGGGTGGCCACAGGTCGGGGAGGCTGAAGGTACATCTCTCCCCTCTCCTCAAGTCCGTGGCTCTGGGTTGGAGATGAGGGTGTTGGGGGAGGGGACTCGGACTATAAGACCTGTGCCCCAGAAGGGCCTGTAGGGACATCTGAGATCCAGGTACGTTAGCGGGGCCAGGGGGTACAGCACACTCACCCCGGAACAGGGCTGGTCAGGGATGAGGTCACTGGCCTGGAGCCGGAAGTCCATGCCGCCGTCGTAGTCCAGCTCCACACTGAGCCTGCCAGCAACAGGCATCAGGGGGCCAGGCTGGGTCTCTGGGGTCTCTTGGCTGCCCCCACTCTGCTTATCTGGCCCTGCCAGCGTTTCCCTGGGCTCACTTGCTGGCTTCTCCTCTCTCCCATTCCTGTCATCTTGCTCCCAGAACCCTGTCTGGTCCCCACTAGTGCCCAGTAAGGATGCTCCCCACAGGGGGGTGGAGGAGGGAGGCCGGGAAGCCCAGCCAACTCACTGTGCAGTCCTCACGTAGCTATGCAGGTCCAGCCTCAGGGGTCCCACAGCAAAGTGCTGCAGGCGCCTCCTCCTCCCTGGAAGCTCCCTTTCCACCTGCCGAGCCCAAGCCTGGTTACTGGCAGTCTTTGGGATGGGCAGGCAGTGTGCTACCCAGGAGAGAGGCAGTGGCTGTGGCCCCGCCCCAGGCCAGGAGGACTTACCTCGTTGTCTAAGCTCATGAAGCCCAGGGCATAGCCAACACACTTCACCTTGTGCAGGATGTCGGGGCCAAGGACCATGGGTGTGAAGGAGACGGAGATGGTGCTGCTGCCCCCTGCAGGGACCACCTGGCACAGGTACAGTAGCCTCAGCACTGCCCTGGCCAGGGGGGACTGCGAGGCAGCTCCCAGCTCCGCCCCACTCACCACCTGCTGGGGGCTGATGCGGTACAGGTGGTCAGAGGGCACTCCCTCATGCCCCTGCAGGATGACCGAGATGATCCTTGTGTTACTGGAGCTGCTCTCCACCTGTCACCAAGATGTCACCGAGGCTCACTCAGGCTCAAGGCCCACTGGCCACACCTGGACTGCCAGCCCACCCGGGCCCCCCTTCTCACAGCTTCGTGGCTGGACACCGATTCCGTAGAAAGACTTGGGGGCTCAAAGGAGCTGCTGCCCTCAGGGGCCTCAGAGCACAGGAGGTCATTTCCTGCTTGGTCCTGCAGCGGGAAAGGTGGCCCGTAAAACACCAGCAGCTCCACCAGCCGGTCCTCCCTGTCGTCCGGAGCGTAGGTCTCCCAGTCCAGGCGGATGTCTGGGGCAGATGTGGGGGGAGAGGCAAGGAATAAGAAAGGAGCAGATGGATCTTCCCCATGCCCCCACCTCATGCAGCCCCTCAGAGGCTGCCCGTTCTCCCATACTTAGTGTGGATGGGGGCCTTACTTCCTCTCTAATGCCACTCCCACACAATTGTTTTCTAAAAAAATCCACAGGCTTATGCCATCGGGCTCTATCACCCCCAGTCCTCCGGTCCAAATGCACGAATCCAGGCACTTGGTGCGCTCCCCACCTCCTTGGGCCCTCCAACTCCTGTATCCCCTACCTTCTTCCCCTCCATCAGCCCCTGTCTGCTTTCACTTCCTTCCCCAGCCAGGCTAGTCTTTGGGGGCTACCATGTCAACTTGTCTTGCCAGGATTCTCAAATCTCCCTTTGCCTCCATCCTTCTACTCACCTGGCAAAACCTAACCCTGGATGAATTGAATTGACTCCCTGGACCCCACTGGATAAAGTCCCCCACTTTCCAAATAACTTGTCACACCCATAAATCTGCCCCCAACATAAACTGTGCCCCTGCTCTGTCCATCCCTCCGTTTCATACTCAGCTCTCCCTGCCGACCTGCACCATGACTGTCACAGCTTCCCTGCTTTTCTCCTCTGACACCTCTACTGCCTCCCCAACACTCAGCTGGCGGCCCCATCTCTCCTCTCAGAAGGCCCCAAAGCAGGAAGTCTTGGAAGTCCCACCCCCACATCTGTCTGCACTGATCCCATCTCCCTCCTGCCTTCAATCTTTTCCCCGCCCCCCTCTGCAGGGACCAGATATGTCCAGTCTCCCCTCTCTCCTAGCTGCATCCCAACAGCACTTAAACAAGGTGAGGTTCCCCTGACCTTGAACAAGCTTCCCTCTGCCAGTCGACCTTTCCAAGACCTCCTTCTCTCACCCTTTCATGGCAAGATCTTAGGACCAATTGTCCGTCTTCACCTCCCCCTCCTCAGCTCTCACCCACTCCCCAGTTAACTTCTGATTCATTGGCTCTGCCCTGAGGAACACACGCCCAATGCTCCCGATCTTGGATTTCTTAGGATTATTTATTACCTGGCACCTGCCTCTTACACCCACCAAATCACTCCCACCAAGGCTACCAATGACCTCCATGCCCTGAAATTCAGGGGGCAATCTCACTTTCAAGTAAAGACAGAGAAATGTACATGTGATGATGAGCCCCGAGGCCGGGAAGGTAACCACTAGAGGGAAGTAGAAGAGAAATGCCCAGTTAAACGAAGGGAAAACAGAAAAAAGTCACGAAAAGCAAAATGAAGAAAGTAGAAAAATTATGTAAAATACATTATAAGACAGAAAGGAAGAAACATATAGATTTACTGATTTTTCCTCTTAAAAGATCAGGTTGTGTTTTTAAAAAGCTCGGCTCTCTGTTGTTTATAAAGAAACACATCACAGTCATGAAGGGTAAAAACAGAGGGATGGGCAAAGAGGAAGCAGGCCGATGCCAACGTGCGACCAGGTGTAGCAACGTCAATATAAGGCAAGGGGGGGTAAGCACTGACGGGGACGACGAGGAACATTACGGGTTGATAAAAGGCATCATTTGTGAAGATTTAGTTCTCAAATGCACCGAACGACAGAATAGCTGAAAACATAACGCAAAACTACTGGAAATGCCAGGAGAACTTGATAAAGATATCAAACTATAGCATGTGATAAATATATAACTGCACAGATCTAGCCGACAAAAATCAGCAAGATCACCCAGAGTGGCAGTTCTCTTGCCCAGCTGTACATTCCTTAAAATCACCAGAAGAGCTTAAAACCACAGTGCCCAGGCCCTGCCCCCAGAGACCCTGATCCAGCTGGTCTGGGGCAGCCCAGCCTCGATCCTCACCAGAAGCTCCGACTGGTTCTGAGCTGACCACAGCTCTTCCCAGAGCCCAGACACTTCATCCCCCGGGCCAAGGTGGCTCAACCTTCCTCTTGGACTCAGCCTGAGCGCCCCCCACAGGGGAGCCTGTGATGCAGTCCCCAGTACTCTGGCCTCCCCTGTAATTATCCTGAATGCACTCAACACGCTAGCAGCTCACAACTCACAGTCATGTCTGTCCTGCCCATCAGGACAGAAGCCCCTCAGCAGAAACCTAGCTGTCCCGTTCCCTCTGTATCCCCAGCAACTTGCACAGCACCTGGCAGGTAGCTCAGATACCGCTGGCCAAAGGAATGAGAAACGGTGTCCCCTGCAAGTGTCTGTCCTTGATAAGCGCAGGGCATCTGGGAGACCCTGGGTTGGGCAAGGTCAAGTCCTGACCTCAAGGATATAAGTGGCTGTCTCTGAAAACACCCATCTGGCTTGGTCTCTCCCGACCTTGGCCCTTCGGGCCTCCCTCAGTAACCACAGGCCACCTGGACTCCTGGGTCCTGGTCGTGGGCCATCAGGTCCCCCAGCCCCATCTTCCCTCCCAGCCTGGCCTACCACATGGCACAGCCTGTCGTGAGAGCCCCAATGTAATTCATGAGCATCTCACCACAGGGGCTGGAGTTATTCAGGCGAAGGACCCGGGTAACTGTATCTCCTCCAGAGATCTGGGTGCTGAACCTGGAGGCAGGAGACCAGGCTCAGCTCAGCCACAGCCAGCACGCACCTTGCAGGCAGGGAGGGTTACTTCAGAGACGATGGCTGGGATCAGGAATCAGGCAGGGAGGAGGCCCCACAGAGGACTAGCTTCATCCTGGAGTCACCAAGACCCAGGGCTTGGCGGCCTTCCCAATGTAGTGGCTGGTGAACTGTGGCCCAGGGCTGCTCACTGCCCTGGTAGCACCTGTCCCCCAACCCTACAATCACACTGACCGACCGACAGATCCCACCTCAATTGGTGTGAGGGGCCCCAGGTCTGGCACTGACCTCGGGCCATACGGACTACTTGCTCCTTCTGTCCCCCCAAAGCCCTCTGAGATGTGCAGGTAGCAGCCATGTCCCCTGAGGCCTCTCCCCTCCAGGGCAACCCTGTCCTGCAGCTTTCTTGCTGGGTGGCACCAAGTAGCCCTGGGTCAGTTGAAGAGCAACAAGGTGGCCAGAGGGTTTCCAGGGGGCAGAGGATGAGGCTGGGGCGGGGCACCTGATGGTAGGCTCCTTCTGGAACTGGTCAGTGGTGTAGTTCCTCATCGAGGTGATGGGGCAGCCCACCACTGCCATGTGCACTGGGATGACCGATGGCGGCAGGTCTCCCACCTGCAAACACACCAATCATTTGTCACTCTTGTCACCAGCTGCCACCACCTCCCCTGGCTCATTCCCTCTATGCAAAGCTTTTCCTTCTCCAGCCAGCCCAAGCTCTCCACAGCTTGGTCCCAGCTGAGCCCAGACTCGCTCCGCACAGTCTGATGCTCACCCCAGATGCCCCAAAGGCAGGGGCTGCCGGCCTCCCAGCCCTGGCTTCCCTACCCTTCCTTCCGCCTCAGCTCTCCTGCCCCGAGACCTGCACAGATCTCCGAGCCCGGCCATCTATGGCCTCTTATGGCCCCTTGGATCACAGAAATGGAAAGAACTTTATTATTTCTCTGCTAATAAAAAGACATTTTTTTAAAATTAAAATAGAGTGTGATAATCACCCAAAATCCTACACCCCACAGCATGACTCACTGTCAACATTTACTTGTACAACTATCTAGATAGACTTCTTTTCTGTACGTAAAACAGATATAAATGAGGAGCATATGGGGCATGCTTTTGTTTTCGTCATCTTTTCTTTTCACAACGTATGATACTTTTATGAATGAAGGTTTACAGCGTCATTTAAAGGCCTGTGCAAACTATCCAAGCCCGTATTTTTATCAAATCTCTATTGATGGACATGGATGCTTAGATTGTCCCCCCCATTATAAACAATGCTGAGAAGAAAAGGTACAAAGTTATTTGTACGAAGTTATTTGTTCACATATCCACTTCTTCCCCTGGGGAAACTTTAAATGTGTGTACCCAGCACACAGCAAAAGGGCCTGCACAGGGCGAGGCACGTTTCCCACCCGATGGCCATAGTACATGAGAACACCCTTTCCCCCGCACCACCACCACCACCAACTTTTAAACCTCGCGACTCTTACCAAACCTGGTATTTCAGTGTGACTTCAATTACCAGTGATGGTGACATATTTTATGTATGTTCATCAGTCACCTGAATCTGTCATTCCTGAATTGCCTACTCAAACTCTTTGCCCACCTGGGTGCTTTGCCCCCCTTATTGTTAAGAACTCTTTGTACATTAAGGTGATCAACGCTTCGTCATACATAATACACACAATATAAAGCAAACATTTACTATAATTAACCTGTCCATATACTCAATAGTTCATGAAAGTCTTCTG
Source organism: Rhinolophus sinicus (assembly GCF_057876585.1). Taxonomy (NCBI): domain Eukaryota; kingdom Metazoa; phylum Chordata; class Mammalia; order Chiroptera; family Rhinolophidae; genus Rhinolophus; species Rhinolophus sinicus. The sequence continues at coordinate 13,876,530 of NC_142505.1, forward strand.
GGCCATAACTAAACAGTGCAGGATAATATGTGTGTTTCCCTCCATACTAAACTAGGAGCTCCTTGCTGGTATCGTCTGTTATCTTATTCATCCCTGTATCCTCCACAGCTGAGTGGACCACACAACAACCCATACACAGTAGGTGCTCAATTCATGCTGAGTAGTGAGTGAATGAATGGACCGATGGGCAAATAAATGAATGCACTGAGGCCTAGACGAGGATTTGGCTCTGGGAGGATGTTGCTGTCCCTCCACACTTACTCCCGCCTCTAGGTCCTGGGTCCTGGCCCAGGCAGGCAGCCTCTCTGATTCCTCTGTCTTCCTCAGTGCGGTCCCAGCCTCAGAGGATCTCACAGGAAAAGGTGTGGGAGGTTCCACTGTTCATGAGGTTGCTTCCTGCCTGAATCCCAGTGGTGGCTGCATATGAGAATGCCCGTCCCCAGCTCAATGGGCATCACTTTTCTCCTGGGTGAGATTTGAGGGGCTAGGGCCAGGTGTTGGAGAAGGGAGAGCCTGCAGGTGAGGGCCAGGGTCAGGTTCCCTGAACCCCAGGCCATTCCCTACCAACCAGCAAGCCCTTACCGTGCAGATGAGGTTGTCCCAGTACTCGCCCCACATGTTCGCACAGCCCGTGATGTTGACATGTAGCTGCTGGTAGGGCCCCAGCATGCCCTGGGAAATGTGGGGAAAGAAAGCTGCTCCTTTCCCATGAGACAATATGTTTTCCATAAAATCTGGGGGGACAACCAAGAAAGGGGTTTCAGGACCTTCAGGTGTAAGAAAAGCACTGTAGAAAAGCCACCTTACAGCCTCTCCTAGGTCCAGTGAAACGAACCCTCCTCCTGGGAGCCCAGAGTCCAGGGTCCAGCTTTTCTCAGCTCCCTCCAGTGGGGCCAGGCCCCAGTGGAAGCCCTCCCTCCTGAGCTGCTACCCATCTCAAATCAAATCCAGGTGCTATGCATGAGACTTAAGCCCTAGCAAGGAAATGGCCTCATTCAAAAGAGATGCGCTGTCAGGTAGAGGGCCACGGCCATCTCAGGGACCTTGCTAGAAAAGACACTGAGATGGTCGGGGTTCCCTCCCTGCAGCAGGTGTCCCACATCCTCAGAAGGCACGGAAAACCCCACTCTGGCCAGGTCTGGGCTCAGTACCTGACCTGGGGCTCTTACCCAGCTGTTCTCGCCTGGCCAACTGCTTACGAATCCTCGCTGTCTTCAGCAGAGCAGGAGACACGTCGGGGCTTTACCAGATGGGACACAGAAATAGCATCAAGCCATCTGGGCCTTCCCTCAGACCTGAGCCACCTCCTCTAGCAACCAGCATCCTAGCAGATGCCCAGCGGAGGAAGGTGGCCTGGCCTGCTCCTCCCAGGGGCGAGCTGGTCAGGTTTCTTCTTCACCTGCTTCTCTGGTCTTTGCTCCTGTTACACCCCTCCCACCCCAAGCCACTCACCCTATGGATTACCTCCCGAGAAACTCAGGGCTCCAGGGTAGGGATCTCCTATCCCCAGGCTCTGTGCCTTGGTGACCCGGGGATGCAAACCCACCCAGACTCCCCATCTCTTGCCCAGATTTATGCAACAGGCCCATTTCCAGTCTTTCCTGCTGACATCTGTCCAGCAGCGAGTGCACACTAACTTTTCTGGAGTGGAAAGTTAATAGCTTAGAAACTGTTAGTTAAAAACCCCATGGCGAGGGTTTTTAATTTGGGCCCCCCTGTGATAGGTGATTTGGCAGTGAGGTGTTTGTACTGATATGCTGGTAAACTGCCAATTTCTGTGGTGTAAATACTTTTCCTATGGCTGATTTCAAGTTACAGCTTTGCACAATGCTTCACTGACACATCTCTGCCCCCATAGTTCCCTCAGCTCCAATAACTTCTCCCTCAGCCACTATCCTAAATACTGCCTGGTCTATCAGAAGCCCTCTATCTAAGCAGGCCAGGCTGAGGAGAAGGGGCCACAACCCCAGCCTCTCCCCCAGGCCCTCCCAGGGTCGTGGAGGTGGGCAGCAGGAACCGTTCCCTCTCTGCCTTTCCCATGTCTCCTGTGAAAACAGCTCTTCCCACGCCCCACACCCACCAGCCTCCGGCCACCTAAGTCACACAAGGCCCAATGGGGCAAACCCCTCCTGGTCACATCCTCCCCGGTAACTGCCTCTGAAAGAAACCAGACTTACAGGCACGGTTTTTGATGCAGGCTGTTTTGAGGGCTCCCGAAGTACTCAAACTTGAGGGTGAAAGGGGTCTGTATTGGGGAGTGATTGGTCAGGATAAGCTGGCGATTCACGCAGGTCCTCAGTGGCACCGTCGAGCCAAAGTCCAGGCTGAGCTCCTCCTTGTGGCCTGGCCGCGGCTCTGTGCTAGGAACGCTGCCCCGTGCCCATGGACACTAGGTTACATGCCACCCTTGGTCTTGCCCAGTGAGCCACCTTCAGTGGGGCTGTGAGACCTGCCTCGGAACAGGCTTCATCCCTGGGCTCAATCCTCACCAAGCCGCCACCCCACTGATGTGCCCTCTTGTCAGCCCATGACGCCAACAGAGGCCTCAAACTCCACAAACTCTCCCTGGCCAGGGGCAGATGGGCTTGTCTCCCAGTCGCTGGGCCTCGTGAGGGAAAGTCCAAGGGACCTACAGCTCTGTCCCCAGTCATCCCCTACCTGCCTGGACACCATGCCTCCAAGTGTGGGGGGAAAGACCACACGGAGGACGAGGATGGGGTAGAGGGGTCTGTTCCCACAGAGGTGATGAGAAGCCACAATAACACTGTGGCCTCTTCCTGGCTGTAGGAATCCGCTGGGAGGGGGCTGGTACCACGAGGCAATACAGGTCCTTCATATGGTCGCCTCAGCCCTCAGGTCCTGGCTCTAGCCCTGGGCTCACCTTCTATCAGAGCCCTCCTCCAAGATGGCGATGGCCACTTGCAGTCCCTGGGGTTTCCCCAAAATGCCCAGAATCAGTGGCTCCTTCATGCCTGACACGGTACAAGGGAGGGCCAGATCAGTCAGCTCTTCCTATAAGAAAGCCCATCAGGGGCACATTAGCACAGGTGAGTCCCAAGGCTGGACTCAGATGGGCCTCAGATGGTCTTCCCCCAGCACAGGTGGTTGCTGGGTGGGTGAGGGGTGGGGTGGTGCTCAGCACAAAGTTCTTGACTTCCGTCCAGGCTCTCTGAGGAAGGGCTCCCCAGCCCCTTCAAGGAGCCACCATCCATAGGCCCAGCCTGTTGGCCCACACCCTGCCCCCAGGAGGCTTGGCCCCTTCCTCAGGGCTCCTGGCTGTGTCTGCTCCAAATATCTGGACACGCCCACATGAAGGGAGACCCTCAAAGTGGACCTCTGGAAGAGCCATACATTTATTCTGATGAAGCTACCACCACAGAAGTCAAACCCTCCTGAGTGAGGTCTGCTCCGTGACAGGTCTGGGCCTATCTGTCTGTCACCCTAGAGCTTAGGCTAAGCTGTGTAAGAAAGCCACTGTCCCCATGTTTGCCAGTGAGGAACCGGGACGTGGGTCTGCAAGTCTCTGAAGGAAGAAGTTTCTTCTTTACATGCCTTCCTGTGGGCTGCACCATGGAGAAGTTGTGCCCTTCTCAGGAGGAACCTGGCTGCCAGGTGGCCACCCCAGCAGCACCCAGCACAGGGCCTGCCGTGAGAAGCAGCTCTGCTCAGGATCTCTGGGCAAACTGGAAAGATGGGCCCACCTGTGGCCACAGAAAATGGCCTGCAGAGGGCTAAAGTTGGTGCCCAAGGCTAGATGTGGCCAATGGGTTTCAGGGCACGTCCATTTCAGGCCTGCTCCAGGCTTCCTGGCCTTGTGTCCCTGAAGAAAGGGACCCCATAGCCAAATGCAAGAAACCTCTTCCCCTGTCACAAAGACCAGGAGTGGGTCTGAGGCGGACCTCCCTGGCTGCACAGGTGTAGACAGTAGCAGGGCACCTTCCCAGTCCCTCAGACCCCCTCACACCTCTCCTCACCTGGGTATGAGTAGTCAACTCCAGACTGAGCTGGAACTCCTCATGGGGGCCCAGTGTGCCACATCTCGGGGAGACTTTTGCTGTACAGGAGCTTGCTTGGTGCCCCAGGAGCTGGAGGACACATGGATGGGCCTATTGTCATGTGCTGGGTTCCCAGGATGGGCCTGGGGTCCAGGCAGAGTGCTCAGCCTGCTGCATGCTCTGCTGGAGGCTGGTGGACCGGGGGCCTGGGGCAGGACCAGCAGGGCCAGGTGCTAGGGGTGGGGATAAACCACAGGTCGCTTCTCCTGTCCTCCCTGACCCCACGTGGACCTCACACCTGTCAAAGATGGCCCGGACTAAACAAGCTGCCCTGGGAGGCCAGGGTGACAGGCAACAGAAGGCAGCTGCCTCTGCTGCCCAGGAATGTCGTCCCATCTCCCACGGCATGCAGAGCAGGCTCCAGGCGGCCCCAGGGCCAGTGCCCCAGCTGGGCTCCCAGTCATGGGCTCACTGGCTGGGAGGTCTAGCTGTGTGCACCACAGACTCCTTCTCAGGACGGGAACTGAGATTCTCCAAAAACAGGGCAAGAAAAAGCCAGACCAAATGTGCTGCTCCTTTGAGGAGCCCAGCTTTTCTGGGCACTGTGGGTCAAAGGACAGGGAGGGGGAGGGAGGCTGAGTATCTGTTCTGGGGGGCACCTTCGGGGCAATATCCCCCCCCACATGGGGCTCTGGTGCTGAGGGCTGCAGACCTGGCACCGACAGTGCCGGCTCACTCACCTTGCCCCAGTTGAACTGGGTGGGCAGGAGTGTGCCATTGATGAGCGTGAGGGTTGCCTTCGTGGGCACGCCCAGGTAGAGGTTGCTGAGCTCCACCTGGCTGCTCTGTAGGTACACGTGGGGCTCCTGTACCTCGGCATACACTGGGAGGTAGCTGGGACACAAGGAAACAAAAGATAAAAGGCAAGCTGATCATAAAAGAAGAAATAAAACTGTCCCTATTTGCAGATGACATGACGGTCTATGTAGAAAATCCCAAGGAATCTTTTTCAAAAACTCCTAGAACTAATGAGTCAGCAAAGTTGTAAGGTACAAAATCAACATACAAAAACGAATCACACTTTTATATGTTAACGATGAACATGTGGAAACAAATTTAAAATAAAATACCATTTATAATTGCTCAAAAAATGGAAAGACTTAGGTATAAATCTAATAAATCACGTACAGGATTTGTGTGCTGAAAACTACAAAACATTGATGAAAGAAGACTTAATAAATGGAGGAACATGCCGTGTTCATGGATTAGAAGAGTCAACATGGTAAAGATGTCAATTCTCCCCAAACTGATCTATAGGTTTAACACAACTCTTGTCAAACTCCCAGCAAAGATTTGGTTAGATATAGACAAGCTGATTATAAAATTTATATGGAAAGACAAAGGGCAAAATGACAATTTTTAAAAAGAAGAATAAAGTAGGAAGTCACTCTACTGGATGTTAAGACTTACTATATACAGTAAATACTGTGCTGTTGGTGGAGGGATATGCACACAGATCAACAGAATGATACAGAAAACCTAGAAACAGACCCGCACAAATATGCCTGGGGTTTTCTCGTGTGTGTATGAAGAATGGAGATACTATGTATTTTGCTTTTAACTTTTCATGTTGAGATAATTGCGGATTCATATGCAGCCATAACAAAAACTAGAGCGGGATACTGTACACCCTTCACCGATTTCCCCAACGGCAACACCTTACATAACCACAGTACAATATCACAACCAGGAGATCCACACTGATCCAACCCAGCAATCTAATCCAGACCTCACTAGGTTTACACGCACTCATTTGTTGGTGTATATTTGCTTCTATGCCATTTTATGTCATGTGTAGATACATATGACACCACCAGTCAGGACACAGAATAGTCCATGACAAGGATGCCTTGTGTGACGTTTTGATAGCCACAGCCAAGTAACTGCTCCCTAACTGCTGGCAACCATTAATCTGTTCTCCAGCTCCATAATTTTAAAAATAGTATATAAATGGAATCATGCAGTATATCATCTTTTGATACTTGCTTTTTTCACCAGCATAATTCCCTTGAGGTCCATCCAAGTTGTGGAATGTATTAATAGTTTGTTCTTTTTTATTGCTGAGTAGTAGTCCATGGTGTGGATGTACCACCATTGATTAACTATTCTCCTATTTAAGAACATCTGGATGGTCCCAACTGATTTCTGACAAAGGTGCAAAAACAATTCCATGGGGGAAAGGATAGTCTTTGAATAAATGATGCTGGAGGAATTAGATATCCACAAGCAAAAATTAAATAAAATGGAACTCTACTTAAACCTTAGAAGTTATACAAAAATTAACTCAAAATGTATCACAAACTTAAATGTAAAACTATAAAACTTTTGGGGCAGCCGGATGACTCAGTTGGTCAGAGAGCGAGTTCTCAACAAAAAGGTTGCCGGTTCAATTCTCGCTTGGGACGGTGGGCTGCACCCCCTGCAACTAAGAAAATGGTGACTGGACTTGGAGTTGAGCTGTGCCCTCTACAACCAGATTGAAGAACAACGGCTTGGAGCTGATGGACCCTGGAGAAACACACTGTTCCTCAATATTCCTCAATAAAAAATTAAAAAAAAACACACACCAAAAAACCATAGAACTTTTAAAAAACAATAGGAGAAAATCCTTAAGACCCAAAAGGAAAATTCATAAAAGGAAAATTTGATACACTGGACCTCATCAAAATTAAAATTTTTTGCTCTGTGAAAGGTCCTTTTTCTTTCCAAAGACAAAATTACAGACTGAAGAAAAATTTGTAAACCACATATCGGACAAAAGACTTGTACCTAGACTATGAAAAGAACACTTAAAACGCAACAATAAAATAAAACAATCCAATTAGAACATGATGTAAACATTTTACCCAAGAGGATATGCAGATGGCAAGTAAGCACATGAAATATACTCAAAGTCACTAGCCATTAGGAGTGCTCGCCACACCTACACCCAGTTGTGGCAGAGGAAACTTGCACCACCAGGTTCTTAGGCAAATCAACCTCCTCTTCCATCCAGAAACAGGAATGGGCAGCCAAAGATTACTGGATGCAGAAGAAAAACCAAAAAGGGAAGGAGAAGGGCTCTACACCAAAAGCTGAGGAAACAAAAATTAGTTTCCTTGGGGAAATTTGAGAGGCTGTTGCACCCGCAAGACAGTAACAGATTACTGTTATATAAGAAAGGAACGGTCCAAGAACAAAAAAGCTTGAAATTGAAAAACATGATTGCCAAAAGAAGGGCATCTACCAAAGACCAAATTAGCGACCTGCAAGTCCAAGGCCATCTACCTGAACAAGAAGTAAAAACACTGAAAGATAGAAAAAGTGAGGAAAATGGTTAAATGCATGCAGTATAGATCCAGCATAATTTCCCACCGGTTTTTCTGGAGACAAACCCACCAGGCCCTGTCACAGGGTGGGCACATGACCCGAAGAGAACCAATCAGTTTACCTCTGGAGAAAGCCAGTTTCATTTTTCACTGAGGTTGTTAAACTGCGAGCCTTCGAGCCTGGAGCTCTAAGTGCTCTCCCTAAGTATAAAATGGCAGGGTTTTTGGGGGAGGATAATTCAAGAGTATCCATAAAGATTTAAAACGAGCATTTAAAGAAGCATTTTTCTCACTCTGTTGAGATCTTGCTTTCAGGCATATCTTCTGTTTGGCTCAAATAACTTTTTATAAAAATTATCCAAAAAATGAGCATTTAGATGTTTTTATAATGAAATACAAAATATATGCAGAAATGACCAAAAACACCTATACAGTGTAAATATATAACACAGTTTAAAGAGTAATTTAAAAAAACACCGGTGTCCCATTATCACTCAGCTTAAGAAACAAAATATTACCACTAGCCAGCTTAAGAAAACGAATATTATGCTTTAAAATAATTTGGGAAGGGGTAGTAAGAACTGAATAAGGATATGGATTAAACAATATTTGTAGTGATTTGATAATTATTGAAGGTAGGTAGGTAATGGGTACATGGGGGCTCATTATACTATTCTATTCTTACATATTGTGGACAAAAAAGGGCCACATATGAAAGCTGACAAGCTCAGGGGAGGCCAGCATGGCAGGGCTTACGAACTCAGACCGAAAGTAACCACATAGGATCGTCTGAACATAAACATTCATAACTAAAAGTGGGTCATGGCCGGTCATCACATCCTAGGCCTGTGGCTTCCTTGACAAAGGTCAGTCTTTACCTTAAGCGAGTCTGTCTTTTTGCGTCTAAGTTAACATTATCTTGGAATGTCAGGGTACATTCCTTTTTCCTCAAACCCCGAAGGGCACACCCACCTCACCAGGCCACAGAACCCCTCACTGTTATCTTGTTCCTCCCATATCATCTCTATGTACTATAAATGTTAATTATTAACTGTCCTTTACCCAACAATGTAAAAGAAGTACACGTAAGCGTCTCTCTGTTTTACTTTTTATCCAATCCCAGAGATTTCCCCGCTTTGCTTTCATCTACCACCAATGGATTTCATGTAAACCCCCCTTAGATCTCCCCCTTTGATTCTAACATATAAAATAAGCTGCAAAACTACCATTCTCAAGAGCATTTTCTCAATCCATTGAGATTTTGCTTCTGGGCAATTGTCCTCAGTTTGGCTCAAATAAACTCATAAAAATTCTCTAGAGGTTTGGACGTTTCTTATGTAGACAGTATGCAAGAAATTTTCTGGAAGGCAGGTGGGAAGGAGGGAAGGAGGGAAGGAAGGAAGGAAGGAAGGAAGGAAGGAAGGAAGGAAGGAAGGAAGGAAGGAAGGAAGGAAGGAAGGAAGGAAGGAAGGGAAAGGAAGGAAGAAAAGGAGGAAGGGAGGAAGGGAGGGAGGGAGGGAGGGAGGGAGAGAGGGAGGGAGGGAGGAAAGAATCATTACCAATAACCTTTGAGATCTCCAATGTGTTCCTCTCAGAACACAATGGTATTCACGCATTTAAATATACCACAACTATTCTGTGTCTGTTCTCTTGTTGAACACGGATTGTTTCCAGTTTTCACTATTATGCACCGCCTGGCTATGAGAATTCCCATATGAGCACACGGCTCCCACTGCACATGTAGAAGGAGTAACTCTAGAAAGGCTCATGCGGGGCCACCGGTTATGTGCATAATTTACCTTATTAGGTAACAATAAAGTGCTGCTGAAAGTGGTTGTACTAGTTTACATTCCTTTACCATGTACACACTGGAAGGATATACCCTGTAATATTACAGGTAACTAATGAGTTTTCTCCAGATAATAGAATAATTTTCTTCAGTAATTTCCAAATTTTATAAAATAAACATGTATTGCCTTGAAACTCTGAAATGTCTCTAGTTAATTACACGTCATACAAGAAAACATACTGTGAATGTGCAGAAAGTGTGCTGTGACAGTTCTGTCATCCCCCTCACCTCCAGGCCCCGTTCACCACCTCCAGCACCAGCAGGGTCTGCAGACGCTGGCACTGCAGGGCCTCCAAGGTGATGTTCACTCGGCACTCTCCCAGAGGTTGAACCTGGCCGCTGGAAGGCTCAATAGTGAAAGGAGACACCTGAATGGGAGGTCAATCCAGAAGCATAAGGAGGACACTTGGAACTGCAGAACTGGGGGCTGGCCATGCCCAACTGGAGTCACCCGTAAGCTGCCCCCAGCTCTTCAAAGAGCCATCTAGAACACGGAAGGAGGCAAGCAGGTCAGGGAGCACAGCTGAGCAAGAGTCTCAGGATTAAGAGGACAAAAACTGAGTCTCCAATTGACGGAAGAGGTCCCAGTGCACTGGCCGAGATCTGAGAGGTACAGGCAGAGAGGTGCCACACTGGTGGTGTGGGGACCATGCTGGGGGGAGGTGTGGCAGCTCTCTGAGAGGTCTGCCCAGCCCCACTGAGCAGGACCTTGATGGCTTTAAGTAAGGAAAGCCACCGCGTCGCCAAATTGGGGGAGGGGTGAAGCTTCCATGAGCCACAGATTTCTCCTCCCCCCACCCTCAACAGGCTTGTAGTCATTCACCTGGCAGGTATATCTCCTTCCCCGTACTACGCACACAGACAACGACAGAGGGGGAGGGAAAAGGTTTAAGAAGCGTGGACCTGGACAGGGCTCTCTACCCCTCTTCCTGCCCTCAACTGAGATAAAAAAGCACTGGTCTGAGTGGCCCCAGATGGGCCACACTGGCTCGTGGGGCGTCACTGGACATTGAAAGAGCACACCCAGGAGGGACATTATTCCTCTTTGGTCTCTTCCTTCCACGACACCAAGGCAATGAGTACAAGGCACCTGCCTGGAGGGTGGCCTGGCCACCCTACATGGGCCTGGCCTGCCTTTTTCCACCCCCACCTCCCCCCATGCTGTGCTGACCTGCGCCCTGAGCTCACTTGCTTTTGAAGTTTCACCTCCCTGGCACTGGTGGAATGGAAGGGCTGGCTGTCACTAGAGAGGCTGCTTAGGCCTCTCAGAAAAAGTGGCTTGTGTGCTCTAGGCGGAGTTTGGGGACCAAGCTCCTCCATAAGGAAAGAGCCCCTTTGTTTTCTTTGGTCTGTGTTCCTCATGTGCGTCTCTCTTGGAACTCTGGGGGTGTGGCTGTACTCTGGGGCTGGGTTTCTGGGTCACCTGACCTGAGCACGTCTAACAAAACCCAAATCTCAACGTTATGTTTGGGAGCTCAAAAGAATAGAGAACTGTAGAGACAGTGTCCCTACCAGCCTTGATTATGACATAAATCTTAATATTCCATAAAAATGTCAATGATTTCAATGATAAATTGTAATTCTTCTCAGTGGAAGAAAAACACAAACTGGGAATCAGAGAACTTGGATCTCCTGATTCTACCGCCCATTAGTATGTAACCCTGGGGAAGCCCCTCTCTCTCCTCTATGAAATGAGGTTGGCTGAGGTTCGTAAGTTTCCAGCTGTGCTCTGGAAAATCCCAGGGATTCCGCAGAGGTGCCTAGGGCAGGGAAGTGGGATGTGGGGAGAGGCAGGATAGTGCAGTGGGTTCCTCAAAAGGGGGTCTCTGGGTGGCCAGAGCAGTCATACTTTATTCTAGATATTGGTCTTCTCGCTAAGGTTTCATTTGAGGAAAGGGTTCCTTCCTAGTTATACTGATACCACACTGCCCCCAGTCATAGCCCTCTGCGGTTGGTACCGTGATCCAAGGATGGAGACCAGTGAGCCCTGGGAGGGAAAGGGCTAACTCCAGGCCTGTGTAACAGAACACCTGGCAATGGTTCTTGGCAATGGTGTTGGCCATTCAGTGCAAACTGCTATAACTTCTTAGTTTCAGAGTGTTCTGCTAGGGAAGTGAGGCCATCAGGTGAAGGAGAATGGCTTTTGAGTGGAAAAGAAAAGTCAGGAAAGGAGAAAGGGAATGTATGTTACCAGATACAATGCATGTGTGGCTGCAACTGTCTTTCCTTGTCTTCTGAATGTGGAAGGGAAAGTGTGCAGCGTTCTGACTTGGAGGGCAAGTGGGCAAGCAGGCTGGGGTCTCGGTAGGGAGCAGTCAGAGGGAGGTGCTTTCACCAAACAGACCTGGCCAGAGGCTCACATGTGCAGTGACGACTGAAGGCAGCTCATAGGGATCTAAGGCCACCAAGTGTGAAGAGTGGGGGTGGCGAGCCGGTGATTTATAACAAGGAAGGAGCAACTGATGCTTTTGCGCCTTTGTCTTCTTCTGGATTAAACACATATTCAAATGTGATGCCATGATTTAAATGTGATGATAATATTCTGCCACTTTTAGTCTTTTATATTTTTGTGGTAAACAGAAAAGTGCTGTTTGAGTGGAAATGAAACGGGTTTCCTTTTTGGAGCCTTTGGGTTTGGGCTGCAAACCCAGGCACACGCACCCCCTGGTGGCAGGTACTCAAACTGCAGGCACCATCCCTGGGAAGTTCCCAACCTTTGGGAAGAGCCAGCCCACACAGTCCTTCCCCCGTAGGCCTTGAAAGCTTCCCGCCCAGCTCAGCTACCTATTTTCTTCCTGACTCAGGCTGCTTTGACAGAGGGAGAAACCCATGTTCTGCTTCTGCGTCAGATGCACAGAAAGGAACAGGAACATCCAGTTTGGGGTTAAGTAGAAAGGACCCCGACTGCCTCAGAGATGGGGAGAGTTGGGGATACTGCCAAGCCAAAGTCACCGAGCAGGCTTTTCCTCTCCCAGCCTCAACCCTCTCAAAGCCCCAGCACAAGACCCATGACACAGGGAAATCGCCTTCTGGGGAGGGGAGCCAGCAGGGCCTGACTTACACCCTCAGGCCTTTCTTTGAGGCAGATCGGACTCTCCTTCATGGACCACACGGCTGGGAGCGGGCTGGTGTTCTGGATCTCGATGGAGTTGCTGGCTTTCTGCCCCAGGCGCAGCAAACCAAACTGAAGGGCTGAGATGTTGATGACGAGGGCAGGCCCCTGAGACACCGGAGGGGCCTGTCACTGGGCCACCTGGGAGTGGGCTCTGTGCCCTACCCCGGTCACCTGCCTGGCCCACCGAGCCGCCCAGCCTCCCAGCAGCACCTTGAAGGCCGCCTCGATGTGCAACACCACTGGCGAGGGCGAGTCTCTGATTTCACACAGCAGGTTCTGGCTTGTTGGGCCGGGGACACCCCCAGTAAACTTCAACTCAAAATCCTCGACCTCGTTGGACTCTGGGAGAGAGGGGGAAAGTGAGAGGTGGAGAAAGGAAGCAGGGGAGGTTCCTTCTGCAGCTGGGCCTGGATGCCTGGCCTTTGCTGACTTCATGTCCACATGGGCCAGGCTGCAGCTGGCCCGGACACCATGTCTCCTTCCCCAGCCAGCCCCAGGCCAGTCACGACCCTGCCAGAGTCCCCACAATACCTATGGTTCCTGTGCAGGGTTCCACTTCAACGATGTGACAGTCGCTGATCTTCCCCCACGTGTATCTGATGGCTGACTTGCTATAGTTCCACATCTGAAAGACACCCCAATCCAGGCTCCTCAGGGCTGTCCTTGCACATCAAATCTGTACCTGCTGAAGGACTCTGGGATTGTGGGCTCACAAAAGGTCCTCTTCACACCCTCCCAGCTAATTTCTAATCATCCAACAGCACTAACACCACACTGCAGGGTTTGCGGGCGCCACATTCTGCCAACGACGCATGAACACAGGAAGGGGTTCCTCAGCTCTGTCATTCGGAGGATGCTGGGGAGCTGATAAAACAACAGACATGCCCAGCCCAGCAACTGTGCAAACCAAGTTGATTCAGGGGCTCTAGGAACAGACTCATCCTCTAAGAGGTGGCTGTCACCATCAGCCCCTCCAGCCACATGCTCCTTCTAACTGTGCCCAAGTTCAGTACCAAGTATCTCAGTCAGCTAGCCTAGGCTGGGGGGAGATAATGACCTACCTTAAAAGTTTTCTTCACATTTATGCCAATGTAGTTCTCCCCGGGGATGATGAGGGCATATGGTTCTAGGAGCACCTGGAAAGGTTCCACTGAGCCTTTCACCTCAATTTCCAGGACGATCACATCATCCACAGAGTACGACGGCTCCTTCAGGTTTCCCAGTTCTGAGCTGAATACAAACCCACCATGAGCTAGGAGCCAACACAACCCAGGAGCACGGCCGTGCATGCCCCTCGCTTCTTTTTCTACAGAAAGAAAATGCTCCCCTTTCCGCAGTTACCAAACCCCTTAAAATCAGAGGCATCAGCCAATGTCCTGAGACAGTGATGAATGCCTGTGGCTCTGACAGCAACTCTACCTATGGCCTGAGATGGGGCAGTGCCCTGCTGCCTCCAGGGAGTAGGTTGCAGCAGCCAGCCTGGGATTTCTACATGAGGCTGACTGGAGACCCACCCTGACAGCTGCTTTAGGGAAGAGCTGGTAGCGATGCCCACCATGGGGCAAAACCTTCCCTCATTAGTCACTACCACCCAGGGGCCACCAACCTAGCTGCTGGTGGTAACAGTGAGCCTGGGGCACAGCTCCAAGGTTCCAGGGTGGCCTGCAGGTCTCACAGTGAGTCCAGTGGGCTCTGCTTCCTGCACACTGAGACCGTACCAGGCCTAGATGCCAGGGCAAGGCACATGTGGTCCCTCGTGTCAATGCCTGCTGGGGGTCAGGCGGCTCCTTTACTCCTTCCCTGTGCCTTCCCAGCGGACCTGGGCCCCACTGCCCAGCTCTCACCCAGGGCCCAGTCCCTGCTCACCTCACAGGCTCTGGGACTTCCTCTAGCACCATCTGGAGCACACTGTGAAAATCCCTCAGCTGCAAGACAAAGACAGGACCTACAGACAAACTGCACTGCAACCACCAGAAAGGCCTTCAGAAAACACTGCTGCTTCCATGCTCTCTCTCCACCATGCTGGGGAAAGAGGGGTGGCTGCCAGGACGTGTGGGCCTGGGGGACAGGAAGGAAAGCCTCTCTGGGACACAACATTGCCCCTTGGCAGTGCCCTCAGTGTGTCGGGGGCACCCTCCCACCCTCCCAGGACAGACAGCAATGTGGCTGGAGGCTGGGTTGAGAGGCAGACCTGCTCCTCTTACCAACAAGGGTCCCTGAGCACCCCCTTCACACCCAGCTCTCATTCTCCTCTCACCTGTCACACACAAGCTGAGAGGGGAGCTGTGTTAACCTTGCCCTAGGAACATGCGCCTCACCCTCTCTAGGTGCTGCTGGGGGCCGGGCAGGGATGGGAATGTCCTTGACGCAGTAGAAATACAGACGCCCCCAGAGCTGAGGAATCGAGCCCAGGGTACGGCTGCGCCTGAGGTGTGTGCAGGATCAGGACCAGACACAATGAGGATCTTCGTCCTAACGCCAGCACATCCTCCAGCCCCCCTCAGCTAAGTGCTGGCTTCGGCAGGCTGCTGGGGACCTGGTGGGGCCCAGCTGTGGCTTCAATGTCACTAAAGAAGCTAGACAGAGGGTGGAAATCTCATGTCCCAATCATGCATGACTGCCAAGATGGCGCCATTTTAACCTCGTGAGGAGAGAAGCTCAGGATGAAGTCGTGGTCCGTGTGAGGGTTGAGCATCCCCCTCTCAGGCGTGATGGAGAAGGCCGTCTCCCTGTCGGGGTGGTACTGGATGCTGTCCATGCAATAGCTTTCTCCGGGCATTAGGGACTGCAGGTTGGGTTTCATGATCTGCCAGTGGAAGGCCAGCTCCACGTGCCTGTGAGGGCAACACTGACAGTGGGCAGCCGATCCAAGGCCACGTCTTAATTCCATCAGGACCAGGCCCTCTCACCCGCTGCCTGCCTGGCCCTGTTCTGGAAGCAAGCAGGAAAGGACCGAGGACCAGGAAGTGGCCAGGTCAGCCCTCAGGCCCTTCCCATGGAGGAGTCTAGGTAAGAGGCATGACGTAGGCCAGAAGGTCTAAGCTGGAGACCACCTCAGACAGCCCCTCCACCTACCCTCGCAGCAGCTGGAGGTTGGAGCCACAATGACTCAGGGGAAACGTCAAACACAGGGAGTCATGCTCCAATCATTACACTGCAGGGTTCTAGGCATCCCCACAGATCTCAGAACGTGTTCTGCAGTGTCTCCTACCACACTTCCACCTGTCCGGCTGTCACCTCCCGGGACAGTTGTGGCCAGAAAGATATGTGCCCAGTGGCTGCCAACAGGAGCAGTGACAACTCCACGGTAGTAGGAGGGGCGGGACTCCAGGTGTGCCGCTGATGGCAGCTGTCAGTGGGAGGGGACGGCAGCTGAGTGCTGCTCATCATGCTGGTGACAAGCCCGTGTAAGCCCTGGCAGCCTGGCTGGGAGGCTCCACGAGGTGTGTCCTGGTGTAATGGCGGTGCTCTGAGGATGGTCAGGAAATAAAGGGCAGGGAGAACTGAATCCACAGGCCGGGCTGTCTGACCTTTGGATGCGGATGGCTTCGGGCAGGGCAGGAACTCGCTGGGAACACTGTTCCTGGCTAAGGCTGGGCTAGCATGCTCTAGAACAGCGCCGTCCCATATAACTTGCTGCAGTGATGGAAATCGTAAATATCTGTGCTGTCCAATATGATGGCCACTAGCTACATGTGTGGCTTCTGAGTACTTAAAATGTGGCTGGTGCCACTGAGGAAGTGAGTTTTTAATTTTATTTAATTTTTATTGATTTCAGTTGAAATAGCCACATGTGGCTATTGGCTACCAACATGAACAGTGCAAATCTGGATCCTTCCATTCTGTACCCAGACTCCTCCCTGGCCCTTGGAAGAAACCTGCTGCTTCACTGGGAACTTAGGGCCAGGTGAGGAAGGAGAAGGGGTATGTGTTGGGGGCTACTGCACAGGGGTCACTCACGTAGCATTTCTAATAATCAGCTGTCTCCTAGCTGTGGACTGAAGGTTTTCAGGCTCAAAGCGTATGAAGTGCTGGGCTGTTAAATCTGTGAGCTCTCCAGGCTCTGGCTGACTTTTTTCACCAGAAACGTAGATCAGCTCCAAAGCAACCAGCTGCCCGATTCCTAACAAAATAGGGGAGTGAAGTGTCACTAGGGCTGAAATCAGGATCTGTAGCCGAAGGCTGTCACAGGACCCATGCCACCATCCACATGCAATTGGCCTTGACCATGACCCAGGGAAATGCACAGGAGAAGAGGGTCCACTGACACAGAGATTCACGTCCCCACAGCTTCAGACCAAAAAGAGGTGATTTTGATAACCTAGCACATAGCAGCCAGTCAATTAATACCTGCTGAATGAAATTGGATAAAAGAAAGGGAGGGAGGGAGGGAGGCGGCAGGCACATCTTAGGGAAATTCAGCAGGACACTCCTTCTAACCCTACAGAAACCTAGGGGTGCCTCTGGTTGTTTATGTGTGAGTCACTGGCAGTTCCCCAAAGAAGATCAAGGTGAGTTTCAAAGTGAAGCAATGAAAGATGTCACCCCAGGTTTCCATCTATCTCTCCTTAGAAGGCTCCTTGGGACTGTCCTAAAGGCCACACTGGCTTGGGTCTCCAAGGTCTGACCAGAGCAAGAGGCCCCACACTAGATCCTGGTGCACGGAGGCTGCAGCATCCCTCCCGTGTGCCCCGTGACACAGAGTGGGCACAGCTGTGCCACTGCCAATGCCAGTGCAGCAGCTTCTGGAGCCCGGGGACCCACTCCCGCCCACCTGAAGTCACCAGCTCCTTTATCTGGCAGTTGTCACACACGATGACGAAGGTCTGCTCTGCCTGCCCGAGGCTTGTTGGGAGGAACAAGACCTGGGGGAGAGAAGGTTGCCCTGATATCTCCCACGAAGAGGCTTCTGCCCCCACCTTCCAGCCTCTTCTTCTCAGACACCCCCACCACCCACCGCCCTCCTCTTTCTGCTCTGCTCCCTGCCACGTCCCCACCTCCTATGGAAGGTGAGGGAGTTCAGCCACACTCCACCCCAGGGCAATGCAGAGAGCATGTTGAAAGAATATAAAGAGAAAGCTCACAGAGACTGACATATAAATGACAACATGTTTAACCTCATTCATAATAGAAGAAATGTAAATGAAAACCACCTAGAAGAACAAGTTTTCACTGTTTATCCTGGCAAAGAGCACAAAGTTAGCTATCATCAACGCTATGATATGATATCTTGCTTTTCTTCAAAATAATCTGCAGGGGCAGGGTAGGGATTGGTTGGAAGGGATGGAAGGGTGTAGATGCCGTAAAATTAGCCAAGAGTCGATAAATGTTGGAGCTGGGTAATGAGTACATGGGTGATGGCTAAACTGTTCTATTTTCGTATAGGTTAAAAAATGTCCAAGATAACAGTTAAAAAAAAAAAAAGAAACGTTTGACAAGATACAGTATTGGCAAGTGTGTGAGGAAACAGACACCCTCACAGGTTGTTGTCAGAAGTATAACTGGTCCAGTCCACACGGTGGGGATCTTGGTCACACGTATCTCAATTATGAGCAGAGACCCCTGAGTCAGCAGCTCTACTTCAAGGATTGTATCCAGCAGGCAGTCTCATACTTGGACAGACCGATGTATGTATAAGTTATTCGTGGAAATAGCCAGAGATCAGAAAACAAATCTTCACGTCCACCAGCAGGGTGTGGCTGAACTAAATGATGGTTCATTCGCATGGTGGAATACTATGCAGCTATAAAAAATATGAGCATGACCTCTAGGATATCGTATTAAGTGGAAAACACATGGTACAGAACAGAGCAGAGAGTGGGCAACAACTTGTGCGAAAGAGAAATGGAAACAAAGGAAAAACACGTGCATTGGCTGTAGGTATCACCTATCTCTGGAAGGGCTCTCAGAAAGTTGGTGAGATGGTGGCCTCTGGGCAGCTGAGGGACTTGGGTAAAAGGGAACATTGCACTGTTTATCTATTTGCATCTTCTGAATTTTTAAATGTGAACTTATATCTTATTTGGAAATATGAATACATTTTAAAACAAACAAAACCCCCAAACAATCAATAAACAAAATACATAAGGGGTGCAAAAGGGCCACACCTCCCTGACTATCTCACTGTTCCCCCATAGATTCCTCCTGCTGCTGCCCTCTTCTTTTCCTTGGGGATCATAGGAGGATGGGATGAGGGGGACATTCTAGCCTGGTCAGGGGTGACCAGCTCCAATTCCTTAAAGCCACAATAAGTCTCTGAGAAGGGCTGGGCTATGCCAAGAGAACCCAACCCACCCCTCAGCAGTAGACAGGACTGATAAAGCCTTATTATGCCTGAGTTGGCCCTGTCTCAATCCCGAGGGCCAGGTTCTTATGGGGGAATCAGATCAGCACAGCCAAGAACAAGCCAGCATCACCTCAGACCTCCAGAGCAAGACCCCATCAGGCACTTGAAACTGGAAAGAAGCTGATAAAGGGAGCCCTCTGTTACACCCTAGTAAAGGAGCTACAGCAATGGTCCACAAGCTTTGCTGCATACCAGCATCGCCTGGAAAGCTTTCAAAATCCTGTGTCCAGGCCACACCCCAGACCAATGAACTCAGAAGCTCAGGGCAGGAGCCCAGACATCAGTGTGTTTGCAGGTCTCTCAGGGGATTGCAAAGTGCAGCTGAGTTTGAGAACCTATGGCCTTTGGCTCTCACTACCCACTGAGGTGGTGCAGGTCAAACCCGCTGCCCCAGAAACCAGACAGCTTTTACTCTTGAACGTCAGTACCTCCCTCAGCAGGCTCGTGAGGAAAGCCACACGTGCACATGCCAGCCCCATGTGCAGCCACATGACAGCATAGTCAGACTCAGGGGCCAGGGAGTCAAGGAGGGCAACAGGGACAGAAAGACGGCACCATTTTTCACGGCTTTTCTGAGGACCAGTGAGCAGCTGTGACGAGCCAAAGAGACGGCTGAAAGGGGCCAGCTGGGAAAAGAGAAGCCCACAGCCAGTGGGCCAGACTCTCAGAGCTTCTACAGAAGTTCAGAGTAAGGCCTAAGGGAGGTGAGCCTTGTGGCCTATATAACTGAGGATGAAACAAGAGAGAACAAAGCCACAGGCATCACCCCGGTCATCGCTGGGGGGAGGGGTGTCCAAGAGAGGCTGAAGAACCAAGGGAAGTTCCTGGAGGCAGCTTAGATGCCTGTGGAGACAACTCCCAGGCTCATGGTGTGGACAAGCGATGCTCAGGGATCATGATGGAAATGCTAGAGCTTTCTGCACTTGCTCTGTGAGAGAGGCTGTAAGACAGCCGAATGACATCTCCCCACAGAGCATGCTCCTACACTGAAACCACTAAGGCTGGGACCTGGGATGGAAGTGGAGAGTTGGGTCATGAAGCAAGTAGTTGAGGAAAGAGCCATGACCGGTCATAAGAAAGAGGAAATATATGCCAACATCTCATCACCTACCTCCATTAATATGGCCTGCCCTGGAGCCAGCTCAAACACGGAAGGCAGGATCCCAAAGGGAGGTTGCTCAACGAAGCCAATGGTTGCAACAGCCTTCAAGAAAAGCAGAAGAGACTGTAACATCCAGTGCTCAGGGTACAAACGTCTCCAAACATCCATTTTGCAATGTGCAGGATCTTACGGATCATCCAGTCCCCCGTTAATGAACAAAGTGAGGCTCATTCGTTCCAGGTAGGAGGTACGAGGAATCCCACTGACAAGTGTTTCAGACACTGCGCAGGAGGCGTGAGAGACAGCCGCACCAAGGATGTGGGCTCCCAAAGCACGGTCCTTGCCCTCCTGCAATTCCCTCTGGGGCTGGTGCCAGCTTACCTATCCGCCTCCATCCTGACCCCTGGCTGTAAGCTCCTGAGTCGTGAGGGCAGCTGCCGTCTGGTCAGCAGAGCTGCAGCCCAGGTGCCTACACAGGACACCGCTGAGCATGCCAGGGACACACACCCATGCCTACAGGACCCTGGCAGCTAACAGACATGAGTGAAATGTGTGTCTTTTGGAACACATGGTCCTCTGGACCTATCACTTGTTTTCCTGAGACACAAGCACAGAGAACCACCTCTACCGTAAGAATAACAACGGTGTGGGCATGCGAACCAGCGGCGTCAGCATTCGGCTGCTGTGGGGGCTGCTGGGTGGGCGGACAGGAGAGATGGTGCATGGGCTCCGCTTCTTGCGCCAGCCAGCAGGGCCACCATGCATCCCGGCCCAAGGCTGCACATCTTCCTCCTCTTCCAGAGATTAGAATTGCAGATTTTGATGTGAAATCTCCCTATTTGTAAATGTTGGCTCAAAAAAAAACCACGTTTTTAAGCGCTGTGCCAAATAAACATGCCCGCAGAATTCAGCCAAAGAGCTGCCAGTCTGTGACCTCTGATATATTCAAACATTTGCTATAGTAACGACTGAATGAATGAATGAATGAACGCAGTGACACTGATCCAGGCCTTGAAGGATAAGGGAAGCGATATGACTCGCCCGGGGTCATGCATGAATTAGTGGAATAACCAGAACTGCAGCGCTCGTTTCCATATACACTGAGTCTCATTGCCATTTGGGTTGTGGCAGTTGAATAGAGAGGTTCTAAAATTCTGTTTTCCGTGTGTTTCCAGCCAGAGACGTGCTCCAGCAAGTCCCTCGCAGGGGATTATTTCCTTTGTTGGAGCTGCTCTTTTTCCAGGTAGCAATTTATGATCACTCACCCTGAAACTTGGCGGCGGCCAGCTCTTTTTAGGCATAATGCAGAACCTGCCGACACTGAAGCCCACATTTTTGCACAGGAATCTGGTCACCTTCATTCCCCCAATGAGGCAGTAACCACAGTCCAACACTGGCGACACTACAGCCACAGGAAAGGAGGGGCAAGAGAAACAACATGTCACTAACGCGTAGCTCTGACTAGGTCCTACTGTCATTGTTCTCCTGAGTATCAGCCAGAGCTCAGAGCAGCTGTGGAAGGGCCCCTGAGCCCCTGCCTGGCACCCCAAGCAGTGCTACGGGACTGTATACACTCCTGGCTAGAGCAGCAGGAGTCCACACCCACTGTGGGCTCAGACCTTAGCCAGGGCCGCCTGGTATGGCCCTGGAGGGTGTGGTCAGAGTCCCAACTTCCAGCCTGTAAGAGGCTTGTAACTGCGGGAGCCCAGCCAAAGCCAGCTTTCCCGAAGAAGCCCACCCCTACAGCCAGAGGCCACATCCGCTGGGGGCTCCAAGAATTCCTTTCCCTGCCTCAGGGTGGCACAGGCCCACTCAGGGGTATCAATGAGCCAGAAAGCCTATGCCGGGGGGTTAGCTTGGCTGCTGGCCTCCTCCCCTGCTGTGGTAATTCAGAGTCAGCCTCCCCTGGGAAGCTGGACAATCGGGGCCTGACACTGTGGAAGGCTGTGCAGAAGGCCCCGCCTCAGGACCAAGAAGCCCCTGACAAGCTGTATGCTGCCACAAAGGGGCCCTGAGAGCATGCAGTTCTTATAGGCTCTTGCCAACCCTCACTGAATCCACGGGAAGGCAGAGCACACACTCACGTGTCAGCACTGGGGGCAGTCTCCGGGCCTGCAGGGGGATCAAAAGCGTGTGGGCTGACTGTGTCTCGACTAAAATAAAATCATCAAAATCCCCAAGGCAGTCCGGTAAAAACTGGACAACGTACTGGCAGGTCATTCCCGGAGCCACCATTCCACCTTTTCCTGGAAACATCCCTATATATGACAAAAGCGACAAATGAGGATGTGGGGACCAGGCAGCCAGCCCGGCTCAGGCTCCAGTGCTACGAGGGCAGCCAGAGGGCACCGGTAGATCCCACCACAGGTGGGGCTGGCTCTATGAGTAAATGCCTTCTGGCCCAAAGCCACGCTGATGGCAGAACCACATGGCATGGGAAGAAGGCAGGCTGTGAGGGCAGAGACTCAGGTAGAAACACCAGGGCCGGGGAGGGGAGTGATATGGTCCATCTGGGATAGTTAGGTGGGGCCATGACTGGCTCTATGGCTTAGAATTTATTCTGTGGGCAGCAGAGAGCCTTTTGAGATTTCTGAGCTGGGGTGACATGATAAGAGTTGTTCTTGAGAAAAACACTGTGAGGTGGGAAGCCACTATAACAGTTTAAGCAAGGAATGAGGAGGGCTTGACTGAGGACAGTGACAGCGTGAAGTGGGAGGAGATGGCAGGACCAGAACCTGGAGGGAGGTGATCCGAGAAAGGAGCTGTCAGGACGCAGAGACCTCACTGGAAGGAGGAGCAGGCAGGCTGCCAGCAGAGTGCGAGGGATCCCCAGGACGGCTGAGGGAAATGTGGACCTGGGCTCGGGACACAGACAGGGAAGCCAGTCAAGGGCCAGGAGGGCCAGGAACTGGGAGGCAGTGCAGACAATGGCCACGCGCAGCTCACCCAATCCCAGAGAGAAGTACGGAGTAGAAGGCGGGAGGACTCGCAGGCAGCGGCTGGTCGCGGTGGTGTTCTGCAGGGAGATCACCGTCTGTGCAAAGGCAAAGGTGAGCTCTTTTAGACAGCAGTAGGGCCGGATGAATGACATGAGGTCTGGGCGTTACTAAATAATATGGGAAGGGGATAGGGGCATAAATGCAATAAGCTTGGTCACACGCTGGTACTGCTAAGCTGGGTGACAGGCATGTGGAGATTCATTATGCTATCTCTCTGCTTTTGTTTCTTCTTGGGAAAAAAAAAGTACAAGGTGAACATGAAGGTGGGAACAGATCTGACCTGGTCTTTGTTCTGTTTAAAATAACAGCTACTGTTTACAGAGCATCTGCCACGTGCTCTGTTCAACCTCGCAATAACCAGGAAAGGTGGGAACTGTCTCTATTTTACACTGAAGAAACTCAAGTTCAAAGAGGCTCCGATGTGTGTATGGTGTCAGAAGGGTACTAGATTTATTGGGGTGGTCACTTCATAAGTTATATAAATGTCTAATCACTATATTGTACACCGGAAACTACTAACATTGTACATCTACTGGATTTGAAAAATAAAATTATTATCAAAGAGACTCTTTGGCTGGTGAATAACAGGGTTGAAATTTGAACCCAGGACGTCTAGGTCCCATCCCACCTCTTAACTTACTGTCTTTTTCCCCACATATCCATTTGGGCTACTTCCCATGAGTCCAGTTGAGGGGTGTTACGGGCACCGTATGCCAGGGTTTTAATTGGGTCTCTCTCCTTCACTCAACTCAGCCAGCCCCCATTAAACCCCGCCTTCTGTTCTCCCCGCCTCAGATGGGGAGGCCCCGAAGGGCAAGTCCTGGGACTCACGGAGCAGCCGGCACAGCACCTCACACAGAAGAGGAGCTCAATACATGTATACATCTTTGGCTTGTATTTTACAGTGAAATATTACACTGGCTCATTCATTCAGCAAGCACTTACTCAACCTTCACCAGGCACCAGGCGAGGTTCTGAAGGTTAAAGACCAGTAAGTTGCAGAGCATCTGTAAAGAGCTGACTGAACAGGAGGCATGAGAGAAGGCCTCACCCAGGAGGTGGGCTCCCAAAGCACGGACCTTGTCCTCCTGCAGTTCCCTCTGTGGCTTACGAATCTGCCTCCATCCCGACCCTGGATATAAGCTCCTGAGTTGTGAGGGCAGCTGCCATCTTGTCAGCAGAGCCGACAAAAATGTATAAATTATAACATGACGAAAGCCATGTATCCATCATCCAGCTTAAGAAAAAAAAATATTAAAAATATAAAGCCCTACCCTAGCCCCCCACCAGATAACAGCTACATACATTTGATGTCTTCATACTTTTATTCTTAGGCATGTATTCCTAAATCAATATTTACGTCTATTTTTGGCCTGCACCACATATTGAACCAATCCGTCAGTGAACCAGACCAAGTGTGGAGAGACCCGTATTACGGTTTTAATTTCCATTCCCTGTTACTGGTGATAATGAGCATCTTTTTGTACATTTATTTGCCATGTGGGTTTCCTCCTGTGTGAGTGGTCGGTTCACAGTCTGTCAGTATTGTGCCATTGTGTACTTGGTCTTTTTCTTATTAGTTTGTGGGAGTTCCTCATATATTCTGGGTCCTAATTCTTTATCAAGTCTATGTTATAAACATCTCCAAGTTTATAACTTATTTTTTGATGACAGTTTCTAAAATTTCAATATAAAATATATCAACTTTTATGGCTCGGGCTTCAGTTTCAAGAAATCTTTCTATATCGCCTATATTCTTAAATGTTTGTTTTTTTACCTTGAGGTCTTCGCTGGAAAGAGTATGAGTATGGAGTATTTTGTTTTGCGTATGGAGTGAGGTGGGGGTTATTTTCCATATGGCAAGGATACTACACTCAGTTTTGTCTTCACGTCTGCACATGTGCACAGAACAGGCCGACCAGGAGCTCGTGCTGTTCCCTTAGTCAGGCCGCTGTGCTCTCGGACACGGAGCTAGTTGCAGCCACTGCTATCATTACAGACCGAGGTGGTGTTCATGGGGGCAGCTGTTGCTCATGTCGGCCGAGGCACACCTCAGGAGAGCCTTGCTCCCAGCCACACAAGGCAAACCACTGACCAAAAAAAGGCAGGAGCCAGGAGTTTCCATGGCTTCTAGGGGCTGTCCCACAAGAGAAAACAGTTCCTTGCACTGAATGACGGTCAGCTTGATAATACATTCTCATCTCCTTCCATCTCCTTTCCTCACTCCTCCCTGGAATTGTTAAAGGATAGAACGCAACCTCACCACCTTGGGCTCTGCTTTGTGGGAAACCCAGGCTATGCCAGTGGGTATCAGAAGGGCCCTAAAGCAGCAGACCCGTAGGATGTGATTCTGGAGTTGGCTTTCTCTCCAGTCTAGTGGCAATAAGAACCCTAGCTGGCAGGAGGTAGGGTGTAATGGCCCCTGGTGTGCAGTGGCATCCAAGTTACACTAAGGCTTTCACCCACGGTCCACTGAAATGAGGTGCAGGTGGAGGTCGGGCATTAAAACACATGGTAGCTGTGGTGGATACAAGGTCTGGGGCAGTGATAATTATAAGGATTGCAGGGTGGGTTGGCTTTCCTTAATAGCACTGGAAGCTTCAGAGGGAAAAAATGATAGGCACAGGGCAGTCAATTCAAGGCCCGTTGTGAAGACATTCCTTGCACTGCTGGGTTACACAAAATTTTCTCCTGATGTGTGCATGTGCGTATATTTCTTTTTGCTTGGTTTGGTTTGCTGGTTTTCATCGCGTATTTGTACACCTATGTTCTTTTCAAATATATACACGTATGATGTCTTCTAATTTACTAAGATATTGAAAGAAAACAAAAGAGAAACGATACGAAGCATGTGAACTCCCTTGCTTATAAGGTACAGGTTTCTATTTCTATCACAAATTTTTAGCCTCCAGCACTCACAGCCTGTGTCCCATTCGGTTCCCCATCTCAGGACAGAGAAGTTCTCACACAGCTTCCACAGGCTGGGGCATGGAGTGCACCAGTATTCTTCCACAAGACTGGCTTATGGTTTTCAGTTGTATAGTTCCTTATCTGGCTTTGGTGTCAAAGTAATACTAGGCTCAGTCTTAGTCCCTTCTGGTTGCTATACAAAATACCATAAACTCGGTGGCTTATGAACAACAGAAATGGATTGCTCACAGTTATGGAGGCTGGAAAGTCCAAGATCAAGGTACCAGCCTGATCATGTTTTGGGGAGGGCCCTCTTCCTGATTCACAGCCAGAGCCTTCACACTGTGTCCTCAAGTCGTGGAAGGGCAAGGGATCTCTCTTATCAAGGCAGTAACCCCATTTACGGAGGCTCCACTCTCATGACCCCAGCACTTGCCAAAGTCCTTACCTTCCAATACCATCATCTTGGAAGGTTAGGATTTCAACATGTGAATTTGGGGGGATACAAACATTCACACCATAGCTGGCTCATTACCTAATAGTGAGGGTCCATTCATCTTTTTCTATTCTCCAAAACAGTTTATATACAATAGGAAATAGCTTGAATGTTTGGTGGTGTACACCTGGAAAATGATCTGGGCCTGGGGTTTCTCTTTGTAGAAGGTTTTGGGTTTTTTTCCCCTTCTTCTGCCTCCCCCCACCCTCACTACAGTTCAAGCCGTTATTTCTCAGTCTAGTTGTGTAGGACACAGCTCCCTGGCCCATGCTGGTGTTATATTTAGTTATTTTCATCAAAATTGGACAACCACATGGTTTGAAGAGTGAAAGAGTTCTACAGGGCTTTGAAAATAGAAAACCTGTCCTCTTCCCCTGCACCCTCACCCTGTCCTTTCCCACTCCCCAAAATGCAAACACTTTTTTCTTCTTAGCTGATTATTTGGGTATTCCATGTGTCCAAATAGTGTTTTATTGTGTGTGTTTGTTTGTTTTTCCTTAACTTCCGTAGGGGAGCATGTTTCCTAGGAGTTTCCTGAGACATGGTATACAGGACATACATTTTTAAAGACTTTGCCAATTTGAAAATTTTTTTTTAGTCTTTAACTTCCTAGTTTAGCTGAGTAAAGAACAGGTAGGTATACAGTCATATGGACAACAGATGCAAGGTGCATTTCCAAAAGACATCACTAGATACAATTCAATTTATGTCATAGACTATGGTAGATTGCATTTCTCTTTTGGGGAGGCTGACTCTGGGGAAACCAGCCACTGTGCTCTGAAGAAGGGAAGAAATGGGAAAGGAAGTCGGCTAATACGGAGAAGCCTTAGGGAGAGGCCCATGGGGAGAGGAATGGAGGCCTGGGCTAAAAGCCTGCACCAACCACCCGACATGGGGGTGAATGAGACTTCAGATGCTTCTATCCCTGTCTTCTATCCCCCAGACATCACAGAGTACAGATACACTTTCTTTGCTGTGTCCTATTTGATTAGCAAGCAAATGGCTGTTTACACCACTAAGCCTTGGGGCAGTTTGTTACATGGTTATAAGTAACTGGAACGCTGACTATATTAAAGGAGACACCAATGAAAATTGCCCTTAAAACTATGCCTGAAAGGACCATTTCAAGAACTCTTTTTGTTTGCGTTTTTTCTATCAAATGATTTTAACCACAAACGCTGTTCTTAAGCTCCAGAACGTACTACATCTGGGATATATGCCTCCCACTAAGTAAATGCTTAGAATCTTGTAACTGGACATACAGTCACCGTGGAGATCTGATCCTGAGCCTCACTAAAAAGCCACTAAATGCAGAGATTTCCAGAAGTAGAACTTTATTCCAAGATTCTTCAAATGATTGTGGGAGAAAGGAGCTACCAGCATGGAATGGGAGGAGGCACTGTAGAATTAGACTGTAATTAGAAGTATCAGTGTGAAGTTACGATTTTAAATATTATGTACCTGTGTATGCATATGTGCATGTATAACGAGGGTGCCAAAAAATGTACACACATGACTTGTATTCTTCTTTTGTTATCGGTATATATTGAGTATTACAATTTTAATACAGTTTTTTCCTTTCCTAAAATGTGTATACATATTTTTGGCACCCTCTATATATGTATACTTACATATTTATGGTTGGACCTATGAAACTGCTATTTTCCCCCAGCTCTGTCTGATGAAAGGACCTAGAAGTGAGGATATCCCAAAAGCAAACAGCAGATTTAGTGCTTAGATCCTGGTTTCTAAATACCATTCTCTACTAAAAGGAACCAAGGCTTCTTAGAAACTGATTTCACAAGTGGAACAAAGAGAATACAAGATGAACCTGGGACATTTTGCAAGCCAGAATGTAAGGAAGTGCTCAAAAAAAAAAAAAAAAAAAAGAAAAGAAAAAGAAAAAAAGCTAGGTCATGTCAAAAGAATAGACAAGATTACTTGTAAGGTTCCCACTGGACAAATACGGGATAATTTTCAAAAGCAAAATGAATACTAATTTTTAATGAAATAACTCATTTTAGACTAGACTAACATAATTTCATTACCTAGAATGATTCTAAATAGAAGTGGCCTTGAATATTGGCCAACAAAATGAACTCTATACAACAGCTAATAGATTTTACAGTACCTGAGAACATATTTTGAGAAAGATGAAACAATCAATTAATGTAGAGGAAAAAAACAACTACTTTACTATAATTGACCAAACTGATCTTTAAGATGTATTTTCTTGATTAAATCTACACTGACCAGAACATTGGATACGGTCCCAAACGTGTCTGATCTATTTACAATACTCCAGTGCCCCCATGTGCACAGGGACATACACGCACGAAGAAGTTGTGGGGGGAATAGATGAACCCACATTTGCAGACTGGAGGTCACTGTTGAAGCTGGGTGGTGGGTTCATTGATAGACTTTCCCTCGTTTTCTGTATGGTTTTAGAATTCCATAATAAAGACTTTTAAAGAATAAAGAAGCAGATGGAGTAAGATCTATAAAGAAATAAGATTTCTACCTCATAAACTGATCCAATTTCATAATCTGTGAAAAACCCGACTGATGGCTCAGCGAGGAACACTGGTGTATCAGCGCAACTGTGGAAGGTCACGGAGGGGAGAAAGGCTGTTAGGTACGTCCATGCAATGAAATCCTACGTAGTGATTGATGCGTGTAAAATACATATACCCAAGCCACTACAGATATTCACAATATGTCATTTTTGGGGGCGGTTTTTTGTTGTTAAAGCAGGTTCTAAAATAATTTTATAGCATGATCACTGTGAAAATATTTGGAGCCACATATTTCATTTTCAGTGTGCACAGGACAAATTCTGAAAGCTTAAACGCCAATGTTAACTGGGTTTGTAATATAGGTGCTGCTCTTCTTTGAAATAGCAATCTTTTCTAATTTTTCTTAACAAAAGATATTATTTGTCTAATAAAGAAAGGTTAATAGTTTTAAGCTCATTAAAATGATTAACCCATGAAGCAACTCATTTTCTTCAGAAGGACAATTATTAAAATATAGCTAAAGACACTCTCCTAAATAAAATCACAAGTTATACTGCTTATTCGTAATTAATCAAAGTTTCAACATTTTTATTATCCAAGACATATGCACCCCAGTGGAAAGAGCACACGGCTGTAGAGTTTCCTCCCGTTTGACTCAGACCGTTCAGATGTAAACAGAGGGCCCACACTAACCTCTATTCCTCAAGACACTGGCAGGTCAGAAAAGCACAAACCCGGGACTCTGGGGATATCCAAGGACCACGTCTATGGGTAGCCCTGAAGCCCTGCTCTGTTCTCATAATGACACCCTCCCCCCGACACCAAAAGTCTAGCATGCATCATAAGCCAGACCAGACCCAGGACCTTCTGGGTTTTACTCTAAAGCGTCCGATTTTCTGAGAACACGAATCAGGGAAAGACACACCTCTGTTCCAGCTCTCTGCTCGGGACTTCTCCTCTCAGTGCTGGCTTCCTGGGAGGAAAGATGAGAGACTTGCCTCCACGTGGAGTGTTAGGAGGGAAAAACCGAGGGTTTCTCAGGAAGTGGTTCCGACTCTCCATTCTGGCAAGCAGACGTCGCTCCAATACTCTCTGTGGCACACGTAAATGGTTCATCCAGTTTTTATTCTTTGGTAGACTTGCTTTCTTTGAAACACAAAAATGTATAGAGTTAATGCCAGGCGGAGGGACTATGCGTGTTGACATCTTGGCCGGCTGCAGGACCCACGGAGGGCCAATGCAAACTCCTCGCTACTTGGCTGTGGATTGATCACAATGTCTCGTGTCACCTGGAACGCCTTCTCCTTCCTCATCTCCTTGTCCCCACAGCCCACACACATACTGCTGTGCACAGGCTTCAACACCAACCTTGACAGTCTCTCTGGTCCTGCGTTTGGCCTTTGAAGATGAGTCCCATGTCAGGCTGTCCATCGTGTAGTCTAACTCGTCTTCAAGCTTCGTGAGTGTCTTCTCGCATGAAGCTTCCCCCTTTTTGGTCAGCTCTTTCTTTGGGAGGGAACGCTTCTCAAAACTGAATGTCGGTTTCAAATATCCAGGGACTGAGGTGCCTATGGCACCAAGGAAACAAAATGAGTGAGCATACCAAGGTGAGGACGTGGATGTTCCGAAGATGACTAAATAAAACCACCAAAGCCACAGTTAGTTTGGTATTTTGTCCTAAACTTTCACATATACTATACCAGGTATAATTGCTCTTCAGCATATAATGACTCCTGAAACTCATTCTATGTACTTGAGACTTAGGACTTGCGTGTTAAAATACTTGTTTGTTGTTGAACATGGTCAAAGAACATAAGTAGACCACTGTTGCACACACACACACACACACACACACACACACACACACACACATGCATATACACATACCCCCATATGAACATCCTTTTTAAAGCTCACACAAGGAATCAGTTTGTATTAACTTTTTATACCTTTAAAAATCATCCTAAAAGGTTAAATGAGAACATTCACTGCTAGCAAGAATGCAACGAAACATTTCTTAGCACAGTGCCCGATAAATCCTCAATACATGCTAACTGCATCCTGATTTATTTGCATAAGATAGTGTGTTTCCAACTAACTTGAAAATCCTAAGTGGTTTAGTAGCCTACGACACTTGATTCTGCTGCCTCTTCCTGGTCTTATTTCTCTACATGATTCAGGTTATCAGTGGAAGTCTTTCCTCATCAACACCCTCAGTTCTCCAGATCCCAATCCTTGCACCCCAAATGCCTTCTCAGCTCCAAAGCCCCAGAGCTCATCAAAGAGTCTTGCCAACTCGGACGGCCGGCGAGCTCATCTTCTGAGCCTGGTACCACTACCTCATCCTGATGTTTGGCCACAGGATCCACACCATGACTTCTCCCCATTCACAAAGTCACTCTCCCAAACATCTACCTCCCTGCTTAAGCCCACAACCCAGCTTCCCACCCCACTCATTCTCAAAAGAGCTTACCTCCCGTATCACAGGAAACTGGCCCAATCCCTATCTCTCTCTCTCTCTCTCTCACACACACACACACACACAGAACACACATAACCCTTCCTGCCTTGCCTCCCTACCCAACCTTCCTTCCATACTCAAAGGGCAAAAAATTGCTCTTGTCCTGCATGGGGTATGGGAAAACCCCTAGGGCCATGTTCCGACTCCATCTGGAATTTGCTCCCCTGCTTATCTAAGTCTTCAGACCCTCCCTCTCTCTTGGTTCATTCCAATACATTTCTAAACATTTTCATATCTCTTGGCGTTGAGCAGCTGCCAAGAGCATCATATCCCACACTGAGGAGTTGAGACTTTTGTCTTGCAGGTGTTAGGAAGATAGCGAGGAAGTGGCATGCTCAGATTTGACCCTCCCAATATTTACTATTAAAATTAAAGAAAAGGGGGCAGGGAACCTATGAACAGGAAATGGCAGCAAAGGTGCATGCTAAAGAACTTCCCTGGAATGATATGCGTGGCTCTGAGAGTACAGAAGCTTTACCTTTAGGTGCAGAGCAAAATGGCACTGTGCCGCTGTAGTAATCGTCTGGGCAGATCAAGTGGTGTTTCTGTAGTAACTCATTGTCCACAGGCCAGCTGAAGACAGTGTTCACTACACAGAAGGGAATGAGGACAAAGGTGTTTCAAGCCAGACTGACGTTGAAGAGCCTACACCCAAACTTTCTTCCTCCACTGAGCCTAAACCATCTATCTACCAAAATTGTTTCTCAGAACCCCGGGGTTATTCTGAGATTTAAGAAACTAATCGGCAAATGTTTACCAGTCACTTAAAAGAGGCCAACTATTGGGCAAGACTGTGTTGTGGTATTAATTGAGCTAAAGTATTGTTACTCCCAGAGAGGTCTATATCCAAATAGAATGAAAACAAGTATGGTAGATTGAACAAATGGCCACAATTCTTCACCTGTCTCCGTATCCACACCCTTTGCCATGTGACTGCAATTCTGCTACTAGAGACAGAGCTCACATCTTTACCCTTGACTGTGGCCCTGTGATGTGCTTTGGCCAATGAGATGTGGGCAGGGATTTGAAATGTGCTTGTGCAGCAGAGTTTTTCCTCTTGTTCCTTTGCCATCATCATGAGAAGAGCTTTTCTGCCCCTGAGAAGAGTTCCTGCCCCTTCACCTTGGACCCCAGCATGAATCCACATGGAGCAAACCTGAGCCCGACCTGAGCCCTACCTGCAGCCAGGAGCCAAGTTCAGCTGGACCCACAACTGGAAGTCGGCCCAACCAGCCAAACCCAGGTAGATCATGCAACCCCCAACTGACCCACAAGTGAGAGAGAAAAATCTCATTTCATAGAGAACTCAACAATTAATATTTATGGTTGATGAGCCAAGAAATAGTAGTAAAAACATATTATTTAGAGGTGTCCAGAAAAATTAAAGCTAGAAATGGCCACCTTTAGCAAGTGGAGTGAGGTTGGGAGAGGAAAAGTGGAGGATTTTTTCCAATAGACTTTATTTTTTGGAGCAGTTTTAGGTTCTCAGCAAAACTGAGCAGAAGGTACAGATTTCCCATAAACTCCCTAGTGCCACACAAACACAGTCCCATTATCAAACTCCCCCACCAGAGTGGGACATGTCACAATGATGATCTTATACTGACACATCATTATCACCCAAAGTACATATTTCACATCCAGAGTTCACATTATGGTTCACTCTTGGTGGTGTTCATTCTATGGGTTTGGACAAATTTATAATGATATGTGTAGGTGGAGGATTTTCTAAACTATTTGATTTTCTTAAACCATGTATATCAATACTTTGATAAAAATTAAAGAATAAATATGATGAATGGGAATTTTGGAAGTTTTCAAACTTTGTTGCTTGTTCCATTAAGCAACATGGTGACTTAAAATGGCCTCTCCCTTTGGTGGGTCCTACAACCAAAGGTATAGGTGAGA
The DNA here is from genome assembly GCF_057876585.1 of Rhinolophus sinicus. Taxonomy (NCBI): domain Eukaryota; kingdom Metazoa; phylum Chordata; class Mammalia; order Chiroptera; family Rhinolophidae; genus Rhinolophus; species Rhinolophus sinicus. The sequence continues at coordinate 13,909,655 of NC_142505.1, forward strand.
CAAGTGAAGAATACATGTTTCTCCCGTTATATATGTTAATTTAAGAATTTTGAGATTTGGCCTAGTTACGGTGATAGTCAGGGTTTAATCAATAAAACAGAAATTACATATATCATATATTAAAGGGTTTGAATGCAGGGGATTATGGAATGGGAGAAAGTCGGGGAAGCCATCATTAATAACTTCGGCGAGCAGCACTGGGGCAGGGGTTTCTCAGGAATTTATCTGGAAACTGCTCATTCATCTGCCTGCTATTGCTTCTTGAGGATACTGGCCTCCCCTTCCAAAACTCACCAAGGGCCTCTCATCAGTGACCTATCCTGGAACCATCAGGGAAAGGTGCATTCTGGGAAATGTACTCCTTGGCCTCTCCTTTGCAATACAGAGACCTCAGCAGGGAGTAGCAGCAATGCCAAGTTGAGACAATCTAGCCCAGTTCCCAAGTACTTTGGTGACGGCCGATTTGAAATATTAAAGATAAAACTTTCATACAAAGGGCAAAAGCCATGTGGGAAGGAGATACACCCTCTCTTCCGATGCCACTCTCTCCACAGTCCTCCCCCAGGGTGTGGTGGGCAGATGTTATGTCTGCAGAAGGAGGCAGTTTGTTTATCAGATATTTGGAAAGTCTCTGTCCATGTCAGGCCTGAACTGTGTACCCGGTGAGCCTTGGAAAACCCTGCACTGGCCTGTGGTCATCCGCCTCCACCTGGGAAGGGCACCTTCCTGCGCTCACCCTATGTTCCTGAGTATGGCTCTGCAAGGAGTCTGCTCTCCCAGTCCCCAAAAGATAATGCAGAAAACTTATCAGTAAGGGGAGAGAATGAAAAGCACAAGATGTTCTGCAGAATTCTGGTCTTTCTGCCTCTGCCTGGGAGACATTTACGTATGTTTTCCACCTTGTGACATTTGTATTAGGAAACAGAGAAGGCTGTCTCTGTGCCTCAAGAAAGGTTTCAGAGGAATGTCCTTACCATCAACCATCTAAGTTATGAAAGAGATTCTGGGGTCACCTTGCCCCACATTGAGAAGAAGGGAGGGACCAAAGAGTGTCCAGGGAACTGTATTAAGGTCTCTACTTCTGCTACTTTTGAAATATTAGGTTGGTGCATAAGTAATTGCAGTTTTTGCAATTATTTTTAATCTTTTAAACCACAATTATTTGTGCACCAACCTAATAAAAGAAACATTATCGGCAGAAGGTTGAGAAACCAGAGCAGATAATGTCTGATTATAACTTAATATTATCTTGAGTAAAAAATAAAATGCAGGTCACTGAAAAAAATCTCCTGCCTGGTGTTTGTTTCTCACTTCTCAATGTTTTATTTCATTTTCATTAAAAAATAAAACAAAACAAACAAACAAACAAAAACCTAACCAATTGTTTAATCTCTCCTGATCTCTAGCCAAAAGGATCCTACCAAAGACAGAGACAGTATGTGACTCCCAGGGCTAAGAGGATATCAGGCAATTAATAAAATTGCCTGAGAATCTGCTACCACGCTGGGGGGAAGGATTCTGATTGCTGCATGACTCTGCTGTGGTGGAAAGAGAAACAGGAGATGTGAATCTGCGCTGAGTGTTTACTATCTAATGGGAATGGAGCCTCCGAGAGGGCAGGCCTGACATAGGATAGGACCTCATGCTCAGACCCACACCCTAAGGGAAGTCATCTAAGCTCATGTGACATTGTGCCTGGACAATGATCCTTCCTCTTCCTCCTGATAGAAGAGATGGGTTCTGACATCAGATACACTCAAATTCAAATCTGGGTCCCAGCCCTTCTGAGCTGTGGGAATTTAGGGACGTTACTTGATCCTCTCTCTGAGTTTAGTACCTGCATATATAAAATGGAGAGAAACCTACCTCCCAGAATCAATGCAAGGATTCAATGGAATAACCTATGCAAAGCACCTCCTGCAGTATCTGGTTCCTCGCAGGACCCCGTAACTGTAATGCCTTTCTAAGCCACTGTATCTTCCACTTCTCCCTCCCTCTGGGCCACAGATATGTCGGGTCTCCCAACCGTAGAAACACTGTCCCTTCTGCCTGCTGCACTAGAAAATGATGATTGTCAGGGAAGGAGAAGGATAGACCAAAGTCTTTGGGGAAAATAAAAGAACAAGGGCTTCTTAGAGACACGGCTGATTCCAGGTCTGGGGCAATAAATACACAAGATGAGCCTGGAACATCTGGACCATTCCAGAAAGTAAGGACGTTATCAAAGAAAATTGATGTTGTGTCAAGTGTTAGGAGTCAACTTGAAAAGTCTCCAATTTGCTGAAGATGGGAAATCAATAAGGATAACAAATATAATTGTAGTTATGAAATCCGTAAGTTCATAATAATACTTAAAACAAACTATATAAACCTCATCAGTCACCTTTGAAAGATGCTAGGGAACCAACTTATTATTTTAAAAACTGGAAAATAAAGGGAAAGTATTAATCCTGCCCATACCTTGGGGTAATCAAAGTAGTTGCCGGAAAGTTTTTCTTTATAGAAGTATTCCAGTACTACTTACATTTCATTATAATTTACAACCCCCAATGAAATAATAGATCCAGGCAAAGGCTGCGAACATCATGAAAAGAGAGACATCAAATACCATGCACCTCCAGAAGAAAGCACACAGCACCATCTATGAGGCGGTCTTGTCCCTTCCCCACCCCATCCCCCCCCAAAAAAAAATTGAACCTAAACTTCATCAACTCTCTAGAACTAATTACTGAAATGCAAGGATCATAAGAACAGATTAAACACCACAGTGTTAGCATCAGCAAAATCAGACTATGCGCAAGTCTATAGGAAAAATAACTCAATTTCTTTAACAAGTAAATTTATTAAAGAAAGAATCACCATAGAGGTGGATGATTGAAAAAAAAGTTTTCAGTGAATGCTGGTGGTGTGGTGCTGAGGCGTTGGTGAGGAGAAAGACATTGGTGAAATTTAAGAATCCCTTTCCACAAAATACTAATCAATTATAATTTAATTTAGAGAATTTAATGTGGAGAAGCCCCAGCAGACACCAACCTGACCAGGTGATCAAGGTTAACATCAACTGTGCCTCCTGATGGGCCAGAGTGAGGAGGGCACAACATAATTTATGTTGTGTTCCTGCCAAGAATGAATCTGAGTCTGGTCAGGAGAGAACATTAAACCCATTCTACAGAATGGAAGGCCTGTCAAGAACTTGTTAAGAGAGAGGATTCTGGGAAGATGCAGAGTAGGAAGCACCAGAAATCTGTCTCTCCATCTAGACAACAACTGCATTCGCAGAATCAGTCTAATGTAACTATTTTGGAACTCTGGAATCTATTGAAGGCTTGTAACTTCCAGGGAAAGACATGGACAGCAAATCGTGCTTAACTTTAGCTCCTAGAACAGCAGCTTACACATCCCTCATCCCCAATTCCATAGCAGGCATCTGTGAAGATGTTTCTAGGGCAACCTGCACATAGTATGTGGAAACGTGGGTGAACAAAAAGGACCCTGTCCTCCAAAAATCGGGGATCTGTGCTGTGCTGATTACTGCTTCTGATCACAGAGGAGTAGACATAGAGGCAGCAGCCATTATTGTCGCACCTCCCCTCATTGTTGCAAATCTCTCCTCCTCCAGCTGAAGTGACTTCCTGGGAACTTAAAAGGCCAGCTCCTTAATCCCACCCATTCACCTTTCTCTTTTTCCCCTTATGGGAGCCAGATATTAAAGACCAGGACATTAGAAAACAACTGGATATATGGGGGAAATTAGAATTTGACAGTACATGCCCAAGGAAAGGCTCAGAAAAGACCTGAGAAAACCTTAAGTATACACCTCAGGCTGACCCTCAGACAGCCTACAATAATTAAAAAACAAAACAAAAAAACAAGAAGGAAATTTATAGATATAAACACATTAAAAAAAAAAACACCAAGAAATATCTTAAACCAATAATCTAGACTTAGAACTTAAAGAACTAGAAAAAGAACAAATTAAACCCAAAGCTAGCAGAAAGAAGGAAATAATGAAGATTAGAGTATAAACAAAGTAGAGAACAGAAAGATAATAAAGAAAAATCAATGAACCCAAGAACTGGTTCTTGGAAAAGATAAATAAAATGAACAAATCTTTAGCTAGATCAACTAAGAAAAAAAGAGAAAAAACTCAAATGACTAAAATCAGAAATGAAAGTGGATATATCACTACTGATTCCAAAGAAATAAAAAAGGATTATAAATGAGTACTAGGAACATTTGTTTACCAACATATTGGATAACCTAGATAAAATGGACAAATTCCTAGAAACAGAAAATCTACCAAGACTAAATCATGAAGAAACAGAAAAATCTGAAGTGATCTATAAGTAGTAAAGAGATTGACTCAGTAATCAAAAATCTCTCAAACATAACCCACAGAATGAGAGAAAACTGTAAGTCATATATCTGACAAGGGATTAATAGCCAGAATACAGAATTCCTACAACTCAACAAGAAAATAATGGATTAAAAAAATGGGCTTAAATAGACATTTCTCCAAAGACAATATACAAATGGCCAATATGCACATGAAAAGCTGCTCAACATCACTAACCATCAGGGAAACGCAAATCAAAACTACAGTGAGATACCAGCTCACACTCATCAGGATGGCTAGTATCAAAAAACCCAGAAAATAACAGGTGTTGGCAAGAATGGGGAGAAATGGGAATTCTTGTGCACTGTTGGTGGGAATGTAAAAATGGTACAGCCACTGTGGAAACAGTATGGTGGTTTCTCAAAAAATTAAAACTAGAACTACCATGTGATCCAGCAGTTCTACTTCAGAGTATATAGCCAAAGGAATTGAAAGCAGGGTCTCAAAAAGATATTCATACACCCATGTTCATAGCAACATTACTCACAATAGCTAACACATGGAAGCGAAACAACCCAAGTGTCAATCAGTGGATGAATGGATATGTAAAATGTGGCATATACATACAACGGAATATTATTTAGCCTTAAAAAGAAAGGAAATTATAACATATGCTTCAACATGGATGAACCTCGAGGACATTACGCTAAGTGAAGTAAGCCAGTTGCAAAAAGACAAATACTGCATGATTCCACTTATATGAGGTATTTATAGTAGTGAAAATCCTAGAGACAGAAAGTAGAATGGTAGTTGTCAGGGGCTGTGGTAGGGGAGAATGGCGAGTTATTGTTTAATATGTATTTTCAATTTTACTAGATAAAAATAATTATGGAGATGAATGGTGGTGATGGCTATATATTATAAAGTATTTAATACCACTGAACTGCATGCTTAAGAATGGTTAAGATGGTAATTTTTATGTTATGCTCATTTTACCACAATAAAAAGAACTGGGAAAAAATCAAACTGTCAAGAACATGAGAGACAGGAAAGAAATCAAAGAATTGTTCCAAACGAAAAGTCTAAAAGAGACATGACAGTTATATGCCACATGACTTCCTCGAGAGCCACTGTGGGCCAGCTGGTGAAATGTGAATGGGATCTGTGCATTGGAGCTTAACGTTGCACCAATAATGATTTCTTGGCTTGGAGGATTGTATGCTGGTTATGTTGGAGAGTGTCCCTGTGGAGAGTGCTTTGTGGTCATGAAACATCATGTCTGTAACTTGCTCCCTAAATGTTTCGAGAGAGACTTGAGAGTGAGCAATGGAGCAAATACAGTAACATATTCACAGCTAGGGAATCGGGGTGAAGGGCACGCGAGAGTTCTTTATACGTACCTGGAGACAGCTTGATGAAGGGCTCCAGCGCCTGTACTTTGGCCTGGTGCATGGCCCGTTCTTTCTCCGCAAGGCTCCGTGCCTTGGCCTGAATGAGATGTCTCTCCAACATTTCAAACTCATCCAGCCGCTGCTTATAGAGTTCCCGAATCTGGCAGGTAGGTGATCAAGTGCACAGAAATATGGTGAGATCACATAGCATTACTCAACCTCGCTCAGGTATCAGGCCTTCCCGTGAAGCACAGAACAGTCACAGAGCTATAGAGACCATCTGGTCCAACCAAACATGTGAAAACTGAGAACCCCTCTCTCCCCCCCCCCACGAGGAAAATGGCCTAAAGGTTTCATAAGTAACAGAGGCAAGCTGGAAACCCTGTCTCCTGACTTCACAGTAAAGAGAGCTGCCATTCGAACTCTGAAATACCAAATACAAGTTAGCACACCATTGTGGTAGACAAAGGGCTATGCCACCTGGGTTCCCCTTCAAAGAAGGACTTGGTACTGAGCTTTAGGGAGGTAGTGAGCACACAGCCTCTAGCTATCAGCCCTTCAGAGTTTACCTCAGCGGCTTGAACGCACTCAGCTGAGCCTCTGAGAGTTAAAGGAGTCGCCAGCAACGTGGTCAGCAGTCAGACTCAGCAGAGAGGACTCAAGTCAGCTGCTTTCCTTACACAGATGAGGAATCAGAGCTGTGTTCCAGAGACTGGGCATGCTTCCTAAAATCTGGGCATGAATGCCTCCATTAAGACTGTGGGTTTTAATACAAGGTCAGGCACCCCAAAGGGGGGCCAGTGACTTATCTCCAGCTACCTGCCCCAAGTCATTTTATTTATACATGCTATACAGGCATACCTCGCCTTATTGGGCTTCACAGATTGTTTGCTCATTTTCACAAATCGAAGGCAAGACCCTCCACCCCCAAAAAGATTACCACTCGCTTTATTGCATACTACCTTTTTTATGGTGGTCTGGAACCAAACCCGCAATATCTCCGAGGTATGCCTGTATATAATGTGTGCACGTATGTAAAGAAAAAAAGATAGATGCTACAGAGATATGCCTGATGTGTGCAGTAGCTGTGTATCTGTATAAGTATGTGTATAGAGTGTCCTTCCACTTGAATGTCGATACATTGAGGCAGGGACTTGGCTTTTATCCAGCTGCATCCCCAGTGTCTGGAACAGTGCCTGGCACCTGACAGATGCTGACACTTGTCCAGCGGCTGAGCCCTGCAGGAGGCCGCCTTTCTGCAGCGCGTCCTGGCCACCCGCTACCCCAGCCCGGCCGCCCGTACTGTCCGCAGACACTACGCCCCGGCGTCCCGGGTGAGCACGGATAGAAAGCGCTAGGGGCCGCCGGGCAGTGTTACCTGCTGCAGTTCGTCCACGAACTCCTCGTGGTGCGCATCCTTGCTGCCGCGGGCCTTGATCAAACTCGCGCTCACGTCTTCGCCGATCACCTCGGCAGTGTACAAATTACGGAAGACGCTGGTGAGCAAGTGCGAGATGTCCTGGGTGCAACGCGAGGTGGGGCGTAGACGCAGCAGGTGCGGCTCGGGCAACGGCGAGGACCCAAGGGGCGAGAGGCGGTGGGGTCGAGTCCTGAAGCCGTAGTGGAAGGCCTCGGGGTCGGCGGGGGAGGACAGCCAGATGGACTGGCTGGGGCCGTGAATCCGGTCCAGACGCGAGGGTGGCGTCCACGTTGCCCCAGAGAACGCACAGGACCCAGACTGGTCAGACTGGCGGTCCCTGGCTCGTCCGGTCTCCATGGCAACTAAAAACGCCGCTAACTCCCGGCCACACTTCCGCTTCTGGCCCCGCCTTTTCCGTTTTGCCTCTCTCGTTTTCTGTGTCGTCATCGCCAAAATATGTGCATCATGGGCATCACCTGTATTCAGGTGAGCTTAGTGCGAGGCACCAGTGGAGAAAGGGTTAATTGCACAGCCAGAGCAGTCTGATTGCAAAACATGCTTTCCAACTACCTATCTTCATCCATCCATTTTCTAATTTGTTAAGCAATCATTAATTCGCTTATTTAATATTTATTGTGTAAAGATTCTCTTTCAGGTCTGTGCTGGGAAAGAAGTAAGAGGCTGCTTCTGCCCTCAGGGAGCTCACAGGCGTCTGTGTGTGTGTGTGTGTGTGTGTGTGTGTGTGTGTGTGTGTGTGTTAGGGGGAAATCGGGGGGGGGGGGGGGGAACAGGAAAACAATTGCAATTTAGTGGGTTAAGGCCAAGGCAGAGATAAATGTTGGTGGTCATGGAACCACAAAGGACAGGAACTTAATCAGTCTATAGAGTGAGCACAGTGGCTTTTTGGAAGAAGTGAAGATCAATCAGAGATTCAAAAAATGGAGCAGACTCCCTTTAGTCATCAAGGAAGTGGAAATTAAAACCACAATTTGAAAGCGCTACGTACTTAGTAGAATGTGCAATCAATAAATCAACAAATTCATAAAAACAAATCAACCAACCAACCAAATGCTGGTGAAGATGTGTAGAGAATTCTCATATATGCCATGGGAATACAAACTACTTCAGTAGTTCTGGAAAACAATTTGGCAGTTTCTAATAAAGTTACACATACAAATGAAATGAAAACTTACAGACACACAAAACCCTGTACACAAAAGTTGAGACAGTTGTAGTCATACTCTCCAAAAACTGGAAAAACCCAAATGTCCTAACCACTGGTGAAAGGATAAATTTTGGTACATCTATATAACAGAATACTCTCAACAATAAAGAGGAAATAGACTATTGATACAACAGCATAGATGAATTATCAAATGTGTTATGCTAGGTAAGAGAAATCATTTTCAATAGGCTATATACATACTGAATGATTCCATTTATAGGATATTCTTGAAAATGCAAAATAGAAAACAGATCAGTGATTGCCAAGAGCTGATGATAAGAACTAGTGTTGGCTCCAAAGGAGTGTGAAGAAAGTTCTTGGGGTGATGGAACTGTTCCCTATCTTGATTGTGGTGGTGGTTACAAAACTGTATGGATTTGTCAAACCTCACGGGATAGTACACTTTAAAGGGTGAATTTTACTGTATATAAATTCTATTTAAACTTGTTAAGTGAAAAAACAAAAGAAAAAAACAAAACAAAACAAAAAATGAGTAGGAGTAAGCCAGGAGAGAAGGAAAAAGGGCACTCCCTGCACCCGTTGTGCAAAAGCTGGGAGAGAGCAAAGGAAATGAAAAAAGGTCAGGAATGGCGATGATTGGAGATAGATCTAAAAGGGAAGAATTGACAAAACTTGCTGATAGATAATGGGAATGAGAGAGAAGAGGGGTCAAGGATGACTCCTAAATATCATGCGTGTGCAAACAGGTGAGTACATCCACTGAGCTGTTGGAAAGAGGACTGCTCTTGTCCAGGGCAGCAGTTTGATATCACATTGATTGCTCACAAGTGATACAACTGGACACCTTTTATTCCTGGGGTGAATCTGTGTGCCTTACAGCCTGAAACCCACTTCCTGAGATGAGCCCCAGGATGCTTGCCCACAGACCTCGCCCACTTCCGCTTCTCTTCGTTGGGCCTAGTTCCCTCCTTTGTCCTTGCAAGTAATTTTCTGTCCTCAGAGCTGGCAAGGAAGCTCTGGACTGTGTACTTGAGAGAACCCTACTCTGGCTTCCCTCCAGTCACACCCTTCTCTACAGAGAGACTAGACTACAAGGCCAAGATAACAGGCTCCATACCTCCCATCCAAGCACCGGCAACCCCCAAATTATTTGCCCAAACATCCTGACAGGGCCTGTGTAGGCCTCTTCTTTAAGGCCTTCCCCTCTATGCTAACCAGTATGTGCACTAAGGGGTAGATTTGGTGGAGGGAGCTTGGGCAAGTGGGCTGGTTTGTCCAATTGTCTGCAAGCATGCAAGGTCCCCAATAGTGCAAACGGATCTGTGGGGGGAAGAGAAGTGGACCAGTCTGGGGGCCCTCCATTGCTCTAATATTAGGAGTGGGCCTGCACAAAGTGGGTGATCCTGCTAGGAGCACTTCTACTTGAGGAGGCTCCCTAGCCCCCTTCCCTGTCTTAGGAAAGAACAGGACAATGGATTCTTGCCATCACTTTTGGCCTCTACATCCTGTCTCCAAACAACCTGAGTAGATCACAGAGGGTCTGACCCAGCCTAGGAGATGTCTCCCATTTTTCTGACCCTTCCTATTCTCTGGCTTCAATCCCCTCTGCTCTGTCTAGGCCAAGGTCTCCAGCAATCCTCCAATTCCTCCAATGGCAGCGGACACTCCTCTGTCCTCATCTTCCTGGACGTTTCAGCAGTATCTACTGTTGCCCTTTCCCTTTTAATGACGCACTCTCTTCCCTTGCTTTCCCCTTTCTTCTGTGCTTCCCGTCTCCACCCTTTCTCCCTTTTCTACGGAGATACTCGGATAAGCTGGATGCAACCCTGATTCCACTGTACCCAGCATTCAATTTCTTTGCGCTTTGACTAAGCGGATAAATGAATGGTTCAAACCCTGCACCAGTAACAAAGGGTTCGGGCCATCTTTGAACCACTTGCCAGCCCTCTCCACTATGAGAAATTCGTCAGCACAAAGGGAATTTCTTGAGCTGCCTTCTTCATTTTATTACCTGTTCTGCTGATCAGAATTTTTGTTTGTTTATCTCTGGGTTCCCACACACATTTTTTGGCCTTTAAACGGTTTTACTTTTAAATTTCAAGTTATACATCATCACGGTGAAAGAAAAAAATCAAATAGTATATAAAAAATAAAAAGTGTCTTGCTCTCTGTCCCTTTCCTCGGATTCTTTCTGTATCCTTCCAGCTATTTTTCTGCCTGTACCAACACCAATATCTATAGTTTAAAAAAAAAATTGTTTAAAGCACAAGTAACATTACATTATATTACACATTACACACACACACACACACACACACACACACACACACACACACACATATTCCAGCCATTTGTTTTCTTTCACTTATGTTCTATAGCAACTCACAGAGGACTGTTTGGGTCTGTTTGTTTTTTTACACAGATGCAAGGGAATCCACTGTATGGAAATATAAGTTATTTAACCATGTCTCTGATAATGAACTTTACCTTTTACAGTGTTTCTGTATATAATATACATACAATATAGAATCAGATAATATCCTAGAATTTCTTGGCTAAAGGGTATATACATTTTAATATCTGAAATATTACCAAATTGTCCTCCAGATAGATTATCCCAGAGAAGATTCCCACCAGGTTTATGTGGGGGCTTATGGACATTTTAAACACGCTTTGAACCATATCCCAAATTTTATCCCTAGCCCACATCTCCCTCCAAGACTCCAGACTTGTACATCATCTTGAACTTGACGTCTTACCTTGGATGTTTAGTTACCTTAAACTTAACGTGTCCAAAATAGAGCACATGCTCCTCTTTAGCCTTCCCCATGTCAGTTGTGACAACTCCCTCCTTCCAGCAGCCCAGGCCAAAAGCTTGGAGTCATCCTCGACTTCTCTCTTTCTCTCACGGCCCCCACCAGTAACTCCTGTGGGCACTAACATCAAGTGTATCCAGGATCCTACCACTTCTCACGAACCCCACTCCCACCACCCAGGTCCGAGCCACCGTCCTCTCTCATCTGAATTACTGCAATGCCTCCTCACTGGGCTCCCTTCTTCAGCCCTTGTCTCTCCATACTTCTTTCAGAAGCCAAATTGATTCTTTTAAAACATAAGTCAAGTGTGTCCCTCCTCAGCTTGAAACTTCCAAGTGCTCCCCATTTTTCCCAGAGTAAAAGTGGAAGCCCTTAGATGGCCCAACAGGACCTGGTCCCCATTACCTCTCTATCTTCTCCTATTACGTCTCTCTGTCACTCCCTCTGCTCCAGACACACCGGCCTCCTTCTGGTCCTCCAAAAACAGCAGACACACGCCTTCCTCATGGCCTTGGCACTGCCTGGAATCCTCTTCGCCAGGCATGTGTGAATGGCCCACTCTCTCCCCTCCTTCAAGTCTTTGCTCAAATGTCACTTTCCTCAGAAGATCCAGCCTGACCAACCTATTTAAAATTTAACCCTCTCCATTCCTGAATTCCCTTACTCTTTTTAAATTGTCTTTATACCTAATATGCTAAACAATTTACTTCTTATGTTTATTACAGTGTCTCTTTTCTTTCCATTAGAATTTAAGCTCCATGAAGGCAGAGGGTTTGGGTACATTTTGTTCACGGATGATTCCCAAGCTTCTAGATCAGTGCTCGGCACACAGTAGGTGCTGAAGAAATATTTGTTGACTAAATAAAATAGAACTGTTGTCAAACTGGAGGTTCAGTGTCTTTTTCAGTTCACACACTCCTTAAGTGTACCTCCTCCCTCAGGTGGCCTGGGCTGTACCTCTTCTCTCAGATGAGAGTCTGAGGGCCAGTCTCCTGATTATTCCTCCACCCCAAGTACCAGACTCTGCCTGTGGGGTGGGAATGAGCATTGGGACTTAGTCCCCAGTGAAATAAATATCTCAGTTACATTCACAAATGAATGCACAATAAAATCCCACAAATATAATTACAAAAAAGTAACCCCCAATCGTTCTGTACTGTCCTGGGATTACCCATGAGCCCAGAAACCTCGTGGTCGTCATGGCATCCTGGATCCCTGCAGTTAGGAGTGTCTTCCTTGCATGATCTGAGCACCCTCACTTTGCCACAGCTGCTCCCTTGGGAGAGGCAGCCTTCACTTTTCCTCCTCGATTTGGGTCCTGGACCCTCTGGAGGGAGTTCAGATGGAGTTTTCCAGCCCTCGCAAGCATCGGGCATGCCCTTGGACCAAGAGCCTCTGACCACCGGGATCAGTAGAGGAGCCTAGGGAGGGGACAGCTGTGGAGAGAGGGGATTCCAGCGTGTGTCTGTCCAGCAGGCATTTATGCACACCAGCTAATCGACATCTGTTATTTTAGTTGATTCTGAAAAGGATTGCAGCTCCCAAATGTAGAGCTCAGAGAGGTGGTGGGGCTTGCTCCAAGTCTCACAGCAGGAAACTGCAGAGCCAAGATTTAAATAGCTCCTCATCCCCCACGCCCAGGACAGGGGCTCCCAAGCGGAGGAGAGAGCAGAATAAACCTGTTCACCTCACCTGACTTGCCTAGGTTTGTTTCTGGGGGAGGGAGATTGGGCAAGACCAGAAGCACACCTGGAACCTGACTGTCCTGAAAGTTGGCATTCTTGGGTTGATCCTTCCCCATAACCAGAGACCACAGTGGTGGAATGGTCAAGGGAAGTGACTTCAGGTACTCACGGGCCCTAACACTAGGTGCCACTTGTCTCCAGTCATCCCGGAAGTCCCCTCCACCCCTCCCCCCTCCCCATACACACCTTGAAGACAGGATGGTCAGCTGGGGGTTGTGAGATGCCTGAAACTTCACCATGAGGCAATTAGTCTTTGGGCAGGCATGGCTTTTCTGTGCACCCAACTGAGCCTGCTGAAAGCCCTATGAGTCACCAGGATCTCAGAGCATCTTGTAAAGGTAACTAAGAGCTGGGTAATTTAGATGCCTGGCCAGGGCTGGGCTCACCGAGGGCCCTGGGAGTTTAGGCAGAGGAAGTAGAATCCAGCAATTTTGTACAAAACCTCTTGCTGGGCCCTCCAGGTCCTCCACACATGGAGACAGTCATAATCACCACACAGGCTTACACCCAGTGAAAACAAGCACTGTGCCTCCCAGCCTGTGTGTGAAAGGTGGACAAAGGAGAGGAGAGTACTGGACTGTGAGCTGACGCACAGGTCTGAGCAGAAGCTCTGAGCTTCTTTCAGCAGGGTGTGGCTCAGCCCTCTCTTCTAGCACAACCTGGTTTCACGTGTCAACTCTGAGTCAGACAAGCCCATCCTGCCCAACAACCCTGCCCAGGAAGGAGGCTTCAGTTCCTCTGCCTGGGCCAGAGGCCAGAAGAGGGCCTGTGTGAGATGGGTTTGGGGTATGCCAAGGAAGAGCCTGGCCCCCACCAGGGGCAAATGAGGCAAAGGGAGAGATGACGGTCCCAAATAGTGACCTGGTTTGGGGGTTGGGGTTCAGAGCTGGGAGATTGAAATAAATAAGAATGATGCTGGAGATGAAGCCAAGTCAAGACATACCCTGGGGTTGCTTACATCCCTTCCGGAGATATTCAAAGTTACTTAGGCCAGGTTGTACTGGAAGAAGAGGGGCTTCCTCCAGAAAGGGTCCTAAAGGCTTCTGCCAGACTCTCACATTGGCTTTATAAGCCCAGGAGGCCTAAGTGATTCACTGGGCCCAGCACCCCTCATCCTGGGAAGCCCTCTGGGGTCTCTCCCAAAGCGTGGTGGGCAGTAGGATCTCTGGACTTTCCCTGGGGGGTTCTGGATACCCTATAAAAAGAATGTCTGGGTTGCAAGAGTTAAAGGTGGGAGTGTGTGTGTGTGGTGGGGTCCACATAAGGGACCCTTGCCTAGACAGCTCCTTGGGAGCCCACCCAAAGCATGGACCCTGGGAATGTCACCCAACCCCAGATCCTACACCTGTCAGCCACTCTGCTGCACAGATGGCCAGGAGTTTAGGTTGTGGGGGTCTCAAAGGTGAGCTCCCTGCACTGGCTTGCTGTGAGCTTTCTTCTCCCCAACCCCACCCAAGTCCTCACCAATGTCGCTCCTGGGGTTAGAAACTTCCCAGAGAAAGGGGAGGAGACCCTCCTTCCGACAAGATCCAGACATTCCTCTCTGAAGCCATGCACCCATTTTGCAGAAAGGAAAGCAGACCTGCAGGGAGCTGCGAATGGACGCCTGGACACGGAGGGCCCCTTTCGCAGCAGCCCAGCTGGGCGTCGGACTTTACGCGGTCCCTTCCCCGGGATGACAACAGATTCTTTGGAGCATCACCCCAAACCCAGCGAGGCGCCCACAGGCAGGGCGTGGGGCCCGGCCGCCCGAGGTAATGACAGGGCCCGCGGCCTGTGGGTGGCAGCAGCCAACGGATCCGGCTATTTCTGGCCAGGGCGCGCCTACCCTCCAGGGGCCAGGGTTAGGCAGACTTCCCAGCCCCTACTCTGTCCTCCCACCCCGATCCCCAGGAGGGGGCGGGGAGAGACGCGAGTTGACGAATCCGGGGGGCGGGGGCGCAGGCGGGCGGGGGGCGGGGCAGTGTCCCAGGCCCACCTCCGGCCTCTTCCCACCGTAGTCCATTCGGGCCTCCACCACACTCGGCTCGGACCCGCTGCCGCCGGCACTGTCGCCGCGCACGTGTGTCCCGCGGCGCCCGGCTCCCGCCGTGCCGCGCCGCGCGTCGGGCATGGACTTGTGCCGGGACTTCCTGACCCTGCACGGTGAGTGCCCGGCTGGCGCGCAGGGAGTGCCTGCGTGGTCCGACCAAGCAGAAAGCCGTTCGTGGCTCTGAGCGGAAGACCCCCAGCTCCTTCAGCCGCCCTCCGCCCCGCCCCGGGCCCGCCCCTCGGCCCTTTTGTCGCTGTGGGGAAATCTCGGCCCAGGATTCGGGGTGGGACTGCCGGGAGCGACCCTGGGCGTTTCCAGGTTTGTCCCCCCCGATCCGACCGGGGGGAAGGGAGGGATACGTGGCTGAAGACTTCCCTAAAGACTGCCCCCTGGTCACCCCAGCTTCGGGGACTCCCCCTTATCCTGGTCACTGAAAGCTGGGCTCTATGGTCCAGCGCGCACGGAAAAGCCAAGGAGGGAAGGAACGAGCATCCACGAATAACCGAGTTCTCCCCGCCTCGTCCGGGCCTCCAGGAGAGGCTCCCCAAAACTCTGGCGTGCCTGGACCGCGTCCGGCCGCGTGGGTGTGGCGGGTGGGCGTTGGGGGTAGGGCGAGGAGGTGTGCAAGGTTGGCCGAGGTCGGACCGTGCCGCGGAAACCGCCCCGCGCAGAAATCATAGTCAGAGTTGCCCAGGCAGGGAGGAGTAGCCCTATTCCCCCGATCTGCGCACCCTCCTGGCGGGACGAGGCCAAGTTCCAGCTCGAAATGCCTGCGGCTCCACCCTTTCTCCAGCCGAGCTCTGTCTCCTGTGACTCGGGAACGGAGTCTGAGCCAGCTCCTTGCCCTAACGCTGTCCCTCCAGGAGAGAGAGCAGCCGTGGGCCTTCCGGCTGTAAGGCTTGGAGGTCTTCTGGCTGGACGGGCCCCCAATCCTGAACCTGGCATCTTTTTGTTCCAGCTTGAGGACTCACCCACTCTTGGGGTGGGGGGGCGGGCTTTCCCTCCTGTCCCGCAGATCATTTGTCAGCTCAGCAAACCCTGGTTTTCTCTCCGCAATCACTGCTTAACCATATATCCCTCTGTTTTCTAGTACTTTGGGGTTGCATGCCACCTATTCTAAAGCATACATGGAGAT
This sequence comes from Rhinolophus sinicus, assembly GCF_057876585.1. Lineage (NCBI taxonomy): Eukaryota > Metazoa > Chordata > Mammalia > Chiroptera > Rhinolophidae > Rhinolophus > Rhinolophus sinicus. Next base: position 13,925,716 of record NC_142505.1, read on the forward strand.
AATAGTTGGGTAAGAAAGGCAAAGCCCTCCAGCTGTTCACTAGAGACCCCTAGAATTTAGAGGGACCCGGAGATGTTCTTATCAGGCAGTCCCCAGTCTGTCCTATGTTCCCCAGTTGGCCCAGACCTGGCCCCCATAGCCCAGAGAGACCTTGCTCAGTGCCTAGAGCTGTTACCTCATACCAGTAGCCAGGGTCGAGGGATCCCCACTCTTTCCAATGCTCCCTCTTCTCTCCTTAGGCCAGAGGTGTCCTTAATGCTCCTGCCAGCCTGGCAGGAAGGGAGATTGGGCAGCTCAGAGGGCCACAGTGGAGACCTGCTTTCTCTCTTACCATCACTTAGCTAGTGTTGTCTACCCTGCACACTGCCACCTCTTCCATGCCTGCCTCACACTCCGACGTCTTAAAAGCCATCTGGTTGCCTCTGGCAGGGCTGCAGCCTCAGTTCATGTAGGAATGGGCTCCATCCTCAGGCATCTGTGCCTTTGTCCAGCCTCTCCCCTCTGGCAGCCCTGCTATCTCCCTGGAGAGGAAGCTGCATGGAGGTTCAGCCAGTGCATCCCAGTCCTGTGACGTGGGCTTGGCCGCCCTGGCCCATCCTGTTTGTGACATGGGCTTGGCCGCCCTGGCCCATACTGTTTGAGACCTGCCTTCTGAATGCCTGACTCCGTCCAGCTTTTCCTGTGGGGCTGGCATGAACACTACAACCCCAAGCTGTTTCCCTAAAGGCCCTGCCACTTTTAGTTCAGTACCCCAAATTACCTCCCTTGGCTGACCTTTGTCCCTCCTGCAAGCCAGAAGGGGGAAGCAAGGACCTGTCAAGGAGAACTGGTGGTGGGAGGGAGTGGTCACTGTACCCTGTGCTGTCCTAGATTGTCAACACTTTCATCGGAGAGTCTGCACTCCTTTCATATTTCAGGTCTCAAAGCACTGGACATGTGCTGCAGGATGACACTATCTGGCTTAGGCAGTTGGGGGTTGCTGCAGAAAGGCCCCCTCCATTGGCCTGGGGGGCTACGGGGCCCCCCTAGATATGAAATATCCCTTCTGTCCTCACCCCCACATGCATGCAGAGGCAGTATAGTATAGAGACATGGATTCTGGGCAAACTACTTGATCAAGGTCAAGACTTGGCTTTTTCATTTCAGACAAATTTCTTGATTTCATTGTGCCTCAGCTTCCTCATCTGTAAGTGGGGGATAAGAGCTCTACCTTGTAGGGTTCCCATGAGGATTGAAGGAGATAATAATACCTATAAGGCAATTAGAATAGTGCCTGGTACCGGCAGGTGCTATGTTCCTGCAAGGAGGCCCACCCCCTAAGTGACCATGTCCTGTGAGTTGCTGTCTGGTTCTTTGGGAGATGAGGGAGTCTCTAGCCAGGAAAAAATGTGACCAGAACCGGGCTCAAGAATCAAGAGGCTCCTTCCCAAGGCTTTGAAGCCCTCAGACTGACGTTCCGGGCTCCCAGCCTCCTCCTCGTCCTAACTCACTGCCTCTGCTTTCTTCATTCTGGCCAGGGCTGCACTGATTCCTGGAGCAGGTCCCCAGATGTGCCTGAAGGATATGACCTCCCAGGGCCCTGTCCTCACTGAACACAGCTACCTCCACTAATTTTTCCTACACCTAATCCCTCCTGCCCCACTGTAAGAACTGGCATTTGTAAAAGTGGAAGACAGGTTGGGGCCTGGCTTCATCTTGGCCTCAGGAGACCTGGGCTCAGTCCTAGCTTTGCTTCTACTTGTATTGTGACCCTGGGCAAATCTCTTTGCCTCCCTGGGCCTGTTTTCTCATCCACAGAATCTCAATACCCATTTCACAGAAGAAGTGAGAATAAAGCACTAATGTCATAGGACCTCTAGGCTGGCTAAAAAGCCAGTACCCCCAAGAGATAACGGTTCCAGAACTAGCATAGCAAGTTGCGGTGGCCAGCCCCCTACCTACCTCAATTATGTGTCAAAGCTCTGTTCCTGGGGTTCCAGGCCCACACTATACAGACAACACTGATCAGTAACTTTTGTGCCATAGGCCCCTTTGGCAGTTTGGTGAAGCCAGTGGACCACTTCTCAGGATTGTTTTTAAACACATAACATACCTAAGAATTCAAAGGAAGCAAATTATATTGAGATGTGATTCTATGCTTGGTCCTTCAGTGAACCTTTGCATGGTTTCTCTAAAACAGAGGTCCCCTTACACTTGGCTCTTCTCCTGCTTTCCAAAAGAATAACTTGTCTATGCTCATATATCAGCTCATCTACACTAACACACGTTTTCATGATTTATTCTCTGGTGTGACTTTAGGCATGTCACTCTGCATGCACTTCAGTGTTTTGTCTGTTTTAATAATTGGCTTTGCCAGTGACTCACTGTCAATGCTGGTGAATGGAGCTGAAGTGAGGCGAATGGAAGAACTATTCAGAGTCAGGGAGTAAAAGAAATGAATCAGGCCTGGAGTGGGTGGTGCCCTGACCTTGGCGCACAGTAGGGGCTCAATAAATAATTGCTGGGTGAATGAAAGGGAAGCTGTAACTTACATGAAAGGTCCCACTGTTCCCGAGTACACTGGCAGCACAGTTTTGTATAAAGTTGCAGTCGTCCTATTTATCAAAGCGAGCCTGCGTTAATGGATTCCTTTCAAGATCAGCATTTTTTCCAAGAATTCCATTCGCATTTGGAACCTTGGAGATTACCCCACTCAGGTGGGGAAACAGAGAGAAAGAAACAGGTCTGCCTGAGATTCACAAGTGAGGCAACAGCCAGCTGAGTCACAATAAATTCCTTATTTTAGTAAAATATTTGGCAGCCTCGGTTGTCTGGCACGGGCTCCATCCCGTTCACCGCTGGACTCTGTAGCCCAGGCAGCCCCTCCTTAGTTCTGTCTCGCCCAGCTCCTGAGTCCTCCTCCAGGCCCCCAGCTGTTTAGAAGCGCGGCTCAGGCTCGGCGCCCTGGTCGGACTCCGCCCCCACAGAGCCTCCAAATTCGAGGTTCCGCCCCTCTCTGCCAAACACCGCCTTTCCAGTGCGGGACCCTCTCCGGGTTCGCGCCCTGGGCCCTGGCTACTCCCAGGTCGGTTTCCTGGGTCTGGCTCTGACTCTACGTCGTCTCCCAAACTCGGCTCCTTCCCTTCCCCACCACTTTGGCTCTGTCACTGCCCTCAATCCCCTTTCTGGGTTCTGGCTTTCGCCACTGATCTGCTTCCTGAATTACGGATTTGTCCCACTCTGGTTCCTCCTCTCCCCTCCCGGATTCCGCTCTCGCCCCACCTCCAGGGGTATCTGTTCCGCTCCTCTGGGTCTGGCTCCGCCCCTTCCAGTCCAGATTTCCCTCTTGCCCCGCCTCTAGGACCGAGGCCCCGCCTCCTGGGCCTTCCAACCGGGTTCTAGCTCCGCCCCTCCAGGCTTGGTCTCCGCCTGTATTCCCGCCTAGGCAGGCTTCTGGAGGCTGCCGCTTCGTCCCGAGCCAGGCTCCGCGGGCGTCAGGGGCTCTGCGGAGCATCATGCCGTTCCTGGGGGGTCGGAGCCGGAGCCGCTCCAGAGAGCTCTACCTGCAGGAGCAGAGCCTCAAAGTGGCGGCACTCAATGGGCAGAGGCTGGGTAAGGGATGCAGGGAGCATTGAGATCTGCAGAGACTGGGATGGCAGCGGGGGCAGGAAACAATATATGTTCCTGAGCTCTGAATCGTGCCCTCGACCTTTTAATTGAACCTGTTTAGTACTCCTGTGAGTGTGTGACCTACTGTGGGACTGTGTTTGCAGGGGTGGCCCGTGGGGTGAGTACAATGGGGGTTACCCCTTCTGATCTACCTCAGCCCCTCCAAGACTCCCTGCTCTTTGTCACACTTAACCCCTCCTGTTTACAGATTTACGAGGATATGTGGCCCAGTGTGTAACTGCTGTGACTGTGTAATCCAATGAGATGGTCTGCGAGACAGTGTGTGGTACTGTGTGATGTTGTGCACTGTGGGTGACAGATGTGACCTGGGGTAACTCAGAGGGACTCTGTTAGGGTGTGTATGTTATGTGGATTTTCTGATGTTACTCTTTGTGGCAGTGTACTTCTGAGTGCTGGCTGCATATTGTAATGTTGCTGAGCACTGACCCTGTGGACAGGCTTCTGAGTCCTGACTCAGCCATGTAACTTCCTTGAGCCTCAAGATCCTCATCGATAAAATGGGAATAATGGTAGTGCTTTCCTCAGGCTTGTGGGGGGGGGGGGATTAAATACACGTGCTAAGAACAGTATCTTATTCAAATATTAACTATTATTATGATGGTGGATGCTATGATGATGATGGTGATGATGATGATGATGATGTTCTGGCATTGCATGTTGTGTGGCTGTGTGTGACTCCATGTAACAATGTGTATCACTGTGTGTGACTCATTGTCTCTTCGAGGTTGTGTGATGGTGTGATGGTGTGGTGTGCATTGCTGTGGGTCCCAGGCCTAGTTTGTGTCCATCATGCATCACCCTCGGTACCTGGGCAGGACTCCTGGTACTCCCGTCAGCTTTTTATTAGCATCCACAGCACTGTCTGCACTCCTCCCCAGGGCCACCTCCTGTGTGCAGCTGGCCTGGGCAGCTTGGTGAGGCTGCAAGGTCACCCCCGGGCCCCTGAGCTCAGAGTCCTCTCACCCCCGCCCTTCCACAGGAGAAGGTACTACAGCTAAGTGAGTGGGGCTGGCAGGGGTGCCCACAGACTTTCTGGGTAGTGGGAACGGGCAGCGCAGAGATCTCAGAAACAAAAGGACCTCAAATGAGGCTCAGAGATGGAGGTGCCTGACCAGGTTTCCCAGTGGCCCACAGGGCAGCGGTTATCAAGGTCCACCTTGGGACGGAGGTCTGTGTTCCGGAAGTTATGTCGGCAGTTAGGGGGCTTATCTCTGCCTGACTGCAGACAGGGCCACAGCCTGGCTCCAGAACAGGATAAACATGTCATCTCCTCACGGTGTTTTCCAGAACTGGAGGGTGGGGCTCACCTACTTTCCGACCCCCTCCCCCATTTACATCTGGGCTGTCAGCAATGGCTTACCCTAATGTGTGCCCAGCTTAAGGGGTGGGATGCAGGCCAGGCCAAGGGTAAGATGTCCCTCCCAATTGCACCTCAGCATCAGAAAGGACCACAGAATCCCCAACAGAGGCTGAGGTGGCTCCTCTGGCAGCATTGGACTCCCTTCCCCTTCCTCTGGTCTCGAGCCCTATAGATAGCCAATGGTTTAGGACATCTTGCAGGAGCCCTCGGGGCTTCCCCTGGGGCTGAAGGGGGAACTGCTCACACCGAGGCAGAGGGGTCTCCTGGAAGTGGTGGAGAGACTTGGGACAAAGGTGGCCACACCAGAGTGTCACCTCTGAGGAGGCCCAGAGATGTCTCCTCCGACACTGTTGTCACTCAATACTGATGGAGGAACAGAGGGAAGGGAGTTGCCTAATGCAACAGCGGAGTGGCTGTTAGCACTGGGCTCTGTACCCACTGGAGGCAGGAGATTGGGGAGTGAAAAAGAGGATGTGGGCAGCTGAGGCTTAGGGAAGTGGTACAGGAGGTTCTGTAGGTCCCATGGGTGTGGGGGGCGGGCTAGGGAGTGGGGGGACAAGGATAAAGTGGGAGAGGCTATAAAGGGCCGAGGATCTGGGCTCAAAAAAGAAAAGCCTATAGGCCTAGGCACAGGCCCCTCAGACTGGACCCACATGGTCTATGATGCCACCGCTCTGGGGGAGCCAAAGAATAAAGATTGCTGAGGCCACACAGTTTTAGTTTTGGGAATAGATGTGAGGTGAGATAATGGCCAATTGGCTCTGAACAGAGCTGGCTGCTGGACTACATGTGTCTTGGATGATAGAGACAGATGCAGGTACAGATATAGACACAGATATAGGGTGATACATACAGATGCAGATATAGATGTATGTATCTGTATTACCATGATGGGTCATTAAGGTTGGGGGTTCTCTCCTTAATCACAGTTAGTACAGGGTTTGTTTGGGGGTGAGGGCTCCTGGGGAGCCAGCCCTGATGCCCCTTTGGTTCCTCTTGCTTGGGCCTGGTTGGACAAAGGGCATCATATCTTTGGGAGCCAGTCTGTGTCTCTGAGAGACACAGCAAGAGAGCTTGGCTGGAGGGTACCAAGCAGCCCGGGTTCTGGTCCTTGCCGTGTGGCCCTGGACCAGGCCCGGCCTCAGCATTTGAAAGGCTGCACTCTGACTTAGTGCTGCTATACCCTGAGGGGTCTTGGACCCAGGAGACTCAGCTGGGGTGGGCACGGAGGGACAGGGGCATCCCAGCAGGCCCAACAGAGGCTGCAGGGGGCTCATGTGTGTCCTGGGAGCAAGGATCAAGATCCATTCAAGCAAGTCCAAGTCAGGGGTGTGGACAACAGTGGTGAGGGTGGCAGGGGTGGGCACGACGGCCGCACAATAATCACAGTTCTGACACCAAGATCTACAACTGCTGTCACCTCGGGACCTCCCCAGATACGTGCATCATCTCATTTAACCTTAGACCTTCCCTTTGAGGGAGATCCTATTTTTATCCTCAGTTTAAAGACAGGAAAGCAGAGGCCCCACAACATGAATTCAGTTGCCCAGGTCACAATGAGTTAGGAGGGGGACCTGGACCTGGGCACTGGTGATCCCACAGCCACTGGAGTTGGGTGGTTGGGCTCCGTGGTGCTCTGGACTCCATTTCCTTCTGTGTCTGCCCCTTGTCTTTCCTGCTTTGCCTGATATTTTGGTCTCAGCTGCCTTCAAGTTACTCTGACCCCTAGGTGTGCTCAGGAAGGGCCCACCTTGTCTTTTAGAGCCAGGCCACTTCCTAGGGTTCTGATCCCCCTGGGACCAGGTGTTCTTAGATTAGCTGCCCTCCCTTGGTCCATTCAGCTGTGGGTGGCAGGTCACCGTGTGGCCTTGAGTGGGTAGGTGTCCTAAGGTTTACATAGCCTCAGCTGGCAATCAGAGATGACTTCATGGTAGAGGCAGAGAACCGAGGATGAGGCTGGTGAAAAGTGGGCTCCGAGAGGGTCTGGAAGTGGGCGTGACTAGCATGGGGCCTAGGGCAGCAGGGACAGTGGAGGAGGTGGCATCTTACCAGCTCTGCCCCCTAGGCCTCCAAGATGATGAGGATCTACAGGCACTGCTGAAGGGCAGCCAGCTCCTGAAGGTGAAGTCCAACTCATGGCGGAGAGAGCGCTTCTACAAGTTGCAGGAAGACTGCAAGACCATCTGGCAGGAATCCCGCAAGGTCATGCGGAGCCCGGAGTCCCAGCTGTGTGAGTGCCACGGGGCCCTGGGGTAGGAGGCAGAGTGTGCAGTCCGTGCTTGGATGGGGAAACTGATGCTGGTTGGGGGTGGAGGTCCATAATGGACCAGGACCACAGATAGGGAAACGAGGCCTGGCCTGGTGGGGCATAGGTCAATCATGCAATGGGGACCAGATATGGGGAACCTGAAGTGGGTCAGAGTTAGGGAGAGGAGTCATTTAAAACACTGAGCTCTAGTTTGGGCCAGAGAGGGCAGTCCTGGACCGAGGACCACAGATGGAGATGCTAAAGCCTTTTGGGGATTAGGGATATATAACCATGGCCACAGATGGGAAAGCAGGCTCAGAAGGAGGGAGGGAAGTGGACCGCGTTGTATGACGTCACAGGTATCTGCCCTGGCGGTTGTGGGGAGGAGCAAAGTTGGGCACACTAGAACTCCAGGTGTGGTAGGGCAAAAGCCAGCACCAAGTCTGGGGGCAGGTAAGGCCCTTCCCAGGATGAGTGGCCAGGATGTGAGGCGGGGCCGCCGGAAGGGGCTCTCCCCTGGGACTGGGGCCATTGCAGGGAGGCTGAGGCAGAGCAGGGCTAGGACATGAAGCCTCAGCTTGGTAGCTCCCATGAGGGTGTGGGTCTGAGGACTTTCTATAAGCTTCAGAAAGGGTTGAGGAACCTAACGCTCAGGCCTGCAAATGGAGAGTGTTCCCTACAAGGCCTTAGGGAGAAAGCTCTGTGTTAAGGACTGCTCTCCTTAACACAAGAATGCCCTAACAATTCTGTAAAAGGAGAGGTCTAACTCTGCATCTTTACCTGGTGGGAAAATTGCAAACCAATGCTATCCAGGAGATCTTTCTGTGTTGATGGAAATGTTCTATATCCGTGCTGTCCAATACAGTTGCCACTAGTCACTTGTGGCCACTGAGCACTTGAAATGTATTAGGGTGACTGAGGAACTGAACTCTTAATTTTATTGAATTTTAACAAATTCATATTTAAATCATCACATGTGGCTAGTGGCTGCTGTATTGGACAGTGCAGAGAGATCACTGCCGCTGGGTTTTACATAGCCTAGACCCCTGGAAAGCCCTCACTCATTCCCCTGCCCTTGGCTGTTGAAGGTCAGGCAGGGTCAGCCCACTGGCAGGTCTGCAGGGAATGAGACCAGACACAGGTGACAAGCCACAGGAAGGGTCTGGGCAGAAACCTGAGATGGCCTGCTGGCCTGTGGCCTATGGAGGGGTCAGAGGTGAGGCAGGACAGGAGCAAGGTCAGATGGGAAGAGTGGGGCTGGGCCTTGGGGACTGTGGACCATGGAAGGTTTCTGAGCAGGGCTGGCCAGGGTCAGAGAGGATGGGGCCTGAGGCGCTTTCAGAAAACCGCCCTCAGTGCACGTGTGCCACATAGAGCAGGAGTGATCCTGACCTTTCCTCTGGGGAACAAGCCGGGCTCCTTCACATGCCTCCGCCCTGATATGAGGTTTCCTGTTAGACGCTGGCAGGAGGTGCCATGGTGGGAACGGGTTATCTTATACACTCTGAGCCCTGGGGGTTCTGGGAGCCCACTGGCCAGCTGGTACGTATGCATGGTTCCCAGGGTACCTAGCATCTGTTGGGCTGGGTGTGGGGGCAGCAGAGTAGTAGAGACTTAGGCCTTTCTACACCTGCACTGGGGAAATGAGACCCTCACACTGGTACAGCTGTGACACGAGGGCAGGAAGATCATCCCAGGCAGGAGACCCAGTGTGAGCAAAGGTGTAGAGGCGAGAATGAGGAAGGCAGATAAGTAAGGGGCTTGCACCCCAGGAGGGGCTGCAGGGATGTCAGGCCTGGGGTTGGGAATCAGATATAGTCAGATAGGGACCGTGGCCGGAAGAGGCTCTCTTCCATTCAAAGCCTCCGAGACAGGCCTTGCGCTGAACTTGCCTGTTGGCTGCTTCCCTTCTCTGGGCAAGTGAGACAATTGTCCTCAACTGTACTCTACCGTCAGGGAAACAGGCTAGGTGAGGGAGGAGTGGAGCAGCGCCCCCACCCCCAGTTCTCTGGCCTCTGCTTCCTGATCCCTAAGTCTTCCCTGACGCTGCCACCGTTAGCACCCCCCTCAACTCTGGTTTCCAGAGGCAGACAAAGCATTATCAGCAGTGAAGGCAGGGTGGGGGTGTTGGCCCGGGAGCTCCATGGCTTGCTCAGACTTCCTGTTTTCACTCCTAGCCTGGGTCAGCTGCAGCTGGTATGGGGCCTAGCAGGGCACAGGAGGCTGTGGGCAGAGGGATTAAGCAAGGATATCCCCTGCACCCTAGATGGTCCAGGGCTCACGTGTCCTACTCTTCAGAGCCTGCTGCCTGGGCTGGATACATGGCACACCCGTGGGGCCTGCAGGTGGCTAGGAGGCCCCGGGGCACTCAGGGTACCAGTAGGCACCAGAAGGGACAGGTGGGCTTTCAGCCAGAGCTGGTCTAGGAACCAGGGCAGATGGATATAGATGGCTCAGGATGGGGGTGGGGCAGACACAGAGCCTGGACCCTGATGCTGGGAGGCCCAGCATGGGCCCAGCCAGTGGGACTGGCTCCCAGCCAGGCCAGGGAGGACACATTGGGGGTAAGAAAGGGTAGACAGGGCCTTGCTGCTCCCTGAAGCTTAGAAGGCCGAGTAGTGACAGCAGGGCCCTCCTGGCTCCCCAGAGCAGAATGCTATGATCTCTCAGACCCCCAAGGAGTACCCTCCAGTCTGACTCTTGGAACCCTAGAGGGCAGAGCCTTCTTCCTTCCCCCTCCTTGCCAAGGGACTCCCTGAGTTCAGGACACATACTGACACACACGGGGCAAGGCCCTCTCTACCCACTGACACAAGCACGTGTCTCTCTGTCTTTGGCCCTCAGCCCTCAGCTCCCAAGGCCGGGGCAGACTGAGGGTGGCTCCAGTCTCCTGAATGGTCAGGAGTGGGGCCTGGAGGCTTTCATGGCTGTGTGAGGGGAGGACGGGTCCAAAGTCAAGTTTGATCAGGAGGATATGTGGCCTCTTCTCTGTCCCAGGCCCCATGCTCCAGAATGGTCTCTCCCCATCTGTTTAAGAGCCTTGCCCTGCCCAAATCCTCTCCCCAGGGCCCTACTCCCGACAGCACAGAAACAGGGGGTTTGGGGTCCCAGGTACCCTTCCTGCCCTAAAGGCAGTCCCTCTCTGTCTCTGTAATTCCTTGTGTTTCCACTCTGCCCAATACAACTGTGTCTCACATTCCTTTCCCACCCCAGTGTCTGTCTTCCTTCCTCTTTTTTGTCCGCCTTGTCTGTCCTCCTGACCCCATCCTTTCTCTCTGGATCAAGCAAGGCCTGAGCTCCAGATGCCCTGGCTATGTCTCTAATTGTGCCCCCTTCCACTGTGGCCTCAGCCATGCCAGGGGCTGGAGTTGGCCTCATGCTTCTCTCTGGCCCACCCCCACCCCCTTCTTACAGTCTCCATCGAGGACATTCAGGAGGTACGGATGGGACACCGCACAGAGGGCCTGGAGAAGTATGCCCGTGATGTGCCCGAGGACCGCTGTTTCTCCATTGTCTTTAAGGACCAGCGAAACACATTAGACCTCATCGCCCCGTCGCCCGCTGACGCCCAGCACTGGGTGCAGGGTCTGCGCAAGGTCATTCAGCACTCAGGCTCCATGGACCAGCGGCAAAAGCTGCAGCAGTATCCTTTTGGTGGCAGTGGGTCCAGGCCAAGCCTGTGGATACTGGCCGTGATGTCCCCAGGGCAACCTGGGTATGGAAGATACCCAGCTTTGGACCATCATACCAAACAGTACGGATTAGGTGGCTTAAACAACAGAAATTCATTTTCTCACAGATCTGGAGGCTGGAAGTCCAAAATCAGGGTGCTGGTAGGGTTGGGTTCTGGTGAGAGCTTTCCTCCTGACTTCTGGATGGCTGCCTTCTCACTGCGTCCTCACATGGCAGAGAGAGAGAGAGAGAGAGAGAGAGAGAGAGAGAGAGAGAGAGAGAGAGAGAGAGAGAGAGAGAGAGACACAAAGACAGTAAGCTCTGGTCTCTCCTTATCAGGGCACTAATTCCATCATGAGGGCCCCACCTCATGACCTCTTCCAAACCTCCCAAAGGCCCATCTCCAAATACCATCATAGTGGGGGTTAGGATTCAACGTATGAATTTTAGGGGAACACGGTTCATAGTAAAAGGCAAGCAGGGGAGGTACCTGCAGCCCCCTGATGTCCCCTCTTCCCTAATCTGTAACCAGCATGGAGTTGGGAGGCTGCGGGAGCAGCCTGCTTCAATGGGAAACCTAGACTCAGAGGTTTTAATCATCTAGTTCTCAAGGTCAAGGTTGAGAGGAGAGAGGATAGAGGTTAAGAGAGAAGTGGGGGCCTGAGTGCCCCAATCATGACAACGTGATCTAGGCTTTGTTTTTGCATGTGATGTCCCCACCTTCTGGTCAGTGGCTTGAAATTTGTGGTTTCCTATAAAATAAGCCTCAAGTGCTTTAGTCATGTTGGCTAACAATTATATATTCAAAACTGGAAGGACGTACCTTACAATGTTAACAGTAGTTATCCTTGGGTCTCTGGGGGATTTGTTTGTTTACTTTTCTTTATTTTCTAAATTGTCTATAATGAATGCTTTTATAGAAAGAAATGTTTTTTGTTTTGTTTTGTTTTAAATTTGAGAGGGTTCAAAGCCAGCAAATAGGAAAAAAGACCCTGTACTAGGATGTAACATTTCCTCTCAAGAGGTCACCAGGTCTTGCCCCTGAAATTCGCATATGCAGTAAGTCAGGCTTGTGGGAAGCTGTGTCTACAGGAAGCCTCAGTCCACATGGGCCCAGGTATTGACCCTGGGCTAGAACCGTGGCTCTGGCTGGGACCTTGGGGGTACTAGGGCTCCTGGGTTCTTTCCTTAGTTCTTACCCAGCTGGATTCACTCTTGCTTGCGAAAAGCTGACAAAAACAAGGACAACAAGATGAGCTTCAAGGAGCTGCAGAACTTTCTGAAGGAACTCAACATCCAGGTGGATGACAGCTATGCCCGGAAGATCTTCAGGGTGAGGCAGCAGTGAGGGCTGGGTCTGCCTGGCAGTGGGGTCCTTGACCCTAGCCCAGGGCCTGTTCTGAGCCTGCACACCTGGCTGTCCTGGTTTTGTAGGAATGTGACCGCTCTCAGACAGACTCCCTGGAAGACGAGGAGATTGAAGCCTTCTACAAGACACTAACCCAGCGGGAGGAGATTGACCAAACCTTTGCTGAGGCTGCCAACTCTGGGGAGACCCTGTCAGTGGATCAGTTAGTGACGTTCCTGCAGCACCAGCAGCGGGAGGAGGCGGCGGGACCAGCACTGGCCCTCTCCCTCATTGAGCGCTATGAGCCCAGCGAGAGTGGTGAGGGCCTGGCCAGGGCCTGTGCCCTGCAGTCCCAGGGCCACAGTGGGCTGGGAGATTCCTGGGGAGACTGCAGCCTGAGTGTAGGGAGCTGCAGGGATGGGGGTGCCTTAGTAAGCCCCAGTCCTCCCGGTCAGTATTTGCCTACACCATGAAAGCAGGCAGATAGGAAACGGGGCTCCAGCATCACTAGCCACCTCATTTCTCCTCCAAGGGGTTTTGAGGACCTCTCCCCCAGGAAATAGAGTAGAAGCTAGAAAAGCACATCCCCTGCTTCCTTCTTGGTGCCCATCCTGGGCCCAGCTTTGAGACATAAGATGGAGCCTGGTCCTGGAGGGGGCTCCAATCTGGAGGCACAGAGAAGATGAGGTCCTGTCCTCACGGGGCCTCACAGTTAGGGTTTCCAGGTGGGAATTCCCGCCCATTCTCAGGAATTTTTTTCACTTTCTTGTTCACGAATCCCGAGATATAAACTGCTTTCTGTTCTCCATGATGAATCATTTCCACAAAGTGACGGCCGATACTACCAACCACCTGGGTTCAAAGAGCTGATTTTCCCGATTTCCTGACCAACTTTTCTCGGGATTCGGGAACGGGAAAGCGAAAACAGTTCACGAGAACTGGTGGGAATTCCCGCTCAGAACCCTACTCACAGTACAGGGGACACAAGAGGAGGAGACAGCCCCCACCCTGGGGTAGATTGGTTGGAGAGACTCAAACTTACCCCTTCCGAGAGATATTAAGGATGAGCTCAGGACTGGGAGGCAGAGGGCATGGGGGCTCCACCTCCCTGAGCAGTGGCACGGCAAGGTCCCCAGGAAACGGCTGGCCAGTGGAGGGCTCTGACGTGCTGGCTTCCTCCCTCCCAGCCAAGGCACAACGGCAGATGACCAAGGACGGCTTCCTCATGTACCTGCTATCCGCTGATGGCAGCGCCTTCAACCTGGCACACCGGCGGGTCTACCAAGACATGGGCCAGCCGCTCAGCCACTACCTGGTGTCCTCCTCGCACAACACCTACCTGCTTGAAGACCAGCTCACCGGGCCCAGCAGCACCGAGGCCTATATCCGGTGGGGCAGGGGGCGGGGCGGGGGAGCCCGGAGGCGGGGCTCTGGGCGGGATGGGCGTGGGGCCAGAGGGTCCTAGCACCACCCCTCTCCGCAGGGCGTTATGCAAAGGCTGCCGCTGTTTGGAGCTCGACTGCTGGGACGGGCCCAACCAGGAGCCTGTCATCTACCACGGCTACACTTTCACTTCCAAGATCCTCTTCTGCGATGTACTCAGGGCCATCCGAGACTATGCCTTCAAGGTGGCCGCGCCCCTGGGTGGGGTGAGGATCGGGAGGATCGGGGCGGCAAACCCTTCTTAATCTGCTCTTGGGCCTCCAGGCCTCCCCCTACCCTGTCATCCTGTCCCTGGAGAACCATTGCAGTCTAGAGCAGCAGCGCGTGATGGCGCGACACCTGCGCACCACCCTGGGCCCCATGCTTTTGGACCGGCCGCTGGACGGGGCTACCACCAGCCTGCCTTCCCCTGAGGTGCCTGGTGGGGATGGGGGTGCCCAGAGGACAGGGCAGGGGAACTGGCTGGGAGGCCAGCTTGGTTTTGACCAACTGCCCCTCCACCCTTAGCAACTGAAGGGGAAGATCTTGGTGAAAGGGAAGAAGCTTGGGGGGCTCCTGCCCTTGGGAGGGGAAGGTGGCCCTGAGGCCACTGTCGTGTCAGATGAGGATGAGGCTGCCGAGATGGAGGATGAAGCAGTAAGGAGCCGAGTGCAACACAAGCCCAAGGTTCGAGGGGAAGTTGTGGGGGGAGGTCAGCCCTGGGGCCCTCCCCCATCATCACCTCCCATCACCTGGTGGGATGTTTGCCTTGTCTTAGTTCTCTGTGGCTGCCACTCAGACCCTCTGCCCCCCTCTCTCTCTGTCTGTTTACTTCTCTCTGTGTGTCTGGGTTTCTGGCTCTCTCAGTGCCCACCTGCCCCAACCTCTGAATCTAACCTGGGCCTCCCCATGGCCCCCAGTAGGACAAGCACAGGCTAGTGAAAGAGCTCTCCGATATGGTCATTTACTGCAAGAGCGTCCACTTCCGGGGCTTCTCCAGCCCTGGCACCCCAGGGCAGGCTTTCTATGAGATCGTGTCCTTCTCTGAGAACCGTGCCCTCCGACTGCTCCAAGAATCAGGTGAGCCCGGGGCCTGCTCCCTGAGGGTGCTGTCCACTGTCTGACCATGTGTGCTGGCCAGGGTCAGGCCTGGCTCCCACTGGCCTGGACAGAGTTAGGACTCCCTGCTCTTTCCAGCAGAGCTGGTGGGGAGGGGCTCAGGCTCACCTGGAGGCCTCCACTTCTGACCAAGTCACATCCTCCTCAGGAAACAGCCTGGTCCGCCACAACGTGACTCACCTGAGCAGGATCTACCCCGCTGGCTGGAGAACGGACTCCTCCAACTACAGCCCTATGGAGATGTGGAATGGGGGCTGCCAGATCGGTATGGACTGGCTGAGGCTGGGAGGACGCCTGGAATAGGGATTTTAGTCCAGAGAGCCAGGGACCAGGAGCCTCTGGGGACCCAAGCTGGGCCAGATGCAGGATTTGTGGGCTCAGGAGCTGGTGATCTCAGTTTGGAAATATCCCTCTACTAGCAGGTCACAGTGCCTGAAATCCCATAGCACACTCGTGCTTTGAATCCGGGCACCAGAAATGGAATGTGAGGTTGGTGTGGTAGGTCAGTTAGGGTGGCAGGAGGGCTTTAGGCATCAGTGATACAGGACCCTGCTGCCTCACTGTGTGACTCTAAGGCCTCAGTGTACCCTGAGTAGGTTGGGCTCTCGGGTCCCAGAGACCAACCCACAGCCTATGACTGCTCTGTCCTACCTGTAGTGGCCCTGAACTTCCAGACTCCTGGGGCAGAGATGGACGTGTATCAGGGCCGCTTCCAAGACAACGGGGCCTGTGGGTACGTGCTGAAACCTGCCTTCCTGCGAGACCCCAGCTCCACTTTCAACTCACGTGCCCTGGCTCAAGGGCCCTGGTGGACTCCGAAGCGGCTCAATGTCAGGGTATGGCCAGCCACAGGAGGGATGGGACCCTCACTACCATTCCTAAACCCTTAATTGTCCACCACCTTCCCTCAGGTCATCTCAGGGCAGCAGTTGCCCAAAGTCAACAAGAGCAAGAATTCAATTGTGGACCCCAAGGTGACGGTGGAGATCCACGGTGTGGGCCGGGACATGGCCAGCCGCCACACGGCAGTAATCACCAATAACGGTATGTGCTGGGCCTGGGCTGGGCCCATCTCCTGGAGCTGGTGTCCGTGCTATTGACATGGTGCCTGTACCCCTAGGTTTCAACCCGCTGTGGGACACGGAGTTTGAGTTTGAGGTGGTTGTGCCTGAGCTTGCCCTCGTGCGCTTTGTGGTCGAGGATTACGACGCCTCCTCCAAAAACGACTTCATTGGCCAGAGTACCATCCCCCTGAACAGCCTCAAGCAGGGTAAATGTTTGTCCAGGGGAGGGGACAGCAAGGTGGAGGGAGGCAGGGCCTGGCATGTCTTGGGCTGGGGCAGCTATCCCTTGAAGCATCTTCCCTGAGTGACCGGAACTCTCCCTGTGTGTTCCTTCCTGCCCACTTGCCTGCCAGGATACCGCCATGTCCACCTCTTGTCCAAGAATGGAGACCAGTACCCATCTGCCACCCTGTTTGTGAAAGTGTCCCTCCAGGATTAGGCTTGGAAGCGGGCCAGGCTCTCTTCTGTCCACATCTGGGGACAGGGCAGGTATGGGTGCTCCCAACCTCTTGCTCAGAGCTAGAGGCCTGTGCTGCCTGCTGCTCTGATGTACTGTCTATGCTGCTGCCTCTCCGGGGTCCTAGGAGCTGGTCTGGTCCCCAGATCTGTCCTCAATTCCGTTAGGAACAACACTGCAGCCCTCTGCACCCTCTGGCCAGCCCTAGGTTGAGGGTTTTTATAAAAATCATAAGACTGAGTCCTGTGGTGTCTTGTCCTGGATGCCAAAAGCTTCCTATAAAGTGCGTGCATGTGTGTGTCGCAGAGCGCTGGTGGCCCAGCCCCACACTCTCCACCTTCCCCACACTCACACTGTACTGAGGGGGCCGTCTTTCCCCCTGGGCAGGAGGGAACAGCAAGAAACAAACCCCTCCATGGAAGAGGGTACAGAGAGACCACCCTCTCCAGCCCCAGAGACCCCTTCCCCCAGAGGTGGACCTACTAAGTGATCCAGACTTGAAAGCCCACACACCACACCTTATCAAGCTTTTATTGATGGGGGTGACCCAGGAGGCTCCCCTAGGGCTCAGTTATGTGTGGGGGTGTTACCCAGGGGGCCTTGGCTTTATGGGTGGCACTGGCAGGAGCAGGGCCCGGGCTCAGAAGAAGCCGAGCTGCTTTTTCTCCTGCTGCTGCTTCCACTTGGCCATGCTGTAGAATTCCTCCTTAGACTTCCCAAAGATATCTTGGAAGTCAGCATCTGAGAGGTAAAACTGTGGGGTGCGGGGAGGTGGCTACAGGGGACGGGTGTCAACTGAACCCAGAATTCTGTCCCACTCAGAGGTGTCATCCCTGGGCTCAAGGCTCTCCTCTCCCACCTCTGTCTGCCCCTCACCCCATCTGGAACACGCATCTCCCCAGGCAGCCTCCCCATTGCCCACCATTAGTGGGTCATGCCTTGCACCTCCAGCTCAATTTTAGGTGCATTAGTGCTGGGGCAGGAGTGGCACAGGGTCTCAGGCACTGACCTCCTTGTGGGCCGGATCCACTCCCTCTGGCAGGTCCTCGGCGGCCTGGTGCATCAGCTGTTCGCGGGGCAGGCCCCCGTTGATCATGGATCCAGGGCTGCTGTGGTAGCTGCTGGCACTGGTGCTGGTGCCGCCCACATTGGGGCCCAGCTCCAGCTCATTTTCTGAGCTGTCCTGGGAGCCCTTGAGGGCCTGCAGGGCCGAGGGGCCTGTCCTGCCATTGCTTGGACATCTGGACAGCCGGAAGTTGTGGACTTCCTGTCCAGAGAGGGGATTTAGTCTGGGGAAGATGGGGGCTAGCTCCCATAGGAGGCCATACTGAGTCCACTGGCCATCTTGCCCCCACCTGCAACCATGCCTCCTGCTAGGGACTGGCTCCTTCCCTGCCCATTCTGCCCATTTGGAACATGCTCACTGAGCCCAGACCCCTGGGAAGCCTCAATACTCAACTGCTGTTATCTCAGAGATGGCAGATACTGCTCTCAGGCTGCCGTCCACCACCTCTTCATAAGACTGGTTGTTCTGGGGGCAAGAAGCAGGGCAGGGGTGAGATGAAAGGGCACCAATGGGACCCAGGAGTCAAGACCAGGTCTCCCCACCCCACACTGGAGGTTCCCAGGCAGAGCAATGCCTCCTCAGTCTGCTCAGGGCAGGCCTCTCTTCCCCGAATTAGGGTGGGACCAAGGGGTTCAGGCCTCACTCACGGTCCACTTGTAGGGGTCCCAAGTGAAGAACCATCCAGTGAAGGTAGGAGGTTCATGGCCCTGCTTGACCAGCACGATGGGTGTGGCCTGGCTCCTCCCTGCTGGATGGGTCTTCAGGTACTCCTGGCCCCACGCCACAGCCTTCTTCTGCTCACGTGCAGCTTCCCCAAGCCACAGGAAGATCTGGATCACACAAGGTCCTGGCCTTAGGCAGGTGCAGGGGCTTCCCAGAGCTGTCCACTTCCGGCCCACCCCTGTCCATCAGATGGTCTCGGAGCCAAAATATACACCAGCCAACCAGACACACCCAGTAGGCTGGCCGCCATACCCACACACCCATAAACATGCCAGGTCACAGGCATACATGTATGAATTCAGTCCACAAATATTTATTGAATACCTGTTGTAGGTCAGGCATTGTTCTAGGCATTGGGGATTCAATAGTGGAAAAAAAACAGACAAAAATCCTTGCCCCTGTAGAGCTTTCGTTTTATTGGAGACAAAAAAAATAAGTATAACCTATAGTGTATCAGGTGGAGAAAAATAAGGCAGGGAAAGAAGATAAGTATGGGGGTGGTGGGAATAATGTCATTTTAAATTTGAGTCAGGGAGGGGCTTACTGAGAAGATGACATTTGAGTCAGATCTGAGGGAGCAAGTCATGTACTCTATGTCTGGGGAGAAAGTGGTGTAACCAGAAGAAACAACCAGTGCAAAGGCCCTGGGTGTGCCTGGCATCTTTGGGAAGCGGCGAAAAGGCCTTTGTGGCTGACGAGCAAGCAAGGGGGAGAGTGGGAGCAAATCGGGTTAGAGAGTCGGGGTTGCCAGGCCGTGTAGGGCTGCCGTAAGGGCTTTGGTTTTGCTCTGAGTGATACGGGAGTCTACGAGCCTCATCACATTCACACAGTGTCACAGTGACACAGACACACACGTGATCCTAGCTACACAGACACGATCAGCCATCACTACAGTCAGACAGCAAATTAGCCACAGACTGTCACTCATAGTCACACATAGTTACATAGACACAATCACAGTTGATGACACAGTTGCACACACCCACCCTAAAAAACAGCTTGAAAAACTTGCATACAGCCACACAAAAACAATTACCCGGCCACACGAATACAATCACTCAGTCTCACACCCACAGCCAGTCAGAGGCTCACACATAGCATCTCACCGGTTATGGCTGGTCTGGCCAGTTACAGCCATTACACAGCCACATGCCCAAAGGCAAATGCAGCCTCACACAGGCATTACACATACACGCGGTCAGTCATTCAGTTTACAGTCATTCACTTGACACATGTTGGCCACATGCACTCAGGCACCTGGAACCACACACCATTTTAAAGGCACAGGGCGTTACATAGAGCTACAAAACCCGTCACAATCACACACGTGTCTAGACTCACAGTCATAGCCTCCTGTGGGCTCAATATGACACAGAGTTGTCCATCGTCTCACATCCATGGTCACACAAGGCACAGGGTCAGTGTCACACACAGTCACACACTCCCCCGCAGCTTTACATGTAGTCATATGTCAAGCAACATAAAGTCACACACTCAGACCCAATTACACAGATACAGACATACGCCAGTCGGGCAGAAGTGGCCACCTCACCTCGTGGCAGGTGTCTAGTAGCATGATGTCATGTTTGTCCAGGTCCTCTTGGCTAAAGAACACCACTTCACTGAGGACCAGGTGGCCCATTGGGCTGGAGCACTCAAACAGTCGTGGCTGGAAATTGGAGACGTCCTCCGGGAGGCTGGCCAGCGTGGGCAAAAGGCCGTGAGGGGCACAGAGCCCTGTGCTGCCCAGCAGCCTGGGCCAAGCCAGCCCTCAGCTCAGCCCCGCCCCGTTCCAGGGGCTGGGAAATAACTGCTCCAAGTGTGGGAGGTAGGGGCCCTCCTCTGAGCTCCACCCACCCCTTCATTCACTGGGGGAATGCCCTGCTTCTCTCTGGACCTCAGTGTCCCCATCTGTCAGTGGGGAAAGTAGATTAGGTGATCGTCTAGCCCCAGCCAGCTGTGGAACAAGCTGCCCCATGAATTTTCCCAGGAGTAGGTACTAGAAAGGGTCAGCTGGCTTAGTGGGCAGGCCTGAGCTGGAGCCCCGCCCTCCCTGGGAGGAAGGGCTGCTGGTCCCACCCTGGGGCTGGGAGCCGGCCTCAGGCCCAAGGTGGGAGGAGGGAAGCTAGTCTGAAAGAGGGGGCCAGTAGTACTTAGGAGCTCAGGAGATTTGGGCGAGTTCAGTGCTTAAAACAGAACCCACAGACAACACAGAGCTGCCCAGGACTCAGCTCCCTCCTCCCTTTGAGCCCTCACTCTGTCCTACCCTCTGATATACACCTTGTCCATTTACACACCACACACACACATACTGTTTTTGCACACTAGGGTTTCTGGGCGGGAATTCCTGCCCGGGAATCTTTTTCTCTTTTCCGTTTCCGAATCCAGAGAAAAGTTGGTCAGGAAATCGGGAAAATCGGCTCCTTGAACCCAGGTGGTTGGTAGTATCGCCTGTCACTTTGTGGAAACGACTCATTGTAAACAGAAAACAGTTTGTATCTCGGGATTCGGGAATGGGAAAGTGAAAAAATTTCCGAGAACGGACAGGAATTCCTGCCCGGAAACCCTATTCCACACATGCTATTTACCCACATGTCATATTATACTACACTACTCCCCTCTCCCCTCTCCCCTCTCCCCTCTCCCCTCTCCCCTCTCCCTTCTCCCCTCTCCCTTTCCCCTCTTCTCCCCCCCCCTCTCTCTCTCTCTCTCTCTCTCTCTCTCTCTCACACACACACACACACACACACACACACACCCCTGGGACTGTGGGGTTGGAGAATGCAGAGAGCGCATTCAGCCAGCAGAGGGCGCCGCTGCACTGCTCTCCCTACCTCTTCCTACTCCAAGTTACCCAGGGCTGGGGAGTGAGGGGTGAGGGTGGACTGAGCTCCTGGGAGCCCCTGGGAGTCCTCAGTTCTAGTCTGGCCTCTCCAGTTCTCTATGTGATCCTTAATTAGTCACCACCCTGTTTGGGTGTGTTTCCTCCTCTCCTCCCAACCCTGTCACCTCTTGTTGCTGGGGTAGGGAGCCCGGCCTCCCAGGGCCTCCCAGAACTGAGGAGGCTCCTGACCCTCCATCACTATGTCCTTGTTCTTCTCGGAGATGACAGTGACTACCATCCGCGCCATCTCACGCTGGTCACCGCTGCAGCCCTGGCAGGCAAAGAGCTGGGTCAGGCCCTGCATGGAGAGGGGTCTTCACCTCCAGCCCCACAGCCCCCACTCACAGGGGCGAGTCACAGGAGGCTCGGCTGATGGTGGGGACCAGCTTCGCCCACGTGTGACCCCACATGAGCAAGCCATCTCCCCCCTTCCCCTCCCTGCCTCGGTCTCTCCAGCTGAGCAGGATCCACGCTGGGTCCCGAGCACGGGATGAGGACTCCCAGGCTTAGGGATCATTTATGGTTTACGCTGAAGATCAGAGAAAATTCTGGCAAACTGGAATTTTTCCAAGAGACTTGGGAAGGGGCATGTTCCTTGCTCAAGGCAGGAAGGAGGGGAGGCAGCCTAGGCCTGGCCTAGCTCTGACCTGTGGGCTCCCAGATATACCTGCCACTTTGTAACTTGCCCCAGGTTCCGGAAGGGACACCACGGCCTCTCTCCCCACCCCCTCCCGGCCTATCTGAGGTTGGACTGGAAGTCTACATCTGCTGTGGAGTGGCCCTTTCCCCACCTGGCACCACTGCCCCAGGCGTGAATCGAGTGGTCAGGGTTGGCGGTACCTTCCCAAACCAGAGGTAGCAGATGCCGGCTGTGACCAGCAAGAAGATGTCACTGGAATTGAGGGCTGAGGCCCGGGCGGGCACCTCCATGGTCCTGGTGTTGCAGCTGTCAGTGCCTTGCACGTGGAAAAGCCTCGTGGCAGATGCTGGCGGCCCCTTCCCGCTGTGCTCAGTGCTTCCCTACAAGAGGGCTGGGCCTCAGGCTGAGGCAAGGCCTCCTGGGGCCCCCCCTCCCCGTCCCAGTGGGGGACAGGCTGCCTCAGGGCCCAGGGGACCCATGCTTGAAGACCACTGTTTTCTGGACCGTCTGGGTGTAAGGATCCCATCAGTCTCGGACAGGGAACGAGGCCTTTCTAAATGGACCCCTCATCCCATCTTGAGGGCTCAGGGCATAGTTCCGCCAAGGCTTAAGGAGGAAAGTGGGGACCAGCTTTGCCCATGTGTGACCCCAGGCAAGGTCCTGGTTTCCTTTCAATTAAACTTCCTCACCTGGGCTCCTGCTCTGTGGCTGGCTTGAAGGATTGGGGAAAGAAACTTAGGCAGGGGTCACCTTTGGAGCTCCTGGGCCTTAGATAAGAACCAGGAAACCGGGGTAGGGGGTGGTAAGCTGTGCCCCTGGCCTGAAGAGAGTTGTTAGTTTGTGTGTATAAGGGCCACAGGCACGCGGAGGAGCCCGTGAGGCTGCAGCCACGGCAGCAAGGTGGGCCCTACCTGGAAGACCACCAGCTGGCCCTGGAAGATGGCGAGGAAGTGGGGGGGCTCACTGCCCATGGTCACATGCTCTTGCACCAAGGCTCCGTGGTACATGAGGTCCAGCTCCTCAGCATTGCTGTTCAGGGCCTTTATCTTGTGTTTGGTGGCCTGGTGGCCCTGCAGGCAGGGGTGGTGAGGGCCTGGAGCAGCTCTTAGATTCCAGTTCTGGGGATGGAAGGTGCCTCCCACCCCCTCCCACCAGCGCACCTGCCATAGGTAAAGGATGTACTGGACTTGGCTCATCTTCTGGTAGGTGTAGAGGACAAGGTAGCAGTTGCTTGCATACACCTGTCCATGAAACTTGGGGTGCACGGGCTGCCTGCTTATGTCCTGGATGCACCACACCTGGGGAACAGGGAACCAGTGGGCACAGGTGGCTTCTCCACTTGAACTTACCCTGTGCCCAACCAGAAAGCTCTCCTCAGCCCCATCTGTGCAGGCAAGGGCCTCTCCCCAACTCTGCACCTATCCCATGCTCTGTGCTGGGCTTGTGCCAGGATCTGCAGGTGACCCTTTCCCCCATGGACCCCTGGGAACCAGCACACTGGTGCCGGCCTGCTCTCAGCCAGGACTCTGAGCTGGTATATGGTGCCGGAGACAAACAAGTGGTGAGGCCTCCAGAGGCTGTCAAGGCAGACCTGACCCCTGCCACATACCACTCCCAGCCGGACCCCACCAGCCACAGCCCAGGTTAGGGGCACATGAGTCCTGGCAGATTGCTCGCTGCTCGCTGCTCAGGCCAGGATAACCGAAGCTTGGCAGAAGTGAGTATTCAGGGCTCTTGGAAAAATTCCCTTTTTTCAAGGGTCACTTAAAAAAGACAAAGCCTGTTCAAAGACTGAAGTGAATATACTTCCTCACACTTCACAGTGTGATTTCTTGTTCCTGTGGATAGCGAGCTTAGGCTCTGGAGCCAAGCAGACCTGGTCAAACCCCAGGTCAGCTGGTGTTGGCAGTGAGAGCTTTCTGAGCTTAAGTTTTTCCCACCTGTAAAGCGGGGGTAACAGTGCCCTCCTTGCCATGACAGGAAACAATGCCTGGGCATCCTGTGCCCACACAGAGCCCGGAAGCTATCTCTGGGGAAGGTCTCCAGAGCATCCAGAATCCAACCTTTTGCAGAAAAGGCTGACTCCAAACACATGCCACCCAGGAGCAGGACTTACCTGGCAGCCAGGCCTCCTGGCTCGGGCCCTTCCCCTACCTGCTGGTCCATGCCCCTGCTGGGTGCGGTCCCCTCCCTGCCTCTGTGCTGTGACCTGAGTTGCAGCACCTTCCTTCTTCTTTCCCTCCCTTGCCCTCCTCTCTGCTTTTCCGTCTTCCTCTCTATCTCCTTGTCTGCCCCTGTCCCCCGTGTGCCCCATCTCTCCCTGCTCTTCCTTCCATTTCCCCGCACCTACAACTCTGTCTCCTCCCTCCTCTCTGTCTTTCTCAGTCTCCTCTGCCTCTCCCTGTGTCCCCTCCCTGTCTTCCTCTCCCCTCGCTCCCCCCTTCCTCCCCACCTTGCCCTATCTCCTCCTATCTTGGTCATCCTGCTCTCTCCCTACTCAGTGCGTCTGTCCATCTGTATTAGGGCAATTATCGGAGGAGACCTTGGAGAAACAGTATTTCCTCTGACTTTGACCCACCTTGAGAACCAGAACCCCTCACATAGGCCCAGAAGTCCTGTCCCCAGAATTTCTCAGCATGCCTGCACCAGCCTTGGGGCCAGAAAGGACCATAGTTTTGCCCCCCTTTTGTAGGAAAAAACCAAAAACAAAATCCTGAATCCCAAAAGAATTAGACTCTGCCCAGATGACAGCCACGTCAAGATGCTATGCTGCCCCATACAGAGCCCAGAGGTGGTCCCCAAACCCTGCACCTCCCAGAACACTGGTCTAACACCAGACGATGGCTAGAGGACAGTGTGTGACTGTACATTGGGGGTGGGGCTGTGACTGACTGTACGTGACTGTGTACCTGTGTTGGTGCCCCTGTGGGTTGATGGTCACGGGTGTGACCAATCATGTGAGATATTGAATCTGTGCCGTTACGTGCTTGCAGTTGTGGACCTGGCTGTGACTAAGTGCCATTACAAGGTGTGAGTATGTGTGTCTATGTCATCATCTGTATGGTTGTATCATACATGTGACAAAGGGGTACAACGAAATGTCCGAGTGTACTGCGCTGTGTGCCATGAGCGTCATGGGAGTGGCCATGGCTGTGTGTGATTGCTTACGTGTGATGTGTATGAGCCGGCTGTCGGCTTTGTGTGTGTATATGTAGACATGCCCCTGGGTGTCCGATTGTGTGTAGATGTGTACCTGGGTCACTTTAGCAGCCGTACCATTTACCTGAAAACAAAGCCTACCTGTGTGCCCATTTCCCCCCAACCAAGCCAAAGCCCCTCACCTCCACCTTCCCGGAACAGTCATCTACCATCCTGAGTTGAGCCGCTAATTCAGGTTGGCTGTGCAACTTGCTCACGTCCAGCTTTACTTGACTCAGTTTACCTGAGGGTGGGCAGTGGGCTTCAATGGCGCCTTCTGCCCCTATCCCATCCCCGCAGACTCCCCCCACCTGACCTGCCCATCATTCTAGAAGCCCCGTCCAACCAGGCCCCCTCACACATCCTGCCAAGGCTCTGGGTGCTGCCCCATCCCGCAGGCCCCACCGCTCCCACTCACCCATCCCACCTGTCCCACCAAGGTTCCTGTTTCTGTGCGGCTTGACAGACCACATCCTGAAGAGCTGCTTGAATGCAGCGGACTCGGCGCCATCGTTCACCACCTCCACGTTGGTGTAGGTCGGGTAGCCCTTGGCCTGGATGAAGCCCTGGGGCGGGGGCTGTGTCAGGCGTGTGGACCCAGGGCCCACTGCTCTGCTCCAACCATGGGGACCTGCTGCTCAGGCTGCAGGACCAGCTGAGCACTGAGCAGCAGTAATTAACTGAGTTCATGACCCATTTTATGGAACTGGCTCCGTCACTACCGACTTCTCCGAGGTCCCCGAGGATAGGCGGGAGCCCTTAGTCTGAGCCTCGGGAAGTGCTGGCCATGACAACGCGTCACAGCAAAGGCAGAGGCCTGTGTCCCTTCCTGGAAAAGGAGGGGCTGCCCAGTGCGCTAGGCTCCTCAGCCCTCATGGAGCTGGCTCCGTCACTACCGACTTCTCCAAGGTCCCTGAGGATACCCCCTTTTACACATGGTTGCTTGGGTGCTTCTTCCCTGTCAGGGCTCTCAGGGCAGGCCACATGACCCCAGTACCCTAGAGAAGGGCCCTGTGTACCCCCTCAGACTCCTGGGCAGAGCTGTGTCTCCTCCCTCAGACAGAGCAGTTTGTCTCCAGGCTCAGACCCCAGGGCAGGGCCATGTCCTCCTCCGTCAGACAGGGTTCCCAGGCCCCGGGCCCCAGAACATGGATGTCCCCCAGCTTAGACTTCAGGGTAGGGTGGTTCCCTCCCTCAGATCCCAGGGCAGGGCTGCCCACCTACCCCTGCCCAAGCCCCAGGGTAGTGCTATGTCCCTCTGAGACGGGGCCCCACAGCCTCACCAGAGCCCGGCTAAATGCAGCCCTTTTCTCCTGGAGGCTAGACATGCGTCCCTGCCACACGTAGATCCTGAAACCCCCCTGGTCTAGGATGTAACAGTCCTGGGAGCAAGAGGGAGGCTGGTCAGTAGGTGGTCCAGACTGGCTGGAGTAGTGGGGTAGCTGGGGCCAAGCCTGCCTCACCTCCTCACGCAGTAGGTCTTGGGTCAGTGGACGGGTTGCCAACTCCTGGATCACCAGGTCCTCACCCTTCTCGTAGACACTGGGAGACAGGCATCCAGATGTGAGCAGCTCAGCCCCTCCACTCTAGCCTCTTTTACGCCCATCCCCCAGAGGCAGACAGCACTGGAGCTGGGGCCCTGAGCTGAAGTCTTGACTTCACTGCAGCCTTAGGCAATTGCCTGGCCCTCTCAGGGCCTTAGTTGCCCTGTCTGTACAAGGGGTTTCTCTGAAAGGCAGCCATGCGAGTACAGGCTGGGCCCAAGGTCCCACATGGCCTGCCCCAGAAACCCACGAGCTTTTCTGGAGGCCTTTCTAGAGACCCTGTGTTATTGCAGTAATGATGGACATGCAGGCCCGGGCTATTCCACCAACCCTGCCCGCTCCCAAGGTCTGCTCACTGGTACAGGCGGACATTGGCCTTCTGCAGCTGGTTAATACTCTTGTTGGGCATGGTGGCATACAGGTTGCCCACTCTGCAGCCCAGCACAGCTTCCATGATCTCCATGAGGTCAGTGGCTTGTCCCTCATCATCCACTACACCGATGTGTGCACGGCCACCGCGCTCCCTGGCCTGGAGGTTGCAGGTCAGGGCCAGGCCCTGCGGAGTGGACCTGGCAGTCAGGGATTCCCCAGCATGCCCTCCTCACCCCTCAGGCAGTCCATCTAGATCCTTCGTGTCACTGCTCAACTCCCAGAGGCAGGGAGAGAGCATCTGGGGTACCCCCAATGCAGGGTCTGGACTCAGCTTGCACTTAGTAGTTGTTTTTCAGGTTGTAGGGGAGAGCGAGACCCACCTCCTGGGGTGGCCAGAGGATGGGCACCTGGAGGACCGCCCCTCTCCCCTAGCCCTGGACTTCTCATTTTCCAGGCAGACACTGACCCGTGCCTTCTCGGAAATGCTGCTCTTGGGCCCATTCCATTGGATCATCACGTTGCCCAGGTCCAGCAGGAAGATGTCATCCTTATTAAAGCTGTTCCAGGAGAGCTCCACCTGCCAGAGCCAGGTGGGCAGGGACAAAGGCAGGGTGTCATACCACCAGCACCCAGGTGGAGAGGTACTACAGCTGTGCCCACCTATGTGAGCATCGCTTGGCGTGTCATTTGCGTGCATGAAGCTGTGTGCAACTGAATGTATGTGTGGCTGTGACACCACTATTACCATGTGCAGGCACGTGTCTGTGTAACCATATAAGAGCTGGAGGGTCACTGTGGGTGCGGCCGTGTGCATCTATAGGCATGTGACGAGGTAATGCTGCATTTCACAGGGTGTGCACATACGTGTGTATACAACGGGGGCACACGTGTCTGTTTATCCATGTGTGTAGATGTGTGTGTCCATGTACACCTGTGCATATGTGGGGAACAGCAAATGTGAACAAGTGTGTGATCTCATGGGTGACAGTGTATGTGTGCCTGTGTAGGGAACAGTGTGTTCTCCATGGATAAACATGGCTACCATCTAAACACAGACACATTGGAGAGTAAAAGGGGTCGCTTATGATAATTATGCCAGAGTAACAGGCAAAAGCCTCTGGCTGCATGGGGTTCCTGCATGACCAGGGATGTACGGTCACTGAATCTATGGGTGACAGTGTGTGAGCCTGTGTGGGATGGTCTGTGAGTCCCAAGGCTGCCACATACTATTCAGACAATAACATGTACAACTCAGGTGGCCTCATTCACATGACAGATATCAAACACCCAAGTGTTCATTACACCAAACTCCTGTTAGATGGCAGCAAAATGTCTTATTCTGCCAACGTCAGTATTTTCCATTAATTTCCTGACAGATGCAAGTAAGGCGCACTCTGTTCTAATTTGCACAAGGGCATTCTGTGGGCTAGAGTGGCCCCAGGGATAACAGTGGGAGACAGTGTGTGTACCTATGGGTGATCATGACAGCATGTATGAAAGCATATGTCTGTGCAGCCCCCCACCCCAAATCATGCTACTTCCCTTGTGCTCCTCATAAGGACCATCCAGGCATACCACCTGGTCTGCCTGAACCCCCACCTCCTTCCAAGTTCTTAATATGCCCATGAGATGGATGAGGAAACAGAGGGTCAGAGGAGCCATGGAGGGGGTCGGGCTAGAAGCCTGGCTCTGCCTTCTCTCTCCTCACTCGCCAACACTGTGGTCGCCCCCACTCCCCACACTTCTCTATACTTCAGTATATGCAGTCTGAGCTGCGTCTGGAGGTCAAGTGGCATCCCTTGCAGCGCTCACCTCGGTGGCGGACACGTGTTTCCTCCCTTTGATATGCAGCAGTCGCTGGATGTTGTACATGTTGGTCTCCACGTGCTTGAGGGCAGAGGCGAGGCCTCCCTTCCTGTAGCTGAGGAGGAAAGGGGGTCCCACGTAAGGTCATACACTGCCATGTGCGGGAGCGAGTGCAGATGTGAGCACATGCATGCACACATGTGGGGATATGCATGTGCCTGCTTAATACACGTGTGTGAGTAGATAGGAGCATGTGTACACGCACATGGCTACACACGTGGGGGCAGCAGTGTACACTTGTTTATCCATGTGTAGCTATGTGGACACCTGCATGTATACGTGTGTATACCTGCGGGGGCACAGTGTGCCTGTTTACACATGCATGCAGATGTGACCACATGCATGGACACACACGCCTGCATCTCCACATAACAATGTACCTGTATACAAGTGGGGGCATGAGTGCATCAGGAGTATCGATGTGAGTGTGTGGAATTCTGGCCATAGCATATGTGTGTGTGGGTGGGCATGAATATTCATGCATGTGTGTACGTGTGTTCATCTATAGGTGCACACAAATGGGGTGGCGTGTTTGCTACATGTGCATGTGTATACCATGACTCCCTGAAAATAAGACCTAAGCGGACCATCAGCTCTAATGCATCTTTTGGAGCAAAAATTAATAGAAGATCCGGTATTATATTATATTATATTATAGACCCAGTATTATATTATATTATATTATATTATATTATATTATATTATATTATACCTGGTCTTATATTATATTAAAATGAGACTGGGTCTTATATTAATTTTTGCTCCAAAAGATGCATTAGAGCTGAGGCTCTGGCTAGGTCTTATTTTCAGGGAAACACAGTATGTGTTCTGGTATATACCATATGCATGTATTAGGTTCAATGTATGAAACAGAAATGATCGAATATTGGCAATTTCCTATGGTTCAATCTAATATATTGCAACTATTAATTTAACACATATTTGAAGTAATTCACAGCAAAAGACATATTTGCACTGGGCACAGTAACATAAAAGCAAACTAAAACAACACTGGTGTCCATTCCTGGGTATAGATCCAAGAGAAATGAAAAACAAATGTCCACACAAAAACCTGTGCACAATGATGGATATTAACTGAACTTATAGCGGTCATCATTTCACAGTAAATGTAAGTCAAACCATTATGCTGTACACCTTAAACTTATCGTGATGTATGCCATTTGTATCTCAATAGAACTTGAACCCCCCCCAAAAGACTGATACACAAATGTTAATAACAGCATTATCCATAACATATAAAAAACAGAAACCCAAATGTCCATTACGTGATGAATACATAAATAAAATGTGGTGCATCCATATATGCATATTACGTGTTATATAATTTCATTTCCATGGAATGTCCAGAATAGGGAAATCTATACAGACTGGGGGCAGGAGTGTTGGGGGAAATAAGGGGTGCTGTTAATGGATATGGGGCTTCTTTTTGGGGAGATGAAAACGTTCTAAAATTGTGATGGTTGCACAAATCTGTGAATACACTAAAAAATCACTGAATTGCATACTTTAAATGGGTGAGTTGTATGGTATGGGATTTGTATCTCGATAAGGTTGTTAGCCATCCCAAAGCACCCCACACACTAGGGATGAGGGACACAGTCCCCCAGGCCGCCCAGCCATCGCACGGATCTGTCCCCTCACGCCCCCTGTCCCCTCACTCACATGACTCCGGGATGGAAGTAGCTGCGGAAACAGTCGGACTCGTAGCCTTGTACCTCTCGGTGTTGCACTGTAGCGCCACCTAGCGTCTCCTGTAGGTGCTGCACAAAGGTGCCGGCAGCGCCCTGGGCCTCGGCACCCGCCTTCTTTCCAACCCAATAGTGCAGGTCTCTGGCTGCCCCCTGCGTGGTCTTCAGGCTCTGGGGGACCTAGGGCCCAGGTGTTTGTGTATGTGTGTGTATGAGGAGGGGCTGCGGACTAGAAGGGGGTGCTGAGGACCAAGGCATGAGTGGAGACCAAGGTGAAGGTTGAGGATGTGCCACGGGCCTTGGGGAGACTGGGTAGGAGATCTAGAGGAGATCTAGAATGGAGAGGGAAGGGCCAAGAGGCCTCAAAGGCAGCAGACCCTGTGCGATAGGATGGTTGGGCTCCCAATCTGCTTCTTCTCAGGGTGGAGCTTATCCTGCACCATCAGACTCCCCAGCTGGGCCATGCCACCCTCTCAGACAGACTCCCCAGTGCTCACGTGGAGGATAATGTAGCAGTGTTCCTCGAAGAAGTTCCCATAAGCCCTCTCGGGTACGGGCACCATCTTCAGGTTCTGGGAGAGAAAGGTGCCTAGTGACAACTCAGGAGACACGCACCCCCCCCCCCCCCACACACACACCCAGGACCCTCTGGGGGCGGGGGAGGGAGTTCTGAGTTGAGGGGCAGGAAGGGCCTAGTCTCAGAGACCACACATTCTCTGTGGCACCAACTCTGCCATCTGGGCGTGCCCCTCACCTCGATGATCCATATGTGGAGGTCCCTACGGCTGTCGATGGCTGGGAGGCCCGTGGTGATGTCCATCCTAGGCCAGGAAGGAGTGAGGGAGGAAACAAGAACCAGAATTCTCAGACCCTGGCCGCCTGTCATTTTGGCTCCCAGCAAGAACTCTCCTGGTCAAGCAAGCACCTTCATCATAGCACATGCCTTTCATTAGGAGGGCTCTATAAACACCCAAATGCCAGCAAAGCAGGACAGGTCCTGCAGACATGGGCACACAGAGACTTTGCAAACAGAAACTCGGTCATGCTCTTGAAGCGGGGCTGAGCTCTGTGGACAGGGATGGGCTTTGAACATAGGGACAACCTCTGCAAACAGGGTGTTAGAAACAGGCTACGCAGAGAGACACAGGACCCACAGTCAGGGCAGTCAATGTAGACAGTGATAGGTTACAGTCAGGCAGATGCTCTGCTAGTAAGAACAGACTCTAGGGAGGGACAGACTCTGGAAACAGAGATGGGCTCCTGAAATGAGACTCAAGCCTGTAGATAGACAGGCTCCGCACGCAGGGACAGAGCTGCAAATAGGCATAGGTTTCTCAGACTGTTAGGAACAGGCTATGCAAAGAGAAAGGGCACCTGCCGAGCGTGAGACGCTATGTGGATAGAAAAAGGCCCTGCATGCAAGCACAGGCTCTGAAAACAGGGACAGCTCCCTCAGAAGAAAGGGAGGCAACAGGCAAGGTTCTCCTGATGAAAATGAGTTCTGCAGTCAGGGACCATCTGTGTGTATAAGGATGGCCTGTGCAAAGAGATACAGACTCTATCCAGGGAAATTCAGACAAGCTGGGCAAACAAGCAAAGCTTGTGAACACTGGGAAAAAACAAACAAACCCCCCCCCCCCAAAAAAAAAAAGAAAATCTCTACAAACAGTCACGGCTTCTGCAGGTATGGCGGAGCTTCACAGACCGAGAAGGACTTCGCAAATATGAATGAGGATAAACCCTTAAGACAGGGACTCTGCATAGGGACAGGCTCTGCAGATATGGGCAAAGTCCACATCTACATGGATAGGCAAGGTCTGCAAACAGGCAGAACATTTTCCATCTTAGAAGTGCTTCCCAGACAGAGGAAGGCTCTTGAAAGAGGCCAGGAGCAGCCTCTAGGCTAAGACAGCCTCGGGAAGCAGACTCCAAGCTTGCCTAGAGAGTGAGGGGAGCAGGCTGGGCAAACATTCATGAGCTGGGCAGAGAAACCCAGGCTCTGAAAACAAAACACAGGCTCTGCAGAAAGAGCTTCTATAGACAGACTCTGCAGATAGGGAGGGGTTTTGTAAGCCCACACAGGCTCTGCAAACAGACAGGCTCTGTTAACAGTGACGGCTCTTCAGAAGAGATGGCAGGATTTGCTGAAAGGAGCTGCAGGGAAATCAGCTTTGTGATCAAGCACAGATGCCCCAGACACAGGGAAGATCTTGAAACAGGGCTGGGTTTTGTAGGGAGCCTGGTTTCTGCAAACAGGAGCAGGCTTTCTAGAAAAGGATGCGCTTGGAAATAGATAAAGCTCGGTCCATAGGGACAGGCTCTGCGAACAGGTCCATATGGAATTAGGAAGAGTGTGCGGGAGGCACAGGCTCTGGAAACAAGGATGTGCCCTGCAGAAAGTCACAGGTGCTCCCAGATAGACACAGTGACCTTGACAGCGACAAGCTCTTTATAGGAACAGGGCCTGCAATTGACACCGTTTCGATCCAGGGAAATTCAGGCAAAGGCCCGAAAAACATTACAGACTGGACAAACAGGGCTCAGGTTCTACAGACAGAAGCACGCTCGGAAATCGGAAAAGACTGCAAACAAGGACATCGTCTAGAGACGCATGCAGAGGAAACAGGTTCTGCTGACAGGGATAGGCCAAGCTTTGCAAATGGGAACGGTGTCTTTTGGCAGACAGCAGGGTCCCAGACGAGGACAGAGACAAGCTCTGTCGACAGGGTTAGGCTGTGCGTGCAGGGCAGCTTCGCTATCACAGCGTATCTCAGACACAAGGGAAGAGGGACGGACTGGTTAAAAAGACCCAGGTTCTGAGAAAACAAAAGATTGAAAATAGACATAGGTTTACGACAGAAACAGGCTCTGTAGGCAGACAAAGGTTCCACAAACTCAGGACAGACTGCACGGGAAGACTGTCACCGAAGACTGTGACAGACTCTGCAGCAAGTGACAGTCTTCGCTAACGGGAGCACGCTGCATAAATCATAAGCACCCTTAAATCCTTGAAACAGAGCTGAACTCTTAAGACATACCGGCTCTGCAAACAGCAACTTAGCTTGCTGGAGTTGTGCTCTGCGGTACTGAGTGCACGCAGGAGAGAGGGGTGTGGAATGAGGGGTATCTGGGGAGGACCGGGGCCCTCGATTTTTGTTGCATGCCCGCAGGTGACTCAATGACCCCAGCTTCCCAACACCGCTCCTTCAGACACCTCTGTGTGAGGTTTGCTCATTCCTTCACACATGGAAGTTCTTTCTAGGTCTAACCTAAACCCTGTCAGCTACAACTTTTTCTTCTTGTTGCTGTTTTCCTCGAAAGACCCAGAAGTCACTTCTTTCTGAATTTCTCAGTCCCAGTAGCCCTGGTGTTAACTCCTCTCCCCTCCCCACTCCCCCTCAGCGTGTCTTATCAGCAGGAGGAACACCCTTGGCTCTGCTGACCCTGCATGACCAGGGGAAACAAGGCCGGAGAGGAGATACAGAGTTACAGAAGCAGAAGCATAGCGCGACAGGTGAAACAAAGTGGCTCGTTCCTTACACCTTTGTCCAGGCCCCCGAGGGCAAGCTCAAGCCCTGGTGAGCTCACAGGACACTGTGGGAAACACCCATCCCTCTCAAAGAGGGCCCAAGTGGCCAAGGAAGTGTGTGGGGGTGGGGGAGGGGGGCTGCTCAGAGCAGGGTGGGCAGAGGGGGCAGTCCTGCCAGAGGAGGCAGGTGACAGCTGCATTTATCAAAGCCTGGGCCTCTCGGAACATGCTCTGGAGATCACATATGATGTTGGTGTGGTCTCAGACCCTCCTTAGAGCAGAGGATTCCCCAAGCCCTGCTTTCCTTGTTTACTGTCAGCTCCCAGAAGGTACTCAGCAAATAGTTGTTGAATGAATGAAACCTGTGGCTGTGACTGGACTGAGTGAAAACGGATGGAGAAGGGAGACCCAGTGAGCTCTAACTGCACCCAGAACTGCTGTTGCCGTCGATGCCTGTTGGTGTGATGGTGACACGACTCACTGGCAGACATGGTGACTATGTAATGGTGGTGTCGAGCAACAGAAAACATGTGATGATACCAAGTGTGAGGCATAGCGACATTCATTGGTGATAGGCAGACGCAGTGACCAGTGACAGCGATCAGGGCACAAGCAGACAGTGAGCTTAGGTACCAGCTCTGAGCTGCAGGTCATGCAACAGCGAGACACAGTGACAGAGTGACAGGAAGACTGTCTGGCTTCGACACAGAGGCCACCACGTGGGACAGGAAAGTCCAACAGACAGGGAAGTTGGGACTGGGCTGGTTTCACTGGGCGGGTGCCCCAATCAACCCCCAGCTCTAGCCAGGAGGGCCAAACTCTCAGGCTCCCAGGGCCTGAGGCCCTCGTCCCCTTGTCATCTGTGTTCGGCATCTTCCAACTGGGTTCTGGGGGGATGGAGGAAGCGTGGGGCCCTCTTTCCCCTAGCACCCCTCTATCCCCCAGGCAGTCCCTTTCTCAGGCAGGTTCCTTCCCTCCCCAGAGAGCCCCTGTAAATCACCAAGCTCTTCCACCTTCAGGTGTCCCCTCTCTTCCATGGGGAAGTCCCTTCCATCACCTATCCTGAGAGGGGACCACTGCCCTGTGTCCTCTCCCTCCTACTGGAAGCCCCCTTCTTTTCCCTGGGGGCTGGGCCCCTCTACTCCAGGCACCTTTTCTCTCCCAGAGGACAAGTTCCTTTTCTGACACATCCTTCTCTCCCCAGTGACCCCTCCTTTCCTGTGTGGCCCTCTGTCCCCACAGGGCCCTCTTCTTCCTCACATGCATCCTCCCTCCCCAGGGGCCCCTTCTCTCCTGACTTTCCCGGCTTCCTCCACTTGAAGTCCCCTTCTTTCCCCAAGGGACCCCTGCCCCCACCCCTTTCCTCCCTCAATGCACCTGCTCTCCCCTGGTCTCTCCTCTCTTCTGGGCTCTCCTCCTACACAGGGGCGCCCTCCCTTTTCCAAACATTCCCTTGTTTCCCCCAGGCCCCTCCCTTCCGGCACGCCCTCCTCCCTACCCAGATTCTCTCTCCCTGCTCTGGCACCCCTTTTTCTGCCCCAGGCGCTCAGCTTCCCCATCTGAGATACTTGTGAACGGTGGACCCTGAGATTGCTCTGCCCGGCTTCCAGGAAGGGGGGCGGAGCGCTGCCGGCTGGGCTGGAGGAAAGGAGGGCCAGGCACTGGTCTCCCGGGGTACCCACTCTGTGGGGGGCAGAGACCCCCACCCACGTACAAACTGCCACTTTCTTTCCCGTGGGCCACGGCCTCCCTTGCCCCCATCAGTGTTTTCACTGGTTGGGCTGCTTGCTGCGTCCCCAGTTCTGCCGGCTCCTGCGCAAACCTGAGCCCTGTGCCCCCACACTGTACACCCCTGATTCAGCACAGCCCTCCCCACCATTACCTGGAGCCCCATGCCCCCTCCCGCCCAACTGTGCCCCATGCCCCCTTCCTGCCAGGCCTACCTGCTGGAAACTGCTGGCGCCTTCGCCCTGCCTGTGGGCAGTGCTGGGCCTGGCACAGGGCCAGGCTCTGCCCACCTCCCTCCTCCTCTGTAACTCAATCTCTGCTCCCGCCCTGCAGGACACACCTCACTGCTTGGCAGGCTGGGCCTTCAAACAGTCAGTCCCTTAGTCAGTCGACAAATATTGACCCAGCTCCCTGAGAGCCAACCGTCTCCTCAGGGCCATGGCTGGTGGGCCAGGCCTCACCTCCTGGGGTCTGGTGCCCAGAGAGAGCAGGGGATGGAGGCCTGGGCTGGGCTCGGGTGTGGGTGCAGAATAGACCGTGACTTCCCTTCTGGGAGGGCCAGATGGGCTCCTGATCCC
Organism: Rhinolophus sinicus; assembly: GCF_057876585.1. Taxonomy (NCBI): domain Eukaryota; kingdom Metazoa; phylum Chordata; class Mammalia; order Chiroptera; family Rhinolophidae; genus Rhinolophus; species Rhinolophus sinicus. The sequence continues at coordinate 13,961,912 of NC_142505.1, forward strand.
TGACCCCCAGAAGCTCAGGCCACCCTAGCAAATTTCAGGAGGAAGCAGTACCAAGAATGGCCGGGGTGCGGGGGTGAGGAACAGTCTGGTTCTGGGAGACCCAGATCACTTCAGGAGGTGGGGAAGGTGGCCAGGGTTCTCTCCAGCATCTCTGCTCTCCTCCCCACCCCCAATTGGGGCTCGATGCCCAGCACAGCCCTCCCCAGGGAGCCCTGATACCCATCGTGGGAGAGGCCAGGCTGCCTTTACACAGAAGACATCTCTCCCACACCTCGGGCTACCCCCACCTTTCCTTTCTGATTGTATGGTGGGGGAGGTGCTGGAAATAGAGTCTTCCAGAAATTCCAGGGGCATGGCCACCCCTTACCTTCTGCCATAGCCGTCAGTTTCAGCCACAGCTCAGCCGGTGTGGATGCCCCTTCTAGGATGCACTGCTGAAACCTGCCATTGGCACCAAGACCCTTCACCCCTGTGCAGCCCTCACCCCCATGGCTCCCTGTCACAGGGTAGAGGGAACTCCAGGAAATCTGGGTCCATGTGAGCCCAGTAGGACCTACTGCCAGTGTGTGACTGTTTATCAGACAGAGTTAGTGTGTGAAAGGCCTAGGTCAGTCCCTATGTGTGTCTACCCCGTGGGAGAGAATGCCTGTTTTGTCCTCTGCTCCGCTTGCACATACCTGTTTCCCTGTGCCCTGCGAAACCCCATGGACTCACTTCTCTCCACTTCCTCATCTCAGGGTCTCTCTCTGTCCACTCTAGCTGGTCTTTATCCCCACAGTTCCTAGAAATGGCTCTTTTCTAGTCACCAATGCCCTCTCTTGCCAAAGCTGGCCGCTGGTTCTGTCTGTATTTTACCCTCCCACTCACCCAGCAGGGACCCTGCTACCACTCCTTCCTCTTGAAATAGCCCACAGCCCGTTTTCTCCCTGCCTCACCAGCCCTCCATCATTGCCTTGGGGGCCTTTAAATGTCAGAGGACACAGGGGACTTAGCTCCTGTCTCTTCTATTTTCTTTCCTAGTTCTAGTCCCCAGGCTGTAAATACCATGCAAATGCTAGCATCTCTTCAGACGCCAACTCCCGAACCCCATCTAACTGGTCACATCACTCCTGGGACATCTGACCACACTTGACATCCACGCAAGACTCTTTTAGAGCCGCGTCTTCTGAGCCTCAAGGAATGGCACGAACATCCAGCTGGTTGCTCAGGCCCCAAACTGGGAGCCATCCTGGGTTCCTCTCCATCCCTCCCACCCACAGGGAAGCCATTGGCCAGTCTGATTCATCCCGGTAACTGGTTCATTTGGATCCTGAGCCTGGCCAGCCTTTCACAACTCCTGCCCTGCTCTAGGAGCCAGCCTCTCTCACCAGTTGGCAGTATGAGCCTCCCTGGGTGTCTCTCGGTCTCTCTGGTCCTTGTGTTCATTCTCCCACAGTAGGCAGGGGGGTCTTTTAACCATATATCAGATCATGCCACTCACCTTCCAGTGGCTTCTATAAAAATAAAACCCCAAATTGCCTGCCCCCTGGCTGCATCTCATATTACTCTCCCCATCGCTCACTATGTTCTATCTGCAAGATTCTTTTTGTTCCTTAAGACCCCAACCTCATTCTAGTCTCTGCACCTCTGCACTTGCCGTTCCCCCCGCCTGGAACCTGTGCCCTAGCTCTTCACAAGGCACCTTTTCCACATTCTGGCCTCAACCAAAATGGCGCCTCCCTGGAGGAGCCTTTCCTGACCACCTTAGCTAAAGCATTCCCGGTCCCCAGCCATTGTCCACTTTCCTTATCTTCTTCGTGCTTCCAGAAGCTAATGACCTTCTTGGTTAGGATCTTGTTTGGTGGCTGTGACCCCAGTGACAGTGTGAAGCCCTTGTGAGCAGGGCCTTGCTCACGGCTGTATTTCCGCATCTAGAGTGGTGTCTAGCACACAGCAGTTGCTGAATAAATATTTGTTGACATGCTCTTGTGGCCTGTACTCGATTGGGTGGGGGTGTGTTTGGACCCTTTGCTGGGGTCTGTCCTGAAGCCTGGCCCTGGAGTTGAGTTCTCAGTAGATCAGGTTCCAGCGCTCAAGCACCCACTGGCTGAATGACTTCGCAGATGTTTCTCTCAGGTTTTTCCTGAGTTCACATTTCCACCTCTGAGAAGGCAGGGCAGGTCGCAGCCTTCCACCCGCTGTGGGCAGGACACCCTGCCTGGCACCATCCAGCCTCAGCAGCTTAGTGAGGGGAACAAGGCCCTCTCAACACCCCTCCCGTCAGAATTCTCTGTGTCTCTGGGACCCTGAAGACCTTGGGTGGGCAGAACTCTAGGACAGCCCCACCCTGTGACCAGTGATCCCAGGTCCTGGGGAGATGGCAGTGGACCCTGGGGCCAAGATAAGCACCACTGCTTTGTGTCTGGTGTGGACACTCTCCAGCTCATGGGGTCATGTCCAGGGCACAAAGAGAGGAAACCGAGACCCAGGCTAGTGCACACAGGCAGGCTGCTAGGACAAGGGGCTGCCCTGCCTTTTCCTCCTGCCTCTCCTAGAGCAAAAGGCGGCTCCACCATCCCTTGGCCACCCTCCCATGGATCTGGGCCTAGAGTCAGAAGGGCACTGAATCTGGCTTGCCTCGGGGAGCACCGCCCTGGCCATGACCCCCTCCTATTGCCTCTTCCGGCCCGGGGCCTCACCCCTGCAGTCCACTGCCACCATCGCCCAGACATGTTCCAGGGCTCTTAGCTGTTACTTTGTTCTTTCTCGGCTTATCTTCCAAGGCCCGGCCAGCTCTGGGTCAATATTGACAAAGGCAGCGGTGTGGCCCGGAGTGGGCGGAGCCGGCGCTGTAAGCCAGGCGCCGCCCTCAGGCTCCCTCAGCTCTGGTTCCCAGGTCTCATTTGAGTTCCTCCCAGACAGGTGCAGAATGTCGCCCCTCGCGAAGATCAGGTCCTGCAGTGGGGTGCTCCCCTCCGAGCGCAGACAGGGTGTGGGGTCGGGAGTGGGACTGACTCGGGTCCTGGATCCCACTGCTTGGAAAAACGCCCTTGAGGAGAGCAACCGTGGGCCCGCGTGGGTCCCCGACGTCTGGCTGCAGGCCGCAGAGGAGCCGTGAGACGGTCAGCAGGGCGTGCACGGCCCGCAAGCCACGACCCCGAGGGCGCCGTGGGAATTTCGAGCCCGAGGAGGCGGGGCCAGTCGCTATGCCCGCGGGACCTCCACTCTGACAGGCCCTCTGGAGTCTGAGGACGGCCCTAGGTTCCCCCAAAGGGGTAGGTGTCACTGCCTCGCATACCCGTCTGGCCCTGCCCAGCCGCTTGCACACACCCTATCCAGACAGCAGCATCTCCACAGGGCAAGCTGGCTGTTACTTGGGGAAGTGGGGGGCAAGGCTCAGTTCCATTCCTGGCGGGCAATGTGACCCAGTGTGAAGTGGGTCGACTCTGCTCCCCATCTTAGTGAAAAGCAGGGAGCTGTTAGCCAGTTGGGGCGCTTACCAGGACCCCTCTCACACTTGCCTTGGGAAAGGCTCCCAGGGCCCCTCTGGGGTTTTCTCTGTACTTTTCTGGGTTTCCTGAAATTTTAGAGATGAATGTGTATGACTGGTCTTTCAGGTAAAACCGTACATGTCGTTTCCCCCGAGCCCTGCCCATAGCTCCTTTGACACACCTGGCTGGCTGTTAGGCCTGGTACAGTTTTGGGGGACTTTTCCTCCACAGCCGGTCAGAGCAGGGGTTCAGAGCCCTGGTTGCTCCTTTGAGGCCCGCGCTCAGAGATTTGGATTTAAAATGATGTGGGGAACTTGAGGGATCTGATTTTTAAGAGCCCTCAGGTGATTCTGTTGGGCAGCCAAGCTGAGAATCACTGAGCTAGTAGGTGCAGCTGTAATGGAGGCCTGGGGTGGAAAACTCTGGAGTCCACACACCTTGCTCCTGAGGGCCTGAGGGTCCAGTGAGTTCTCCTCAGAGGTCAGCCTTGTAGCCAGGCTAGTTGGTAGCTCTGAGCCTTCAGCAGCCTGTTGATCCAGACAGCCCTGTCACAGGTTCTGCCATGCAGTCCCCCGAGGTTACTCCGAGGACTCTGCCACAGCCCCCAATGCACCTCTTATCCATAAACTCAACAGACCCATGTGTCTTCCCAGGCTGGCTTTTCCCAGCCACTCCTCCCTTCCCCTCCCCAGCACCTTCCTGGGTCCTGGCATACAGATGGCATGTGCTCAAACAAACAAAAAACACCAGGAGGTGAAATCCCAGTAGGCTCAAGTCCCAAATAAGTGGCCTCTTGATGACCTGTTTCCTTTGCTCTTATTCAGAGGCTCTAGGAACACTCACTGGGACACCTCACCTTCAGGGAAGCCACAATTCTCAACTATTTATCTGCCTGTAGGCAAAGGTGTGAAGCAGTCAGAGTGGGGGGGCGACAATGCCAGAGGTGAGGGAAGGCAGAGAGGGCTAAGGAGCAGAGGGAAGGAGAGACAGAGGGACATAGCTGTGGAGTCCAGACCCAGAGGAGAAAACTGGGGTGACCTCTCTGGCAGGCTAGCTGCTCTGCTGTGGAGAGGGCACCTTGGGGCACAGCACAGATTAGCTGTGGGGGATTTGGGCTTCATCTCTGGGTAAATATTAGGTTTCCTGGGCTGACACACACTGTCCTGTCATTTGGGATGAATATACGTGCCTGGTAGAAAGAACCCTGTCTCCCTGTGGCAGACAGAAAAGACTCACTGGCTTCAGTTTGCTCATCCACAAAATGGGGAGAAGACCAATCTGATGAGCTTTCTGACAGCGGTATTATCATCTGAATTAGGTATGGTTATGAAGAGAGTCCTGAGAACGGTGAGGCCATACACGAAGCTCTGCCGAGTCCCTAGCAGAGGGGAACTTGCTGCCCCCTCACCTTCACGTGCAGAGGGGCTGGGCTGAGGGCGGTATCTGGAGGCTGTCCCACTGGGAGAAAACTGTCTTGTATGCCCGTCCTCTAATCCCTTGCCATGCTTCATCTGGTAATCACAGCATCTCAGTCAGTGCATCCAAACAGCACAGTTCAGGCACCAAACAGCACACACCATGCCTGCGGCTCTTACGGGGTGGGGGCTTCAGTTCTCTTAGGCTGCATTTGGAAAGGGCCAGGGAGGATGGTGAGCCACACTGCTTTTCACAAGCCAGGGGGCCTAACATTGGGCCAAATGGAATTCTAGCTCTCCCTGAGGTCTGTGGCTCCTGGCATCCTGCAGCCCTGCTCCCATCCACCCCTGCTCTCCAGAAGCTGGGGCATCAGGAGACCCCAGGTGCTGGCATGAAGATGGTCAGGGGGCAGAGAACAGAGAATAGAGACAAGAGAGGTGCTGCCGGTAGAGAAGCAGTCCATCCACAAGAGAGCGCAGTTTCACGTGTTTATTTTTGGCAGGAAGGAAATCATTGCAAGCCTCTTGACTGACAATGCTCACCCCTGTAAACGTGCACATTCCACATGTAGGATTTTCTGAGTAATGCTGGATTGTTTATCACATTCAAATGTCCAATAGAAATCCATGACTACCCAGACACCAGCATCTTCACTATTGGGGTGGGGGTGGGGGGAGGTTGTTAGTCTGCAGAGAAGCTCCCTGGAGAATGGAACAGGAACAGACACCATCCAATTACAGTACAATGGGAACAGAGGCAGCCAGTTGCTTTTGCACAGGTAACTGCAAGCACTTTAAGCCATCCCCTTCCCTAAGCCCGGCATGCCCACTGGCCATCACAGCACCTTTAACAGCAGAGGCACAAACGTCACGAGGGTTTGACCAGAGGGCTGTGTGGTTCTGGATTTTATTAGAAAGCCAAGAAAGCCATCTTTAAAATATTGGGTTGTAAAATGTTGCCAGCTTATACACTTATAGATTTTTTTTTGTACCAAAAAGTTCAAATGCTGTAACCATGGCAAGTCAGCGTCATCAGGGCATCCTCCTATCTCCAAAGTCAACTCATCAAATTTGTACCATGTCTAAGGAGCTTCCCCAACAACCATCAGCCATGACAGGTGGTGTTCCTTTTCAGTATACAAATGCATCGTTTACAAACAGCTGATGGGTGAAACCACAGACCAACATGTAGGGTTCCAGAGCAATGGAAGACAGAGCAGTGCCAACCTCAGACGTGCCTGGGCACCTCCCCGAGAGGCCCGGCCAGAGGTGTCGTAGCATCATAGGGGCCCGAGTCCATGACCCAAGGTAGCCCGTCCCAGATCTTAATGTAGAAAACACTTGTTTAGAAGACTATATTTTCACCTGGTACGGAAAGGACCATGGAAACACAGGATGTCCGATTTCTCTTTTGGCTAAAGTGTTAGGGATGTTTTGGTAACGTGGGAAGTATATGGCACAGAGAAATAGCTCATAGGTTTCAATTAGGTTTTAAAGCCCACAATTTAATAAAAGGTAATAATTAAAACAATACCCGTATTTACCTTAAAAAACATAAACCCCAAACATTCATCTCATTTCTTGGCCTTATGTTAGAATTCTATTGCTTCATTTACATGTAGGTGATTAAAAATATATATATATATATAGATATAGATATAGCTATTTTGATTATGTACATAAAGCAGGTCAAGGATTAAAATAAAAATGGCATTTTGGAGTATGGTCAAATAAGGTGCACAGAATCCAGGACTCTCAGCGGGCTTGCTGGCCCTCCTGAGAGGTGTGTGTCTGTGTGGCAGGAACCGGGCCCCATCCTCACAGGCTCCGCACTGGCTCAGTGCATGGCACGCACCGTATGGGGAACTACCAGGCGAAGTGTCTGGCTCAAGCCTGCCAAGTGTCTTCACTCCATCTGTCCTCTCTGCCCCCCATGCTAAACTAGACCTTGTGATGCTGACCCAGGGGGGCATGGGTAAGGGTGTAAGGCTCTCATCAGGACCGAGTCCTATGTGGATTTCAACACGACAGACACCTGACTGCAACATTCACGACATTTAAGGCAGTGGGTTCACCAAATGACTCGTTTTCCAATTCAGGGTTTATGGCACGTACAGATCTGCCGTGTAACTGTTATGATCTGTGGTAATGCCGAGCAAGGGGCTGTTTCTTTTTTAACTGGCGTGTGGCTTGATGGGTTTGGAACACTCAGAATGCTGGGAGACCTGGTTACCCCTGAATACTTACTTCTCTTCTGAACGCAGGGCAGTCCACAGACCAAAGTGCTGATTGGGAGGACCTGACTGACTTCATTATTTTGTGAAGAAAACCAAACAAGACATTTTACTTTGACCCTCAATTTCCAGTTTTGTTAGTGCCAGTCGCGCCCCCCAGAACTCTGGCGGAGGCCCACCCCACGGAGGCATAAGGCAATGGTGCCAACACGAAATCTTTTTCATTATTTGTTAAGAGCAATACTTTACACTTGTTGTCAAACAAAGAACATGGCACTGCTTATAAACATCTCACTGGGAAAGGCTGCGAAGGGACCCCTGCGTCAGGAAGGGAGCCCTTCCTCTCTTCCTGGCTCAGGACAATGAGTCCCACATCTAGACAGGCTTCCCCAACCCTCGGCTCAGAAATAGGCTGTGCTTCAAAAGAGAAGACCAAGAGATGGACTTGGGCCACCATCAGCGTGGTGGCTGCTGGAGGCCACCAGTCCTCAAGACAGAACAGTCAGCTTATCACAGGGTCTGATGTTGGCTGCAGTTTACAGTGAGCACCACAGCTGTGTGGTACGCTGGACTTTCGTCTTTGTACCTTTCTGAACTCCCATGGCCAGCGCCACGGAAGGGGTACAACTGGTGAGGCTGCAAGTGGGTGGGACCCCTATGACTGTAAGCCCGTCCGAGTGTGCAGCTGAGCAGTGAGCAGATTCTGAGCATAGGCACAGTGGCAAAGAACAGTGTAACAGCCGCTGGTCAATTCCATTTGGTGGCAGCGCAGTAGCAGCAAAGAAAATCCCCAAACAGCTCCAAGTGTATCCAGCTTTTGGAAAGGAAAGATTTAAAAATCAATAAACAGATTTTTCAAAATCCAAGGGTTTGAGTTTCTTGTAACTGCTCTACCCCAAACAAGAACAAAAGAAAAAAACAGAAGTATGGAAGTAGTGTGAAAGAAGAAGTCATATAATGCCACTTTTCAAGGGAAAAGTGTGACCTTAACACCAATTTGTCACCATCAGAAATCATAATATGAAAGAAGCTCTTGTTTCCTAGTATTGAGCCGCACAATTGCAAATACATCCCAAACTGGGTCAGAAATGAATGGAGACAGACACGGTCACGTAAACTCCATCAGGACCCCGACCCTGTGGCATGCCACAGGTAGTCAGAGCAGTCACACCTGCTGGGAGACAGGCTTCTAGGACTCACTCCCATCCCACGCCACCCTTCCCCCCAGGTTCTAGAAAATTGTCATATTTATCGTCTTAGAGAATCTGAGATAATAAAAGATTGGAAATATGTCGTGTAGAAAAATTAATTCTCAGCTTAAAATAACATTCAAAAAGGCACTTCATCCTGTAGGAAAGAGATTCTGAGTTGGGTCAGCTGCTCCGAGCTGGGATAGAAGGGGCAGGTTGTCTGCTTGGAAGGGAGGACAGTTAAAAGGAAGTCTGATAGATATCAAGCTTTTTTTTTTTCTTCTTTTTTTTTCTTTTTGGTATGTTTCGAGAAAAGCAAATCCAGTAAAATGCATGTCCCTTTATGAAATTCATTAAAAGAGTTCATTTTAAAATAGTTGTTTCTGTTCTTAAAAAAGAAAACAGGTAGGTATGGCCACATTCACCGGTGGCCTGGAGCACGGCGTGTCCTCACTGTAGCTCCCAGGGAGCTGAGGCCGGCTGGTCCCCAAGGCCGGGGCTGCAGAGTGCACAGGCGGGAGGCGGGCAGAGGCCGGGGCTACCTGCTACAGAGTCTGTGCAGCATGCTGTACACGTCGTCTTCCTGGCTCAGGCCCTCAAAGAAGGGGATGAGGTCCAGCAGCTCCGTGTCCGTCATGTCATCGAACCAGGACTGCACAGGCACCTGAAGACAGTAGAGGGAGCAGCAGAATTATAGCCGGGGCTCTGGGCTGCTCCGAGCCTGACGGGGTGCCCGCACTGTTAACATGTTCATTGGTAAGGAGGACAGGTATCTAGCCATCACCACCACCATCATTTTGTCTGTTCCCCCGTCCCAACTAAGATCAATCCAAAGGGACCTGGTTCGGGAGACGGCTCAGGAAGGCAAGGTTACGAGTCCCCAGTCTGCGTGCATTTGCCTGTTTTGTTTTGCTGTTGCTGAAAAGGTGGCCAGAATACAGAACATGCGAGAACTAGCCTTGTTACTTGCCAGTTGCAAAAAGATCTTTCCATTGCATCAAACCAGCTGCCTGCACATCAGAGCACGGGGAGGCAGAGGTTACCTGCCAACTACAACACCAGGGAGCCTATGTCACTTGCATGTTCCATGGCAAAGACAAGTGGAGCACTTCCTTCCATACTCAGCAGTGATCAGTTAAAAGGAGAAGTATAAAATTTCAGGACATTCTGAAGCCACAGGCTAAGACAGGATTTTTCCTTAGTTTTAGACAGAAGGGTGGTGAGGGTGGTAGTAGGTAGTCCTCAGGGAGAAGAGATTTAAAAAGAAACTTGGGGAAACCAAAAGAGTTCAAAAGTAATATTTTGACCCTTTTACAAATCTGAAGGCTACTTAGAAACTAACAATTTATTAGGTAACTAAAGAAAAAAAAAATAAGGCAAGGAGTACCAAAAATTGACTATTCCTAGGGGAAGGGGCAGAAATGGAAAAGAGGGCAGAAATGGCCACAAGACTTCTTTAAATTTATCTTTGTTGATAGTTTTGATGTTGGAACCATGTAAACATATTACAGGACTGAAATAAAATTAAACCATTAAAAAAGGCGATAAAAAATGAACCTATGGGTACACAAAGTTGGTGACATAACCACATAGAACATTATTTCAAGTAATTTTAAAAGAGTATTTTCTCTGTACGTTTCTCCAAAAAAACCCTAAATGCATTCAATTGTCTTATTATTAGTAATAATATTAGTACTGCTCTTTTGAAATTATTATATGCTACAGAATAAATCAAAATTATGATGTAAATATCTTTAGGAACCAAGAGTTTCAGTATAAGAGGAGATACAAATACAAAAACAAAAACAAAGAAATTAAATAAAAACTGTTATTACATTGAATTGGAAAAACCAATATGAATTTATGATTTAGTTTTCCTTCTACAAGTATGCCTGTTTTAGCTCTCTCTGTCCAGCACAAAGGGCTAGAAGTGAAGGACATCCCAGTAATGAGAACCCACCCAAACTGTGGTCTTTAAATACCATTTCCACTAATGGGAGCCAGGCTCCACAGAAAAATGGCTGATTCCAGGGCAGATGCAAGAAATGGACACGAAGAGCTTGGGATACCTTGTTGTTCCAGAAAGTGGGCAGCCATTGAAGACTATTGTTATCTGAAGGGGTGTTCACCAGCCACAGGTGAAAATCGGAGCACACCAAAGAATAATAAATGGATTAAATTGTAACAATCAAAAAATCCATGAGTTCATGACGATATCTAAAAAAAATGCGTTGGGTACTTTTGGAGGTTGCTGGGACACCAGCTCATTACTCTGAAATCGCAGAATTAAAGAAAAAGAACCAAGACTTTACCCTGACTTCCCTAGTCAAACATTCAAACTGAACTTGAGGGCCATTGAGCAGTCAATGAGGGCAAGTCTGATGAAAACAAAGGAGTCCAGCCAATAACTGCAGAAATAATCACAGAATTCAGAAATCACCATTTTGCAATTCCTAGTGGAACAGTGGATTTAGCAGTGTTCATCAAGGACGGCTTATGGTTTTAGGTGAAAGGGTGATGGGGAATTTCAAAATGGACGAATCCGGCCAACAGCACCTGAATTCAAAGATCAATTCAAAAGCTTTAAAAGTGGGACAACTGACTTACATGCCTCCTGATGTGATACCACAAAGGTACACAATACCATCTATGATGTATTCTTGAAAAAAAAAATTGGACCTGATTATAATCAGGTAGCAGTGACCTAACTGCTTGTTTAAAGAGAGTATAATGGCTAGAAAAACGTATGAAACACCACCATAAGGCTGCAGCTAGGCAAATCCAGAATGTAACAAATTTCTATGAGACAAATAACCACAATTTCTTCAACAAACAAAAGGCATGGAAGAAAAAGGGAGACGGGGAAGAGAACTGTCAAGATTATAAAAGAATTACGACACATATTAACTAAAGCAATGCATGGACCTTGTTTGGATTCTGATTCAAACAATCTAAACGTTAAGACAACATTTTGAGATAATAGGGAAAATACGAACACAGGCTGGATATTAGATAATATTAAGAAAATTAGTTTTGTCAGATGTGATAATGGAATTGTGATTGTATTAAAAAACAATTCTTACCTGTTAGAGCCACATTACAAAACGCATTATGTTGAATTTGATTAACTCATTAAAATGAACATGTTTAAATATAATAAAATTCTGAAGGTTTATTAAAATGATGTTATACACTAACTAATTGCATCTAGTTTGAAATCATTTTTACATTTTAAGTGAAGCAACCAAGTTCTGGACTCGGGGAAAGGACCTTGTGTAGGTTTCTGTTGAGTCTGAGAAGCCTGGGTTGGGAGGAAGCCTTCTTTCCTGGGAAAGCTGCCTGAGCTCAGGGCCTGGTGTGGCAGCTACTGCTGAGGGTCAGCAGTCACCGGTGGGCTTGGCTGATCTCTCCTCCCCTGGAAACATAGGGTGGGAGGTGGGAGGGCATCTCTGTCTTGCTGTGAGTCGTGCTCCACCCACTGAGTAGACATTGAGAGCTGCCATGCTCCAGGGAGCTTTATGTAGGAAATGTTCCCATTATATATTTTAAAAACATCATTACGAGGTGGTAAAGCCTGGCAGCCTTATCTGATGACCTTATTGAAGTGTTTCGTTCATTTTTAAGAAGTGCTTCTGTTGAAGAGGTCACCCAGGCCTTCTGAGTCTACAGGGGCCATGAAACCCGGGCAGCAGCCAGCTCCAGGAGGTTCATGACAGGCAGAAACCTTCTCGGTGGTAATATTTAAATTGCTAAGAAGAAGATACAGGCTCATGGAGCACTTACCCATAGCAAGCACTGTCCTGCGTGCTTTTCATGTACTGCCATACTGACTCCGCCAACAATCCTCTGACATTAGCATTTCTATTATCCCCATTGGACAGATGAGGCAACTGAGGCTCAGTGAGGTTAAATACCTTGGTCAGGGTCATGCAGTTGCTAAGTGGCAGAGTTGGGATTTCACCAAGGAAAGGCCAAGAAACTTTGCACGGGTGCTGGAAGGTACCAGAGTGGTGGCTGCCCAGCAAGACAGCTCAGATGGAGCCCTGCATTTTCTTTGGAGCTACTTACTGCATTCTCGGGGTGGAAGATGTACGAGGCAGGAGAATTGTCCACAATGATCACTTTGCTCAGCTCCCGTCCAAGGCGACTCAGGTCTTTCACGTAGTTCCCACGATGGAAAACACACGATTCTCTGAAGAGCCGCGCCCGGAACACCCCCCAGCGGTCTAGCAGGTCAGCTACAGGGTCTGCGTACTGGAAAGCAGGGGTCGCAATGAAGATTGGGTGCCGGAAAGAGCCCAGAATCCCTGATCTACTGCAGCAAGATGCAGCTTACTTTCCTAAAAAGGGATTTAAATCATCGGATGTTTTAGGATCCTGGTTATTTTCCTCTCCGTGGGTGCAAGACACCCTGGATTCTTCCATTTCTCTCATTTCTCATATCCAATCCATCAGAAATTCTTGTCAGTTCCATCTCCAAAAATATCCTGAATCCACCCGCCTCTCCCTATTTATAACACCAGCGCCCTATCCAGGCCTCTGTAATCTCCGGCCTGGGGGAGACACATGAGCCTCTAGTCTCCCTTTCCCCTTGAGCCTCCTTTCCAGCCCACTCACCGGGAATAAGGCCCATATTCCTCGCCCCGTAGACTGTATGGCGGCAGCTGCACAACTTCTGTGACCTCTCGGCTCCATCTTGAATCACTGGAGCCACACTGGCTTTGAACAAGGTCAGAACCTCTGCACAAGTGTTCTCTCTGCACAGAACAGTCTCTTCCCAGCTCTTTGCATGAGCCTCTCCTGTCCCATTTCTCAGGTCCTGGTTTCCCTTACCACCCACCTAGAGCCCTCCTGCATCTTCTGGATATTACTCTATCGCCTCACAGTAATTTCCTTCACGGAGTTATCACCATGTGGGGTTACTTTATTTTCTCTCCATTGTCAGGGCCCAGGCCTTGCTGTCCTGTTCACCATGAAGTCCCCAGCACCACCCAGAAGGCCTACGTCATGGTAGGGGCCCTGTAAATACTAGTTTCATCAGTCAATCAACTAGCCAACTTGGAATTGGGCTCGTGTGGCATGTGGCCACACTGCCCCCTAGAGGTGCTCCGGGCAATTGGGCAAGACCCTTCCCTGACAGTCTCAGGACGGAGCAGACACCCACTTCCACTTACTTAGAGCCCAGGAGTTTATGACAGGGAGTTTGTGCCCAGCTTACTTCTGGGGTTCATCCTGCTTGGCCCTCTCTCATGGCCTGGGGAATTTTTCCCAAAGCAGGCTGAACTGGATAAAGAAATAAAGGGGTCATCCCTGAGGGAAAACCTTCCCACATGAAGACGTCTAAAAGACTGGGTCAGATAGACTAGCTGGAGCTGGAGGCAAAGAAGCGCCAGCTCCAAGCCCGATGTGAGGCCAGGCATCAGCACTAAGATAAAAGTGAGGGCATCAGATGTCACCAGGTACCCAGCGACTAGTCTGGGAGGCAGGAAGCAGCTGAGGCTGGTGCTGGCGGGAAGGCGGGCAGTGGAATACACATCAGCCCCTGAGGGCAGAACAAATGCCAGCAGGGCTGCAGCAGCAGCAGGGATGCCATGACAAAGTCCTCCTCTTTCCAGCGACATCCTGCGGGAGGCAGAGCCCAGCAGCAGCTGCATTTCCTGTTCGCCACGTAGGGAGGGCGCTCAGGGCACTGCAGGTTTCTGCTGGTGAGGGTTGCCTGGTGCCACAGGGGCGGCTGAAGGGGGCTGATTCTAAATGGAAAGGATGATTCAGTTCCTCATGATCATTGATACTGGTGGTGGCGTACATCTTTCAAGGGAGTTCTAAGTCTAGGGGCTCCAGGTCTTAGAGATGAATGTGGGGAACGTAGGCTTCCTGAGGGCAGGGACTTTGTCTGGTTTGTTCTCTGCTGTATCTCTGGTGCCTAGTACAATACTTGATATACAGTAGGTACGAAGTAAATATTTGTTGGGTGAATGCGTGAATGAAGGAAACTAAGATGAGGACGCAGATATTGAAGGGCTCTGACAGCAGAGTAGGGCTCCTGCTGGCCCTGGGGCGGTGGGCCAGGAGGTCTGCTGCACCGATGGTGCTGGCTGGGAGCTGAGCCCAGGGCCAAGAACTGGGGAGTGCCACCTGTCCTGAACTTGTGCACCAGGGAGGAAAGAGGCTGGAAGGCAGCACTGGGGAGCTGATTTGGCTGAGCCAGACTGGAGTGGCAACGAGAGAAGGGTTGGAGGACAGATGGAGGGGCAGGTGGGAGCAGTCCAGGCAAAGAGACTAAACAAGGATGTTTAAGCGGGTGCCGGGGGCAATGCCAAGGAAGAGTGTTCTCAATTTTGCCAAAGAAGAAAACAACTCTCAAGCCGCTGACAGACACTGGTACAATCTTCCTGTTTATTATTTCGTGGGGTACCCCTTCAGGCTTTGCATCACCCCAGAGCACTGTCAGAGGAGCCGCTGACACTATAGTAGTTAGGCTTGTACCATTCCTCTGACGGCATCGCTGGGGAAGATCATGATTCCCTGAGGCCGTGTCCCCTTTTTAGCACACGAGGGTCAGGCCCAGGCTCTGCAGCCCCTCTCTACCGGCTCATGCTTTAAGGCCTGGCAATGAGCCTGGCACACACTGTGCAGGTGGGGTTCTCTCTCACTTTGGCCATGACAGAGAGATGGCTCAACAAGGCAGTATGTCTGGGAAACCGGAGTCAGAGTTCCCAACATGCAGAGACGAAGGGGGCCGACGAGAGACAGGACATGGGGGAGGGAGAAGCATGTGAGTCCTCGGAGCAGCTCTGTGACAGGCAGATGGCTAACTTGGGCCTCACAAAGCTCGTCTTTGGGGCTACTTCGGGTCCCTGAGGTGCCGCCAACAAACGGCTGGTGTTAGCCCCATCAGTCAACCTTGGAGAGGTGGTCACGGCACGGACCTCTTCTGAGGAGTGGGGGGTCCGCCTGTCTGCCCCACACAGCGCAGGCACCTCAGCACACCTGTTAAAAGAGAGACTAAAGCCTCCCAGGGGTCCTGTGAACCTGGTAATTCCCTTTAACAGTGGGGGAGGGAAAAGAAACGAGGGTATTTGGTCAGAGCCAGTGCAGACTCTGGGTCAGAGATTCATACCAAGCTCTGGAACCAAAATGTGCGTAAATTATTTGATCATCATCATTAATAATTAATAAGCAACGAGCACAGGGGCACGTACCGTGTGACGGCGCCCAGCACAGCATATGGAACACAGCTGGTGCTTCACCAATACTTGCTGAATGGGACTCAGGCACTGCGCTAAGCCCTTTACATGCAGGATTTCTTTGGATCCACCACCCCAGGCAGATGAAGTTATTATCCCCAATTTATAGAAGACACTGAGGCAAGAGAAGTACAGTAACTTGCCTGAGATCACAGGGCTCATTAGGGCGGTCAGAACTCTCGTGCGGCCCGTGCCCGTGGGTGAATCTCTGACACGCATCTCTCCTCCAAACCTGTGTAAGCTAACCCAAGGGAACAGAGGCTGGAGCCTCTAGCATTTGGTTGCCAGTGAACAGATGAGATGCAGACACCCTTTCTCGGTTACGCTGGACACATTTGTGATTTCCTGCTCTGTGGACAACCAGCTTCAGGGGGCTTCATGCAGCAACTTCATGGAGCATTTGTTCCAAGGGCTCCCTGTCACCATGGTAACCCAGAAGCCTTTCAGGCTGGTGCTGTGCACATGGCCTGCATCCATCCCATCTGGGGTGGGAATGTGTCACCATAGAAACAGCTTCCCCCACCTTAACAAAGGGCTGTTTGACAGATAGAGGGTAGGGGTGGAGGGGCTGGGAGCTGGACTCACCTTGGCCAAGCTGGCAGTAAAGAGCACACACTCGAAGAGCTGTCCCATCCTCTGGAGGAACTCATCTACATGTGGCCGCTTCAGCACATACACCTGCAACGGCAGGAAACAGCAAGCTGGTCAGTCATAGCAGTTGCTGGGCATGGCCGGGGAGCCCAAACACCAGGGAAGGAAGAATTCCTGAAATGGTTCCTGCCTCCTGCTCCCGGGGTCTGTGTGTGGTATGGAGACCCTGATTGTATGAGGGGCTACGGAGTCAGATGTGGCACTTCAGGCCTGATACACTCTTCAGATTGGGTTCCAGGTCTGAGTTTGCTTCAGATGCTCCTCCCAAGGGAGAGAGGGAAGCTGACCGTGGTACCGAGAGTCTCGGGGATTTTCAGAACCAGTGAGTGGAAAGGTTGTGCCATTTGTGAGAAACGCTCATTCATTTCACATGTGTTTCTCGGCACACGCTCTGGGTCAGACCCTATGTGGACACAGGCCATGGTCTAGGGGGTGTCCTTTTGGAGGTGCAGGCCTGGCCTGGCAGGTCTGCTGCCACCTTCTTGTCTGACTAGAACACCTTCCCTTGCTGGGACGGCCCGGGGAGGAAGCGCAGGCCCAGCAAAGCTGCAAGAAGCGCCATGTTTGTTGGTTTGGGAAGCCATCCACCGGATACCACAAAGGTTACTCTGCTTGGGCTTGGGATAGAAACGGATACTTCGGGGGATGTGAAATCAGCCTAATCCAAGGCCCCAGAAATGAGCCACTAGGAGGGTCCTCCCAGCAGAGAGGGGCAAAGGGTAGACTTTCCTAGAGTGGCTGGGCTCGGTGCTCCTGACTAGGGAGCCTGAACAAATCTTAGCAAACAAGGGAGATGGGAGAGAAGGCAAAGCTGGTGAGCCAAGATAGAAGAGGTAAGAGGAGGGAAAAACTAATTAAAACTTGAACAAATTCCATTTGAAATTAGCCACTACCCTAAAATAAATCAAACTTGTTAAAATTCAATTCAATTCGTATTCACTGAGCGCCAGCTCTGTGCTCAACCTGAAGCAGTTACAAAGATGAATCAAACACAGGCCTTGCCCTTGAAGAGCTCACAGTCTAGAGCAGACAGACACAAAAGTATATCAAACCAACATGCATAATGAAAGCTATAGTAAAAGGATAAATTAAGGACAATGAATTTTCCTCTCAAGGGGATAGAATCACAGAAGGTGACACTTGGCCTGGACCTTGCAGGATGAATAGGAGCTCACCAGGCCAATAAGGATAAGTGAGCTTCCAGGCAGAGGAAACAGCATCAGCATGCATCGTGGCTGAAAATACCTGGGGTATTAGAGAATGGCCAGAGCCCTGCATGACCAGCCCTTTAGAGCAGCGACAAAAGAGGGAAGATGGGGTCAGGAGAAGAAGTGGCTGAAGATGAAGTGTGCAAGGCAGGTCAGGGTAGTATGTGTGGGGCCATGAATGGCAGATGGAACAGGCTGGATATCCTACGGGAGGAGTGACAGAGGGAGCCTACAAGGGGGGCTGTGTCACAGAGAATGTGCTGCTGGCAGAGGAATTCTACAGAGCCAGGGCTTGCTGGGAAACTTGTGGTCCATGGAGAGTGGAGCGAGCAGGGGTCCGTGGCTGAGCGGATAGTGAGGGGCCCGAGCAGCAGCATGGACTGGGGTGGGTGCCAACAGGGCTCTGAGGACCTGGGAGGCCAGGGTGGGGGGCTGAGGGCAGGGTCTGTGGCTGCAGTCGCTCCCGGTGCCCACTTTGCCCATGAGACTTGGTGCCAGGGAGGGGGTGGCCTGTGGTCCTCAGTGACCCTGGGAATACTGCTTGGAAAGCAAGCTTTGCGACATGCAAAGGGCAGGAGACTGATTTGGAAACTCTGGTGTTGGTGCCTCTGGCAGAGAGGAAGGTCCCGGGCCCGGATGCCGGCGTCCAGGCCCGCGTCCCCGTGCAAGTAACCAAGAATAGGCCACTTGGGACCTGCACAGCCTATCCTGGATTACTTGAACGAGGCCACGGCCTTCGCCAGGGCCTTGGTCCTCCTCTTGGCGCCTGTGGCTTCATTCCCTCAGGAGAGAGTTTCTGATCCCAGCCCTGGTGCCCCGGGGTATCTATCGCCAAGTGAATCATAGCACAGTCTGGAGGGAGGCTGGGGGGGCTGGGCTGGCTCCTTCGAGAATGGTCTGGTCATAGCAGGTCAGGCCCCGAGGGTCAGGCTCACAGTCACGAGGTATTAATTTATCTCCTAATTCTTGCCATGCCAATGGGCAGCCTCTCCTTTGCCTCATTACTTTGTAACATGAGCCAAGATAATAAATGCAGAAGCCTTAACTGCTTCTCAGATACCGAGTTAATTCAGTTGATGCTTTTGCAAATGTTAAATGCCCAAGTGCCTGCTGTTTTTGGTTCCCTAATGAGTTTTAAAAGCATGAAGTGTGGAGATACCAGGGCCAAAGCTGCCTTTCCCGGGAACGGCTTCCTGGCAGGGGAGGGGAGGGACTGGCATATCAGGAAAAGAGCCTTGGGCAGGTGGCAGGAGACGGGAAGTCTCATTTTAATTCTTCATATTGTATGACCTTGAGCCAACCCTTTCGCTGGCTGAGTCTCAGTTTCCCCACCTGGACACTGAAGTGGCTGGGCCACGTGATTTCCGAGGCCTTGCCAATTCTGACACCCTCCACTCAAGGGCCAAAGAGACTACTGCCATTGTTAAAGAAACACATCCTGTCATGGCTCAAGCACCAAGAGAGATTTCCTTTCCTGGGATATGAACACATCAGTCCAGAGACTGTCACTTTAACACAGTGGGGTGGACAGCAAGATGGTCAGGTCAGCCGTGTGGAAAACTGACCCAAGCTCCCCCATTCTTCAGCCTCCAGGGTTAGTTTTCCTACAGTGTTTTCAATATGTTCTTAAATGCATTTGTTCCCAGAGGAGCTTCATGCAGATAAGGAAAAAAATATCAGAACAAAGAGGGATGCCAACTGATTAGGGCATCTTTACTCAAAGCTGCCTGCTATCCAAATACTCACACCTGTCTCCCTTTCTCTTTTGCTTGGGTTTTTGCTAAAGATTCACTGGAGAACATGATGCAGGAGAGACAAGATCAGGATGGAATGGCTGGCATTAGAAATGGAACCTTTTCCTGAAAATCCACCATAAGTGGGTACCCTGTGGCATTTTCCTGATCCTGCTAGGAGAGTAGCTGAAAGCAATTACATGAGGAAGTTAATTAGACCATCAAGCTAGGTCAATGGGGGAATATGGAAATTTCTAAAAGTCTGCATCAAATCAAAGAACTATTTCAACTTGCAAGTACATCTAAACATCTAATATTTACAAACAGACTATAGTTTCCCTTATAAATTCAGCATATAAATAAATCCACCAGAGTGGAAAAAAAGCAGAAAACAATTATATTTATTTTACAAAGTTTGCTTCCTTTTGATTTAGTAATAAGATTACTACTGAAATGGGAATTTAGAAAAAAAGTTTATAAGAAATGTAATTACTAAAAAAAAAAAAAATGCTAATTGAAACTCTGATTTAGCTTTGATTTCTTACCTGATGTATAGTTCCATCGATTTCAACCGGAACAATAAAATCAGCATTACTAATAGGCTAGAGAGAAAAGAAAACTATAATTAATACATCTGAAAGAATGAAATAAAATTGGAAAGGTTGGCAAGAAAATAATGTTGCCTGTACCAATGTTTTTATTATTGGAAAAAACAGTTCAGGAGAAGGATGCTGAAGCATGCCTTGGGTCCTTAAAATAAGCACAAGCAGGAAAGCACATTATTTTCTGTTTTGAATATCGTTACATGTTCAGCATCTTGGTGTAACCTGCTTATCACCTGCCTCACCTCAACCACGAAGGGTAGGGAGCCTGGCTAAGAAACAGGGCTCCTCAGAAACCTCTGCTCTTGCCTGAAGCCCTGCCAGGATGATGGGAACCATGCTGGCCACCAGGGGGAGGAGGTGAGAGCCCAATAGGGCCAGAGAACAGGGCTACTTGGGGAGAACTGATACTGAACCCACAAGTGCGGGCTGCCCTGGGAGGGGCTGCTCAGCAGGAGACGCTCAGCGCATGGACACAAAGCAGGGCCAAGGGCTGTGCGATGAAGTCAGAGGCCGCAGACCCACACCCTTGGGCAGGCTCTTCCCATCTCTGCTCTTCCACAGCCACAGTCACAGGTCTCGTGAGTGTCCGTGGATGGTTCCATACAGTCCTGAGCACTAGTGATTTCAGGTCACCCTAGGTTGCTCTGCTCGAAGGAACACGATACCCAGCACCCTTGAAAATGGCTGGATATTTAAAATAACGCTGACAGTATTAAGGACATTTAAAATTCAAATATCACGCTTCGGTACCCACTATATTCTCAGTGATGGACTCACATAGAGCTCTAAATGGAATTCCACAAATTAGGAAACTACTCGATGAACAGACCCAAGAGAATCACCAGGCTGCAGACCCCTGGGACAACAGGAGAGAGTTGGAAGGAAGGAGAACGTGTGTGGTGGCCACTGGGCAGGGGTGTCGGGTACAGAATCTCTGTTCAGACTCTGAACTGGGGTTTGCCGTTAAGTCCATCTCTGTACAAACGCACATTCCTCTTTGATATGCGAACTGAAAAATGTGAAAAACACTAGATCGTAGAACCATTACCAAGTACTCAGTAGAAGACCTGAAGCTTAGTATAACTTAGTTTATTCACTTCTGTGGTTGGAAGGCCTAGGACAAGTTCAGGATTTTGAAAGTTCACCACTAAAATACAGAATCATACTAAAAAAAACAAAAGGGAAGACAGAAGGAAGAAACTCTCACAAGGCATTAGATTGTGAAATCATATTCCACAGAGTATATGAAAAGAGAAAAGCCATTCCCCAGCTCAGAGCAAGCAGCTGTCCTTGATCTCCTGTCACGTGTCAGTGCAAAGGTCATGCATGCTGAAGCCAGAGTTCTTAACATGGGTCCATGAGCCTGTGTGTTGTACATTTTCAAGGACAGAGGCTCACAGCTTTCAGGCTCTCAAAGGGCTTTGAAATGCCCAGAACATTAAAAACCATACAATAAAGAATATTCTGCTTGCACATGTGGGCAGACCAAGGCGAGAAGAAATGAGATAATCTTCACATCAGCTTGTCCCATCAGTGCCCTGTGAGCAGAGCCTGGAGACACCAGGGGCTGCCAAGGCCCTGACTTTGTAGCCAGGAACCCTTAGGAACCTTGGGCGGTCTGGCCAGCATTGCTCAGACTCCTGGAGCTGCTTGAGGGGAAGCTGTTGCTGCTATGAAGGCAACTGACCCCAGCTCTAAAGGGCTTCCCTCCAGAGGGACTTGAAAAAGTCCTGAGCAACTTGCTGACAGGGGAAGAAAGGCTTCTTCCATTGCTCTTCAGAGCTGAGCTGGGACATAAGGCCACTGCAGCCCTGGACCAATCCTGGAAGGCCCTGGGGCATGAGGTGGTACCTACATGCCCCCACGGCCAGACAGGCTATTTCTCACTGCTAGAGGTAAGTGTGGCCCCTCCTCCACTCTCCCAAAGGACTCAGAGATAACCACCTGGCCTTGTCCTGTCAAGGAATGCCTCTGTTAAGTGAGAAGCAGGCACAAGGGAGGATGTCTCTGGCATTAAGGTCTTCGGGCCAATTTGATGGCTCTTCCACTCCCCGTACAACCATCAAGGGATCACTATGGCTCACGTGAGACACATACCCCATCTTGGATGGTGGCTTTCATGTCTCTTAGTGAAGTAAGGGGCGTCCGGGCTGAGGGTATGAAGAGGAATGTGGTCCCACTGGCCAGCGACAGTACTACAGTTCCATCGCCAAAACTATGCCCAGGCAAACGGGATTAGGACCTGCTTCTTCTCGCCAGCACACCGATCCCCTAGTTCCAAACCTTTTCACCATTTGCCTCTTTTAAGCAATTTCTTCCATTTCAAAACAATGGAAAATGGTTAATTAACTCATTTCTTAATAATGTTGCCACAGCTGTCCCCGCAAGGAGGCCCTTTGGTCATTTGTAATGTTTGCTGTTATTCTGGTGGGGAGGTGGCGAGTGAGGAAGGTAATAGAAGTAGTAAGGCTGTCTGATGCTCACTTACATCACCGCAGCCCCCCACACTTCAGCAGGGAAGTCAAACAGGTGGATACTCATTTAGCTAGAAAGCTTATAAAATCTCCATGGTTGTTGTCATGAAAATGGTCAAAATAAATGGCTGAATCTGTTCAAATACCCATAACCCTGGAAGTCTTCTTCAGTGTTGAACATCTTTCAAAAATTGGTCTGGGCAAATGTCCAGGATAGCAGGTTGTTTTGACAGCGCCTCCCTGCCCCTCCTAATAAGCATATGGTGCTCCGGTTACCTTGACAAATACACAGTAGTGTCCTAGGCATTGGTGCACGGATTGCCGTGTGCCACCTGAAAACGATTTCTGCAGGGCTTAGAGTGTTGGAACAGTCAAGTCTCCTAAGAAAGAGTGAGGTCTAATGATACTGGCAGCCGAGCGCTTTTCCCCTCAAACTAATTATGTTAATATTCAACTACTTGAGTTAATGTTCATCTGAGTTAACAAGCGCCTGTTACTGGGATTTCTTCATGAGCAGTGAAGTCATACACGAATAACCGCATGCTTTCATCCTTTTTTTTTTTTATGGTTTTTCTCCTTTATTCTGTTAAAGTGGTGAATTACTTTTATTGATTTTTGAACGTCAAACCCACCTTGGATTCCTAGCATTAATCCTCTTTGGTTGTGAATATTGTCCTTTTTATATATTGCTGGGTTTGATTTGAAAACATTTTATTTAGCATTTTTGTGTCTATGTTCATGAACTATATTGTTCTGTAATTGTCCTTTTTTACAATATCCATGTCATGGTTTAGTATCAACGTTATTCTGATCTCATAAAGAGTTGAGAAGTTTCTACTCTTTTTTTGGGTTTTCTAATCATGTACTTTATTTATGTTATTTTTAAAAATTTATTGGGGTGACAATTGTTAGTAAAATTACATAGATTTCAGGTGTCCAATTCTGTATTACATCACCTATAAATCCCATTGTGTGTTCACCACCCAGAGTCAGTTCTCCTTCCATCACCATATATTTGATCCCTCTTACCCTCATCTCCCACCCCCCACCCCCCTTACCCTCTGGCTTTCATCCTTTTTTAATGTGACTGAGACCAAATCACAAATCACTGAGACCATAATCACAGAGGGTATGTTGACTTACCTTAAATGAACTGTGCACCAATGTTTCATCTAAATCAATGACCACACATTTCTTTCCATAGTCAAGCACCGTCACCTCGGGAAGGAGGTATTTAGCTGGTGGCTAAAAAAAAAATTAGTATTACCTTGATGTGCAAGACAAACCAATCCTCTTATTATTATATTACCCTATGTCAATGAGGTTAAAAATAAAACCAAACATTTACATGCTTGGTCAAGTACATCATAGAATTTTATTTAAATGAATAGGAATAAGGAGTTTGCAACTGAAGTTTTACCAAATCCCGTGCCACTGTCTGAATGGCTATCATGAGAGGCGAGGCTTTACAACCAGACAAACCTGGATTCGAATATCAGCTCTGTCTCTTTCTTATCAGTTGGGATAATTAATGCCTACCATGAAAAAGTGTTATTAGCTGTGATTACAGTAAATGCCCCACATTCTGCCTGGCATATATACGGTTATTGTTATTATTAAAATGGACTACACAAAATTGAATGTTATTATACTAGCTACTCTTACTATGCAGACCCATTTCCTGGGATCATATTTTGTCGGAAATTCACTGTGGTACATAAATATATTTCAGAGCTAAATTGGAACCACAGTATTTTTTTTTTTTTTTAAGTGACTGAAGTTTTCAAACACTTGAACTGTAGACCTGCCAGATTGCCAGCAAAATGCAATCCAAACCGACCTCCAATAATAGGAAACAGAAGTAAAACAGGTCCAGGTCCGGTGCCCTGCTGTTGCGCCCTTTGTGCCCGGGCACTGTGGTGTAATAGTAAATGTGGTATATCTCTGCCCCTGGAGGGCATACTTTAATCCACAGAAAATCTATTTATATGTCTTTGTAGTAGCTGAATCTAATCTTTTAGTTATATTTTTAAAAGAATTTATTGGGGAAGGGGAACAGGACTTTATTGGGGAACAGTGTGTACTTCCAGGACTTTTTTTCCAAATCAAGTTGTTGTCCTTTCAATCTTAGTTGTGGAGGGTGCTGTTCAGCTTCAAGTTGTTGTCCTTTCAGTCTTAGTTGTGGAGGGCGCAGCTCAGCTCCAGGTCCAGTTGCCGTTGCTAGTTGCAGGGGGCGTAGCCCACCATCCCTTGCGGGAGTCGAACCGGCAACCTTGTGGTTGAGAGGACGCGCTCCAACCAACTGAGCCATCTGGGAGCTCAGCGGCAGCTCAGCGGCAGCTCAGCTCAAGATGCCATGTTCAATCTTAGTTGCATGGGGCGCTGCCTACCGAGGGACTCGAGGAATCAAACTGGCAACCTTGTTGTTGAGAGCCCACTGGCCCATGTGGGAATCGAACCGGCAGCCTTCGGAGTTAGGAGCATGGAGCTCCAACCGCCTGAGCCACCAGGACGGCCCTGACTCTAATCTTATGATAAAGAGGTCATAAAGAGTTAATAAAATGCTGAGTATCTTCAGACTACCTCATTCTTGATTTAGAGTATTTATTTCTTTGGGCCTTGCCTCATTCTAGAAAAGATTTGAAGTATTTTAGTTTGCTTTGTGGCATATTCAATGCCCAATGTTAACTAGCTAATTTTCTGCCCGGGGGAAGAAGGTCAAGCTCTGTTCAGTATTTAATGCAAAACAAAACACAAGAAATGATCTGGCCCTAGCCACTGAAGAATGGACAGTTTAGCTTATCAAATAAAACAAGAAACAATGAAATTAAGAGGTAATTCCTTTTAAATGGCTATTCCTCCCCCCACCCCACTATTTTGTTGTTATTTTGTTTTTAAAATGAATGTTAGTCAAGGATCTAGAGTTAATTTTGGACTTTAGCTGATTCAATAAGGAATATAACAGGGGCAGGCATCAGATTAGGTACATTTGCAAGTGCAATGACCACCCTGGCAGGGAGGGGCTGTCAGGACTGACCACCATGAGGCCACGTGTGGGGACATGAGCATTTCTATTCCTAGAGGGGCTCTCTCTGGTGAGTGTGGGTGTTTCCTCTTCTCCAATATCATCTAGAAGAAAAAGCCTTTATGGCCTCCCAACTCCCTTCGTTCTAATTAAAGCTCACCAAGCACTATTCCTAATCCCGAGGCACTGAGAAGAGATGTGCCTGAGATACGGAGCATGGGATACAGAGCACAGGTCTTAGGAAGGACTATGTCCTTCATTATAAGTCAACGAGCAAGCAAGTTATTAAAAAAAAATTAAAATAAACTTGCAAGAGGGAAGTTTGGTATCAAAAGTGCTTTAAAAAAGACAGGGTATAATGCGCTCTATACGTGAACAGAATGGAGAGGATATTGGTTACTTCTGTTATTTAGGTGATAGCAGAAAGCATGCTTATGACAAGAATAAAATTTGTTCTAACTTTGTGTTATACACTTATGTAATAAAAACACATTCTCACTGTAAAGAGTATAGATATGAAAACACAACTGTTCCCTTTTCCATACCCCCCCTCCTTTTATCCCCCAGATGTGTCTCCCTTTTTAGTTTGGTGTGTATCTGCAGTCCTTTCTCTATGCATTTATACACTAAAATAACATTTTAACTTTATGTAATTGCTAGCCTGGAAAATAAGGATCTAGAAATTCTATCCCTAGCATATCTGAAAACATCAAAGATCTGCCAAAAGTGGCTCAGTTATTTTCCAAACCCAGGAATAAAAATTACTTCCTTAGCATATTTAACCCATACTTTACAAGCGTTCTCTGAGTTAACAGAAAGTAAAAGGCCTCCCCATACTATTCTGAGAGAAAAGAATGAGAAAGGTATGAAGCAAACTATGGATTTAGCATTTGAACTGCAGAGAAAGAACGAGGACAGGCTGGGCAATGGGTTAAGAAGGTTCCATTAATCCTTATCCTGGTTCCTAAATGTACACAGCTTCTCTGAGAGCTTGGATTTAGATTACTGCAAATTGTTCAGACTATTGGTAAGAATTCTTCTGGACAGCTGTGTCCTTGAAACGTGCAAGGACGCTATATAATTGCAATAACGCTTTGTTACTCCAATTGATCTGTTCAGGTGATGCTTGAATCATTAACTAAACAATGTCCTGAAGCGAATTTTCTCTCAGGCTCTCATAAAGCTGAAGAACAAGAAAAACACCACTTACATCAAGCCCTTTCTATACAAAATCACTCGCTCCAAAGCACGTAGAGGGCACTGCCAGGGCGATGGATGGAGTGGAGAACAGGGGCAAAAGCCATGTTGGGGAGGGAAGAGGAGGAAGGGACCTCAGCTTGCCATCCAAGGTCTGAGAAGGGCATTCATTCAAGTTCTCCTCCTGGGAGTAGATCTGAAGTTTCCTGTCCTTGGAACCTTGGAAGTGAACTGGCAGCCATGAATAGTTAACTCTATAGTTTCTTTTTTTAGAGTACCCACCCAACACACGCTCACAAATCTTATAGATGTAGTACCTCTTCTTGGTACATTAGATTTTTTTTTTCTTTTTTTGTGTGTGCAGAGATCTCAGGGCCTATTGCAGGAAAGGGGTGAAGGAAACTCTAGACCATCTTTAACTAGAACAGTTGCTCTGCTTATATGTTCTTTATGAGGTTTGGTTGAAAAAAGTATACTACTGCTTATTAAAAGGATTTAGTAAACAGCAGAGAAATGTAACTGTTAGAAAACACATTTCTCCTCTCCCCTGTCAGCATTTTGATGGCTCAGCTGCACAGGTGAGCATCAGGCTGTTGTGTGATTCAAACGATCAAACGAGAGTGTGGGGAAGGTAGCCCAGGGTCACAGCCCCAGGGGTGTTCCTTACTGGGGCCAAAGCATCTGCGCGCTCACTTCCAGCCACTACCACCCAGACTTCAGTGGTTTCTAGACCTGGCCCTCTGTATCATTTGCTTACCCTTCCATACCTGACTTGCACTGGACAGCCCCCTGAGGCTTCCAATAAGATGTGTAGAGAGCCCCAAATCCCAGCTCATAGTTTGGAGGTTACTAAGTGGAATGTTTAACATCAAGTCTAGATAAAGACATCATTTCCAATAGGTGTGCAAAAGATGGATTACTCAATAAACGGTGTTGAGATAACTGACTTGCCACTTGGAAAAGGAAGTAAAGCTGGATCACTACTTCATGCCTTACACTAACATAAATTCCAGATGGATCAAAGACTTAAGTGTAGTGGTGAAACCATTAAAATACTAGGAGAAAATATGGGTCAGTCAGAGTGTGGAGATCTTTCTGAGCATGACATAAAACACCAGAGCCACAAAGGATAAGATAAATACAGTGGTCTATATAAAATTAAACTTCTTTGTGGTCAAAATGATTATAACAAGGCCAAAAAGATATATCATAAATTTTGGGAAAGTGCTAATTTCCTTGAAATTTAAAAAGATAACGCGGTATAAAACCTATAAGAAATAAATAGGGAAGAAAGACATATGGATAATAAACGTGTAAAAAGTTGTTCACACTCATTCATTCATAAGGAAATACAAATCAAAGCAATAAATTGATACCATTCTTTACTTTCAAATTAGCAAAGATTAAAATATTCGGTAAGAGAATGGGGAATCCCATACACTCTTGGTTGGAAGGTGAATTAGGCTTTTGGAGGATAATTTGGCTTTAATCTACCAAAAATGTAAAATATGTCCTTTGATCTAGCATTTGCACAATTAGGAACTGATCACACAGACACTAGCTCTCAAGTCCACAAACAAACTTGCACAAAAATATTCATAAGAGAAGTATTAGCAATAACACAGAAGTGGAAACAAAGTAAATGCCATCAACTACATGTAAAACAATGAGGTAGATGCTATGTACTCATATTTGGAAAGATGATCAAGGTGTCTTGTTAAAAGCAAAAAAATTCTGTAAAACTCTTATTTGCGTAAATAGAGATGGGGATTTTTTTTTTTTTGTACTTGAATCTTTCAGTATTTTTTAAAACCATGAGCTTGAATTATTGCTTAGTAAAAAAATCCAAAAGGCCAAAGCTGCACATATAAACAGAACAACATGAAAATGAAAAAAGAAGGGTGACGTGAGCAGCAGATATGGGGGAGTCCAGCTGGAACTACTCTGGGCACCCACAGGTCAGGGGTACCTTTTGTATTCAGGGCCGGGGAAAAGCTTTCATGAGGTTGTGGAACCTGATTTGCAGGCTCAGCACAAGCCTGGATTTCTGGTCCTGCGGTGCACCCCAAGCTCTCAGGGGATCCCAGCAATGATCAGGTCCCCCTATGGTCCAGAAAGGGCAGGGCTACTCTGTTTATGTGACCTGTGCCCTTGCCAGATAGGTGCAGATTTTGCAGGGGAGTCCAAGACTTGAATCCCAGGGCTGAACTTGGGTTCAGATGGACTTGGGTTCATTCCTGCAGGAAAGCAGGCAGTGGAGATCATACATGCCCATCAGCAGAACTGCTTTTCTGGAGGTTATCATTCAAAGACGCACGTTACTTGAGCTAGGCTTTGTTTTTCTGCAAGGTATTTCACAGATTCATGAGGCCTGACCCAGTGTCTTACATATAGGAAGCAGTTAGCAGTTTATTGATCTAGCATTGGGCTAAATTATACAAGGAATCTTTTTCCCCTGGGCTATTTTAGTCCGAAATTCTAGGATGTGTCTAGATTTGTGGGAAAAGGGTCATTTTCCTCAGTAGAGTTTTTACCCTGACAAGTGATTCAGCATTCAACTTCCCAGACAGCAGTGAATTAACTTTGAGAGAAAAAAAACAGGGCTATTAGAGTGTCAGAGGTACGGGGAGAGATGCCATCTGTCACCTGTTTAACACAGGTACCTTTGCAGGAAAACTAGTACTTTGTATAAAGGCTACAAAGAGACCTTTGGTTATCAATCCCACTGAGGACTGATAACATGTGAAAAAGTCCAAGGAAAGATAGATGACAGATCTGGATCCTACCCAAACACTGGATAAGAAGTCATGCTGCTTGATCAATCTTTTTGATCAGTTTTCCCAACAAAGCCCAACCCCCAGTCATGCTGAGAAAGTCAGAATCACTCCACAAACCCTTGCCACTTGTTAATCAATGGAGGGTTAAAAGTTCCGAGAAAAATGAAATTATCAAATACTTTTTGGGCAATTTATAAGTGACATGCATTAACAAATTCAGAGTCAATCTGTCCTAATGAAATCCATTTCTTTCAGTGTAGGGTTGCTGTGTCTCTTGGAGAGTCCCAGAAAACATGTAAAAAAGTCCAAGGAAAAATAGAGAACAGATTTGAATCAGACAATCTGAATCAGAGAACCTTTCTGGATTAAAAGATCAACGTATATGGATCTCTTTTAAAACCTGTATCCTTCTCTCAGGTCACAGGCCTGCCTGAAAGGCCTTGTTTGATACGGACGTCACAACAGCAAGTTTCTTTTGGGACTTAGTCACTGGTCTGCTTCTTGCTGAACGGCCATAGGCCAAATGGCTCTGCGCAGAGCAGGAGAAAGAGAGGGAGCAGTGGAGATAGGGGGTGCCTGAGGAGTGGTCTAGGCCTGTGCGGGGGTCGAACACTGGTATAGCTATTCTTTCAAATTCCGGGGCTGAAGACAGAAGTAGGGGACCCAGGGAATGCCCAGCTGGGGCAGAGTTCCAGCACAGCCAGCCGTGGGGGTGAGGCGGGTCCTGCAAGCTCAGAGACTATATTGGGCTAATTTTCTGATCTCAGAGTCATGGCCAAGCTTCTGACACTGTTGAAAAGTCAGGAAAGTTCTGTTCACCTGGGACCTGGGCTGGGTGAGCCCAGTTCTACTCGGACAGAACCTGTTGTAAAGAACCATGTCTGGGCAAAAGTATGTTTTCCCAGGCGAGAGATCTGGGGCTAAGGTGCTGGGGTTGGGGAGTGTGGCAAGCTGCCTTAGTTTATTCAGACCCGGAGGTCCTTCGTAGAGAGAAAGGAAAGCGAGAATTTGGTTAATAGATGCTGGTGACCCCCCTGTTCCTAAAGGAGGGAACTCTCTCTGTACAGAACTTCCTGCTCACAGTTTAAAATGCAGCTTCATTCTTCTTCTTAACAGAACAGAGCTGTTTGTATCACATGATAAAACTTAACATAAGCAAGAACATAAAAAAAATTTTACATGAGTGGGCCCAAAGCTACAAGAATCTCTGAATGTTCAAATAAAACTGGATAAATATACATACACTTGGTATGGGAATGATCCCCCTCTGGTCACCCTGAGGAAAAAGAAAAAAAGAAATCACTGTCAGATTTGAAGAGAATTTGATCACATACTCAAAAGAAACTTTAATGCACCCTTAAGTACAGCAGGCACGTGATTTTCTGTCCTCTGTACCTTGGTGGTATTTAATGAACAAGAGGAACCCAAAGATTTTCCAGTTAGAGCCCTGGAACCCACTCTGCCTCCCAGACACCCCCTCTCCTGACAAACCAGGCTGGGCTCCTGAGGCTCATTAATTGGCTTGTTTATTTGAATAGTGCCTCCCTTACTCCCAGAAATTCGGTCCTTAATTGAAAAATAAAAATGAAAACCCATACTTTACTTTTATTAGAATCCTACTAATACCTGGCTTGTTTCTTCTTGTGAGTAAGTTTTTCCCTAAAAAGACTAAGCCTTAAGTCTATACAATAGGCAGGGAAAGGAAGACAAGCTCGTCAGATTACAAGGACCGCCCCCCCGTCACTCCTGGTCCTCTTCTAGGGGAGGATTGGGCAGAAGGGACAAGGCGAGGTACAAAAGGTGCCCTCTGAGGCCACAGACACGGGGATAACTTTCCCTTTAATGGGAATAGAACCTGTATTCACAGGGAGTGTTAAGAATAGTCAGGCCACACGGAAGGGCCACTACCATTCCTCCGCCTGGAATTCCCACCATTCCAAACCTGGTTGATGGAAACACTTCATTTTAGCATCATTAAGAAATGCTAATAAAAAAACAACCAAATTTATCTCCATTGAGCATTTCCAGTTTCTGTGCTGCTGCTGCCTCTTTTTTAGATGGTGGGATGGGAGGCAATGAATAGCAGGTTCCCGATAAGGAGATGCACTGTTTCACGGTCTCCTACAGTGAACGGTTTATGAAGAGTGTATCCCCCTTTACTGAGAGGGATCACTGGTGACAGGCGTCTCACGGAAAGGGGTCAAACCTGACTGTGGACAGTGGCAGGGGGCTGGCTCCCTTCTGAGCTCTGCTCTGACTCTAACCATTTAGCAACTTCTTGATCGTCTCCAGCTCGCAGTCAACACCTCTGCAGTGTAACAGCAACCACTGCTCCTCTTGAGATAATCTTGATGGCTCTTTGCTTTTTCAGGACACTTGGGGGCTTCTCTTAAGGATTTTAAAGTGCCTTCTGCCATCCATTATTCCAGGCAGAATCGTGCTGCTCTCCAACGCGACAGCACAATCAAAGCAAATCTCACTTTTCGAGAACTTACCAGTATATGGAGAAGTTCATTTCAGAAGCTCCTGATACTATTCCTAGCATCGGGACTTGGGAGCACATCGCTGCCCGTGGCGGGGTAGACTTTCACCAGAAGCTCACAAGCCCAAACCAGTTGGGTCACTGTGGAGTAGGGTTTCTCAACCAGCACGACTGACACTCTGGGCCTGATAACCCTGCCGTGGGGGGCTGTTTTGGATATTGGGGGATGGATGTTTACTTAACAGCATCCCTGGCCTCTACCCACTAGAGGCCAGTAGATCTCCTAGTAGTGACAATCAAAACTGTCTCCAGACATTGTCAAGAGTTCCCTAGGGGGCAAAATCGTCTCCAGTTGAGAACACTGAGCTAGTGGGAGACTGCCAACAGCCCCTATGCCCAGGTGCACTTTCAGATGAGATGAGCATATCAGTGATGGGAGAGATAACATAACTATCTGATGGGCTTGAAAAAACACAGACCAGGACCAAAGGTGCTACTCTAGACAGATATTTGGGCTAGAAAATTACCCTAGAGGTGTGTTTGAGTGCACACGGGGTATGCGTGTATTAGTGAGTGTCCAGTAACCTTGCTTATTTTGTCATCATCCTTCAAAGTCCTTCATGGTCTCTGCCATTGGGGTCTTCTAGATGCTGACTCCTCCTAGGCTCTGGCCAGGGGCTGCAGACACTTTTATTTTGGGCAACTGGCCTGCAGGTCCAGGGTGTAACTGCGATGGTGGCAATGGCTGCCACTCCAGGACACTGCTGCTGAACCTCTTCTCCAGGGCAAAGTAAATATGCAGGGTGGATGGAAGCCTAGAGGCCATCTGCTGCATTGGTCTACAGCTTTCCCTCTTCCTCTGGCATGCTGAGTTCCAAGAGGAAGGGAGACTGAGGAGTCAGCAGTGGAGACAGGCACAGAATCTGCTTCCACATCTAATGGGCCTGGGCTTTGTATTCCAGGTGTCCTGACCAAGCTGAGAGCAAAGGGCAGGGGTCCTCCTCTGGGAATTAGCTGCTCCACTTTGACAGGGGTTCTTTCCATAGGGTCTTACAGATTGAACAGTCAAGTGTCATGCAAATGATGCATTGCTCAGAGTGGCCTTCATTCTTTCAAAAGCCATTCTAACAAATGTTAACTGAAGGAGATTTACGCATGAACACCAGGTCCAGGTGAGCTAGGCTCTGCCTGAGGAACTGCCTTTAATGGGCTCTGTTCTCGGATATATCCAGCTAAATACTCTAGGAAATCTTCCAGGGGTGCAACACCAGTTTATGTCATTTCACCTAGGAAGATACTATTTTAAATTAACTTTTACTATGACAGCAGTGATTCTTCTCTTTTTTTATCCTCTAGGGTACAAACTATGTTCCCTTCACTAATGGCGATTTTCTACAGCAACAGTTTTTAAACCGGGGGAGGGAGAGTATGAGGAAAGCACACTGAGGGGAGAGATCAGAATCTGAGGCTACGTTAGCGTTTACAGTGGAATCTCATTATACAAATTTCACCACTATATTTCTCTACACCAGTGGAAAGTAGGGTTTTTTTTTGGTTTGTTTTTTAAATTTTATTGGGGAAGGGGAACAGGACTTTATTGGGGAACAGTGTGTACTTCCAGGCCTTTTTTCCAAGTCAAGTTGTTGTCCTTTCAATCTTAGTTATGGAGGGTGCTGTTCAGCTTCAAGTTGTTGTCCTTTCAGTCTTAGTTGTGGAGGGCGCAGCTCAGCTCCAGGTCCAGTTGACGTTGCTAGTTGCAGGAGGTGCAGCCCACCATCCCTTGCAGGAGTCGAACTAGCAACCTTGTGGTTGAGAGGACGTGCTCCAAACAACTGAGCCATCTGGGAGCTCAGCGGCAGCTCAGCTCAAGGTGCCATGTTCAATCTTAGTTGCAGGGGGCGCTGCCCACCATCCCCTGCGGGACTTGAGGAATCGAACTGGCAACCTTGTGGTTGAGAGCCCACATTCCAGTCAACTGAGCCATCCGGGAGGCAGCTCAGCTCAAGGTGCCGTGTTCAATCTTAGTTGCAGGGGGCAGAGCCCACCATCCCTTGAAGGACTCGAGGAATTGAACCAGCAACCTTGTGGTTGAGAGCCCACTGGCCCATGTGGGAATCGAACCAGCAGCCTTCGGAGTTAGGAGCACGGAGCTCCAACTGCATGAGCCACTGAGCCGGCCCGGAAAGTAAGGTTTAATATCAGTGAAGGGAAGTCATCTTTCATTATTATTTTTCCAAAAACTTCTCAGCTATTCTTAGATATTTTTTCTTCCACATAAATTTTAAGTCTTCCTATTCAGAAACACAGCACATTTCTCCATAAATAATAGCTACCATATCAAAACCTTTTAATGACTAATTTTGGGGAGCATTTTGGGCTTTCTATATAAATAATCATGTGATTGGCAAATAAAACTAATTTTGTATCTTTTCCATATTTGTACCAATTATTTCATTTTCTTGTCTTATTACATTAGCCAGAAGCTGCCAATGCTTTTTCTGTGTTGTTTGCTACTTACGAGTATTTTTACATGATAGCTTTTTAAACATGTTTAAATGGATTTCTTCTATGTATTTGGCTGTACTATTGATTGGTATATAAAGGTTTATGGCTATTATACACTTCACGTATTAGACATTTTATCATTATAAAATGTCCCTCTTTCTCCTGTTTAATGCTTTTGGCCTTGAATTCTGTGTAGTCTAATATTAATATTGCCACTTTTGGTTTTTATTTGATCTACTTTGTACATTTTATTTTCCACCTTGTAACAATCACTGTATGTTAGATGTTGGGTCAGAAACTACTGGCCACCTACTGTAATTGTCAATAACACAGTTCACCAAATAATTTCAGTTTTCCTTCTGCACACATGGTAGGATTCCACTTCCATGCCCCTTGAAGTTAGGGATAGTCATGTAAATTGCTTTGGCCAATATAAGTTGAAACGAGGCATGTACTTCTGAGTGAAAACTTTAAGAGCCAGTGTGATTGCTACATTCCCTTTTCCCTGCTGTGACAATCATGGAAGCAGAGATGGGGCCTTCCTTGGTCTAAGTCCATGGATGAGGATAAGACAGTGTTACACAATCCAATAACAATAGGTATTAGTCGGTCACATGTGGCTACTGAGCATGTGAAATGTGGCTGGTTCAAACTAAGAAGTGCTATACATGTTAAGTACACATCAAATTTTGAAGAATTAGTAAGAAAAAAATGATTTTTTTCTTGTTGGTTAACATGTTGAAATAATATTTTTGATATATCAGGTTAAATAAAATATATTAAAATTAATTTCTCTTAAAAATATATTTTTTAAATGAGGCTACCAGAAAAATTTAAATTCCATTATATGGCTCATACTATATTTCTATTGAATTGTGCCACAGAGCAGAAGGCCCGGGCAACCTATGATAAACATGCAGCACGAGTGAAAAATAAACTTTTACTGTTTTATGCCTCTGAGGTTTGGGGGATGTTACTGCAGCACAACTGAACCCACGATGACCAGTACAACTGTTCAGCAGTCATTCCTATTTTCTGCTTTGTGAAAAGAGCTCTGATTTTGATGGCAGGAGTTTGCTGGTCTAAATTCTTTCCCTTTCGGGCCTCCCTTGCTGCTAAAGGGTAGCCATGTGACAAAGTTCTGGCCAATAAGACATAAGCAGAAGTCTCGTGGGGCTTTCTGTGAAAGGGGTTACTTTCTATTAAAGAGACAGACATGGCTAAAGCGATTCGTCCCTCTCTTTTTCCCTTCAACGTGGATATCACATCTGAAGCTTGTGATTTTGAGATAATAAACAACAAGCCTGTGGATGAAGACAAATGTGCGAAGGATGGTGGAGCAGAAAGATGAAAAGACAGAACAGAAAGAGTCTGGGTCCCTGATGGTATCATCAAACACCACTCACCCCGGCAATGGCCAGACTCAGGCTTTTGATGTGACAAAAATAATCCCCTATTTGTTTAAGCTATTTGTCAGTTTTCATTTACTTGCTGCCAAAATCATTCCTATCCGATATAGGTATATTCTTGGAAACAAATACAGCCAAATATGTCAAGCCAATCTGATACAGTCTTGGTTTCTCGTTAGGAGAATTTGGTTCATTCAACTTGGTTTTAGGTCTACTCTTTATGAGAGGTTTACTTCTTATTATACTGTTTGTTCTTTTTCCGTTTCCTTGTTTGATGGCTTGTTCACATTTGTTTATTTCCCCTTTCACTGTAACTTTTGAGGATCTATTTTCTAATTGTGCTACTTGTTATAGTTCTATTCCTAACAGTCATATTTCTACATTTTCTATAATTATATTATAGCTGAATATCAATCTCACCCAGATTTTTTTTTTTTGCTCCCTCTCTGAATCATTACATGTCTGAAAATGTACTTCTTTTTCCGTAATAGATAAATGATATCTTGGTCACACATTTTGGGTTTGTAATCCTTTTCTCTCAGTAGCTTCTAAACATTTTTTCCAGTCTTCTTCTGGCTTTCAGTGTTGCTAGTGAGAAGTCTGGCACGAGTATAATT
This sequence comes from Rhinolophus sinicus, assembly GCF_057876585.1. NCBI lineage: Eukaryota > Metazoa > Chordata > Mammalia > Chiroptera > Rhinolophidae > Rhinolophus > Rhinolophus sinicus. Next base: position 13,998,151 of record NC_142505.1, read on the forward strand.
CTCTTTTCTTCGAAAAGAACTTGTTCTGGTAGCTTGTAAGATTTTCTCTTTACATCTACATTTCAGAACCTCAACGGCATACATCTACCCCTGCGCTGTTCCCCTGTGTGCCCCACTAATCCTGCTATAGACTTGGTAAACCCTTTCAAGCTGCACATTCAAGCTTTTTTTTTAGCTCAGGAAAAATTTCTTGTATTACTTTTTCTGGAACTCCTATTATTTGCCTGTTAGGTCTCCTAGAAGCCTCCCCGTTCCCCACTCCCTTCACAATTACCATCTCTGCTTCAGGTTTGCACTATAAGATATTTCTTTTATTTGCTCTTCTGGAACATGAATTCAGTTCTCAGCAGTGACCATTCTCATTCTCCGTTTTTGCAGTTTGTTTACTGATTTTTCACATTTAGAAATCATGGGATTTTTTTTTTTAAAGTTCTAAAAGTTACTTTTGTACTCCGAACTCATTTCCTGTGTTGTCTGTTAAAAGTTCTCTTCTATTTCTTCCATTAGCTTTACCTCAGTAGGAGTCTTATAGTCTCGTTTCCTACTTGGACTTTCTCAGCAGTGGCAAGTGAGGGAGCACTTGACGCCCAGCATGGAGTGCTGTTTTCACCGCCCAGCAGAGCCCAAGCGGACAAACGAGAGACATGGAAGTCCCTGGGCCCCTCCAGGGCACAAGGACTGAAAGCCATTCAGCTCATCACTACAGCCCCTCCCAGGACTGCAGACATCAAGTGTGTCCACGGGCTCCTGCTGGTTGGCTGACCTCACAGGACTATGCAGTTTAAGTCTCTGTCCTAGGACTCCCCAAGAGGGAAGCATATCCTGTTGGTGGGCGCCTGCTTCTCACTGAGTACCAGAGAGAATGAATGCTGTGCCTGCTTTCCCCCTGAAGATGTCAGGAAAACGGGAAGCCTTACTGCACTTTCCAGGCTCCACCAGCAGGCTCACCTGGATTTATCCGAAGAGAGAATTTAAATGGTTGGAGCCATGTGCTCAGGCTGTCACTTTCCCAGAACGCCCTTCCTTACATTCATATGTATGTACTTTTACAATAGGTTATTTTCTAATAACAAAAGTAATTTCAGCTAATTCTGGGAAAATTGGGAAAAGCTAAGAAGAAAAAGAGAAAAATAAAAAACAAAGTGGAGAAGAAAATCCTATATATAATCCCACCAGTCTGAGATCATTTCTTCATAGATTGGCATACATCATTCTAGTCTTATAAATGCCTGTGTATGTGTGTATGACTATATACATACTTATAAATATATTCACCGACTATATTTTAGCCTTTTTTCCCTGAAGTGATACATTGTGAATATTTCCCTGTATCAGTAATATTCATGAGATGTCATTTTTAACAGCTGTGTTGATTATATAGTTAGTTATTCTATAGGTCTTTTATTCTCTATTGTTGATCATCAGGTTGCTTACAATTTTACATTGTAAATTATAATTTATGCTGGCTAATATCTTACCGTTAAGTTTTTACACATCCAGTTATGTCAATAAACTGGAACTGCTTGGGTGACCAAATAGGCATACTGTTCAAGTTTTAAGATCATTTGCCAAATTTCCCTCCAGAAAGGTGTAACTAATTACCACTCTTACCAATAACTAATTTATATCCCCTACCCTCCCTCTCACTGCCTCCATGCCAAATGCAAATATTAACTTTAAAAATATCTTTGATGATTTGATAATGGAAAAGGATATCTCATTGTTTCAGTCTGCATTTGATTACTAACCATACTGAACAAATTTTCACGTTTATTGACAAACTGTGTTTATTTTGTGAAATGCTTGTTCATGTCCTTTGTTCATTTTATCTGGGAAAGATGTATGACTTTTGTGTCTTCAATCTTGATTATTTTCATTAACGAATAATTCTCTTTGCCTCTTTCAGTGATTTTTACCCGAAATTCTATTTTGACTGAATTACTATTATAACCCCTGCTTTCCTTTTGTTTATACTTGTAAAATGTCTTTTGCTCATCCTTTTACTTTTAAGTGTCCTGAGTCACTTTGTTTAGAATATGTCTGTAGACAGCACGTGGGTAGATTTTTTTTTTTTAACCATTGTGAAATCTGCTCAAAAATTTTGATTTGACATGTATATAAGAATATATAACAAATATATTTATTGTTAAACAAGGTAGTTAAATTCATTTATATTTATGATTGGCTCTTTCCCATGTCGCTGTTTCTCTTTTTGTCTTCCCACTTCTTTGTCTGCTAATGCTTCTTTAACCCTATTCATGTATTCAACTTCCCAAGAGAGAATGCTATAAAAATGTGAAGTGACTCTTACAGCTCTCATCAATTAGGTTCTTTACTTGCTACACGGGAATGACTGAGGCATCCTTTAACAAAAAGACGACTTTTATGGTAATTTCAAATCTTTTAAGAAACGGCCGCACACATACTGTCACAGGATATTTGTGCAGAATGGGACAGAAGTGCAGCTACTGCAGTTTTGCCGTGTGCACAGCTCCCCATCAGAACTGACCTTCTGAAGCCCTCCGTTCTCCTCTACCACTGGCGGAAGCCCACCAGGGCTGCTGGCTGGCGGGGCCTCCACATTATAGTCGCGGAAGCAGCAGAAGAAGGAGCTGAGGATGCTGCGGCTTCTCTGCTTCTTTAAGCTGACATTACACTGGGATGCTGGGAAGAGAAACAGAGCACATTGTGGGCAACTGCAGCACGGACTCACAGTGGTCACGCAACGCGAAAACTCGAATATGCAGTTGTCTCCTCCTCCCCCCAGGACACCCACTCAGGATCAGAAGATGAAGGGCCCCAGGAAGTTACTCTAAAGGATTGTTATTCAACATCCTGAAGGGCCAGCTGGTCGATGGAGTCCAATCCTGCTGGCTGGACAGAATTCCTCTGACCTCAGCCCCGTGGGGGCTGCTTGCTCATGAAGTGACCCATCCTTAGGGTCAGGCACCATCTGCATTCCTGAACCGAGCAGATAAAGTCTTCTGACCCTGCACTAAGCACTGCTTCAAAACAAAGATCCTTTAGGGCACAAATCAGACTTGACACTCTGAGAAGCATAGCTCTCTGGTAAGGGTACTAAGAAAGAGTCACTTTGAAACTAGGTTCTTAGACATTCCCTGCTCACCATGGAAACGACTCACTTCATGGGTTAAGAAATAAGACGTGTAAGGGGCACAAAGGAGCCCCCTTTCTCAACTCTGCTGTTTGTTAAGAAATTGATAGGAGCACGGACCCACAGAGCTCAACGCTGAAGGCTACCGTTACACGGAAAACAGAGGCAGCAGCACTTGCGGAAAGAGAGCATGTGCTCCGGCCCCAGCAGGGCTGGCCAGGGCAAAGCCCATCTGTGTCAGACGCGGGCAGTGTCATGGACTCATTCCCTGGCCTGTCCTGGACTAAAGTTCCGGAGGGAGCCATGCGTCCTTTCTGTGCCTCGGGGCTCAAGACAAGCTGCTACAAGTCAGACATAAAAGGCAAAAATGAGTATAAAGGAAAAACACACCCCAGGGGAGGAGGGGCAGGGGCATTCTGCCTGGGAATGCAGCCAGGGCTGTCCCCCCACATACCGTGTTTGGGTGGGTCAGCAGTGCCTGAGCAGAGACCACACGCAAAGGGACCATGCTTAGGGTTAAGGGGAAAAATCACCAATGTAGGAAAGGATTTCAGTCCTTATGGTAACTGTTGGAGTTTCTCCCAAAAAGCAATTCAGGCACAATTCCCCCTTTTGGACACATGAGTGATTTGCATAGCACCTTCCCTCTCAGGAGATCACAAAACCTTTGCTAAAAGTCTTGGGGGTACTCTTCTGCTGGCAGGAAAAGCAAATGCATTCAGATGGAAATTCTAAAAAAAAAAAAAAGGAAATAAAAAAGAAAAACAAGGATGGAAAAGCTGTTTTGCCAGCAATTCCACAGGCATAGATGGTCTCTAGCCTGGGTTTGGGCAAATGGCCCACCCACTAAGTGTGAATTTAAGATCTCCATTCACTAAAGATGAGCTTTAGAACCATAACCCCCTGGAAAAGCTGGCTGTTTTATCTTCCTTGTGAATCTCTGGGTCCATGTCATAGGGCACCATTTCAGGCCCCACACGCCCGGCCAGACCAGGCTGCAGGGACCATCAGACATGGAGGCCTTCCCAGGAGCAGTGGCAGGAAGTGACAACCCAGTGTGTACTGAGACCAGCCCTCTAAGTCCCAGTACTTTATAATAATCCTTATCTCTTGCAGTCCTTACAGTGACTCACGGAGAAAGGTGTTGTGCTTTCATCTTACTGCCAAGAAAGTACAACCAGTAACTGCATGTGCCAGGATTCGACCCCACGTGGGCCTGTTTCCAAAGTGTGTGCTTTCTCCACGTGCCACGCTGAGGGCACTCTTGAAACAATTTAGGTCAGATTAAGGAGGGAACGCGCCAACAGAGAGAAAAGTACTGCAATAAACTCACATTTAATATAAATGAGTGGTTACACAGCTTTGTTGTTACATTGGGTGTTTTAGTTTTTAAGAAGCCACGCTCAAATAATTTAGTCAGAGGAAGAAAGAAAAATACTATCTTCCCTGGCTGATAGCATATTTCTCTACAAGTAAACAAGGTATCTGTTCCCGTCTCAGAGACACAGAGCAGATAATACCCAGGCTGGGCAGTGAACAGCTCTGCAAAAAGCACCTTCCCAGATCCCATTTCCATCCTCGTATCACATAAATCTTCACAACTAACTAACAAATTAACAACAGAATTTATATGCTAAAAAAATCCTAAACCTGGAGCTAGTGAGCTACTTGTAATTTCCACCATAGGATTACATACCATGTAGAAGCCATACATGGAGCTGTGAGAGTCACTCAATGAGCTTGAGTCACTGGGGAGGCCGTCACCCCCCATGTGGGGAAATGGTTGCTTCCTCAGGTTCTCCCTTCTCTGTATAAAGAGGCGACGGAGCCCAAGTCGTCTCACCTCCATGGCTGTGGAAGGGTCCAGGCTCCTTCCTGCTAACTGAGGTTACTTCTAGGCACCTCCTGGTGGCTGGCTGGAGGCTTTCTAATTTTCTAATCACTCTTAGATGGGTCAGTGCTTTCAACGTCAGGCCAGCTGAGGAAATGGATGATTTCCTCACACGGCCCTCAGCACTCACGGGCTCCTAACAGGGCTCAAGATACAGGCTGTCTGGATCTGATGACTCTAGTCTTCCAGCCCAGCTGCTGCCTCTCCTCCAGCTACGATCCAGAAGGACCCTGAGTTACTCAGAAATGCTCTGTAAAAGGGTTTCGGTTGGTACATGAAATTAAAGTCCACAGTTTAATGAGCAAATGTTTATATTATAACATTACATGAGAAAAGCTAGATAAATAATTGTATATCTGACTTGATCATAATCGTGCAAAACAAATGAAAAGAGATTATAAATAAGAAAATATTGGTGAAAACATGTCAAAATGTTAACGGCAATTGTCAGGCTATGGGGTGCTTACCTTTCTTCCTTCTATATTTTCTGAATATTTGATGGTAATTATACATTACTCTAACAACGGGAAAGCAAATAATCTTGTTAAGCTTTCTTTCAGCAACTCGGTGAAGCTCAGGAGACACCATATCCTACTTTTACATCTAAACCTTTAGATGTACTCCTATGCTTTTCCACTCTGTCCCCGCAAAGTGAAAACCAGGCAACAGCAGCGTTGTAAAAACCCTTGCAGGAAGTAAATGTCGTCACTGTCATAGGCCACACCCCCTCCTGGACCGTGATGTCACCAACACAGAACATACCTACCAACCTCTAAACCAGAGGCGGCCCATGTGAAAAGAAGGCACCAGATACGTGTTCTTTCCCCAGTCAAATGCTCCCACTGCTTTCTCATCTGGCAGCCCCACCCTCCCTGTACACACAAATGCCATCCTGTTTCTTGATTCTTAACCAGGACTTGGCCTCTCACCACCTTTCCTCATTCCCCCTTTAGAATGTTCCTACTGGTACCATACATAAGACCGAGGTCTGCTGGTGGCCCAGGTAGCCAGGAAAAGGGTCTTTAAAAGGATTGTAACATTAGCACATTAGAGATTAATGCACACATCCTCCTGTTAACCTCGGTTTTAAGAATACTTTGGAGGAATAAAGGAGGGAGTAGCAATTTTGCACATCAGTCTAAAACATTTCATAAAGATTTGCATTTTTTAAATCCGATTTAGGAAGAAAAAGTCATTGAAAATCCTATCCAAGTTTCCTGCTGCTTTTCTCCGATACCCTTCCCACGCCGACCCACATCCACACCTGCCACCTCACTCCCCGGTTTCCTCCTGGTTCTCTCATCACACTGACATCACACCTCCCACTCCTCTCCTCACATCCCCTCTTCTCATAACATTCCTGTTCTTTGGGAACTGGTTCAAAGCCCACCTCTTGGAGGAAGCCCACTCGAGGGGAAGGATTCGTTCCTAGGCCACTGAACTCCCCACTGAATGTGTGTGTGGCTGAGCTATGTCTTTAGCCCATTCCTCGCTAACTTTCAGGCCACCAACCTCCTATTCTAAAAATCCATCCTCCTCCCCCTCATTAAGTTGTTGCTTTTGAGATCCTTAACAGCTCTTAAATCTGTCCTCAACAATTCCCTGTCCCTGTCATATGATGAGGCTGAAGCCCTCATCATTTTGTCCCTAGACAACTACAATAGTGTCTTGTTTTCTTGCTCCTATTTTGTATCCTATAATTATTGACATGACCACTGAGGCAAAGCCCAACGAGGAGACTATTTGCTGGTTATCAATGTGGGTCCTAAAGTCATTTGCTTCTGTGTAGAACGCTGGCTTGCCCAGCAATAATAGTACGGGGCTGAGGTTAAGTTACGTGACTTTTTTTTGTTTCAGTTTCCTTATTTGTCAAATGGGGATAACAAAGGTACTCATCTTATAGGCTTGTTGTGATAATTAAATGTGTTATTATAAAGTACTCAGAACACTTCATAAATGTTAGCTCTTATTATTACCATTAGTCTCTTAAAATCTTTTGCTTTGTAAAGGAGTGGGGGTTCTCTGCAGGTAAATCCTGGATCAAAGGCTGGATTCTATGGGTATACATTTTGTCCCTGGCATCTGACAAGTAGGAGGCATAACTTACTATAACAGATCTTGGTTATATAAACTGTAATTTAGAAAGCAAAAGTAGAAAAATGTGGGGAAGTGGTTCTACTTAATTGCTCTAAACACTGGATGCAGAGAGGAGGCAAGAAAAGGGCGGGTTAAGGGTCCACAGGAGCTGTTGGGGGGCTGCTTACCTGCCTTCCCCTGACTCGGCTCCCTCTGGGGCTGCAGCTTAGCTCTCTCCTCGGCTGAGCACTGTGCCTGCCCAGCCTGCCTCTGATTCAGTCCCACGCTGTGCATCAAAAAGGAATTTTCTCCTGTGTGGGGTTGACCACAGGAGGACCACGAAGGAGGCTCACAACCCATCTGGGTCTCTCCTGCAGGTTTACTGGGCCACGATATGCTATTTCCCCAAGGGGCTGGCAGCGCAGACCTATCCGAAGACCACCCCTTTCTTTTCCTTAGCCCTGCTAATGAAGACATGCCCCGAGCTGGTCTCAGCACAGACATCCCATAGGCTAAGTAAAGGGGGATCCCTCACAGGGGCCGGTGGGGTGATCCTAAGACTTAACTTTCTCCTATCTCTGAGCAGGCCTGGGTGGGTGGGGGGGCAGAAATCTGGGGAAGGGCTGTGCAGAGCTGGAGACATTGGGCCTGGGCCTCACCCCTGCCTCCTGTTCATGGTGCTCACGTCTGGTGGGAAAGACACTTGAAGAAACGATTCTGAGACAGTATGAGTCTTGTTATAACTGAGCAGCACTGGGCACTGTTGGGGTCCACAGAAGAGCACACAGTTCAGATTTGGGGGTAAAGTGGGGGTAGTAGGAGTGATTTCTTAGAAGAAATGTCTTCTATAAGGAGCTGAGAGTTTCATAACATTGTTGGAGGGTTCAGGGAAGGGGGAAATAGCAACCTGTAAAGGGCCTGATATGAGAGAGAGAACACGAAATATCTGAGAAATCCAAAAGAAGTGGCCAGGACTGTAAAATGGGAATGGGACTCTCTGCAAACGGGGAGTGACATGTTCAGACAACACCATGACTGGCACTGTGTCACTTGTGGACCTGGAGCTGCTGAGCTTACGTTTTTAAATCATGACTAATGCAGGTGATCAATCTGCACGAAGGATTTTCAGGATATTTGCAAATCAGACATGGGGACTGTTCTGTATAAAGAGCCTAGAGTGCAGTTTCTTATATAAAACTTGACTTGCAATACAAGTTGCATGGAAAGAAAGTAAGCTTTGGAGTTACATTTTGGTTCAATCTCCAGCCCTGCCATTTGTTAGCTGGTGTGATTTCATCTGACTAAGCCACTACCTACCCCACAGGGCTGTCTGTGAGGATGCAGCAAAAACATGTATGTCTCTGTGAGTGAGAAAATCTACCAGCAGCTTAAAGGGTAGCAACAAAAAATTGTGACTGGTTTGAGTACAGTGCTGTGTCTTTCTGTGAACATTCAGAAGTTAGGTTGTAACCAGACAACTGTCCTCACAAAAACAGCCTGGCTTTCTGAGAAAACATGTAGGCAGACCGATTTTTGGTTATGTGAATTCTGAACTGAGAACTTAAAGCAGCTCTTTGAAACCTGACCACCTATCTACCCAGTGAAGGTTTCTTTTTATCACAATGATAATAATGGATAGAAACCAAGCAAACAAATAAAAAGCAGCTCCATGTGTAAAGCTGAAACTAAAAGTTAGGATTCAGGCCTTTTCTCGGAAATCTTGTATGAAGTATAGTCAGAAAGAAAGTGTTGTCATTAAAAACATAAAATGTCCAGGGGAAAGTCCACCAAGGGGGACGGTGTGGTTTGGCCCTTTCGTGGGACAAGAAGACTGGTCTAAAGAGCTGTCACTCTGTGTTTATGCCGACACAGAAAGCACAGCTGAATCCACAACCAGCTGGTATGCACAGGCTGAGAGGGGGCATTTCTAGGCAACCTCTTGAACTTCCAAACCTAACTGGTTCCCTTCTGTCTCTAGAAATTGAAATGTTGACCCCAAACAGCCAGCGTTTCTTAGTCAGTGTGAGAGCTGCCCCTGCCTATAACCATTGTCCTTTTATATACAACTCTTGCGTTCTGACCTGGTTTAGATTCTGGATGTGGGCAAGCTTCAGATTTAGGACCCAAACATCTGGGGTCTACACCGATCCAGAGCTTCACACACTCCCCTTTGTGAGCAGCCCCCCCATCTGTCCTTATCTCTGATCTGACCTAAGCTCCCCAAGCCCCATACACATCGCTACACAAAGAAGTAGTTCAGGATGAAAATCAGAGTCGCTGAAATGTAGGTGGAAACGGTCACTACTCACTATGAACCCATCCCCAGTCATTCAGGGGATGAATTTCTCCCCTTGAAGAAACTGCATCTTGACAGCTACTTCTAGAAAACAAAGAATGTTGCCTTTAATTTCCATGATGTCAAGCCAGCCTATGAGCAGGTCCAGGGGCCAGACCGCCAAGAATTTCTAGGGGAAAACTGACAGGTCACACGAAGTCTACTGCTAATGTGTCAAAGCACCAAAACCTGCTCTCAGAAGTAGCTTCCTTCTTGTCACAAGAGAATTAAGGATGGTGTTCCACAGCAGATTTATATCATCCAAGTATTTATAGCAGAACATTAAAAATAAAAGTATGCCTTGTTGCAAGCATCAGTGTGGACCCCAATGCAGTTAAGGCTGTAAAACTGCACACTGGAGTTCCCCAAGGTAGAGGTATTTCTTCAAACGTGGGGCTGTCAGAGCACTTTATGACCCTGAAGAGACCATACAGCTGAATTCACAACTATGTTATTATGGAATAAGCTAAACACCTACTTTTTTTTTTTTTTTTTTTTTACGGGAGGAGGGGGAGTTCTCCCCAGGAGCCAGCATTTAAATGAATGCACCATTTCTTCTCTTCTAGAATTGGGCTGTAATCTCTGGAATGCGTCCCAGGGCCGTGGTTTGGAATGGGTGTCTAACAGGAAATTCTGGGCAGTCTATGCATACATTACATTCCTTTCCCACCCCGAAAGAGTGGTCAACAAACACAACTTTCCTCTGTTTGAATATAAGGGGGGCGGTGAGGGTGGGGAGAGGCCAGGGCACAGACTGCACACAGTTCAAAAGCAGATGTGGCTGCTGAGAATCCAAACATCCTTTTCTCCTAGGAAAAGGGCTTAGGCACCAACAGAGTCACGTTTTGAGATATCCAGTCAGTCCCTATTCTGTTTCTAAGTGATACACTTCCCCAGGGAATTCTGCCCGACAGGCGATGAAAGAAACACACCTTTGAAAGCTCATTTTCCCAGGGCAGCCTGTAACTGGCAGTGGTGCCTGCAGCACTGAGAAATCAAGGGGGGGGATCAAGGCTGGAGGCTAAAAGCTGGGTAGGAGGGATTCTAATCTCATCCTTCGTTTCACAGTAGCGTGTGTTTCCCGTTCGCTGCCGGCTGGTAACAGCCCACATTAGCTTATGCCTCCTTTGTGCAAGGCCCTTGACATAAACCATCTCTGGCCTTCACGGTATGCAGTACCGATATGACCACCCCGTTTTCTGATGAGAAAACTGAGATGTGGAGTACATACAACTATGCAGCGAGGGTGCTGGGGTTCAAAGCCAGCGCACCCTGACTGCAGGGCTTCCAGCCACCCCACAATCCCCCCGGTCTCTCCCCAGCACTCTTTTGGGTTTGGGTTTTATTTCCAGGGAGAAGCTCAGAGTATGAGCCTTGTGCCACCTGCCTTCACTCCAAATGCTACACTTTTGAAAACTCCAAAAGGAACCAATGATATTCAAGGCGGCTTTATTCAATGAAGCCAGACACAGGTTGTCCCACTGTACCCCAGACGTACCCAGGCCACCAAACTCTTTCTGCCTCAGCTTCCCAGGAGAGCCCCTCTGCTAGGAAGGCCCTTCCTCCCCTTAGCACGTCCCCAGACCTGTGCCCGAGGTCCACACTAGCTGGATACAAACCAGACCTGCGTGGTCTAGCATCTGAGCTCTGAACCATCACTATACAGAGTCTGTTTTTCACATCAAGAGCCAAAATACTCCGAAGCTAACGGAGCAAAGGATTTAACGAGATAATGCACTTAAGAGGAAATAAAGGTTAAAATTAGACAGTAATCAAATAAAAGAATGTTTAAACAACGAGGCCCAGTTTCGTACGTATTAAATGAACAGAAATGATAAAAATAAAAACATACAGCCAATGGTGATAAGGTTTTGATGGAACAGGCCCATTCATTCACACCTTTCTGGTAACTCTGTAACCTGGAACAATCCATTTGAAAAGCAGAAGAGTGATGTGTCAAAGACCAAACAATCTGAATGTCTGAGAACAGGAGTGGCTAATTAAATCAGTACATAGCAACTGGAGAGAATTCTGTGCTGCTACAAAACATAACCATTGTGAAAACACATGGTAAAGTGTTTGTGTTCATTGTCAGGCAAAGCATCTCACACACGTGCACGCCTGTGTCTGTAACTTTGTAATGTGCTTCTGGTTCTGGACAAGCTCTGGAAGGTGGGCTCCAGGGGTACAAGCTTGGAACCTATCTTGTTCACATCTGAGTCCCTAAGACCTAGAAATGTGCTGGTACACAACAGGCCTGTCTAACAGGTGTTTACTGAATGAATGAATGATGAAACACAGAACAATGCAGATGACCGATACAGTAAAAGGGAACAGTTCTGATGATACTTCAAGAGAAAGCTCAGCTCAAGCCGCACCACTTTCCTGGGAAGCCTTCTTTCCCACAGCAAGTTCCCTCCTCCAAGCAATTTTAACCCATGCCACCCACATAAGGCCAACCTCTCCTCTGGGGAACCCAACTTGCAGCTCCCTGCCATTTTCAGTGACGATGGCAACCCCTGCTTTCTATGAAATAATTAGTGCAAGTTTTCAGGAAGAGAGGTTATGTAAAATTCACCAATATGTTAAGTAAGCATGGCAATCTCTGCATCACAGGACTAGGTTGATAATTTTTGTCCTTTATACTTTTCTTTTGTTTCCTAATTCTACAATCTACATCATGTTTATAATGGAAAAAATTGAGTAAATATTAAAAATGCTTCTACTGAATAAAAGAGAACATTTTCATATATCATCAGATATCTTGCTACAACCTTATTTTGGTTGGTTGTATTGTATTCCACTGTATGGGTGTCTGTTGTGCCATAATTCAACTAACTTTAGACATTTATGTTGTTTCCTTTAAAAACATGTGTCATAAAAAATGCTACAATTTGTTTCCAACAACAATGCTGGGAACAATCTAGTTGGTCATCAATACGGGACAAAATATAATACATCTCTGGGTGGAATATTACGGGGCTGTTAACAAGAAAGCTGCAGCTCCACATGTACTGATAACAGCTAAGACTTACCTTACGTAAGATGTGCCAGGTGCTATTTTAAGTACTTCATGTACATTGACTCATTTAATCCTCTCAGTAATCTTATGAAGAAAGGACTATTTCTGTACTCATTTTACAGATGAGGAAACTAAGGCCCAGAGAAGTTAAGAAACTTGCCTAATAAGTGGTAGAGTTGTTCAAACTCAAGCAGTCTGTGCACTTAACCTCTGTACCTTATTGCCTACTGATGATGGAATATGTTCTAAGACATATTAAATGAGAAAAGCAAGTGGTACATACAACATGCTACTAGGTATCAACCTCCAAATACAAAATTAAGTAAATTAACAACATAAAAAGCACAAGCAGGTGTATATTCGTATACATGCAAAGAATGTCTCTCGCAGGATTTATAAGTGACTGGTTGGTTTATTGGAGAGAAATGGAGGAGAGAACTGGGTGGGAGGGAGAATTATTTTTCACTGTATTCCCTTTCATATTCTTTGAATTTTCTGTCATGTATGTGTTAAAATAGTAATTCTGCATCATGTATTACACATTGTAGTAAGTAAAGAGTAAAAATATCAAAAGTAATACTGCAGTGAGCATAGTATACATAATTTTATGCGCATGTCTGCTGATTCCCTTAGAAGAAATTCCTAGAAGTGTAATAGCTGAAACCAAAGCCTGAAAAAAATGTCAAGCTTTTTGATACCTATGGACAATCTACCATTTGGTGAGGTGGTACCGATGTGTACTTCCAGCCATGGGGGGTTACATGTACCAACACAGGGAGTTTAAATAGCTTTTGCCAATCTGAAAGGTAAAAATGGCAACTCACTGTTGCTTTCATTTGCATTTCTTTGATTGCCATCCAAGTCCATACAGTCCTGTGTATGCTTTTTGGCTATTTCTATTTCTTCTTTTGAGAATTGTACTTACAATTTTTTAATCTACTTTTCTTTGATTTGTAAGGGTTCCATTATCATATATTAGAGACAATTCTTGCACGGTTCTGTATGTTGGAAATTGTCTCAGTTTATTTTAGGCTTTTACTTTTGTTTATAGTGATTATGGATGAACAGAAATTTTAAGTTTTTAGGAAGTCAAATTTAACAATGTTTTCTTAATGGTTCTTTCCAACTCTGATATGATATACTATTCACTTATATTTTCTTTTAGTTCTTTTTTAGCTTAAAGTAAATACCTTCTAAGTAAATCTTCTATCTGTTTGGAGTTTATTCTGTATTAGTAGGATATGTGAATCTACCCTTTTCCCCCAAAAGATTAATCAAATATCTTAATAATATTTATTGAACAATTCATCCTCATATGCTGATTTAAGCATTCTACTCCACTCCACCTCTCTGCTTATGTCAGTAACACAAGCTTTGCTATTTCAGATTTATTGCTTTATTTTTAATATTACCAGTCCTCTTTTGTTTTTCTTTTTTTCAAAAATTTATTGGATAGTCTAACCCTTTATGCTTCCAGGTGAATGTCAAAATCACTTTATCAAGTTCTAAAAAAATTCCATTGGGATTCAGTTGCATTAGTCTCATAAAATATACAATCACTGATTCTAGTTAATTCTACTTAAGTCACTAAAGGAAAGTTAAAATGAATAAGGAAAAAAAATTAAAAATCCACTTGTACCTTATTTCTAAAAACTGTGCCAAGATTAAAAGTGGCCTTGTTTTTCAGCTTAGAATACACTGTTATAACTATAAGTTGCTTTATAGGATTCCCACGGCAACCAAAAAGAAAACACCTATAAAAGGTACACAAAAGAAAATGAGAAAGTAATGAAAGCACATCACTACAAAACAAAAAGGAAGATGGCTAGAAAGAAAAAGAGGGACAAAAATGTTACAAGACAGAAAACAATTGCAAAGCAATAGTAAGTCCTCCACCATCTACAATTACTATAAATTTAAAGAAATTAAACCCCCAATCAAAAGACATAGAGAGGCTGAATGGATTAAAAAATAAGATTCAACTATATGCTGTCTACAAGAGACTCACTTTAGATTTAAAGAGACACATAGGCTAAAAGAGAAAGGATGGAAAAAGATATTCCATGCAAATGGTAACCAAGATAGGAGAGTGGTAATACTTCTATCAGACAAAAGAAACCTGAAGTCAAAAATTGTCACGAAAGACAAAAGACATTATGTAATAAAAAAGGGTCAGTTCACCAGGAAGACATAACAATTATAAATATGTATGCACCCAACATCAGAGCACATAAATATATGAAGCAAACATGGACAGAATTGAAGAGAGAAATAACAAAACAATAATAGATTTCAATAACCCACTTTCAACTATGGATAGAACATCTAGAAAGAAGATAAAAGACAGAGGCCTGGAACATCACTGTAGACCAAATGGACCCAATAGATATATAAAGAACATTCCACCCAACAGCAGCACAACATATAGATTTCTCAAGCTCACACTAATTCTTCACTATAGATCACATATTAGGTCACAAAACAAATCTTAACAAATTTAAGATGACTGAAATCATACCAAGTATCTTTTCCTACCACAATGGAGTGAGACTAGAGATCAATAGCAGAAGGAAAACAGGAAAACTCACAAATATGTGCAAATTAAACAACACTCTCTTTAATAACTAATGGGTCAAAGGAGAAATTAGTAAATATCTTGAGATAAATAAAAATGAAAACACAACATACCATTCCAAAACTTACAGGTTGTAGCAAAAACAGGATGAAGAGTTAAGTTTATATTGGTAAATGTCTACATTAAAAAAGATATCAAATAAACAACCTAACTTTACACCTCAACGAATCAGAAGAAGAGCAAACTAAACCCAAAGTTAGCAGAAGGAAGGCGATGACAAAGATTAAAACAAATAAAATAGAGAACAGAAAAATAATAGGGAAAAAAAAAAAATCAGTGAAACCGAGTTGGTTTTTTTGAAAAGATAAAAAAAAACTGACAAACATCAAACTAGACTAACAAAAAAGAGAGAAGACTCAAATAAATAAAATCAGAAATTAAAAAGGAAACATTATAACAGATGTCACAGAAATATAAAGGATTATAAAGGACAACTATGAATAATTATATGACAACAAATTAGATAATCTAGAAGAAATGGAGCAATTCTTAGAAACATACAATGTACCAAGACTTACTCATGAAGATACAGAAAATCTGAAAGGTCCAATAACAAACAAGGAGATTGAACCAGTAATCAAGAAACTCCTAACAAAGAAAAGCTCAGTACCAGATGGCTACCGAAGAATTTTACCAAAGAATTACTGCCACTCCTTCTCAAACTCTTCCTATAAATTAGAGAAAGGAACACTTCAAATTGATTTTATGAGACCAGCATTATCCTCATACCAAAGACACTACAAGAAGAGAAAACCACAGGCCAATATCCCTGATGAATATAGATGTAAAAATCATCAACAAAATATTAGCAAACCAAATTTAACAGCACACTGAAAGGATCATACATCATGACCAAGTGGGATTTATCCCTGGGATGCAAGGATGGCTCAACACACACAAATCAATCAATGTGATAACCACAGTAATTAAGAGCTAAAGATACAGATCACATGATTATCAACAGATGCAGAAAAAGCATTGGACAAAATTAAACACCCTCATGATAAAAACACTAAAAAATTTAGCAATAAAAGTTATCTCAACATAATAAAGGCTATATAGGAAAAGCCCATAGTTAACATCATACTCAAAGTGAAAAACTGAAAGCTTTTCCTCTAAACAGGAACAAAGCAAGGATGCCCACTCTTGCCACTTCTATTCAACATAGTACTGGAAGTCCTAGCTAGAGCAATTAGACAAGAAAAAGAAACAAAAGGAATCCAAATCGGGATGGAATAAGTAAAATTATCTCACTTTGCAGATGACATGATCTTTCCTTTTTTTTCCCCAATTACAGATGACACACAATATTACATTACTGTCAGGTGTACAACACAGTAATTAGACATTTATATAACTTAAAAAGTACACAATCTTATTTGTGGAAAACCCTAAAGATTCCACAAAAAACTATTACAACTAATGAATGAATTCAGCAAAGTTATTGGCTACAAACTCAATGTATAAGAATCAGCTGCATTTTTATCCACTTACAATGAACAATCCAAAAAGGGAATTAAAAATGCAACTTTATTTACAATAGCATCAAAAAGAATGAAATACTTAGGAATAAACTTAGCCACAGAAGTGAAAGACATACACTGAAAACTGTAAAAACACAGCTGAAAAAATTAAAAGAAGACACAAATAAATGGCAAAACAGCCTGTGTTCATGGGCTGGAAGGCTTAATATTATTAAAATGTCTACACTACCCAAAGCAATTTAAAGATTCAATGTAATCCCCATCAAAATCCCAATGTTTGTTTGTTTTCAGAAATAGAAAAATTCTAGAATTCATGGAACCACAAAGTACTCCTAATAGCGAAAACAACCTCGAGGAAGAAGAACCAAGCTGCAGGCCTCACACTTCCTGACTTCAAAACATATTGCAAAGCTACAAAAACAGTATGGTATTGGCATAAAGACAGATGTATAGATTAATGGAACCAAATAGAGAGCCCAGAAGTAAACCCACACATACATAATCAAATGATCTTCAACAAGAGAGCTAACACTACACAATGGGGAAAGTATGGTCTCTTCAATAAATGGTGTTTCAGCCTTAAAAAAGAAAATATTGTCATATACTACACATGGATGAACACTCATTATGCTAATGAAATAAGCCAGACACAAAATAACAAATACCATATGATTCCACTTCTATGAGGTATCTCAAGTAGTCAAACCTGTGGAAGCAGAAGGCAGAATGAATGATGGTTGCCAGGGGCTGGGGTGGGAGGGGGAAATGGGGAGTTGCTGTTCAATGGGTACAGAGTTCGTCATGCAAGATGAAAAAGTTCTAGAGATCTGATGTACAACAATGTTCATATAGTTAACAAGAATTTACTGTACACTTAAAATTCATTAAGAGGGTAGATTTCATGTTATATGTATTTTTCCACATTAAAAAAAAAAAAAAAGTGGCTTTGGAGGAAGCCGCAAATACAGCTGCCAGGATGCCTCCAGAACTGGGCCGGTGGTTCATGTGCTTGTCCTTGTATAAGCCTCACCTCATGTAGGTATCCTCAGCCCCACCCCCATTTTAGCAGCCAAGAAGTGAAGCAGCCAGATGTTGCCCACGGATGCACAGCTACTAAGTGGCAGAACTGGAATTTGTACTCAGGTTGTTAGACTGCAAAGCCTATACTTTTCTGCCTACCATCTTTATGACTAATGCACCATGGGAAATCTTTCTCCCTCCATCTGGTCTGGGAGTGACCCACGTGTAGTGGTGGGGCTTGTTCACCGCTGCCTCACCACCACCATCGCCTAACAGCAGGCACTGTAAGTATTCTTTACATAATGAATGCATTTGCTCCTTATTCTTGTTGATGAAAGCCAAAATTCCACTAAAAACTATTATTGGGTCAAACTTCTGCCAATGTATTTAACAAGAATTACTAGTTAAAGTAGCAAGCCAGTTCACCCAGAATATTCTATTTCTACATTGGTTCTGCAATTAAAATATAACCATCACTATAGTCTTGTCTCTATCCAGTCACACCAAATATGGGTTCAAAACTGAAAAAAGGAATAATCGCCTCAAATAATGCCTCAAGAATCCTCAATAATCCCCCTCAAAGCACTGACATTTCCTAGGCCAAAAACCAAACAAAAAAAGCTCACGTCCGCCAGTCAGGAAATCTTCAATTCCTATGTCAGTTTTGCCACTGATCAACTACGACCATATGTACCTCATTTGCTCCCCAAGTCGCTGTTATCTAGGAGGCAAGACCTGGATGTCTGGGCTCCCAGTTATTTCCCCAAGAAGGTTCCCTTGATCAGAGGGCCCTCCCACACCTACCTGTCAGGCCAATGTAGCTGTCATGATGGGAACTGACATTCCTAAGTCAGTCCCATGGATCCACCTGGGCCTTCGCCTACCCTGGGCCAACACTGAGAGATCTCGCAGGATTATGTGATTTTCAGAGCTGGAGAGAGCTGAGAGGTCACTGAAGTGGGTGATGTCTACATGTGTTCCTGGGAGGTGAATTCTGAGATGGGCTCACGTGGCAACCCCACGCTCTGACACTGCTGCGAGGCTGTATATTGACATCGCTGTGACGGTCAGTGGCTGTTTCTCATTTACAACGTTAACTATCTATGTCTCATTAACAAATGAGAACAAAAATGAATTCTTTAATAACTTATCTACCCGCATTGGCATGCGGTCCGTGGTAGGGGCAGGAATGAAAAAAATAAGAGTTTCTTGTGCAGGCTGGAAACCTACGATCCTGTCCACCGCAGCCGTCCCTCTTGGGTCGCTGGTGTGGCTCCAGTGAAGGGCTCTTCCTAGCTCCTGCTGCGCTGCTCATTTTGGCTCTTCTAGTTTTGTGCCCACTTACTTGTGTGGTACCTTCTCATTTCCCTCTGTCAGCGGCCTACTTTCCCACGGCCTCACGGACCTCTCCCCAGCTACCACTGGTCATCCTTCTCGTCTCATTAGCAGGACTCTCAGCCCCCAAAGGGCAGTGAATTCATTCAGCACATGTTTATCTAGTGCCTACTATTGTCAGGTAGTGGTCTAGGTGCTGAGGAATAGGGAACAAAATTTACAAAAATCGCTGTCCTCATTGAGCTTACATTCCAGTGGGAGGAGACAGACAATAAATAAACATGTAAAATATAGAGTATGCCAGATGGTGGTGATAAATACTGTCAATCGAAGTCAAGCAGGAAAGGGGTTAAAGAGTGGTGTGTGTGTGTAAGTAGGGTGTCTGGGGGAGACCACACTGATAAAGTGACATGCGAGCACAGGCCTGAAGGAGGTGAGGGGGGCCTTCTGGGGGAAGAGCACGGTGGGGTGGGGGGTGGGGGGGGCAAACGCCCTCAGGTGGGGGGATTCTCGGCATGTTCAAGAACAGAAAGGGGGCCAGAGTGGCTGCGACAGAATAACTGAGGGGACATTAGCAAGAGAGGAGGTCAGAGATGAAGGGCCTGTAGGCCACTGGAAGGACGTGGCTTTTCCTCCGCTTGAGAGGGGAAAGTTGTTGGAACAGCACCATAAAAATGGCTGGCTTATGACAAAATCAAGTGAGGCTATTTAGGGCCAAAGTCGGGTCCCCAGGAGCCCCCCCCACCTGAGGCACACTTCTGGCTTTGGAGACCTATCACCCCTTGAAGGAAGGACCTGCGTAATTGAGGTATTTCCTCCCCTTCTTCTATGCTGTTGCCCACCCTCCTCTGGCCTCCACATAGTACCCGCCCAGCACGCCCTCTGTAATCGGTCCCCTGCCCCTTACCTGTCTGTCAGCACCTGCCCTGTTCCCAGGACCAGATATATACTTTTCAGGACACAGTGCAAAATGAAAATGCATGGCCCCTGGTTCAAAAGAATTTCAAGACAGAAACAGCAGAACATTAAACCATGTGCGTGGGAGGAGAGCCTGTGTGGTTGCAGGTTGCTACCCAGGCTCATTCCCATTCCACCCAAGAAGGCAGAAGAAGGCAGGCCCCACCCCTCAACACAGCCCAACGGGAGGTGCAGGGTAACAGCAGCCCTTGCTACATTCTACAAAGAGCTGAATCAGTCTAGGTGGAAGAGAAACTGTGCTGGAAGGGCAGCCTTTTACGGGACAAGGCCAGCTTCCAGGAGGGGGAAAGCTGACACTAAGAGAGAGGGCTAAAGAGAAATGTTTCCTGAGTACGTCCTCTGCACTGGGTGTTGCTGGAAACAGACAATGATGGATGATGCATGCAAACCTCCTCGTGGTTGGTCAAGGCTCACCAGGGCAGGGCAGTCTCCCAGGGGAGGTGGGACTGTAGGCTGAGCCCGGAAGGATGGACAGAGGGATGCTTATATGGGAGAAATGGAAAGTTACAAAGACAAGCAAGCAGCCAGTGTGTTTGAGGGCAAACGAGGAGGCTAATTGGACTGATGGCAGAGGACGTCCCACCAGGTGAGATCAGGGTGGCGAGGGCCTTTAGCCTGAAGGCAGTGGGGGCGTGTGTGTCAGTGACGAGAACTGTGCTCCTGGAAGGCTTATCTGGCAGTGTATGAAGGACAGAAGGCCGGCTCAGATCCTCATCTAAGCAGGGGTCATGCTGGTGAGGGCAGGGGGCGGGAGCCTCCCAAAATTAGTTAGGTAGAGCCTTCCTACCATTGGCAGTGGGTCTGCACAGATGAACGGACACGAGAGAGAAGGTTTAGATGCACATTCCCAAGCAGCCACAAATAAGAGAACTGTAGATCCCTGAGACAAAGTTCTCTGGCAGGATGCCTCAAACCACATGCATCCCGCAGAATTCCTAATTTTAGAAACCAGACTGGAACTTGTCTCACCAAAATAAACCTGGCCCCAAATATTTACTTTTGTCGTTATTTTGCAGTTGTGGAGGGCAGGAAGATCAACACGAACCACAGGACATTCTACATGTTGCCCACCAGGAGAGTTTCTCAGGGTGCCATCCTGTATCCTCTTGCTGGCAAAGCTGGCAATGACAATAGACAGGAGTCTCCAAGTAAACGTGAACGCTGCTGGCATTGGGTCGGGTCATTGGGCACTGCTTTTCAGTCTCTCAAGTATCAACTCTGGACTTCATAACCCTTTCGAATTCCTTTTTCACATGGATAAACAAGCCTCCCAATTGTGGGACAGCAACCACAAGGGACAAAAGAGCAAATGGCAGGCCAGAGAAATTTATTTTCATCACATAAACAGGACACACAGTACTCTTTCTTTCTGTAGGCCGAACCATGGGAGCGGCGTTAGTGTGAATCAGAACGAACGCTGGATTCTTACCTCAAGAATTTTCAGACACAGAAATTCTCACCTTGGGTTAGTCTGCATGCTACACGGCCAAAGGCCTATTGCTCTCGTGCCCGGTTTTCAAACCCAGAAACTCTTCTCTGTTTTGTTTGAACAAGAGAAGGCTAAAATACAGGAGCGTATGCTTACCGCATTCTCATTAAATCAGGCACCAGCTGTAATGCATATGAACGGATAGTTTCAGATTAATTTTGAAAATTTCATTGCTTTGCATGTTGGTGTTGTTCCCTTCCTACCTATTGCAGTTTTCCAAGAGCCTCAAAGAACGACTTAAGACTGTTCAGAGGTTGTTGTTTCATTTAAAAAAATAGAGAAACACAAGGAAAAGTTATAAGGCTTGTTTGTACCAACTAGCCAACAGCTTAATACTTCACATGGAAATATGCACATTGAAATGTCACTGTCGCCAGCCTATAGTTTTTACCTGTACAAGTTGAATTCCCGTAAGAGTATGACTTTGTAAGAAATATTTATGGTTATTTGTTCCCTAACCAGGAATTTTCTGGGGTATAAAACCTTTACAAACGGAAAAATATTAATAAAGAAATCTCTCTAGATAAAAAAAATGCATCAACCACATATTTCAAAATAAAACCACACTTTGGGGACTGCACATGGAATAAGAAATGCCATGTGATTCTTCCTACACAGAGTTCCGCTCTGCTAGGATCAGATATTTTAAGAACACACTTGAACTATCAGTTGGGGTGGCAATCCTCGGAAGTCTTCACCGCATTGCCAAGGTTTCCCAAAAGGCCTCAGGGCTCCTTCCGCCAACTGACTACTTCGATGTCACTTCAAGAACACTGGAAATGTGGACAGCAACTTCAGCTTTTCCTCCTGCATCCCCCACAGCCAATCAGCTCCCAGGCCCCGGCTTTTCTCCCCATATGCTCAGCCATCATCCACCACCCCTTCCTCCCTGTGGCCTTTGCACCAGTCTGGCTGCTGACAGCTCTCTCCTCACTCACTCTTGCAGTGATCTTTTCTTAAATGCGGGTGTGGGCAGGCCGCTTTCCGGCTCACAGCCCCTCGGTGGCCCTACCTCGCTTGGACTGGATTATTGTAATGTTACAGGAAATAAGGGAACGTAAAGAAGGACAAGATGCCTGATGAACTGACCCTAAGGGATAGTTCTGCTTACCCCTCACTGTCCACGACGGAAACATTGCCCTGGCTTGTCACTTACCACTGTGGCATGGTCCTGCCAGGCCCGTGGGCACTGAGCCCGTGCGGTGCTGGGCTGTAGTCCTGAGACAGCCCTTCCACAGACACACACACTTCAGGGCTTCAGGCCAGGAGGTGCAAGGCCCCGGCTGGCGAGCAGCTGTGCTCACAAGCCTCACTTGCCAATCACTTGTTTGGAATCTGGAATGCTGTTTCCCATAAATACCATGTGATGAACAGTGATAAGGCGCCCATGCTAGCCCATAGTGCTGATTTAACCCATTAACTCAACAGAGCCACATGTGCAAAGAAGAGTCGAGATCAATCTAGTAAAGCTTTTCCTGGCTCCACAGGTAAGGAAGCTCGCTAGTTCCTTTAATAAAAGAACACCCTGATCCTCTCCCATGGGAGGGGGCAGCTGGATTTCCTGGTTCAGTTCCTATCCTGAGATCCACCTTCACTTTGGGAATCCAACTGGTCAGCGCTGCCCCCGCTTCAGGTGCCAAGGGGCCATGCTTCCCAGACCACTGAGGCTCAGGCTGGGGACAGACCCTCGCCTTCATGCTCCACAGCACTGTAAGCCAGCAGCGTGAGAGCAGCACTCAAGAACCAAGCTCAGAGAGAGACGCAGAGCGGCCACCAGAAGGGACCGCCCTCAGGCTCCTTCTCACGGGCACTCACTCCACAGGGCTGTGCCCAGCGACTTCTCCTCCCCCAAGCAGAGGTTTGCATTCCTCAAGACTGGGACAAGTCCGGAAGCACACTTGAACTTGGCAGAGACAAGACCGATGATCACAAGGCACAAAGAGAAGCAACAGGCTGTCCTAGCATGAGCAGGACTTGTAAGGACCAAGGCGTGTGTCCTCTTCTACAGGCGTGTGTCCTCTTACTACAGAGGTGAGGCCTCAGAGACCTCAAAAATGTCATCACACTTCAACAGCAGCACCAAAGTCACATATACTCTGTGCAGGAGGGTGGGGTAGAGGTGGTGGCGGCAGGGGTTGGATGGCTTTCTCACAGTAACTAGTGCTGACCAGGCACTGAGAGATGAAACAGTTAAATAAGGAAATACTGCTGTCCTTGGGAAACATCCAGACCGGTGGGAGGAGACAGACACACATCCAACCCCTATAACACAACAGTCTCTAAACTTGGGGGTACTGATGATGACGGGGGTCAAATGTGTCTGGCTGAGCCGGCACTGGTCCCTCACATCCTCCGGTTCGCTGTGCTGACTGTGGAAGAGACAGCGCCCAGGGGCCCAATGCTGTGACCGTCAGCCGAGCACAGCCAAGCACAGCTGGAGTTGCCTCTCCCCGGACTGGAGCTGTGGGAAGAACCCCAGACGACAGCCAGTTGCCAATGTCCTTTTTCTCAGGCAAGTTACTTAGCCAATCAGAAGTGAAACTCCGTTACCTGGGGAAATCCAACCAACCAGCCAGCCAGCCACCCACCCACCCACCCCAAATGGTCCTGTGCTGCCCACTCCTGAAGCTGTTGTGAGAAAGAGATGACGGACGGCCAGGACAGCACCAGGGTAGCTGTACTGGGCAGAGGTGGGAGAGGACTGTCCCTCTTTCTTTCTCCTGTCATGAGGGCTCTGGCTCACTGAGGCTCACAGAGCCCCAAGGGGCACTGCTTCAAACCCATGGGTGGTAGAGAGGGCTCAGAGCGGCTGAGGAAGCGCAGAGGGCAGGAGGGCTCACGGGATTGTCGCCAATGGTAGAGACCGAAGCTGGGCCGAATCATCGATCCGTTTAAGCTGAGGCAAGCTAATCAGACCAAAACACTTGGCCCATCCCAAAGAGCAAATGAAATGCACCACGTTAAACCGCCGTGTTCCTGAAAGCACTGCAGGACATGTGTGATCTTAAACCAGATGCTGCTCTTCCCTCATCAAAGGTCACTCTGTGAAAATATCCTTCAGGAGGACCTTTCCCAGTTGGAAATGCCATTAGTGTCTGTCCTTCACTATCCACAGACTCAAGTGAGGAAGAGCCGGGGACCCCCACACATCTCCTGCCAGAGCACCTGGCAGGGACGCCTAGCCCCCCACTCTGAGGTTCAACCATCACAGCAGATGTTCCACAGCCTGGGGAAACACAGCTGAGCTGAGGGGGAGCAAAGCTACAGAACAATCAGAGCTGCCAGTGAAAAGGAGGAGACTGCTTCCTTCTTAAGCAGTTCCAGCAGCTCCCAGCCCTGCTTCCAGCACCAGACAAGTCATCTCTGGAGAGAGCGGCCCCCACAGGCCTCAGTCTCCCCAAAAACTGGTGCATGTGAGGGAACGTTCCATCTGCTGGAAGGAAGGTCTGAAGGTCTGGCCCCCAAGACAGGGAACATGTGATGGGCATATCCCCAGAGACCTCAAGCAGAGGTCGTGAACTCCTATCTTCCATCCAGAAACTGTTTCTCACTCTTGAGCTGAACCCCTTCTGTCCTGTGGTAAGGTGGGTAATGCTCCCCCTAAAGACAGCCACATACTGATCCCGGGAACCTCTGAATGTTATCTCTATGGCAAAGGGAACTTGTAGATTTGATTAAATTGGGGATGGAGAGACGGGGAGATTATCTTGGATAATCCAGATGGGCCCTACAAGTGATCGGAAGCATTCTTATAAGAGGATGCCAAGGTAGGAAGCAGGCGATGGAACAAGAGGCTGGATGATGTGAGGAAGAGGCCACGAGCGAAAGAATGCAGGGGCCTCCTGAAGCCAGAAAAGATAAGGAAATAGAGTCTCCCCTCGAAGGACCCAGCCCTGCCAACACCTTGACTTTAACGCGGTGAATCGGATTTGACGTCTGACCTGCAGAATTATAACAGAATAAATGGTGGTACTTAAGCCCAAGCGGAGACTGAGAAGGAATCACCCTCAGGGCCTCCATCACTCCCCATCCTCTCAGATGAGCTCTCCAGCTCCCTGCCCGCTTTTGCCAACTCCCCTCTCTAACTATCTTGTGGGCGTCTTCACTTGGCTCACTACTCAGAAGAATGCACTGTAACCCAAAATTCCTCCTTTGTCTCCCGCAGGGCCAGCCAAGCACAGCTCCTGGAACCCAGCAGGGACCCTGGGGCAGATGCTGACTGAGAACCCACTGTCCTAAGGGAGGGGAGCCCTGGGCCCTCTCCCTTGCCCTGGTCCATGCTGATCTTTCCTCCGCGCAGGCTCTGATCTGCTAACCTACTGTCCAGCTCCCGACACTGCAGCCTCCCACCAATTCCTCGACTTCTTCAGGACCTGGTTTTGGATTAGAAAATACCTGTGGTCATTAAATAATCCCTCCTGGAAACTGTCCCGCATACCTGCCCCACCTATTTCCTCTCCTGGTTTCCACCTCACACTTCACTTTTCAAATAAAGATGGAGGTGAAAATATATTCAGAGACTCTGTCCTGTCGTGTTAATTATCAACTTGAGGCAACATTTCAATCCTGTTTTCCCAGAGAAGGGAAACGCTTTAAATTCTATGTTGAGGAAACTGTTCCCTGTGTCTGAAGGTGAGGGCCCTTGTCTTGGAGCAGCCTCCTGAAAACAAGGATCCTCTGCTCACGAGACCCCTAAGAGCACCTTCCAAACCTTGGGCGCCCATGTGAAATGTCTTATACAGAAAAGTCTAGTTCAAATTTTAAGAAATAATGGATACCCATTTTTGGAAAGCAACTCGTACAGGGACACTGAATATAAAACATGAAACGCTGAGAGGAGATGCTGTGTGTGGAAGGGGGGTAGCGGGTGGGAGGGGACAGGAAGACCGTGTCTGGTCTGCTCGGCCCAAGAGGGATTTTAGAGCCATCTGACAACCACTGATAACACACAACCTACTTTAGATATTTTGTATAATCTTTTTAATAATAAATATTCCTATTGACACAAATCCTATTACAATAAAAGGCGTTCCTGCTACTTGCACAGTGTCCCTTAGTGTTGTACTCTTAGTCCACAGGGCTCATTTCTCCTTCTAGAATGGGAGGTCCTTGAGGGCAAGGGGGCCGGGTTTTCTGCAAGATTCTAACCAAGCTAGTAGCAGAGGGTCCAGATCACATATACACTCGCAGTTCTTAATGTTTGCTGGGAGAATGACTCAAAGTGTTTCCAAGCTCCAGGCACTGTCCTTTATTTAAGATTCTATCTACCTGATGCCAACAGACAAACAAAAACAATTCTACCGCAACTAAAGAATACAATTTCTTAGTGTCACTGTAGAATGATGTAAGTTTCGGTCTGCCCAGTTTGTGATCATATTAAATCAAGAGAACATATGATGGGAGAACTATTAAGAGAACTGACTGATATGAAAACAGAATTTGATTGAAAGGACAGAATGAAATTACAGTCCTCTAGACAGGTGAGCCCAGGTGATACTCCTAGGGAGAAGAGGACCACACTTAGAGGCCAGAGGGCTCCAAGAAATACATTCAATGCAAGGAAGCTTGGGAAATAGTCCGCAGGTGTCCCTGAAGGTAGTGAGACAATCCGGGAGCAGGGGCAAGGAGCTAAGATCAAGCACGTCACCGAGGGCCTCAAGGACCCCGGCCAGGCTGAGCGGACACAGGGACTTCCAAAGCTGGCAAAGCAATGGGGGCAGGGTGGGCAGGGGTGGAAGGGGCTCTAACGAATTAGACTTCGAGGAATGTTCTCTGCCAGGCAGATTTTTGAGTTCCTTAATAAAGGCACAGAGAAATAAAGTGGCCTGCACAATGTGAGAGCTAGTTAGAGGCAGATGCTGTACCTTAGACCTCCAGGCCCTGAGGTCAGTTCTATTCATGAAGCAAGCATGCATGCAACTGAGTGTCTGAGGCGTCCGTCCCTTCGGGGCCTCGGTCTGCATGCTTCTGGTTTCCTCCTGCCCCGCCTGTTTCTGTTCCCTATCTCTCCTCACTTAGTACTTATCTCAGGCCTTCCTCTAGCCCTTTCCTTACCTTTTAACGCCCGGTTCCATGAAACTTTTTGATATTCTTCCTTAGAAGCTCCAACCCACACTTCTCTTTCCTAATTCCTACTATGCCTTTGGGCACTTGGCTCATCTAGCTCTTTTCTCAAATTTCTGCTGATAAACACATTAGCATTGAATTTTTATACTTTGCTCACTCATGTCTAATTCAACACCATATCCCCACAGTGCGGACACTCAAATTAAGGTTACAGTTTGTCTATGGCTGAGCACAAGAACTGCCAGATACTTCCTTTATACGCCTTTGAAAGTTCTAAGTAAAAATTTGATGACTGAGTAACACTGTGTTCTAAACAGAAACATTTACTAGTAAAACTATACCTAGTACATTGTGGTCTGGCATTTACTGTAGGGCTACATTTCTAACTAGATGACATCACCCTAATGAGGTCTAAATTTATTTGTCTATATTGGGATATAACTTAGAACAATTTATCAGGAGATCATTTTCTAAATAATTACAATGAAAGAAAGTATCTAACATTTTAGGGCAAATGATGTACGATAAATATTAAACAGGATATACAAATGCTTTTTTACATTTCATTTGTATATAAGCCAGAGTGGTAAATTCACTTCAAATGAGTAAAATTATTCATACTCTTCTAAGTTCAACCTTAAAAAGCTCCCATAATTCCAGTATAAACATGTGTCTTCTCCGCCATTGGAATATGAGCTCCTGACAAAAGGGTCTGAGTCCTTGTTCCGTCCCTCTCGCATTTGTCCTGCTCTGTACTGTGCCCATGCCCTCCCCCAGGCATAAAACGTTGTTGCGCGACAAATACTGGCTGAACAAATGATGAACAGACAAATGAACGGGTGCTCTGTCCCGTAAAGTAAACGTTCTTTTCACCGCTAAAGCAGGGCATCAGCACAGGATCACTGGGAATCTGTGTTACCTAGGACACTAGAAAGATGTAATGACGTTGGCCAAGAATTATGGAGTAGAAAGAAGCAGGATACTTAGGTACACCCAAGCTTTCCCGGTGACTTGGCACCGGGAATGTTGATGCGTCCTCTCTGGGCCTCAGTTTCTCTAACTCTGATCTCATCTAGCACCACCTGGCCTCCTGCCTTCCTGTCAGGACAGCTGTGCAGAACAAACAAGGTGGTTTATGGGAAAGTACTTGGTACATGTATATGAAGCACTGTCTTTCTAGGGCTTCCATATCAAAGTACCACAAGGCTGCCGGTTTTCTAGGGCTGCCACATCCAAGTACCACAAACTGGGTGGCTTAAAGCAACAGAAATGCATTGTTCCCCAGTCCTGAAGACTAGAAGTGTGAAATCAAGGTGCCGGCAGGGCCATGCGCCTTCTGACACCTCCAGGGAGAATCCTTTCCCTCTTTAGCTTCTGGTGGTTTGCTGGCAGTCCTTGGCTTGTAGATGGCACCACTCCAATCTCTAACCCCATCATCACACGGTCATCTTCTCTCTGTGCACCTGAGTCTTTGTGTCTCTTCTCTTCTTATAAGGACCAAAGTCGCAATGGGTTAAGGGCTCACTCTTCTCCAGTATGGCCTGATCTTAACTCATTACATCTGCAATGACCCTATTTCCAAATAAGGTCACATTCTGAGGTACTGGGGGTTAGGACTTCAACATGTCTTTTTTTTTTTTTTTTTGAAGATTTTTATTAAAATATAGCTAACATACACTATTATATTAGTTTCAGGTGTACACCATAGATATTCAGCATTTATTACATACCTAAAGAAGTGACCACCATGATAAATCCAGCAAACTCTTGACACCGTACCACGCTCTCAGAATAATTACTGACTATATTCCACATGCTGTACATTAACATCCCTTTTAACACGTCTTTTTGCAAGACCATTTCATCCTCCTCAAGCAGCACGTGAATAAAAGCACCACATTTAAAAACCTGTGACATAATGACAGACTAGGTAATTTAGACTATCCTTTCAATGGAGAACAATGAGAAAAGCTGGAAATATATTTTTTAAATTTTGTTCGACGTTATGGAGAATTAATAGGCAGTGAAGAATAACGGAGCCAAGATTCGGGAGTAGAGAGGAATCCAGAGAGGCAAGCCTGGCATTGGGGGACACTGTTCCTCTAAGAATGCCTGCCACTTCTGAAAGAGTTGGCTAAGAGGCTGAAAGGCTGAGAAGCATGTTGGATGGCTTGTGAAGCGCAGGAAACTAAAGCGGGCGCCCCACTCCTAAAGTGCTACGCCCTAGGAGTCAAATGACCCACAGATGCAGAAGGCCTCTCAATCCCTGGAACTAGGTTGTAGTGGTAACAGTGCTAGTTCTCCAGGGCCGCCAGAAGCAAATATAAGTTCTCCCTCAAGGACGATAACATCATCCAAGGCCTCAAGTTATTTTGGTAACTTTTCATCTATGATGTCTTACACTCAATAAAAAATAACTAGGTCTATGAGGATAGAATACAATATGAATGGATTCCAAGTAAACAATAGGCAATAGAACCAGATGCACGAGGGCTAAAAATAAAGCTGCTATCAGACACAGAATTACAAGAAAAACAAAACCAAAAAACTATGTTTAATATGTTCAAGAGTTGAATGATAAAATTGAAAAGTTTCTCAGAATACTAGAAACAAAACAAAAAGAACACATAGAAATCCTGAAATTTAAAGATAAAATAACTGAAATTAAGAATTTAATAGGTGGGCTTTTTTTTTTTTTCAAGGAGGGCACAGCTCACAGTGGCCTATGTGGTGATTGAACCGGCAACCTTGGTGTTATTAGCACCACGCTCTAACCAACTGAGCTAACAAACCATCCAAAATAGGTGGGTTTAACAACAGTTTAAATACAACTTGAAGATAAAATTAGTGAACTAGATAGATCCAAAAAAATTAAAAAAAAAATCCTGGTTTGAAACTCAGAGAGACAAAAGGATAAAAAATAAAGATGAGAGGGTAAGATATATAGAGGATGCAATAAAAAAGGACTAATAGATATGCAATTAGAGGCACAGCAGTGGACAGAGAGAATGGAGGAGAAGAAATAATAACCAAGAAAATTTCAAAACTGAGTAAAGATGTCAAGCACAGATCCAAGATGTTAAATGGATGAACCCCACACAGAATAAATAAAAAGAAAACCATACCTAGACACATCATAGTAAACTGCTGTGCACCAAAAACAAAGTGAAAATTTTAAAGGCAGCCAGAGGGAAAAAAAGATTATTATAAAAGGTGTAACAATAAAATTGATAGCTAATTTCTTAACAAAAACACTGGAAGCTGAAAGACACTGGAATTTTGTCAAAGTACTGAAAGAAAATATTCAAATGTTTTAAAAACAAACAACACCAATTAACACTAATCTTACATAAATCCTTCCAGAGAACAAAAAAGATGGCACTTCCCAATTCATTTTAAGAGACTAATCAAACCATGGCAAAGACGTTACAAAAGAGTAAAATTATAGGTAATCCTTGTTTTGCCATAGATGTAAAAATCTTGAACAAAATATTAGGAAAATGAGTCCGGCACTACATAAAAATGATAATAAATACATCACAAGCAAATGGGTTTAATGCAGGAATACAATTCATCATATTACCAGAACAAAGGGGAAAAATCGTATCACTACATTCAGAAAAACAATTTGATAAAATTCAACATCCATTTATGATAAAAACTCCTTACAAACTAGGACTAGATAGGGACTTCCTGAATATGATAAATGTTATTTATAAATACCTGTGGCACTCATCATACTTGATAAAATGTTGATAGCTTCGTGCTGAGATCAAGGACAAGTCAAAGATGCCTGAATCACCACCTCTATTAAACATCACACTGGAAAAATAGAGGCCTAAGAAATGGGGGAAAATCTCATTCACAGATATTTTAATTGTGTGCATAGAAAATCCAAAAGACTCTTCAGATAAATTTCTAGAATCAACAATTAGTTGGGAAATACATGGAAGGTCAGTCTGGAAATACCTCTTGTATTTCGAAACACCAAGAATAAACATTTAGAACAAGAAAAAAAACTGATATAGTTTATATTAACATCCAAATATAAATTATCTGGGAATAAATCGAAAGATATGCTAGACCTGTATGCAGAAAATTCTAAAACGTTATTCGGAGAAAACTTACAAGTCTCTAAAAAATGGAGGGACATATCACATTAATGATTTTGTAAACATGACAATTCTCCTCAAACTGGTCTATAGAGTCCATGCAATCTCAATGAAAACCATAGCAGTTTTCGTTTGTTCATTTTATGGAAATTGGAAACAAAGAAGCTGATTCTAAGATTTACGCGGAAATGCAAAGGGCCAATATAGACTTGTTCCACTGGATACTGAAACTTATAGAACAACAGTAATTAAGAAAGTATAATTTTCGTAAAAGAATAGACAAATAAAACAATGTAATAGAATAGAAAGCCTGGAAACAGTCTCAGGTAAATATTAGAGGTCTGACAATTAAGTTTGCAAACTCATCCTAGAAAAAGTGCTCCATACCTCACTGCTGAGTATCACTACGGTCACCTTCAAAGTACTCCTCATGGGAAGCTATGCACGGACGCCAGTCCTCCCTACAAAGCAATTTGGGAACTCTTTCTGGAATGGCCATCAGAGCTCTCATCACATTACCCTTGATGTCCTCCTGAATGTCATCAAAATGTTTTCCTTTCAATATTTCCTTTATCTTCGAGTAAAGAAAGAAGTCACTGGGGGCCAGATCAGGTGAGTAGGGAGGGTGTTCCAATACAGTTATTTGTTTACTGGCTAAAAACTCCCTCACAGACAGTATCGTGTGAGCTGGTGCATTGTCGCGATGCAAGAGCCATGAAATGCTGGTGAAAAGTTCAGGTCGTCTTAACTTTTTCACACAGCCTTTTCAGCACTTCCAAATAGTAAACTTGGTTAACTCTTTGTCCAGTTGGTACAAATTCATAATGAGTAATCCCTCTGATATCAAAAAAGGTTAGCAACATCGCTGCAAGAAGTTCACGAACTTAATTGTCCAAACTCGTATATGTTCACACAGAGAGACCAATGTTAGATTCCTGGAGCAACGGGCCACGCCCTGCGTAATCCTGGGCAAAGCTCTTCCCCTATCTGGACTTGTTTCTTCATCTATAACATCTATAATTTGGACTAGGTTACAAAATTCTGCTTTAAGATAAAAACAATGAGATTAATAAGCATTTCCAGTTTGTAGGGTCTCCCCAGTTCTCACTTCCACCTGAAATTAAGACAATCTTCCAGGAAATCAGTCTTCCTTTGCTTTCTGGGAAGAAGGAAAAGGAGGGATTTATACCCCGTGTCCCGCCACCTCCAAATTTTAGTCCAAAATATAGTCTGAGTATAAAGGGTGAAGACTGCTGAGTCTTGTGTTGTTTGCTTATTTAGGAGGTATAGAAAGTAGTGGACGAATCAGGTACACCTTGATTTTAAAATACTGTTTTCCATTTACATGTCTATTAAGTTTCTAATCAAACTATTTACGCTCTCTGAGCCTCAATTATCCTTATTTGGGAAAGGCAGTTACTGTGAAGAGTAAACTGAATAATGCTTGTAAAGCACTTAGGACAGCGTCTAGCACATAACAAGCATTTAAGAAGTGAAAGCCATTACTGAAAGTATAGCGTGGCTGGGTGTTGGGGCCATGGTAATGACGAAGACAGGACAATGACGAAGACAGGACAACGGAAATCACAAACTAGACTTGGGAGGGTTTCTCACATAATGCCTAATGTGTGGTTAATGTTTAATAAATATATGTGGATGGGGAAGTTACTCATTTACCCGGTTCTCACAAATCCTTGTAGTTAAGGTCCCCTTCTTTACAGTGTGACTTGCTTTGAAATGATAACTGGATTCCTAATATGCGGCTGTCTTTATTACTGAAGACTGGTCTTGCCACACACACACACACACCCACACACCCACACACACACACACACACACCCGGCTTCATCTGACATCTTTTCCCATCTTCCCATCCTGAACATACGGGGGCTTCTCTGCCTTGTGTGGGCACCTCGTGCCTGGGCAGCCTGCAACTGCAACCTGGTTAACAGCCACCTGATTTACTGAGGGTCTATGTTACCCAGAGACTTCTAATACAAAACAGCCTATACAGGAAATACTTCAAAACCAACAAGAGGCTGGGTACTACAAAGCCCTATTTCACAACTTACACTTTAGGCCTGAAAACATTTTCCTGTTAGCGAGGCATGGCCAGGGCTGCAGGAAGGACGGAGTTGGCCGACTCTCCTGGGGGTGGGGTGGGTTGGCGCAGCACTCTGTCCTTCCCCGCTGGGACAGTCATATGACTTCTGGACCTCACCACGTTAAGTCCCTCCCCACCCCAAAGACACCATAAACCAAGGTGGTTTTAAAGTCAGAGATGAACATGTTAAACTGTAATCAACTGAACTGGTTTTCGTAGTGAGTTTTCAACCTGTTCTTGCCTCTCTGTAGAGAGGCTTACACGTGTCACCTGGTGTTTGGACAGGTTTCTGATTCTCGCTGCTCCCCCTCCTCTTGCCCCTCCCAGTAAGAGAAGCCGAAACCTGCATTGGACATCTACTAAAATGTTTTAAAAAATGTTTTTCTCCAATGTTATTGTCTCCCTGTATTTGTCAAAGCTTTTTCACGTTAGATATTCAGTGGACCTAGAAACCGCTAATCTGCACCCCAGATGAAGAAGCCTTCCTTTCATTGTTCCTCCCCCCTCAGCTTTCCCTCTTCTAGCTACACAGCTCTGCTTCCTCGGAGGGTCTGCCCTCTCAGAGCTTGCTGGCCCTCCTCTGAATTCTCTCCCAGTTCTAACAAAAGTAAGCGAGACTCTGCAGCCGGGACTCAGTTTGCACAACACATCGTCACCAAAAGTTTGCGATGTCTCCCGATGTGTACATCCCCGAGTGCTACACTCGGATTTGGTCTTCAGTCACCTTGCAAAGCGCGCTGTGGAAAAGTGAATGCAGCAGCCACCGCAACCACATCTAGGGCTCCCCTTGTGCTTTAATTTCCTGAATCCAGCAATAAACCAAGTCAGTCTTCTATGACACACTGCTTTGAAATAAGCAAGGCATTTAAGTAATTCTTAAATTACCTGTCTGCTCACTGTACGCGCTGCATCTGTCCTCGCACCCTGGAGAGATACGGGACAACATCATCTGACAAAGCCCTGTGTACACAAAGCTGGGCAGAGGCGGGGACTTTGCACACAGGGCAGGGACCTTGACCTTGGAACCACTGGAGCTAGAGAAGAGCTGTACCCACAGGCTCACCTCCCCCAGATATCAGGTCCCACATTCACATGTGGTGAGCTCACACCTCTCCCATCAGCCCCTGGCTCCCCCTCTGTGAATAATTCAGCCTGTATGTGTTTCCCTGGGACAAAGGGACATCTATTTCAGCAGCAAGCACACTTCTTTCATGGGAATATTGCTCTGAATTTTAAAAATCAAAGCCAATAAAAATAAAACATTTACTATGTTTTACAACTAACTTTTTAGGACTATATCTCCTATACTCTTGATGCATATTCTTCATAAATACTATCAACTTGTAATGAGCTGAGATAGTTCACCAAATTCTCTTTAAATTGAATTTCCAGATGTCCGACTAAAAAGTAGTCCTCTGACAATCATAGATTCACATGGAGTTTACAAAGCAAAATCTTAGGACCTTACATTAAGTATTGTACGGTTACTCATGTGGCCTAGAATTCTGTTAATACTTTACTCAGATGACTTCATTTAGCCATCACAACATGCCCTAATAGGTAGTTACTATTATCCTCCCATTTTATGGATACGGAGACTGAAGCATAGAGAGGTTACCTTACGTCCCTTGCCCCAAGTCACGTAGCTAATGAGAGGTACAGCTATGATTGGAATCCCAGCAGTCTGGCTCCAGTGCTCATATCTTAACCATTCTTCTCAGAATGTGAAGAAAATGGCCATGTGTGTGATACATTCACTTTGTGGGAAATACAAGTTTAATGTTTAATCAGCACACGTTTAAAATCCACTAGTGTTAGCCCATGGGCACCTCCACCCTGGATTCCAGATCACGGTGACTTCCGCCCCTGCCTTCATTCCCTCCCCACTGGTGGGACTCGGCGTCATGGCCTTGCTCAAGGTCACACAGCCCATGACCATGGTCACAGAGTCCCTGGTGGAAAAGGCCAGACTTTCTCTCTGCCGGAAGTTAGAGAACTGAGGCGACCCGTCCAGGACTGTTCCTTTCCCTCCTGCTGCTGACGAGAAGAATAGCACCACACCAGGACAAACAGGAAGCTGCTTACAGATACGCCAGAACAACAACACCGCTGTTTGGTGCTACTGGCAAGCAACACAGCCACTGCTGTGTCCTTGGGCCTCCGCCTGGGAGGAAACAGCAGCCCCAGGGTGGTGCTGGGCACGCCACAGGCCGCCTGGGTGGGCACTGAGGCTCGTTCCGCCCACAGCCAGCCACTGCACCCGGGCGGCCCGCTCGGCCCGAGGGTTTGGAGTGGGGAAAGGATCCCTGTTTACTGGGCACCCACTATGCTGCCGTTTGTTCATCAGCCCCGTCCCATACCTGGAAGGTGCGTCATAATTGAAGACAGTGAAGGTCAGAGAGCTTGACTTATCTGCTCAGCTAGGACCTCGCGAGCAGGCATGGGAACCTGGCTTGGTCTACCTTCAAAGCCCTCAATTTGATGCATTTTTCATCAAGCCATGCTGTAAAATTTCTCTCTCAAATTTAACCAACAGGGTATCTTGATTTTTATTTAGCCAACAAAATAAACAGAAACATCAATAAATTAGTATCAGTTTCTCTAAAGAAAAACATTTTATGTAAAATTTCAAAAAATGTAAAAGGGCAAACAAAATAGTTATAGAATTATGACAAAGACTAAATATCAACATTGGGTAAAGGCTGCACACAAACTGAAACAAAAACAAAAATCCAAAGACCACCCCTAACAGTAATATAAACAGAAATACTAAGCTCTAAGAAACTTGGAAAAAACTTCAATCTCACTATTAATTAAAGAAATGCAAAAATAAACTCTATGTACGTTAGCTATTAAATTGGCAATTAAGAACTTACAGAACACAATGCTGGTTTAAGAATATAGCACTGCCGGAAGTGTAAATTGCTACTATCCTTTTGGAAAGCAATTTAGTAATTTCTACCAAGTCACAGAAGCTTTGTATATTCCTTCACCCAGTCATTGCATTTCCTGAGTCTATCCTAAGGGATTAATTTAAAATACGAATAAGTTACATGCAGCACAGATACTTTCTTTTCTGCATTACTTATAGGTGGGGGATAAGTAGAAAGCAGCCTAAATGTCATTCTGATTAAGTGTTGGTATATTTAGTCAATAAAATATTTCTCAGTCATTAAAAATGACGGTGACAGAATCTATGGAAAAATACTGCTAAATACAACATAAAAAGAGTAACTGGGGAAAGGATGTAACAACATAGTTTATGTAAAATGTGATTATGTAGACAAGTGATATCACTTTTGCAAAAAAATTACCCATGACAAGAAACTAAAAAGAAATACACCAAAAAGAGAAAAGAGGGTATATTGTTCAAAATATTTTACGCAGGCTCTTCTGATAGGTTTACATGTATCTGCCATCTCTTCCACTTTCCATTAGGCATTTTTTTTTAAACAAAAGAGAGTCACATTTGGAATACTCTGCCTACTGTGATGGCCACTCGCCCACTTG
The DNA here is from genome assembly GCF_057876585.1 of Rhinolophus sinicus. NCBI lineage: Eukaryota > Metazoa > Chordata > Mammalia > Chiroptera > Rhinolophidae > Rhinolophus > Rhinolophus sinicus. The sequence goes on from NC_142505.1 coordinate 14,035,323, forward strand.
GTGGGCACTACAGGCGGTGAGTTTCCAGAAGTGAGCCCGAAGGGCGGCTCACAGCAGGCCCTCTCTCATGTGGCTTCTAGGCAGCATTGGTGTTTGGGTTCTGACCCTACACAGGTTACTTTTGTGCCATCAACTTGTGGTTTAGGGGCTACACAGAGGACTACGGGGGAAGACCACGCAAACCTAAGGTAAAAGCTTTTAGGTTTCTTGTAAAACCTAAAAGAAAAAGCGAAGCTAAGGACTTTGTTTCGCACCTCAGGAGCAGAGGGCCGCATTTACCACATGTGAACGTCCCAGCACATGATGGACACGACTGGACCAAAGCCCTGTGTGCATGCTTCTATTTCCTTTCATCCCTGTAGGCCACTTCCATGCCCCTCACCCCACAGGCAAACTCTCTAAGGTGCTGGAGGTGTATCTTTGTGTTTGCAGGAGTGCTCACAAAATGTGCAATGGGTTTTCTGGGCACCTATTTTTTTTAACTTAGGGAAATATTAGTTGGTGCATCTCCTTATTGTTTCCACTAAGCACTATGTTCTTAACACTCACTCACATTGCTATGTGCACAGTTCCTAACTGCTGTGTAATACATACAAGGGGGTGTGTGTGCACCAGGGCCTTTGATGCTGCGCCCCCTCTTAACTGGTCCCTCCTGCCCCCCCCCCTTTCTCTTTCCTCAGCTCTCCCACCTGTCCTGCACACCTGCTGCATGTGGACGGTACGCGTACGGCATGACATACTATCAACAGGGCCAAGTAGTATGTTTCAAGTTCCTTAAGTCTCTTCATTTGTGTTAAAGAGAAAGTTGCATTTGAGATAGGCAACATTCAAGAATGTATTTTTCTTGTATGTGAAGAAGTCTCTGTAATAACTTTAATGAAAAATATTTAAATAAAAAAAATGTAATTTTAAGTCCCCCTTCCTCTCTTACATCTATTGGGAAGCAGCCGCTCTTAGAAGGGACGTACGTGACCACCTAAGACCATCAAGGTCAGGATCGGAATTCCAGGGATGTCAGAAGGCTGCCACAGATGTTTGATGGTCTGATTCTGTAATCGGGTATCTCGGAGGTCAAGCTTTGATCCTGAAAGTGATACTCTGGGAGGCATGTATGTCTCAGCAAGTGCACACAGCAGGAAAGAGAGAAAGGAAGCAGGTTTTTTGCTGGGACAGAGGCAGGAGAATGTCCCCACTGGGCTCTGTGCCCTGCCTATGACCCCTCCAACAGTAAAAGCTGTTTACGACCGCAGCTCTCTTCAGTCCCGCACTTGACGTTTAACAAAGCACTTTCACAGACTCCTTCCTTGCACCTCATAACAATCATGAGTGGGTCAGGTTATCAGCCCTGGGGTAGGAGGGAAAAGTTACGGCTCAGAGGGTGAAGTGACTTACTCACAGCACAGTCACAGAGGTACAAAGGGGGGCGAGTGACCATCCAGCTTCAGTTGGTGGGATCATCCCTTGCTCTCTCCCCGTCACCACAGTGGGACAGCACACCTGTGCGCTTCCTGGAAATCGGGGTTCACAGTCTGTGCTTAGCAAGACGACAGTGCATCCCATCCTAGTGATTCTGGAGATCATCTTTCCCCCAGCCCTGCCCTCCCATCCTGGTGAACCATGCAGGGAGGCACTAGCGAAAGATGGGAGCCCCAGAGGACCAGCTCTGACCCTACTTGCAGGGATCTTTTTTGGGGGAGTTGGGAAAGATCTTAGGCACCGTATCCGCCAGGGTTCTGGCAGGAAACAGATGGCACTCTCAAACTGAGTCATTTGAGGAGAGTTTAATAAAGGGACCATTTATAGAGGGGTGAGGAGGGTAGGTGAACCATAGCACAGTGTTCGGGGCCCAGTAACAGTGACACATTTACACTCCTAGGACCAAAGGGTGAGGGAGGAGAGGCGACTGCAACCCTGAGACAAAGTGTCCTGTGGAGAGGGCTGCCTGCCAGGAGCGGAGACCTGCTAATGCCACAGGGAAGAGCCAGGGGACTCAATACTTTGTCCTTGCTCTTCTTCCCTCCCAAATCCCCATCAGGCAAAGAACACAATGTGGGGCTAGGAAGCAAGGGAGCCCATTTCCCTACTGGTCACTTTCTAGTGCAGAGGGCAGAGTGGAGAGTAGAGCTGCAGAGGCAAATAGGAAACATCCAGCACAAGAACAGACTAACCCAACCCCATAACTTGAAAGGTACTGCGCCCCTGGGGGCAAGGCCTGGCCCAGAGTATCAGGAGATGAGTTGCAGAGCTGGGCTGGGAATTCAATCCCTGGGGACACTCCTCCATGCTCCATCTGACCAGGGGATTCTTTTCCAATAAGCATGACTCAAACCTGGAAAACTAACAGGTCTCCAAACTAGCTGGAGATCGTTTATTCGCATGGATAGTGTATTCTGAAGCTACCCCTCCACGGTACAGTCTACACTCCCCAGAGCTACACCCCAAATGCAGACTTTGTTCATACCGGTATGCTACACCTTGGACAGGGGCGTCGGGTTCTCACAATGTAAAGGGACCAGCTCAGAATAAAACCCCTTGCAGCAGGGACAGACATGCCAACCCAGACTTGGCAGGAGAACGTGTGTGTGGCTCTGCAGTGCTGCCCCGGTGCGGCACAATGTGGGAAGGGGGAAGGAAATCCTTCCACCCAACCTCCCTGGTGGGTCGGACAACCAGGCCCGGGCCTTCAGTGCACTGGCGGGGCACTGTCACTACTTACATCCAGAAATAGCAACTGTGCACTGACCCATGAGTTGCCTGGGCCTGGAAAAATCCTCCAGGAGATTTTAGAAACCACATTTTCTTTCAAGCCTTTTGAAAGTTGACAGGAGAACTGTCTGGCTTAAAAAACAAAACAAAAAAGGCAAATCAATTAGATCCTTTTTGTAGGCATTATCTGATCAAAATTCAAAATGGAAGATCAAGACATTATTTGATTCTCGATTTCCATATATAGTCTACAAACCCTGCCCCCTTTATGAAGCAAGACAGTCTTCTCAATTCTTTGGATAATAGCTTTATCTCTAGAAAACCATCAAAAAGACCATCAACGATTCATCTCATGCAGATATTAGCATGATAGCTCTCTAACTACAAACTCATGCTTGGCTTCCTAATTTTTATATTCATTCATTCATTCATTCCATCGCTAAATGTTCCCCCGAGTCCAAAGTCCAGTGTTTGGAGCTGTAGGCTGAACAAAGTGCAACAAGACTCAGAGAGGCAGGTGGGGACCGAATCACAAAGGAAGGTTCTCCCGCCTTCTTCTGTCTTTTGCTGGCAGAGGTGAGGCACTGAAAACCAGACCAGAGCAGTGATCAGACTGCATCACGTTCTGGCAGGTTATGTGGAAAGATGTACGGGATGATGGCGACGAGGCCTAGTTCGGAGGTTGTTGCAATACCATAGTCACGATGTGCAGTTGGGCAGAAAGACCACTTGCCCAGATCAGAGAACGTGGAGAAGAAAGCAACAGAGATTTGGATCGGGTCTGCTGCATTCAGCAGGTGGAGGTGTGTCCTGCACATGGAGGAAGGAAAGGGTCTCAGGGCCACACACGTTTTCTCCATGAGGCTGAACGGAGGCCGCAGGCTGGGCACCAACACAGGGAGCTGCGCCACTCCCAGTGCCAGATCTGAGTCTGGCATCCACAGGTGCTGACTCTTGAGAATAAAATAGTATGTCTCTGACCAGGGAATTGGAAAGGGGACCTCTTGTCCCTAATGGGCTCCCCACGCTCCCATTTCTATTCCAGTGAGTCACCACTCCGGTGAGCTACTTCTCCCTCTGCACAGCTCGTCACACTGTGAGGTTCCCTCTCAGCTTGGGCAACATTAGTAGTCCGGGTTTTCCATCACTGGTGCGGATCCTTTCCTCTGAAGCTCGACCTAGCGCACCACTGCTCCTGGGTGTCTAAAAAGGCGCCAAGGGCCCTCCCCCAAAGGGAATCAGTGCTAACAACCAAAGAAAGAACCATAAGCAGCTTGGGTCTGCTCAGCAATCTGGCTTTCTTCTCTGCTTAAGATGCCAATGTCCCATAATCCAGTTCAAAGCTTCAGTGAAGAGCTGTTCTGCTGGCGGTCTGCCATGCAACCAGCGCACGCAGCCAACTTTATGCTATAGAATTCTTCATGTTAAGGAGATTTACTCCACAGCCCTCCAGCCCTGGACAGGCTGAGGAAGTCCTGAAGCTACAAGCGTGGGTGGCGGGGATCTGGTGAGCAAGCCGGAGCCATCCAGTTATTTTCTGTTCAAACTCTTACGGCCCATGTATGTGCTGCTTGAATAAACCAGTTCTCTAGAGGCAGCGGCAGTGGAAGGCGGGCTTGGGAGCCTGGCACCAGCCAGACGCATCTGCATGTGGACTTGGCAGGAACTCTGCTCTAGCAGTGCCAGCACCCTGACCCACTGTAGCTTCTCTGGGGGAAGAGTATAAATGCAGAGAAGAGGAGCTACTGGGATTCTGTCCCAAGAGACTTCGAGCTGTGCCCGGTTTACTGTGAAGCCAACACAGAGCCCAAATTGAGGAGTCTGGTGGAAGTATGTATCCTCTGCTGATGGTTGGCCTACACAGCCTTGTGATAACTCCTGAGATAACAAGGGCCTGACTCTCGCATGTGACCCTCAGGGCCCAGGTGCACTTTATCTTTTCATCAAGAATTACACAAATAACCTAAAATCACTATTGAAGAAACTGAGAAGCCTTATTCATCAATCCTCCTCGCGTCCCCTTCCCCCATCACTAAACATGAGCTCTCCCTGGCTTGTGTTGCCAAACAACACCCCCCACCCCCACCCCCGGCCCCTACCTCCAAAGGCAGGCTCATACCTCAGGGCTCAACGCTGTTTTGCAGCAGCTGTGATAACAACAAGGCGGCCTCTCCAATGAGTCACCATTTCAAAGAATGTGCACACACTCCCTCATTTCTCCTAACCATCGCCCCTCACCTCTCAGCAGCGTGGGGTAAAGAAGGATGCAGCTACCAGCACCTTCCTTTTCCAATGACCAGGTGCTCCTCAGGAATCCCTAGCAATCAAACCAGCTGCCCTTTCCCCAGTCCTCTCCCCTGGGCCCTGGTGTTAGTACACCGGTGGCCCAGGCTGCTGCCCGGGCCTCTAACAGCCAGATAAGCTGAGGACCAGCACCATCTCAAACAACAGCTGAGGCTTCCTTGGGGCCTGCTCCGCCATGCTGTTGCTCAGCCTCAGGACAATGGTGTTTCCTAGAGCACGACCCACACGGGTTTCATTACGGATGCTGACCCCCCCTCCCGGAGTTGTGCAGAGCTGTGCACCTGAGACCTGAGGTAAGAGACTAGAGGACCTGGGATCCATGAGCACTCGCCATCGCCTCAGGTGTCTGCTGAGAAAAGAAGCCACAGCCTGTTCTGGGGCTGAAGGACGACTGGTGACCACTGGGGTAGCCTGCTGTGAGGCGGCCTGACTTGAGGTTCCTCACTGAGGGTGACTGGCCAACCCGCACGTTGTCTCTGGTGGGGGGTTTGGATGTGAGATGCAGTAGTGGTAGCAGAGGCAGCACTGGGGTGAGGTAGTAGCGAGAAGAGTAGAAGCGAGAAAGACGTGGGCAGAGAGACCAGCTTTGCACACGTGGAGGACGCCCTAAGGTAGGGAGCCATGGACGCCCGATTCGAAAGTGACAGCATGACAGTGGGTCCCCCGAGTCCTGGTACATCCTGAACAATGAGGTGCCAGCAGGCCTGCAGGGAAGCAGAGAAAGCCATGGTGAATGGCCCGTGTGCTGCCGCGGCCCTGCGGAGTGAGTGTGCCCACGCCCCTGGGGATCTCCACACGGTGCCCCATCCCGAGGCTAACTGGGCGCTCCTCTCGTAATGGGGAGGGGTTAGTACTGGAGGAATAATTGAGCTTCAAAGAGATGAAGTGACTTGCTGATGCAGACACTGCTGGCTGCTTACCCATCACACATCCCCTGGTCTCCCTAACAGAACACTGATTCCTTTAGGGATGGCATGTGCCCAGCTAAGACTCCCCCCCCCAGAGTCCCTTAACACCGAGGTGGCCACATAACAAAGTCTGGCCAATGAGACATACACTGAGAGTTTCCAATAAAAGCTTTTGCTTTCCTGATACAGGAATTGCCCTCAATCCCCTCTACTTCTTCTTCCTCCTGCCTGGATCACTCTGAGATGAGCCCTCACAATGCAGCAGCCATCTTGGAACCATGTGGCACGAGGCCACATGCCAAGGAAGTTCAGGCAGGAAGAGAAGAGACTGGGTCCCTCAGGACACTGTCCGAGCCCTGAACTTGCTCCCTCCAGAATTCTCATTATGTCTGAAAAATAACCACCTACTTGTTTAGACCATTCTTGTTTGGGTTTTCTGACTTCTGCAGCTGAATAAATTCCTAACTGATCCAGCGGCCTAAGTCACGGAGCTGCTGGTAAATGGTGAAGCTGGGACTCTCACCAAGGTCTGCACTACACTAGAGCCCACCATGCTTATTTTCCCAGGATGACACTATCTCTTGCTCTTAGAACAAGAGGTTTGCAAATTAAACAAGATGCTGTATGTAAAGCACTAGACACATCATAGCAAATGCCCAATAAATATTAGCCACTGTTATTACTATTATTAGGCCAAGCCACTTAAAGCTCCACTATTTTAGGAGACCGTAGACGTTACACCATAGACAAATGGGAACCCAGAAAGAGGTGTCTCTCTTTCAGAGGGAGAGTGAGGAAAGGCTAGGTCTTTTGCCGTAATGGCTTCTGGGAGCAGAGGGCTTGTCCACTGAGAGCAACTCCCTTTCCCAGAGCTGCTTGTTCTTGGAAGTGCAGAACAGACACAAAGTGACTTCTGGTATGATCAGTGGAGCTGAGTACTCCCTCCCTACTCCTTCCGTCTGGACCCAGGTGCCTTTGGAGCACACACTGAAAGCCAGATGGAAGCCCCGAGAAGAGGGCTGAACAGGCTCAGCTGGGGGCACCAGGCACCATGGCAAACTCACATATTTCTCCTCCTTCTCCAGAAACAGAAGTGTGTCTCCTGAAACAACGGACATTGTCACTTTTACAGCAGAACCCTGGAAGTAATCTAAATGTCTCCTACTGAGGTACTATTTAAAAAAGTGATGTTATGCCCACAAAATGTAATGAATATTCCCTAGTCATCAAATGATATCCTCTAAGGTTTTTAAAACATGGGAACATTCTTATGTTATGTGACAAATAGCTGGCATGTTAAACTCTATGTGTGGCATATTTCCCAAGATCCCCTTATGATATTTATGCATATACATATGTAACAGAAATTAAAAAGGCAAGAAGAAAAATCTTAGAAAGCTAACAGTGGTTAAAATCTTTAACTTGTGGTACTATGGATGACTTTGTCTCTACACTTTTCTGTGTTTCTAAAATTTCTATGGTTCCTTTTACAGCCAAAAGAGCAATCCTTATAAATAAGCTGAAGAAAGGGGAAAGTGTGTTAATGACAGAGCTTGTGACATAGTTTTTATTATGTGGACAGGCTATCTGGCTTCATAACATGCCATTTGCTAACAGCCAGAAAGTGCACATTTCAGTGAAATATTTTTAAAATGGAAGAGATTCTCCCATGTGGCACTTTTCATCTCCCAGAAGAGGAAAGCACCTTCCTCCCTTTATTGGGGCCCGGGTGTGGAGGCACTTCCCTTACTCCTCTGAAGCAGCTCTGATCTGAGACCCCTCTTACTGGGGTTCCCTGAGAGAAGATCCGCTTTGTAAAAGACACTGGTGGTTCTGAAATTACTCTGGACTCATTCCATCAATAAATCTGAATACTGACCATCTTTGCCCAATTCACAGAACACAAAAATATATGAGCTATTTGGAGAGGTGTGGCTTGGTAACCATTCAAATGATTTTGATGAGGTCATGCTACGGTTTCTCTCCCCAGTAAGATGAAAAGTGAATGAAATGCTAAGAAACGTGTTTTCTGTGCAACAGAGCTCTCGTATAGCCAGCCCTCCATAAGGAATTAAGCTCGTGCCTTTGGAACTGGTTCTAAGCCAGTCATCAAACTAACCCAGCAGTGGCTAAACTAACTACTGGGTGTGCTCTGGGCTACCTTTCTTTCTGTTTCTCCTCCCAAAGGTTAGTGCTCCCACGTCACACAACTTTTTCAGCGTATCATTCCTTTCCTCACATCAAATGCTTGATCACAGTAGTCTGCAAATAACAGTATTTCCAGCATCTTGCCTTCACTCTTGACACAGATGTACAGCTCGACCTGGATGCTAAGAGAGGAAAACATTTTTCATCACTCACCCAATGGTTCAATATACTGTTTGGGCCTTTTTTTCCCTGGGTGAAAGATCCAACTAGTTAGTGCATCAGAGATAATAATAAAACTATTATTAAAAACTGACACGGTAATAGATTTTCTTTTCAACAAAAGAAATTGTGTTGTTCTGTACAACACACTTGCACTTGGGAATTGCCAGACTGATACAAGCATCCTGTGAAGAGTCTCACTTCAAGTTGCAGATTATTCCGACTACTAGATCCCGTGTGAGACAAACCTTGTACGGATTCCCCTCTGACCCCCATCTAACTTAACAACACAGTCATTTTCTTTCATAATGTGAAAGTTCAATAGCTTGAAATGTTACAACTCTGTGAAAAACAACATTACCACACAGCAATAATTCATGAGCTCTAACACTCTGAATATGGAATTTGTAATATATCTAAAAATACAATCCAGACTTTATAAAGAAAGCGTTGGCTAAGAGAGCAAAATAACATTGCAAGAGGTAATATTTAATCTGAGCACCAAGTGTTTCAAGCAGCCATCTGACGAGAGAACGCTAGACCTAGAACGACGTTGGCGGTCCTCTAGTCTAAGCCCTTCAGGTGAACGCCTGGGCCCAGGTACCCTTCCATGGGAGCATGATTACAATAAAGTGAGGTGGGCAGGGCTCCCCTCTGGGCTTCCTGCATTTCTAGATACCAATAAGTACCATTTATGTTACAGCATTCATCTCCCTCTTCTGCCCCAAGACACAAGGTCTCCTACCTGTCTACCGAATAAAACCCAGACCTGGTTTTCAAGGCCCTAGCCCCACCTGTCTGGCTTTACTTCGTATTTCTACAGGCTCCTTTGTCAACCTGGGATACCGTCTTCCCTATTGAAGCCCGTTGTCCTGTTGGTATCTAAAACCTCCTCTCCTCTGTACAGCTTGCATGGCTCCTCCAACTTAATAATATGCTTTCACCCTGCTGCACAACCACACTAGCTTGTCCATAACTCTATAGAGAATGTATTGTACTCTATTATTTGTATATTTGTTTTCTATCCCTCATTAGATTGCAAGTTTCCAGAAGACAGGGAAAATGCTTGCTTCATATTACTTATTCCACAGTCCTTTGCTGATAGTAGCTCTCAAGAAACTGGGAACAAATGTGGTCAAACCACATTTTTCTTGTCTATGAAAGCAGACCTCAATGAAGGCTCACCTAACTGCGTGTCAGTAACTCTGTAGACATGGAATGGAAAGCACACTTTCCCCTCACTTTTTCTCCCAAGCATTTTTTTATAAAAATTTTCAAATATACAACACAGTATGTTTCAGGCCATCTAGATGCTATCATTAACATCTCACTATATACTTGCTTTATTGCATGTCTATACACACACACACATTCTTCTATCCATCCATCTAATCTTTTTGATGTATTTCAAAGTAAACTACAGATATCATTCTACTTCTAAATAATTCAGCGTACCCACCATTAATTACAGTTCAAAATTAACTTTTTTCTTTTGAGGTAAAATTTATATTTAATGAAGTGCCCAACTCTTATGTGCATATTCACTGAGTTTAGACAAATATATACACCTGAGTGTAAAAAAACCCCAAAACCTTATTCCTCCATAGGGAACCACTGTTTTGGTTTATGTCCCCCCACCATAGACGTTTTATCTGTTCTAGAATTTCATACAAATGGAATCATACGAGTATAGTATATACTCTTTTTGTGGAAGGCTTCTTTCACTTGGCATGTCATTTAGTTTCATACATGTTGTTGCATATATTAGTAATTTTCTCAATATTGCCACATAATATTTCATTGTATGAATATAACACTGCTTATGCATTTTCTTAATGGGGACACCTAGGCTTTACATGTATTTGTCAACATATATTTCCATTTCTTTTGTGTAAATAACTATAAATAAAATTGCTGAGTCAAAGAGGTAATATAGTTTTTATAAGAAATGCCAGATTTTTGTCTAAAAGTGATTGTGGCATTTTACATCTCTACCAACATTGTCTGAGAGTTCTAAGTTACTTGTGGGAAGAGTTTTGATGTTGAATTAGACTTTTTTTAATAGATTAGGGCTATTCGGATTTTGTTTCATCTTGTGTCAGTTTTGATGAATTCGATTTTTCAACGAATTTGTAGAGTTCATCTAAGTTGTTGAGTTCTTTTGGCATAAAGTTGTTCATAATACTGCCCTGTGAACTGTTTAATGTCTGTAGAATTGACAACAACTGTTTTATTCTGGGTATTGATAATTTGTGTGCTCTCTCTATATTTAATAAACTTTGTTGGTATTTTAAAAGACCAAGCATTGAGTTTTATGGATTTTCTCTATTTTTTAAATCTGTTTTCCAGTTTACTGATTTATGCTCTCATCTTTATCTTACTACTTATTTTGTATACGTATTTTTCTTAAGGGGAAACCTTCAATTGCTGACTTTAGACCAGTGTTGTCTGATACGGTACCCAATAAACACATGTGGATATCTAAATTTAAATTAATTAAAATTAAATTAATTAAAATTTCAACTTCTTAGTTGCACTAGCCACATTTCAAGTAATCAATAGCCACACATGGCTCGTGGCTACCAGATGGGACAACACAGATACAGAACATTTCCATCATCACAGAAAGTTCTACTGAACAGCATATTTAAGACCTTTCTTTTTTCTAATACAAACATTTAAAGCTATAAAACTTCCTTTAAATACTGCATTACCTGCACCCTATAAATTCTGATGTTTTTTCACTATCATTTAGTTAAAAATATCTTCTAATACCTTTGTGATTTCTTCTTTGAACCATAGATTATTTACAAGTGTGTTGTTGAATTTTTTACGTATTTGGGGCTTCCCAAGGTATATTGCTATTATTGATTTATAATTAATAATATAATTATATAATAACAATAATTATATAATTACAATAATAATATAATTTACAATTTGTAATATTGCTATTATTAATTTAATTCCATTGTGGTCACAGGATATACTGTAGTCTCCAAATATTTCATATTTTAAAACTTTATTAATACTTGTTTTATGGTCTAGCACTTGACCAACTTGGTAAACATACCATGTACATTTGAAAAGAATGTGTATCCAGCTATTTTTGAATATAGTATTCCACAAATATGAATTTGGTTTATGACTTAATCTATGCCTTTACTGATTTATTTTTTTAGTAAGAATTGTTCTATCAATTGCTGACAGTAGAAAAATCTCCAACTCTAATAGAGGAATTGTGTTTTACTCCTTTTAATTCTGTGAATCGGTATGTAAGTTGTTACATGGCAACTTTTACTTGGCTAATATGAAATAAAAAACTTTGACTAAAAGATATGACAACAAAGTTTTTGGTGTCTAATATGTTGAAGTGTAGAATGAACTATTCTGCTTATTTGGGTGTTAATAGTAATGTTGTTTACTAAGACCCAAAAACTAACAGTTTCCTTTAGAAGTTTTCAAGTTTCATGTCTTTATCTATTTATAGATATATTTCAAACTTGCCAATCTGAACTAATTATGGGAAGGAGCAAACTGCATTTTAAATGTTCTTTAAAAAGTGTGTGTTTGGTTCCACTTCTGGTATGGCCAAGTAAGCTCCTACTAGACTGATTCTCCTGAGAAAACTCCTCTAGACAAAATATAAAAAACATGTACCTAAAGGCACTGTAGAAAGACAAAAGGAGGTAGACTCCGGAGGAGGGTTGACACTTGGAAGAAGGGGAAAGATCTGGATGTGTTTCTCAATTTTACGGCTTTTAGCCTGGTGGCCGGCTGCGGTCAGTGGCTAAAACTCCAACAGAAAGCGTGTGTCCTTGGGGCACAGATTTCGGGACAACCACAGCCACTGAAAGTGAACAGGGAATCTCAGAAAACATAATCAGAAAGAACAAGCCTGAAATTCTGTGTGAAAACTCTGCCTACACTTCTGGCTGATTCCTGAACTGTGTATGTTGGGGCAGCCTCTAAGCAACCTAGCTAAGGAAAAAATAACTAAGCCAAGAACTGAGGTGCTGTCCAAGAGACAGAGTTTGTGGTTTTAGTTCAACCGAGCTAATTGCTGGCTAAAGCAAAACCCAAAATAAACAACAACTCACCCTGCTTCCAAATAAACCTCTTTAGAAGAACAGAATCCAGAGTATCCATAATATAATAGTACAATGTTCAAAAACACAATAGAAAATCATTAAACAAAGAAATAGGAAAATGCAACCCATTCTCAAGAAAAAAGACAATCAAGAGTGATCCCAACATAACCCAGATGCTGCAATTAGCTGATAAGAATTTTTAAGCAGCTATTAAAATTATGCTCAATGTCATAAAAGAATATGTGAAACATATAGGAAAACTTGGTAGAGAAATAGAAACTATTAAAGAGAACCAACAGGAAGTTCTAGAACTAAAAAAATACAATATATAAAACTTGCAAAAAAATCACTGGCTGAGTTTAACATAATAGAGATAATATTGGAAAGAATCAGTGAACTTCAAGATAGACCAATAGAAATTATCCAATCTGAAGAACTGAGAGGGAAAAAAAGATTGGAAAAAACAAAAACTGAACAGAATCTCATACCTTGAGGACAACCTTGAGGACATACCTTGAGGACAAAGTCTATCACAGCTGTTAATTGCAGTCCCAAAAGAAGAGAGAGAAAATGGGGTAGAAAAATATTTGACGAAATAATGGCTGGAATTCTTCAAATTTGATATAAAACCTAAATTTACAGATTCAAGAATCTCAATGAAACCCAAGCAGGATAAAATTTAATACAAAGAAAACCAAAGATAAAAAGGATAAAATCTTGAAAGTAGCCAGAGAAAAATGATACAATAGCATCTGGGAAAAAAAAAACAAAAAACTTCAACCAAGAATTCTCTATCCAGTGAAAAAATCCTTCAAGAATGAATGTGAAATAAATATACATTATATTTGTCATATGTTTTAGTCAAAACTTTAAATTTTATACTAAAAGTTAGCCATGCAGCAGTTTGCACACCAATTCATAGAAACTTTAAAATACATGTTTTAAAACTAACAGTAATTAAAATATATGTGAAGGACGGGGGGCAATCAACAAAACCTGTCCTCAGTTTTCCTTTAATATGAAATAGTGGGTAAGAAGTTATTTTTATGTAATCTGATCTAAGACTGGGAACCATTTACATTCTGCCAAGATTTCCTGGGTTAAAGGGTCTGTCTCTTCTTCTCCTTTCCTTTGCCACAATTCCAAATGAAGGAATAGTTACATTCATTCCTGTAAGCATTTTTTGGACCTAGAGAAAGAATGCGAAACTGATCATTAAGAACTCACCTACTAAGAGTTCAAAATGAAGCGTGGGCTAACTATTAGGCATGAGGAAAGAAAACAGACAGGCAAAGGTATCCTGAAAGAACACATTCAAGTTGGAGAACTAACTGCTAGGGTTGCAACTGAGTCAATATTTGCATTAGAAATCTCAACCTGAATTAACACATTTGTCAGACTTGTTAGTCTAGAAATAGTTCCCAAGAGAGTTCTGGAAGTCTGACCTTCTCCTGCACATCTGCTCTGACTTTTATGAGCTGTCTTAATACTTTTTAAAGCTGCTGCTAAGTGTTAATTTTTGTTCAAAGAAGGATTACCAAACAACCTGTTGGTAACACAAAACAAAGATTCCCTTCATAATGGCCTTCCTTAAATCTAGAAGCAGACTGTTTTCCAAAATGTTAGTATCCCGAGCTGACTGCCAAACACAGTTATTAACTGGCCTCTGACATCTAAACAACAGCTGTGTTCTGTCCTGCTAAAGGGCAGCCTCACCCAGACAGTGCCTCTCCAAAGGTCAGCTGTGTCCTGCAGCAGGAAGTCCACTCCATGGTTGGTGGCACATGTCGGCACAATAGAATGGTCTGTGTTTGTCCCAACTCCCTTTCCTCCCTTTTGGCTAATTTTCACTGGTCGTAAATGTTGAGCTCGGCTTGCACAGGAAGCTGGGGCCTTCAACTTCATCCTGCTCATGCACTGCTGCTCTTGCTCTCACACAAACTCTTTTCGCTGAAGATCATCATCTCAGAGTTGCCACTGAAAATGGTGCTGATGACAAAGGACCAGAAGATAGAGTAAAAATACTTGCCTCAGAAGCAAGCACATGTATGTAGTGTCAGGCATTGTGGTGCTTTCTTACAACACATCCTGCTCCTCCTACAAGGATCAAACTTCCCATTTTACAGGTAGGGAAGCTACAGGTGCTCAGAGCATTTAAATGAACTTCTCATAGTCATGTGGCTTTGGAAGGACCCGAGAGCACCCAGTTCTCTTTAACTCAAGTTCAGGGGTCTTTCTACTCTGGTGACCCTCAAGAGTAGAGGCTCCCTTTAAAATTCCAACTGGATTAAAAAAAAACACCAACTTGTCATATTGATCGGAGGTAGGTGGAAAGTTGATTTAAAAAATTTATCTGGAGGAGTAAACGCACAGGAATAGCTAATGTAATTCTAATAACAATGATGTAGTACTTGCCTTTACAGATACTAAAAAATGTAAGGCTAACACAAAAGACAGTGTGGTACTTGTTTACCTGCACAGTATCTGGCTGATAGTAATACTCAATAAATGTTAGTTATCATTATTATAATATGCTATGTGCCATTATTTGTATATATTATCTCATTTAGCATTTTTTGGTAGGGACATTGTGAGGACAATTTTATCCCCATTTTACAGATCAAGAAACTGAGGCATAGAGCATTTAAATAACTTGCTAAAGGTCACAAAGTAAGTAAATGGAGTATCTGGAATCTGAACTAAGGCTGTCTGACTTCAGAATTAAGGGTGTTACTGCAGCACTAATATTAATGTCAAAAGTCTGGGAAAATCTAAATGATCATCAGTAAGGAACTGAGATAAATCCAGGTGTATGTGTATAAAGAATATCCTTGAGAATGAGGCAGATCTACATAGGAAAAGATGTCTATTTGTCAACAGAAAAAACAAGTTGCATTTCATAGGTAAGATCTCATTTTTGTTGAACAATAACTATGTATGTGCAGTGATAGTTGTTTGTGAAATACGTGTGTGTACATGTTATATACATGTATGTAATATACATATACATGTTGTACTACATCCATTCTACATACCACAGACATACAATTCTTTTTCTAACATACTTTTGTATTGTTTCAATCTGTTACGAGCATGTAATAAACATGCCTATGTAATAAAAAAAAAGGTTTTAAAAGATGGCTCACTACCTAAAAAATGAAAGCAAGATCCTTTTCTTTTCGAAGTCAAGGAATTTACACCCCCAATACATATCCACAGCCCACGTCCCAAGATTTAATGAAATTAAACCTACAGACTAAGTAAGAATATTCACATGAGAAGTGCGCTCAAGGCTCTTGCTACAAACATCAGAGGCAGAATCACACAAAACTCTTAAACACACCAAGAAGCACTTTGAGTGAAACCATGACCTCCCCCGCCCCGACATCATCAGAAACAGCGTCGCACTGGGTTTCTGCTAATGGCTGTCTCATGAGAAATGTAATTTTAAACAACATGTAACATGTTATTAAATTTACCCTTGCCTTGAAAAAAAAAAAAAAAAAGATCCTTTTCTTTTCAAAGGAAAACACGTCCATAAACAGGTTAAACCACAACTAAGTAAAAGCGCAGGGGTCCTCCCCAGGAGGAGTCTGTGACGACAGTTTCCACTATAAAATGGCACTCCAACCCTGGAACAGAGGGACGGTCTGGGCTGTACTGCAGACCAGGCTACGCAAACAGCTGTGTCCAGCTTGGGACTGGCCTGCTGCCCTGCACACCTGTGTGTAGGAGTGGAAAGGCTCTTCCCTGTACAATCCGTTCTTTCAGACAGCGCAGGTCAATAGGAGGAGGGGCTAGAGGAGTGAATGGCTGCTTGGATAGTGCCATGACCTGGGTGCTCCAAGACTAACCAGATTCAGCGAGCCCAGACATGGATTAGTCTGGACTGAGTGAGGGAGGCCCCAGACTTATGATAAAGCTGACCTCCAGTCAGCAGTGGTAAGGGGTGGGGATAGAGGCAAATCTGGTTCCTTCTATGTTCTTTGTATTGATCACTGGGTTGGGCCAGCCTGGAACCTTTAGTACCACACCCCAACGGCAGGCTGGAGCAGGGCTGGGAGTGGGGTAGCTTGGTGTGCCCACTGCTAAACTCTATCTCCTGGGCTAGCCTAGAGACACACTGTTGAGTCATACCAGCAAGTTGCATTCAGACGGTAAAGGAGTGGAACCATCATTTGATGCCATATTCAGCTGGTTGGTACATTTCAGATAGAATTTCTGAAGCTGTCTCAAGAGCAAAGTGGCAAATTGCTTTCTAAATCCATCGACGAAGTGGATTTTCTCCTTCCTTCCTTCCTCCCTTCCTGTTATGAGGCATGTACCCCTGCTCCGCCTTATAACCTCATCTGCAACTTGGTTTGACTCTGGCAGGACACGGCACAGTCACCTGCCAAAGGACAGGGAGGATATCCTGTGACAAGGAACCCGGAGACACAGAGCCTAGATCTGATGAAGACTGTGTGTGCTACCATCCACCACACTGGCGATGCTTGTACTGGCGAAAGCTTGTTGGGTGATGCAGGCTCGAGTTTCCCATTGACGGTCAAACTTTGGACGTTTCATATATTTTTTTAATTAATTTTTATTTTTCATCAGAGCAAACACAATCAAGTGGTTTAAATCAAATTGCTCAAAAATACTGAAATAAAAAATATATTACCCTCAGGTGAACACTTTCAATGCTCTTATTTATTTTACCAAATAGTATGTTAATATTGCCACTTCTTGGTTTATCTATTTATCCTTTATCTATTAACTTCCTGTTATAATAGTTTAGATTTTAGCTCTTTTATATCATCGACCACATTTTCCCTTCCCTCACATTATTATGATAAAGAACTGTTCACCAAAAAGCCAAGGAGTTGATTTTTTTCATTGTACAATATTTTCCTTAGAGTTAACACTTCCCTCTTTATTTCATTTGCTTAATTTCCTATGCACTTATATTTGAAATTTTGCAAACACTATCTGAACTACACACACACGCACACACACACACACACACACACACACACAATTTTTCCAATAGCCAAGTATATCAGATAATCTGTGAACTCCAAAGTAGCTGGGCTTATTGTATACACATGGTGCTACTCCGGGCTCTTTCCCTGTGTTAGCTCCCTGCTTTCTGAATTCTGTTCCTCTCTCCTTTTTAATTTATCTCATTTTGCTGAAGTATTTATTCTGGTTGTTTCCTAGAAGAGGGTCCATAGGAAGCAAAAGTTTGAGTTCTTGCAGGTTTAAAAATGTCTTTGTTCTATCTTCACACTTGATTCAAAGTTCAGCTGACTATAAAGTTCTAGAGGGAAAACAATTTTCCCTCAGAATTTTGTTGACTTTGTTCTGTTGTCTTCTAGCATTCTGATTTTCATTTGTTTGTGACAAGTTTTAAATGTTGATGATAATATGCCTGAATATGGGTAATTTTTTTCCCCCATTCATTGAACTAGGCTCCAGATTTAAAGCACCTTTCAAGCTAGTGTTTTGACCTTCAGGTCTGAAATGTTTCTTTCATTATTTCTTTGATAATATCCTTTTCTCTATTTTCTTTGTTTTTTTTTTCCAGCTCGGAACTCCTACTAGTCAGATATTGAAACTCCTAGACGTGCCATTTAAATTTTTTATTTATTACTTCACCTCTATTTTCTATCTCTTCATCTTTTCATTTTACCTTTCGGAAAGTTCCTGATTTTGCTTTCTGGTCCTTCTATTATATTTAAAAATGATTTTAGTTAGTTATATTTTCATTTGCAAAGGTCTCCTTCTTGTTCTCAAATATGCTATTTCACTTTTAAAAAATTTTATTATGAAAAAATCTCAAAGTTTGATATTCACAATAACGCCTTCCACATATGTGCTCAGTGAGACTTTACAGCCACTGCCTTTCCGCTACAGCACCGTGTGGTCCATGTTCTGTATGAAGGAGATATGAGGGAATAAATAAAAGTTGTCATCAGTTAGGGCCTCCTGCCACCCAGCCATCAAGCCAGCATTCTGACCCCCTACACTACTTGGACAGGCAGCAATAAAAACGAATGTACTCATCTCAGATTTTGCTTTCATTGTAGGTATTAAAAAATTATTTATCTCAAAAGATTCAGAGGTAAGATTATAGAGTTCAACCCAGCAAGGTTTTCCTGGCGTCATCCATTCCCCGGGACTCATTTCTACAGGAGCTTCTTGCTAAGGCAACGGGCAAGCAAGCAAGTGCTGAGGCAGAGGCAACGCTTTCAGCCTCGTCTGCCTGGCAGCAGCCCCCTCCAACATTCGCCCCCATCCATGGATCGAAAGAACCCGGTTTGAGCATCATCTCTGAAGAGTCTGGGCAACAAATGAACGATTCTACCTCCTTATGAAGATGATGCCTGGCCTAAAGATGGTTCCAGCAACAAAATGGCTTTCTGGTCTCTAGAAGTTTGAATCTCCTGTTGTGACAAACACCAAGCAGTGTCTTTACATCAGTCAGTCCTCTTTTAAAGGATTATTGCACGACTCAAACAGGGCAGTCTAAGAAGTATTTCAGTATTTAGTACTTTAGGCCAGCACCTGAGATCACTTGCTAACGGACTAGCATTTCCCATCCCCCAACGAAATAAGCCACTGGAATCCGCTTTCTGACACCCTTCGGGGGCTCTCCTGTACTTGGAATCTGAAGTACGGCCCCACTGCGTCTGAAGCACTAAGGAAGGGTAACTTGGCAATGAGATACAGGAAGGTGAAGCTTTGGTAACTCTGTAAGTTGAGTTTTTACGGAAAAGTTTGATAAAACCTATGATTTCAGGGATTAATTCAGCTTTGTGTCGTTTTAGAGACTGATGCAATCTTACTTTTAGCTTAAAAGCACTACCAAGGAGTGAGAAAACACTGGCAATATGGCTAATATAACACAAACTTTCATACCTCCCATTGGTGTTAGCTTGATAGAAAATGTTGGGAGCTGTTTTTCCTGCTGTCAAGCCAGCATGTGCCAAAAACAGGGGCACAGGGCATGCCTGGATCTCTCAGACCTAATCTTTATGAAGACTGCAGCTGCTGCCGCATCCTCATCCATCACACCCTTCACTCCAGCATTAACACATCTTTTAAAAGCACCCTCTCCCCCACCTTCAGCTCTGCTCATCTGTGTGGTTGCAGCCGTTATGTAACTGCCACCTTATCAAAGCACCAAAATGCTAAACTGCTGTATATTCCTTAACTTATGCAAGGCTTGACCTTATTGCTAGGAAATACCTAGCATATTTTAATTGTTTTCAGAGGTCCAGGAAGCATTTTGAAAAGCTTTTACCACATTATTCGTCATTCCTCTGATCTATGCTCATGCAACAAGGAGGGAATTGATAACTTGTAGCCTGGTAACTGTGTGGAGCAATGAGTCACCTCTTCGGAATCTCATTAATTCATCACAGTTTTCATGAAATAATTATATTGGAACATTAATTGCAATTAATAAACAGTAATTACTCAACACTATGTGCCAAAAACACTATTTCAAATGCTTTACATGCCTTAATTCGTAATCCTCATAACTATCCTGTGATAGGAATTATTTTTATTTCTATAATACTATTATTTTTATAATTTTTAGTCTCACTTTATAGATAAGGAAACAGAGGCAAAGGGATGACAAATGTCATGCAGCCCGAAATGGCGGAACTGAGACACAAACCCAGGCTGGCAGTGAGCCCAGGGCCTGGCCCTCATCAGGACACACACCACCTTCGCTCCTTGTGTCCTGGCCCAGGGCTGTGTGTGCTGGGATTTGGAGAGCTCTAGCACATGTTTGGCTTTGGTTTACTTGGGTGTCCTGTGGCACAGGCAGTTGGCAGGCCACAGAGGCTGGGCATCCACACTGCACAAGGTGCTCACAAACACCTTGGCAAATGGGGTGTTTCCAACAAGAATTTCACTCCGCTCAATATTTTGCCAAGGTATGCCCAAAAGTACTATGAAAAATAAGTTGGTTCCAGGGAAAGATAGCAGCGTGGGCCCAGGCCAGTTTGAGCCTGCGGAGGTACACAGGCTGTAGTGCTGAGCGGCTGCTGTTTCATTCTGGATGGGAGTCTGGACGTGGGGTAACCCAAACCTGCCCCTGAGACAGGAAGCTTCGGCAAAGCTTATCCGTGTCCCTAGGGACCATATCAGGAGCTCAAAAAGGAAGCAAAACCAAAGACATGAACTCTATTTCTCAAAGGGTGAACCGTGGGCTCCCTATATTGGGGTCAGCCAGGGAGTGTTTCTTTAAATGCTGATACGTCCCACCCTGGACCTACTGCATCAGGGTTTTCCCCTCCTGGGCTTAGAAGTCTGGATTTTTAGAAATCTCCCCAGGTAATTCTGATGTATTCTAAACACGAGTAACCATTACTTTGGGTCTCTGGGGTTTCATGTCCAGGCATCGGAGAAAAAGCTGTATTTTAAAAGCAACTATTCAATTCAACAAGTAGCATTCAGGTCGGAGAATCAGGGTTCTAGTGTCAGTTCTACTAACACTAATAGCTTGCTGGTTATCTTTGGGGACATCCCCTGGCCTCTCTGAATCTTAGGCTCCCCATCCGTAGGTCAGGGGACCAGGTTCCTGTGTGTGCTTCCCACCCCAGTGCACCTAAGCATACTCGCCAGACCTCTGTGGTTATTGAAATGAGCTCGTGAGATCCTAAAAGGAGTGGCCAGATGTGGACCTGCAAGGTCAGATGGTCTGGGTTTGGGCAGGGCACAGGCGCTGACACTGGGAAAATCCAGACTGGGGTGGTCACCCCGATAGCACAGACCTCATGTGGGGGAAGGGAGTTGGGTGGGAAATAAAGCAGGGCTAAGTGAAGGGAAACGTTAGGAAACATGGGTGGGCAGGGAAGACAGTTCCAGGTTACAGAAGCCCTTCAATGCCAGGGAGAGGATGTAGTTTTTGATGGAAACTAAAAAGAGAAGTGACAATGAACAGTGGTGTTTTGGGAAGATAACTGGCCTAATGCAGGATAGGAAGAGTGGGAGGGGTTGGGTAGGCCCGGGGGCTCAGTTAGGGAGACGTTTATGACCCAGAGGACAAGCTTCCTCCAGAGGTGATGTGGCCTTGACCTGGATCTGTGGCAGTGGGAACAGAAGGGAAAGACCGCCATGTCAGCGGGAAAGGCTCCAGGGCCCTGGGATCGTGGGTAGTTTTTATGGCTCTTTCAGTTTACTTGTTTTTGCCTTTTGCTTATCTGTAGTTTCTGTTCTCTCTGTAGTGAGCAGATATTGCTTTGTGATAAGAAAAAGAAACATACAGTTCACCATTTCCTTTGGGAAACCAGCAAACAAATCTCCACCCCATTGGCAGCTCAGCCCTTCCTCTCACTAATCTGCTTCTCTAGAATCCCCTTTCTCATACTTTTTGTCAACTCATCTGCACCCACCACCCCTTGCCCCTTTGCTAAGCGGCTTCTGCAGAGCATTCCTTCTCCTTTTCTGGACCATTCCTCCCTCCTGCCAGCTTCCTGTAGTGCAAACCTGGCTTTGCTCCTGTGCCTCAGGAGGAGACTTCTCCTGGAGCCCGGGGTCCTGGCCTCAGGAGAGCAGGTCAGGCAGCTCCCTGCCATCACACAGGGGCCAGACCAGGGCTCCACCAGCATCTCCATCAGGCATTCTCTGAGGAGTTAGCTTCTTTCCTATCCTTGAAGCCAATCTTTTAGTACTTCAAAAGCTTCCTCTCCAAAAGAATTCTTGTCATCATCCTGGGAAATGCTGCCATCCCTGAGGAAGAGAACTGCACCGCCCAGCCTTCCAACCCTCTGATGATCCCAACTTCTTTGACCATTTCTGTCCCCCACAGCCACTTCGCATGCCTTTGTGTCCCCAGAACTCCTAGAACGTATCAAACTCGGAAACCCTCCTTTGACCATGAACATCTGTCTTCTGCCTTCTTGGATGTCCATATTCGAACTGAATATCCAGTCACTGGTTCTCTTTTGAATTCACTTTCCTGCCAAGCACCCTGGATTCTAAGGCCAATTATTTAAATCGCCTTCCTCAGTATCCTGAATTCTCTCAACTTCTGAAGCTCTGCTAAGCCTGCTGTGCTACCCTCTAACATGGGACCAACGGTGCCTTCCCCTTAGAGAAAAACTGCCCAGCCAGACCACGGGGCTCCTTACAGAAGTTTCAGTAAGGCCCCCAGCTCAGCTCAGCTTCCATACCCCATCGGATCCCAACCCTACTGTCGAGTCAATGGCAGATCCTTACCGTTTTCCTCAAGCCCCTTGATCTACTCGCATTTTCCCCCCTCTTGGCAAATGGTCTTACCTCCAATTTCATTAACAAATTGGCAGCTGTGAGCTATGACATTCTTATTTCCCCTTCTCTTTCTTCGGCTGTGAACTTCTACATATCTCCCGCCATCTTTTCCTCCTTTCTGGAAAGAAATGTTGTCCTGCCTCTTTAAGGCTCATTTCCATGTCTGAGTCCAGGGCCTCCTGTCTTTCTGAAGGATTGACTCAGTTGATTATTTCTTCCTTCCTGTAGTTTTAAGCTCTCCTTCTCCATCAGGCAAGAAAGATGCTTTGCCAATCCCTTCCCCTAACACCCTCTCATCTTCTTGCTACTGCCAAGCTCTTTAGAAAGTTTTGCTATTTCTGTAGAAGTGATGCATGTTCATGTAAACATTTAAACAATGCAGAAGAGCAAAAAGAAAAATCACGATTACCCAATATCCTACCACTGATAGATAACTGCTGTTGGAAATCTGGTGACCATGCTTACAAATTTTCTATGTACACATTCACAGATAGAAATATGAATTTAATACAGAAGAGGCTCCATTGTACATGCTCTTCTGTGACTTGCTTTTTGTAACCACAATCTCTGTAGCACTTTTCTGTGCCAATAGTCTATGTTTTGTAACTATAGAAAGCATTCTAGTGAATGTAAATAACATAATTACTTCCCTGTCCCCTATTAATTTGTTTACAGGGGTTTTTTTTTTTTTGGTTTGTTTTTTTTCTGCTCTCAATAATGCTGTGTTGAATATTTTTGCTTAGGTGAAATTATGTATGGCAAATTCCTTAAAAGGGGTTGGTCAATAAAATATACTTACTTTTTTTTATTTGATAGAAACTGCAAAACAGTCTTTTAGAAAGACTATACTAATTTAAATTATCAATGGTTGTCATTTTCCTAAACCCTTAAGAACCCTGAGCTTTGTTAATGTTTAAAAATTTTACCTAATATCAGGAATAAAAAAGAGGGCAGCATTACAAATTCTACAGCCATTAAAAAGATAAAAGGATATTTTGAACAATTTTCACCCAGTGTTTTGAAAATGTAGAGGAAATGGACAAATTCCTAGGAAAAAGAAACTTGCTAAAACTTATACGAGAAGAAAGAGAATATCTGAATAGTCCTGCCTCTTAAAGTAAATCTATATTTAAAAAACTTCCTACAGAAAAAATCCAGGTCTCAAAGGGTTTCGCCAATGTATTCTACTAAATATTTGAGGAAGAAGTAACACTAACCCAACACAAATTCTTCCAGAGAATAAAATTCTCCAATTTCTTTTTTGAGGGCAGCATAACCTTGACACCAAAACCTCACAAGGACATTTAAAGAGAAGAAAATCACAGGCCAGTCCGTTGTGGACATGATGATAAAGTTACAGGCATCGTGAATACTACCGTGGTTTGTCGCCAGGCACCTCCACAACTGAGAAAAATGCTAAATTTTACTTAGAGGTCAATAAAAATGAAGATGGAATATCTTTTCCTAACCAAGCTGACAGACTCCCTGAATTCATGGACCACTGGGGGATCTGTGGTCTCCAGGTTAAAAATTCCTAAGAAAATATGCACTAAGAAAACAGTGCTATAGGCAGCTTAGGCCACTGGGGCACCAGCACTCGGGTCCAAATGGAAATCCCACCAGCTCCCAGTCTTCCCGAGGGCCTCTGTGCTGGGCAGGCCACAAGTCTTCAAACACTTTTTCAGTTGATTTCTTTTGATTTAGCATTTCACACATTTCTCTGTTCTCCTTCCAATATGATTTCACTTTGCTTAATATAAAAGACTTGACTAAACATTTCGGTTCCTTTATTCCCAAAATAAATTCCCACGATAACAGGGTAGAATTGGCAAATCAAGCAAACCATTCCTTTGATGACACCCAGGCTATTTGACTACATATTTGTAAATGGAACGTTTTAAACCAACATGGACTTTTGGGGCCAGCCTTCTCGACAAAGCCAGTTTGGCTAGACCAAGCACTCATGACACCCTTTGGAAGGTCACCTGAGAGAAACATAATAGGAGCGGGGTGTGACCTGACTCCAGCCAGCATCCTGGCACAGCCTGCACTAGCACTGAGGACTGTTTGAATCCCCTCTGGAAAGCTCAATGACCATGTGTTTTTGGACATCTGCCCGAACACTTACTTCGGGGGAAAAGAACCAACTAAATGTATAACTGCATTTTTACCACTTCTTCTTTCTCTCTATGTAAAAATGGTAAAACGAGTATTTTGAAAAATTTATCCTAATACTCAAGTTCAGGGTTAACATTTTAAACTATGAAATATTTAAACATACAGAGAAGTACAGAGAATAAATATAACAAACGACTGACTATATATTGGGCTACCCAGCTAGTCAGATCAAGCATAGCTGAACATTTTGCCGTATCTGTCTCAGGAAAATAGTTCATAAAGACAAAACATTAAAGATGCAACTGAAGCTACGTGTGTACCCTTCCCCATTCCCACCCCCTTTCCTCCCTCTCTAGAAATAATCACTATTATGAATTTGTTATTCATCATTCCCAAAGATGTTTTTGTCGTTTTACTATATATACAGACATACACTATATAGAAACTATTTTTTGTATATTTTCAGACTTTACATGTATGGTATTACATTGTATGTGCTAGCATGGAACTTGCTTTTTTGTTCAACATGACGTTTAAAAAACTTTAGCCATATTAATAGATGTGGCTCTAGTTTCCTCTTTTTCATTGCTATATACGATTTCATTGTTTGAATACGCCTCAATTTGTTTATCCAGGATTCTGTTTTTCTAAGATCTCTTTTAGCTAGATCTCAGCCCAGCTCCTAGAATGAGCGGATACCTAAAGACTATCAAATAGGCCTGTAAGAATTGGTTTCTTTTTATTTTTAGTAGTTCCTAGAAAATGAGCACCAAGTCTAAGGGAGAACAAGTACTGTTAGGCTTAGGCTTCTAAGTGCAATCATCAGCAGAGTATATTTTACTAGAATAGTCCTAAGGTGTAGTTAAGCATTACCGCCTCCCCCACACCCCACGACGCCCCTGGGCTGTGAAACAGCCAAATCTGATTCTTTGGCTAGGCCAGAGAATCTACAAGCCACTAAAATCTTTTGAGAAAGTCCTTTCTGTCTAACGTAGTTTAAGTGAATTCTGTGGTTTGCCACTAATAACTACGACCAATACAATGGGATTCAAGCATCTTTAAGAGACTTCTTAACAGCCATTCCTTCTAAAGACGTTTTAAAACTCTTCTTTTATCTAGTTACATACCTGGACATATCGTGTAAGTGATAGAGAAACCTATCCCTTCTTCCAGAATTTTAGAGATAAAAGCAATTAGATTTTTGACCTTTACTATAAACTTCAACTTCTCTCACTTTTACTAGTGAATATAGAAGAGGATTAGAGTTAATAGCAAGATTCGAGGAAACATAATTTGTTGCATAAATAACAGAACATGAATTGTAAGAAATGTGGTCTATCAACTTGGGTAAGCCCTACAATTTATCTTGTTAAATATGCTGCTTCTGGCAGAAGTAGAAAGTAGCATCTTTTGGAAAAATATGGTTGCTGTCTTTCAAGATGTGAATCTCAAAGGGCTTATGATTTTCTCCAACTATCTCCTAAGTTTCCTTTTAATGGAGTCAGACAGATGAGGTTTAACCCTCGGTTCTACTATTTGGTAGGTATATGTCTACATATTATATAAGCAAGTTACTGAATCTGAGACTCGGTGTCTATAGATGTAAAATGGGGATTATAATACCTATAACATAAGGTTGCTGGATGATGAAATGAGATATACATGTAAAGTGCATGGCATATAGTAGTCACAAAATAAATGGTGGCTTCCATGGTACTCTGCATACCCTCTTCTTTTGTAAAAAAATTTGTTTTAGTTTTTCAATTATAGTTGACATTCAATATTATCTTACTCGTGTATTAGTTTCAGGTGTACAGCATAGTTATTAGACATTTATATAATTTATGAAGTGATCCCCCTGAAAAGTCTAGTACCCACCTGGCACTATACATAATTATTACCATATTATTGACTATATTCCTTATACTGTACTTTATATCCCTGTGACTATTTTGTAACTACCAATTTGTACTTCTTAATCCTTTCACCTTTTTCACCCAGCCCCCCAACCCCCTCCCATTTGGTAACCATCAGTTTGTTCTCTGTATCTATGAGTCCATTTCTGTTTTTGTTGTTGTTATTTTGTTCTTTAGATTCCACAAAGTGAGATCATATGGTATTTGTCTCTCTCTCTGCCTGACTTATTTCACTTGGCATAATTTCCTATAGGTTTATCCATATTTTTCCAAATGGTAAGATTTCATTGGTTCTTTATGGCTGAATATTCCACTGTATATAAATTGTGCATTTTCTTTATCCCGTCGTCCACTGATCAACATTTAGGTTGCTTAAATACAGAGGGTGCCAGAGAAAATGTATACACATTTTAAGAAAGGAAAAAAAACTTACTAAAATTGTAATACTCAACATATACTGATAACAAAAGATGAATGAATACAAGTCATATATATGCGTGACTTGTATACATTTTTTGGCACCTTTGGTATCTTGGCTATTGTAAATAGTACTGCAGTGACCATAGGGGTGTATGTATCTTTTCTAATTAATGTTTTTTTATTTCTTTGGTTAAATACCCAGAAGTAGAATTGCTGGGTCATAAGGTCGTTCTATTTTTAATTTTTTGAGGAACCTCCATACTGTTTTCCACAGTGGCTGCACCAGTCTGCAATCCCACCAACGGGGCATGAAGGTTCCCTTTTCTCCACATCCTCGCCAACACTTGTTATTTGTTGATTTACTGATGATAGACATTCTGACAGGTGTGAGGTGGTATCTCATTGTGGTTTTAATTTGCATTTCTCTGATGTTTACAGTGATTTTGAGCATCTGTTCATAGGTCTATTGGCCATCTGTATGTCTTCTCTGGAGAAATGTCCACTCAGATCCTCCGCCCATTTTAAAAATTAGATTTTTTTTTTTGTGTTGTGTGAATTCTTTATAAGTTTTAGATTTTAAGCCCTTATCAGATGTATCAGTGGAGAATATCTTCTCCTATTCAATAGGCTGTCTTTTCTCTGTGTTAATGGTTTCCTTCACTGTACAAAGACTTTTTAGTTTGATGTAGTCCCATTTATTTATTCTTTCTTTTGTTTTCCCTACCCAAGGAGATATATCAGAAAAAATATTACTAAGGGCAGGGTCAGATGTTTACTGCCTATGTTTTCTACTAGTCTCATGGTTTCGCGTCTTACATTTAAGTTTGTAAACCATTTTGAGTTTATTCTTGTGTATGGTGTAAGAAGGTGGTCCAGTTTCATTTTTTTGTATGTATCTGTCCAGTTTTCCCAACGTTGTTTATTGAATAGACTGTCTTTACCCCATTGTATATTCTTGCCTCCTCTGTCATAGATTAATTGAATGTATAGGTATGGGTTTATTTCTGGGCTCGCTGTTCTATTCCATTCATTGATATACCTGTTTTTATGCCAGTACCATGCTCTTTTGATTACTATGACCTTGCAGTATAGTTTGATACCAGGTATTGTGATCCCTCCAACTTTCTTCTTCTTTCACAAGACTGCTGTGGCTATCTGGGGTCTTTTATGGTTCCATATAAATTTTAGGATTATTTGTTTATGTTCTGAGAAAAATGCCACTGGTATTTTGATAGAGATGTCACTGAATCTATAGACTGCTTTGGGTAGTATAGACATTTTAATGATGTTAATTCTTCCTATCCATGAGCATGGTATGTACTTCTATTTATTTGCACTTTTTTCAGTATCTTATAAGTAGAAGTCTTTTACCTCTTTGGTTAAATTTATTCCTAGTTATTTAAAATTTTTTTTGATGTAATTGTAAATGGGATTGTTTTCTTACTTTCTCCCTCTGATATTTTATTATTGGTATATACAAATGCAAGTGATTTCTGAATATTAATTTTGTATCCTGCTAATTTACTGAATTCATTTATCAATTCTAATAGTTTTTTGGTGGAATTGTTTTTGGTGCATACCGTCTTCTTAAAGGACTATACTTGAATACCTCAAATGCACGGCCAGGTCTCATTCACTTGTGCATCCCAAGCACTTGGTACAGATGAACAGCACATAGTGGGTGCTCAGTAAATGTTTACTGAATAAGTGAATCAGAGATAATATTAAGAAGAACATGTTTTTTAAATAGCTATGTATTTTGATATGTACTATATAATACATATATATTATTTAGTTCTTATAATTAACCTATGAGGTATTTACTACTATGAAATCAAGGCTCAGAGAGATTAAGTAACTTGTTAGAGTTCACACAACTCATAAGTGATAGAGCTGGAATTCAAACCCAAGCCTATGCCCTTGAACATTATGCTCTATTTACTGCATCCAGCTCAGGCAGTGCAGGAAGGTCTCAAGAGAAGGTGGCACTTGAGCTGGATGACTAAGAATCCTTCAGGCACATAAGGGAAAAGGCCTCCCAGGAAGAGGAATCAGTACATGCACAGTGGAGTGAGAAAGCACAGCATGTTTGGGCTCAGCAAGTGGTTCATTACAGCGTAGAAGGGGATCCCTGCACAGGAGGCTGTAAAGGTCGTCTAGGATCAGTCCGTGAAGGGCTACAGGCTGTGCAACATCATGTTTTTACCTTGGGGCCAACAGGGGACCACAGAGAAACAGCTGTAAGCCGGCAGCAGCATGATCAGAGCTGTGCTTTAGAAACGTACATCCAGCAGCCTCACGGAAGAAGAACTGGGATGAGAGCCCAGGCAGGAGGAAAGAGCATAGTTAGAAAACAGTGTTCGCCATTTGCCCTGTCTTTCCCATCTCTGAGACTCTGATCATCACTACACTAGTTTCTAAATGATGTCTTAACATTAGTGGCCAACAGAACTGTGCTTTCTAGACAAACGGGGTTATACTTCCTGGATGAGAATGTCATTCACAGAAAAGTTTCACTTGGTTTATTTAACTGGTGGCGAAAGAATGCAAGCTACCCAGTGACTGAGCCCAGCTCTTCCCTACAGTTTCAGGTAGAAGCACTTCCTTTTTCCCTGCAGACACTTGTGGACGGCCTGGAAGGTAGCCCCGACCCTCCAGAGCCCAGGCCCTCTCTGTAGAGCTGAGGCTTCAGCACATTTATTTCTGTTCTAGTGATATTCTATTCCTTTGTTCTCTTAGCCTCCATCAAGATAGTCACTGTTTTTATACTATTGTATAACTACAGGAGACTGTATTTTAAACCCAGATGCTTATTCATCTTATCTTGAATTTTTGTATTAGCTTTTTGAAGAAGGCTATTCAAGGCTATTAGAAGAAATTCTCAGCCCCAATTTTGAACCTGAAAAAAGACATACTGTAAAAAATCTGTTTGGGTGAGCTCCTAAAGAAAAGAGTGGAGAAAGTCACAGGTTTTACCTTTCAGAGCCTCCCCCATTGCAAAATGCAGAGTAAGTCTGCCCTGCCAGATTATAAAATAGCTTGATCTTTTTTCTGCTTAAATCATGACCAAAAATTTACTTTTGAGGGAGGACTGGTACTGTATTAAGCTTACCATTGCTGCACATGAAGGAGGCTGATCAAAATTTAAGGAGAGTGTAGAGTCCAGAAATAGATCCACAATAGTAGTCAACTGATTTTTCTTTCTTTTTTTTTTTTTTTTTAAAGATTTTATTGGGGAAGGGGAACAGGACTTTATTGGGGAACAGTGTGTACTTCCAGGACTTTTTTCCAAGTCAAGTTGTTGTCCTTTCAGTCTTAGTTGTGGAGGGCACAGCTCAGCTCCAGGTCTAGTTGCCTGTTACTAGTTGCAGGGGGCACAGCCCACCATCCCTTGCGGGAGTGGAATCGGCAACCTTGTGGTTGAGAGGACACGCTCCAACCAAGTGAGCCATCTGGGAGCTCAGTGGCAGCTCAGCTCAAGGTGCCGTGTTCAATTTTAGTTGTAGGGGGCGCTGCCCACCATCCCTTGCAGGACTCGAGGAATCAAACTGGCAACCTTGTGGTTGAGAGCCCACTGGCCCATGTGGGAATCGAACCAGCAGCCTTCGGAGTTAGGAGCACAGAGCTCTCACCGCCTGAGCCACCAGGCTAGCCCCTCAACTGATTTTTAATAAAGGTTCAAAGACAATAAATGACATGGAAATAACTGGGCATCCATATGCAAACCTCAATTTCTGCTCTTTAAAGCACATCTTAACATCTCAGATCCATCAGGGTAGCTACTGTCAAAAAGACAGAAAATAACAAGTATTGGCGAGAATGTAGAGAAACTGGAACCTTTGTGTACTTGGTGAGAATGTAAAATGGTGCAGCTGCTGTGGAACACAGTATGGCTATTCCTCAAAAAAATTAAACACAGTTACCAAATGATGCAGCAACCCCTCTCCTGGCTGCACACCCAAAAGAAATGAAAGCAGGGACTCAAACACATATTTCTACACGCATGTTCACAGCATTACTCACAATGGCTAAGACATGGAGCAACGCAAGTGTCCACTAAGGGATGAACAAATACACAAAATGTGGTGTATTTTATATACCACATGTATAAAAATATACACAATATGGACAATATACTGGAGGTGCCAAAAAAATGTATACTCATGACTTGTATTCACCTTTTGTTATCAGTATATATTGACTATTACAATTTTAATAGTTTTTTTCCCTTAAAATGTGTATACATATTTTTGGTACCCTCTGTATATGTATCATATGTATATCTATACACACATACATGCATACATACAATATAATGTAATATTATTCCATACAATGTAACATTGTATGGACTCATTAGAGAGCGTGAAAAGACAAACCACAGACTGGAAGAAAATACTTGCAAAGCACATATTCAACAAAGTACTTTTATCCAGAATACATAAAGAACCTTCACACTCAATAATAAGAAATGAAACAATCCAATTTTTTTTTAAATGGGCAATTTTTACTAACAATTGTCACCCCAATAAATTAAAAAAAAAAAAAGGCAACAATTTGAAGAGACACTTCACCAAAGAATTTAAATGGCATACAAACTCATAAAAAGAATCTCAGCACTACCAGTTGTTAGGTAAATACAAACTAAAACCATAACAAAATACCACTAGATACTCAAATAAAATAAAAAATTGTCAATGCCAAATACTGACAAGAATGCAGAGCAACTGGAACTGTCATACATTGCTCGTGGAAACGCAAAATGGTACCGCCACTCTGGAACATGGTTTGGCAGATTTTATGAATGTACACCTACAAATTGTAGTACATCCATGTAGTTGAAAACTACTCAGCAACAACAACAAGCTGCTGATACACGCAACTACCTTGATGAACTTCAAAAACATTACCCTAAGTGAAAGCACCCAAACTCAAAAGGCTACGTACATTCTGCATGATTCCATTCATGTAACATTCTAGAAAAGGCAGAAAACAATAGGGAAAAGACCGGATCGGCCATCATTGGGGGCTGAGTGTGGAGGAAGGACAACTGCAAAGGAGCACCGGGAATATTTTAAGAGTGACAGAAATATTCTGTCTTGATTGTGGAGGTGGTTACACAAGCTGTATGAGTCTGTCAAAACTCCCAGAACTTTGTAACCTTGGATTACACCAAAAAAAGGATGATTTTTATTATATGCAAATCTACCTGAATTAAAAAAAAAACACTAAACTTAACAAAAGGTTCAAGGAGAGAAGTACACCCTACGGCAGGGAATCAGGGTATGTGCTGTGGAGCAGAAAAATCAATGCTCACCAGTGAGTGCTTATACCTTTGACAAGAGTTAAGAGCTACTCAAATTGTACCCTTGCTTGATGACTGCTATGAAATGTATTTGTTCTAACCAAAACAAAAATGAGTCTGTTAAGCTGTTTCCTCAAAAAGGGAAATAAAATATGGCTCTGATTGAAGTCTATGGGCTTGAAGTCAGTGGTTTCTGACTTGAACATAAGTGAGCCAAATACTTAGAACAAATTTATGACGTGCTAAGTGTGAAAGCTAAATCTTGATCAGAACGCAGAGGGAGACATTATATACAATGTAAAGTACAGTATGAATTCTTATTGGAATACTGGCTCCTCTCTGGTACTAAAAGGCTACATTGATTCAAGCCATGTTGACAAGATGATGCAGCTTGTTCTTTAAGATACCCTGAAATATTGAAATCACAGGTTAAATACTAATTTTGAAAAGTAAGAATAGTATCAGTCATCAAATATTTGTTAACCCACTTCTCTTCAGTTTTTAAAGCGCTTCAAGTACCAGGATTTTAAAACATTTTGACAAAGAGCCTTAACACAAATTATAATTACAAAGAACCTTTCAGATTTTAACTTGAAGCA
This sequence comes from Rhinolophus sinicus, assembly GCF_057876585.1. Lineage (NCBI taxonomy): Eukaryota > Metazoa > Chordata > Mammalia > Chiroptera > Rhinolophidae > Rhinolophus > Rhinolophus sinicus. Next base: position 14,068,326 of record NC_142505.1, read on the forward strand.
GCTACTTGGAATCAAAATGTGCTGTTACTTAGGTGGTTACATAAGCCTTAGCACCCATACAGACCACTGTTTATTAGGCCCTGGTTTCAGAAAACTATGCCACTAGTGTTTTCAGTCTTGATTCCAAATACAAAAATGTCCACATCCCAACCCAGTGCTACATGCAGTTCCTACGCCTTTGCCTCAGTATGTGATGTTATTTCAAAGCCATAAAGGCAAATATTGGCTTAATTTTACTTTAAACAAAGCACTAAATATGCATTTTCATTTTTTTAAAAAAGGAAAATGTACGTTAAAAGATTAAAGGAAATAAAACTATTTAAGGAAAGTAGATTTTTAAAAGAAAGACAGGTCATTAAAAATACTTCACTTTAAATGTCTGATAAATCAAGATTTAAGATCGGGAAAATAAGTTCCAAGGTATATACTGTACCTTCAACATTACCCAAGAGAATCCTTACAATGACTTTTTTTAGTGGCTATATGCTGCTGACCTTGACACCATACATTACTGTCAAAGCAAGGGAGAAAAAACTATATTTAAATCTAGAATCCTTTGTGGCCAGAGTGTTTCCTGATCTTTGCCAGTTATTGGCTGAAAGGACCCGTGAACCCCTGGCACTGGCATGTATCATTCCCCCATCCCCAACATCACTAAAGGAGGGAGACCATTTATACCATATATACCTCACTTCGGGGTATATACCCAAACAAAATGAAATCATTACCTTGAAGAGATACAACATTATTTACAATGGCCAAGACATAGAAACAAAGAAGATGTGAGAGAGAGAGAGATAATTATTCAGCCATAAAAAAGAAGAAAATCCTGCCACTTGTGAAGACATGGATGAACATGGAGGACATTACTCTAAGTGAAATAAGTCAGACAGAGAAAGACTGTATGATCTCACTTATGTGCAAAATCTAAAAAAACCCAAACTCATCGAAAAAAAGATCGGATTTGTGGTTGTCAGAGGCAAAGGATGGGAGGTGGGGAAATTGGGTGGAAGTGGCCATAAGGTACGAACTTCCAGTTCAGGTAAGTAAGTGCTGGGATACAGTACAACATGATAACTATAGTTAACAATACTGTAGGACAGATTTGAAAGTTGCTAAGAGAGTAAATCCTAAAAGGTCTCATCCTAAGGAAAAAACATTTTTTTGGTAACTATATGAAGTGATGGATGTTAATTAAACTTATTCTGGTAATCATTTCACAACGTATACATATGTCAAACCATTATGCTGTACATCTTAAATTTAAATAGTGTTGTATGTCAATTATGTCTCAATAAAACCAGCAGAAAAATAAATAAACAAATACCTCAGAATTAAATGTGAAGCTGTGTGGTCCCTCCTGAAAACCCAGTCTTGCCGTTCTGAAGGGGGCTCCCCTCCGACCCAGGACCTCCAGCCTGAAGCCCTCAGAACTACTTCCAGGGCAGCATGGGCCGGAATCAGTTTTTCCCAGTCACTGGCCAGAGAGCCCTGCTGGGGGGTCACAAGAGCTGAATCTAAAGAGAAGCTCCTTTGTGTTTACCCCATGAAGACATTTCTATTTACTTAAATAGATTCTTTCTTAATTGAGTAAAATGAAAGATATGAGTCGAAACATGCTTGCCAATCAAACAGAATATTAGATCGAAAATACATTTAAATCAGGATATTGAAAAACTCGGACATAAAATTTTGGTGTTAAGACCAAAACTTAGGAATGCATCCTTTTAAGGTTGGTTAAACAACCGTTGTCACTGAAGCCCTATTGATCTAGACTTGATTTCTCGCTGAATTCATTACTGTGTCTCTTTACAGACAACCAAGATTCTCAAAGTACTCACTCAGTTTGACTTTTATACAGGTCAATAGCACGATGTTGAAATACACCTGTACAATGACAATTTTCCAGCTCCAGTCCTCCTTAAAATACTTAGCTAGGTCTAAAAGTTAACCAGGGGACTTCTGTTTCCAGGAAGACGGAGTAGACATACTTCTCCCTCTTCTTCCCACCAAGTAAAACGAAAAACCATGGACATTGTTTATAAAGCAAACATCAGATTCTGAAAAGTGGAGAGAAGAGGCAGATCAGTTACGTAGGGACATTGAGACCCGAAACAACATAGTGGTGATCTTGGGTTTTCTTTTTGCCTCACACAGCCCAGACTTAGAGCTGAAGAAGCTCGATACAGAGAAAAACCAACAACTGCAGACAAAAAGAGTCACCTCAAACGCTTACTCTTTGTAAGCAAAGGACCAGAAAAGAATCGAACCAGACAGAAAACTTTCAGACAACAACCGCTCTATGCAGCCTAACACTCCCTGCCACCCCCACACCTACCGATACCAGGAAAATCTGATGGGTGTACCTAGAATTTCACTCTCATCAGGGGGTAAGGAGGGGGCCACTACCACTGCCGGGGGAATGTCAGAGAAGGCCAAGAACTTCCATCCCTGACAGCTGGGAATGAGCCCCTCGTCTCCCAGTGGCGTCAGGGGGGACCACGCGGCCCGCTTGGACATCTGCCCTCCCCAGCAGTAAGGAAGTGCTCCTCCCCTCCCCATTGGGGTGGTGTCAGAGAAGGCACAGGAAGAGCCAGGGCTTTCAGCACTGCAGGGTGGTAATGAGGCCACTCCACTGCAGCTCAGGGAGGCCACGTGGGAGCCGAAAATCCCTCACCTGCCCATCAGCACATCAAGAGGCCCGGTGAGATCCCAGACGCCTACCTCTATCTGGCATAAGGAGGCAGTGCTGCCCCTTCTTTGCCGGAGCAGTGTCAGAGAAAACCAACTAAGACAGAAGGTGTACATAAGGCATAGAGTTTCAATTGTCCAGGTTCCAATTGTAATTCATTCGTTATTCCAAGAACCTGAAAATCTCAAAATAAATAAAAGACAATCAATAGCTGTCAACATCAAGATGACAGAGATGTTACACTTATCTGACAAAGATTTTAAAGCAACAATGATAAAAGCAAATAGGAACACATCTAAAACAAATAAAGACAATAGAAGTACTCAGCAAAAAATTGAAAGTCTCAGCAAAGAAATACAAGATATAAAGAAAAACTAAATGGAAAATTTAGAACTAAAAAAATTACAAAAATTGAAATAAAAAGCCCAGTAGATGGGCTCAATAGTAGGATCGAGGGAACTAGGACCAAATCAATGAACTTGAAGACAGAACAATAGAAATGACCAAATCTGAGTCAACAGAGCGAAAGCATTTTTTTTTTTTAATGTTAGTATTGATAAACTTGTGGGACTATAACAAAAGACCTAATATTTGTGTCATCGGAGGAAGGAGAAGAGAAAGGGCAGCAATGAAAAAGCACTTCAGGAAATAAGGGCGGAAAACATCTCAAATTTGGTACGGGACAGAACCTTACAAATTCAAAAAGCTGAGTGAGCCACAAACAGGATAACCCCCCCCAAAAAAAAAAAAAAAAAAAACTACACCAAAATACTTCATAAGTAAACTGTAAACTAAAGATGGCAAAGTCACTTTGGAAGACAGTGCTGGCAGTTTCTTACAAAACTAAAAATATTCTTACCATACGATACGGCAATGACACTCCTCGGTTTTTATCCAAATGAGCTGAAAACTTCTCTGCAGAAAAACCTGTGCACAGATGTTTATAGCAGCTTTATTCATAATTGCTAAAACTTGGAAGCAACCAAGATGTCTTTCAGCAGGTGAATGGACCAACTGTGGTGCATCCACACAATGGAATATTATTCAGCACTAAACAAGAAATGAGCTATTAAGCCATGAAGAGACATAGAAGAACCTTAAGTGCATAGTAGTAAGTAAAAGAAGCCAATCTGAAAAGGCTACATACTACTTTGTAATTCCAACCATGTGACATTCGGAAAAAGGCAAAAGTATGGAGACAGTACAAAGACCAGTGGTTGCCAGGGGTTGGGGATAGTGGAATGAATAAATAGAACACAGAATTTCTAGGTCAGTGAAACTATTCCATATGATACTATAATGATGGATACATGTCATTATACATTTGTCAAAACCCACAGAATGTACACCACCAAGAGGGAACCCTTATGTAAACTGTGGACTTTGGGTGTGTCAGTGTAGGTCCACTGAGTGTAATAAACGTATCACTCTGGTGCAAGATATAAATAGTCGGGGACAGTTGGGGGGGGGGAGGTCAGCATTACATGGGAACTCTCTAATTTCTGCTCAATTTTGATGTGAACCTAAAAATGCTTCAAAAAATGATGTCTATTAAAAATATATTGAACTGAATGAAAATGAAAATACAACACATCAAAATGTGTGGGGCATTGCAAAAGTAGCGCTAAGAGAAAAACATGTAGCACTAAATACATAAATTAGGAAAGAAGAAAAGTCTCAAATCAATCATCTAAGCTCCCCTACAAGAATCTAGGAAAAAGCAAAATAAACCCAAATCAAGCATAAGGAAGGAAGTCATAAAACAACACAGGTCAATGAAGTTTAAAACATAAAAGTAATAGAGAAAAATCAATGAAACAAAGAGCTGGTACTTTGCAAAGATCAAGAAAATTGGGAAACCTCTGGCAAGACTGACAAAAAATAAGATGGAAGACATAAATTATTATCAGGAATAAAACAGGGGTTACCATTTTAGACCTTGTAGGCATCAAACAGGTAACAAAGGAATAGTACTATGAATAATTATACACAAATTTGACAACTTAGATGAAATAGATCAAATCTCAAACAATAAAAACTGTAACAACTTACCCAATATGATAGAGATGCTTTGAATAGCTCTGTAACTATTAAGGAAACTGAATCTGTAATTTAAAAACTCTCCCCAAAAGACATCTCCAGGCCCAGATGATTTCACTGGATAATTAACACCAATTCTACACAATCTCTTCCAGAAAAGAGAGAATTTATTTTATGAAGCTGATATGATACCAAACCAGATAAAGACAAAGCAAAAACAACGAAACAAAAAAATATATAGACCAATATCACTCATGAATACAGATATAAAGATCCTTAACAAAATATTAACAAATAAAATTCACCAATATGTAAAAAGAATTATACACCACAACCATGAGGCTTATTCTAGGGATGCAAGTCTGGTTCAATATTCAAAAACCTATCGATGTAATCTACCATATTAACAGACTAAAGACAAAAACTTACGTGATCATATCAATTGATGAAGAAAAATCACGACAAAATTCAACATTCATTCTTGATAAAAACTCTCAGAAAAAGTGGAATACATGAGAACTTCCTCAACCTGATAAAAACATCTACAAAAAACCTACAGCTAACATTATACTTAATGGTAAAAAACAGAATGGCTTCTCATTGAGAACAAGACAAGGATGTCCATTCTCACTGTTCTTATTCAACATACTTCCAGTCAATGCAATAAAGCAAGAAAAAGAAACAGAAAGCATACAAACCATAAATGAAGAAATATAAGTATTTTTATTTGATGACATGTTTACCTATGGATCCCCCCCCCAAAAAAAATCTACAAAGCTTCTTACAACTAAAAAGTGAGCTCAGCAAAGTCACAGGATAAAAGAAAAAAAAAAATACACAAGTCAATTGTATTTCTATATACCAACTCTATTCTGAACATTTGAACACCAAAATTTAAAATAGAATAAAATCACTTAAAAAGAGAAACAGATGCAAATCTAACAAAACATTAACAGGATTTGTATGCTGAAAACTATACAAGCCTGATGAAAGAATCAAAGAATACCTAATAAAATGGTGAGACATACCTAATTCATGGGTTAAAGACTCAACATAGTAAAAATGTCAATTCTTCCCAAATTGACATACAGATTTAATTCAATTCCTATCAAAATCTCAGCAATACTTTTGTAGACATAGAAAAGATGATTGTAAAATTTCTATAGAAAGACAATAAAACTAGAACAGCTAAAACAATTTGAAAAAGAACAAAAGTTGGGGGACTCAGTCTACCCTATTTCAAGACTTCATATATAGCTGCAGTAATCAAGACTGTGTGGTATAGGTAGAGGTATAGACACGTCAATCAGTGGAACAAAATAAAGAACCCAGAAAGAGACTTACACAAATATGCCAAACTAATTTTTGACAGAAATGCAAAAGAAATTAAAAAGAGGAAGGACAGCCTTTCCAACAAATGTGCCTGAAGCGATCAGAATCCAGAGGCAAAAAATTGAACCAAAGCCTCTCACCTCATAAAAAAATGAACGCAGTATGGATCATGGTCTTAAATGTAAAATGTAAAACTACAAAACTTTTGGAAAATGAATAAGAGAAAATCTTTGAGATCTAGTGCTAGGTAAAGTGTTCTTAGACTTGACATCGAAAGCACAATCAATAAAAGGAAAAACTGATACATTGTACTTTATCAAAATTAAAAACTTTTTCTCTGCAAAAGACCTGTTAGGAGGATGAAAAGATAAGCTACAGACAAGGAGAACATTATTTGTAAACCACGTATCTGATGAAGAACTAATATCTAGAATATGTAAAGAATTCTCAAACCTCAACAGTAAAAAAAAAAATCCAAGTAGAACACAAGCAAAAGACAAGAAAGGGCATCTCGCCAATGATATGCAGAAAGAAAATAGCACATGAAAAGACATTCAATATCATTAGCCATCAGGGAAACGTAAATTAAAACCATGAGACACCACTACACATTTACTAGAATGGCTAATATAAAAAATAGTGACAACATCAAATGCTGGTGAGGATGCAGAGAAACTGGATCCCTCATACATTGTGGGTGAGAATGCAAAATGGTACATTCACTCTGGAAAACAGTTTGGCAGTTTCATTAAAAGTAAATATACGAATACCAATTGCATGCCTGGGTATTTATCCCAGAGAAATATAGACTTGTGCTTACACAAAACCTTTACACTAATGTTTACAGCATCTTTATTCATAACAGTAAAAAACCAGAAACAACCCAGATGTCCTTCAAAGAGTGAATGGTTAAACAAACTGTGGTGTATCTATGTCATGGAATACTATTCAGCAATAAAAATGAACAAACTAGTAACATAAGCAATAAACTGGATGAAAATCCAGAGAATTATGCTGAGTTTATAAAAAGTCAATCCCAGAAGATCATGTATTGTTTGATTCCATTTATATACATTCCTAAAATGACAAAGTTTTAGATATGAAGGACAGACTAGTGGTTGCCAATGGGATAAGAAGGGGGCAGGGATGGGAGGGAAGTAGGCGTGGCTATAAAAAGGAATCATCAGGGACCTTCCTGGTGATGGAGTTTTTCTGTATCTTAACTCTACCAATGTCAACAGGCTGATTTTGTACTCGAGTTGTAAAACGTTAACACTGGGGGGAACTGGGTAGTGAGGACAGGGGATCTCTCTGGGATTTCTTACAACTGCATGAAAACTACAGTTATCTATAAATGATGAATCCTAGTCAAGGTGGTGGAATAGATAAACGTTGTGCTTGTCTCCTCCCATGACCACATGAAAATTACAACTAAATTATAGAACAATCAATCTCGAGAACCACCCAAAGGCTAGATGAACAGAAGTCCTATAACTAAGAACATATAGAAGCCACCTCAAAACTGTAGGAGAGTGGAGACATGAAATGGGCTGGCCCCACACTCAAGTATGGCAGTTGAGAATTGGGAGGGGTATTTTGGCTGCAGAGGTCCCCCGTGAAGAGCAAAAGGTCCCAACTCCACACCAAGCTCTGCAGCCCGGAGCACCAATGTTAGGAAGAGGCGTCCCCACAACATCTGGCTGTGAAAATCAACAGGGATTCCATCCGTCCGGGGGAGACAGAAGGAGGCTAGAAACCCAGGTATCCTCTCAAAGGGCCCACTCTCACTGCCCAGCACTCACCATGGGCTCCAGAAGAGGGACAGTGGCTCAGAGTGCCAGACATACAGGGAGAGACAGTTGCGTGGCTTCAGGGTGAGGGCTGGAGGGAAAGCCTCCAACGTCCCTATATTGAGCCCTCCTCTCGTGTGGCCAATGGGAGGACACCATTGTTCCTGCTAAGCTCTCCTCTACATGGCCAAATCTGAATTTCTCACTCTACCTGATGACTCCCTGGGATCTGCCTGATTGAACACACCCACCACCGGAGGCTGTTTCAGTGGTCAGGCAGCTGGTGTTGGCCCATGCTGCAGTCTTTCTTGGACAACTTTCGGGGGTTCACAGGCCCCAGGTAAGCGGTGGCTGGCCTTGGTGGGCTATGAGCCTTTTGCAGAGTAGCCTCAGGTTCAGAACTGGTGTCAAATTTGAATCAGTATTAACCCAGTGAACACCACTCACCCCATGCTGGTGACTCCCTGAGACCCTGCTCCACCCAACTCCCATACCACCAGAGGCTCTTTCAGTGGCTGAGTCTGATGGATAGCTGACAGGTGACAGCAGGCCTTGGGGTGCCCTGAGACTTTTGCTGAGCTGCCCCAGGCCCGGTACTGGTGATGGCTGGCCTCAGTGCATAGCACAGCGGCTTCCACACACCTCTAGGACTTTAAGAAAATACGACGAACAATTACATGGCAACAAACTCGACAGCCTGGAAGAAATGAATAAATTCCTAGGAAAATACAATCTTCTAAGACTGAATCAAGAAGAAACAGAAAATATGAACAGACTGATTACTATTAATGAAATTGAATCAGTAATCTAAAAACTCCCAGCAAACAAAAGTCCTGGACCAGAAGGCTTCACAGGTGGATTTTACCAAACATTCAAATAAGAATAAACACTTATCCTTCTCAAATAATTCCAAAAAATTCAAAAGGGTCAAAGATTCCCAAACTCATTTTATGAGGCCACCATTACCCTGATTCCAACGCCAAACAAAGACATTAGAAACAAAGAATATTATAGGCCAATATTGCTGATGAACACTGATGCAAAAATCCTCAACAAAATATTAGCAAACCAAATTCAGCAATACATTAAAAAGATCAGGCACCGTGATCAAGTGGGATTTATGCCTGGAATGCAAGGTTGGTTCAATACCTGCAAATCAATAAACATGATACATTACATAAACAAAATGAAGGATAAAAATAATATAATCATATTAATAGATACAGAAAAAATTTGACAAAATCCAGCATCATCCATTTATGATTAAAAAAAAAAACTCTCAGCAAAGTGGGGATAGAGGGAAGATACTATAACATAATAAAGGCTATATATGACAAACCCACAGCTAATATCACACTCAACAGTTAAAAGCTAAAAGTGTTTTCCTTAAAATCAGGAACAAGCCAAGATTGTCCACCATCACCACTTTTATACATAATAGTACGGGAAGTCCTAGCTGCAGCAATCAGACAAAGAAAAAGAAATAAAAGGCACCCAAATTGGAAAGGAAGAAGTAAAACTGTCATTATTTGCAAATGACATGATACTTCATAAAGAGAACCCCAAATATTCTACAAAAAAACTATTAGAACTGATAAACGAATTTAGTAAAGTAGCAGGATATAAACTTAGTATTCAGAAATTGGTTGCATTTCTATGCATCAATAATGAATTATCAGAAGAAAAATTAAAAAAACAATCCCATTCACAATTGAATAAAAAAAAATATCTAGAAATAAATTTAACAAAAGAGGTAAAAGACTTGTCTTGGAAAATTACAAAAGATTGAGGAAAGAAACCGAAGAAGTTACAAATAAATGGAAGCATATACTGTGTTCATGGATAGGAAGAATTAACATCATTAAAATGTCCATACTACCCAAAGCAATCTATAGATTCAGTACAATCAAAATATCAATGGCATTTTTCACGGAATGTGAACAAATAATACTAAATTTATATGGAACCATAAAAGAGCCCCAAAAGCCACAGCAATCTTGAGAAAGAAGAACAAAGTTGGAGGTATCATAATACCTGATATCAAACTATACTACAAGGCTATAGTTATCAACACAGCATGGTACTGGCATAAAAAGAAACACATAAATCAATGGAACAGAATAGAGAGCCCAGAAATAAACCCATGCCTATATGATCAATTAATCTATGACAAAGAAGGCAAAAATGTACAATGGGGTCAAGACAGTCTATTCAATAAATGGTGCTGGGAAAATAGGACAGATAAATGCAAAAAAAAAACAAAGAAACTAGATCACCTTCTTACACCATAAACAAGAATAAACTCAAAGTGGATTAAAGACTTAAATGTAAGACTTGAACTCATAAAACTCCTAGAAGAAAAAAGGCAATAAACTCTCTGACATTCTTCTTAGTAATATTTTTCCTGACATGTCGCCTTGGGCAAAGGAAACAAAAGGCACAATAAACAAATGGAACTACATGAAACTAAAAAGTTTTTGCACGGCAATGAAAACCATCAACAAAATGAAAAGATATCTTATTGAATGGGAGAAGATATTCACTAGTGATACATCCAATAAGGGCTTAATATCCAAAATTTATAAAGAACTCATACAACTCAACACCAAATAACTAACAATCCAATTAATAAATGGGCAGAGAATCTGAATGGACATTTCTCCAAAGAGGACATACAGATGGCCAACAGACATACGAAAAGATGTTCAACGTTATTAATCATCAAAGAAATGCAAATTACAACCACAATTGAGATATCACCTCACACTTGTCAAAATGGCCACCATCAATAAATCAACAAACAAGTGTTGGTGAGGATGTGGAAAAAAGGGGACCCTCATGCACTGTTAGCAGGATTGCAAATTGATGCAGCCACTATGGAAAACAGTATGGAAGTTCCTCAAAAACTTAAAAATAGAATTACTGTCTGACCCAGCTATCCCACTTCTGAGTATTTATCCAAAGAAATCCCAAACACTAATTCTAAAAGATATATGCACCCCTATGTTCATTACAGCATTATTTACAATAGCCAAGATATGGGAGCAACCTAAGTGCCCGTCAACAGATGACTGGATAAAGAAGACGTGGTACATATACATAATGGGATACTACTTGGCCATAAAAAAGAATGAAGTCTTACCATTTATAACAACATGGATGGACCTGGAAGGTATCATGCTCAGTGAAATAAGTCAGACAGAGAAAGACAAATACTGTATGACGTCATTTATATGTGGAATCTAAACAACAAGATACACGAACAAGCAAAACTGAAACAGACACATAGGTACAAGGAACAAACTGATGGTTGCCAGATGGGAGGAGGGTTGGGGGGGCAGAATGAAAAAGGTGAAGGGATTAAGAAGTACAAATTGGTAGTAACGCGATAGTCACAGGGATGTAAGTAAAACATAGGGCATACAGTCAATAACTATGTATGCTATATGTAGTAATAACTGTATAGTGCCAGGTGGGTACTAGACTAGTTGGGTGGATCACTTCACAAATTATATAAATGTCTAACCACTGTGAGCTGTACCTGAAACTAATATAATACTGATTGTAAACTGTAATTGAAAATTTAAAAAAGGGGGGAAAAGGTGAAAGGGAGTAAGGGGCTCAAATTTCCAGGTATAAGACAAGTAAGTCACGGGGATGTAATGTGCAGCATAGGGAATATAGTCAGTAATATTGTGATAACATTGTACGGCGCTGGATGGTTGCTGGACTTACGGTGATCACTTCTTTAGGTGTATAAATGTTGAATAACTACGGTGTGTGCCTGAAAACTAATATATTAGCTATATATTAATATATTAAAATATATTAGCTATATATTTTAATAAAAACCTTAAAAAACAAACAAAAAACCCACAAGGTTAATTTTCCAGAAAAAAAATTCCAATCATGACCCATTAGATTTTCGTGTTTAAAAAAAAAGTTAATCAAACTGAATCTACTTCAAATCTGTTCTGGCACCTAAGAGAACTACTGCTTCCAAGAGTCTTCTCCTTGCTATACTATGGTTAGCAGCCCAAAGGTTACAGGTTTCTGAGTTAAGCTTAAGAGCTGCAAACATTTGTGAGAAACACACCTAGCATCTTGGAAATATCTGCCAAAACAAATTTGCCTACAGAAATCTCATCAAGGGAAATGTACTAGCTTACAAAATAAGTAATCATTTAGCTAGAGCTGATATATTCTTGTTCACATTGCATATTAATTGAGGGTTTTTTTGTTTTATTATTGTTCAATTCCTTTAAATTATTTATATCTCTCAAACAGCTATGGGGAATTTCTTTTCTATTTTAGTTTTTAAAAATTCATCTGCAAAACACGAGTATATTTTCATTAATATTTAAACAATAAGGCAAAACTCCCTCGCTTCTCATCCCAGCCTTCTTTCCAGAGAAAATCATTTTTGTCAGTTTGAAGTATTTCATTCTAGATTGCTTTTTGTGTATTTCTAGACACATGTACAGTTTTGCGTGTTTTTGTTTTTACAAAGATAAAATCACGTTGTTTTTACTGTTTTTCAAATTCCTTTTCCCCCCTTTAAAATATCTCGGAAATTTATATGTCAGTATGTTTCAGTCTGATTTAACTTGTTCTTTTCAATTGCCTTGCAGTACTCTCTGGACCTGATGTACCACAGTCTGTTTGCCTGCTGACACTTAAGGAAGGTTCCAATTTTTGCTACTGCAAGCAATGTAGCTGTCAGTGAAAATCCTTGTATAATTTCTCTGAGCACATATGAGGATATTTCTCTAGGAGAGAAACCCAGCAGTAGAACTTGGCTTTGTAGGTATGGCCACCATTGCCGATTGGCTGATTCACCACCTATTTCCATTCATTTTCAATCATCTCCTCTCCTCCTCCCATAACAAAGGCTAAAAAAAAGCTGGAAACTGGTTTTGCTTCCAGCTAGGGGTGGCCATGTGACCCAGTTCTAGCCAAGTAAACATCAGCAAAAGTATGATGAGTGGTCCCTAGGAATGTTTCTGCTCTCTAGGTAAAAGGGATAGACACGACTGGCACTGTCCCTTTTTCCTGCCCTGAAGGTGGCTGTGGTATTTGGAGGGGTGGCAGCCATGTTACATGAAGGAAAGCCAAGAGAATCACGGTGATGTCAGCCCTGACATTAGTGAGTTGCTGAACCAAAGCCAGCAGTAGCCACCTCTAGATTGTTATGTGAGAAGAATAAACTCCTATTAGTATAAGCTGCAGGAGAAGCCTGGTTTTCTGTTACTTGTAGCTAAATGATTCTGTTCTAAATTACTCTCTAAAAAGTCTGTACTCACTTTATTCTCTCATGAAAGTCTTTAAGAGTATCCATTTCCCAAAACTTTTATTTACTTTGGATGCTGTCAATCATTTAGATGTTTAATCAAGCTGAGGCATGAACATGTTTCATGTGAAGTAGAGCATCACGTCATACATTTATTGGACATTTGGATTTCCTCTTCTATGACTTTCTCATTCATATCACTCGACCACTTTCTACTGTACTGTTTGACTTTTTCTTATTGATTTGTAAGAGTCAATTTCCAGATAGCAAAGCAGACTGAATTAAACTCATGGGAAAATTTGTCTCTGCATCTTTATACCATCAATCAAATCAAACACAATAAGAAATAAATCTTCCATGACAGGCCAGGGTGACAGTGACAGTCATCTCTGAGAGGTGCACCACCGCGTGGCAATGTGTCAATAAGTAATTCAACTCGTGGGAAACACTATAGCTCCTGCTTAGCACTTCGTTTGCAAATCTACACCTAAAGCATGGCTGATGGGACAGTGACACACCAGTGAACCTGGCAGACTTCGTAACACATATCATCTCAATTAACCCTCATGTGAAACCCAAGAGGTAGTCGTTACTATTCCTATTTTACAGAATAAATGATGAAAGCAAACTTTTAAAACCAATAGTTTCCTTCCTACCACAAAAACTTACAACATTCCAGGCCCCATATTTAAAAACAAAATGTGAGGAGGGTAAAGGGGAATCAAATATATGGTGATGGAAAGAGAACTGACTCTGGGTGTCACCCACAATGGGATTTTTAGATGATGTAATACAGAATTGTACACCTGAAATCTATGTAATTTTACTAGCAATTGTCACCCCCATAAACTTTAATTAAAAAAAAAATAAGTGTTTACCCAAAACTAAACTTATGTAAAACATATTGTGCTTATCTAAATACATCGACATGCTTAAGCTAGAAGCATTGCTAAACCTGTTTAGTGGTTTATGAATCTGAAGAAGCTGTTCCAAAGTTTGGCTCCAAAATTTGTTGCCTCACTGTAGTTAAAATTATTTTCATTTTTTAAAGTGAAAAAACTAAATCGAATAGGACTTGAATGGTTCAGCAAGAAGCTACTAGCTAGCTACCACACCCCAAAGCAAGGAAGTAAAGAATTCCTCTAATCAGTTAACAATCAACCAGTCTGACACTAGAAAGCAAACAAAATAAACTGTTAAAGACGATAAAAGATTGTGGTGAAAAGCAACATAAACAAGTAGCATAGAACGGTGCACCATCCTAAGTATTTGTACATGGTTTGGATTTTGGATAGCTTGACTGACTACTTTAAAAAGCCTAGCAGCCAGAGGAAAAGAGAAAACTGGGGAGGATCCTACTCCTGGAGTCAGGTGGGGGGCAGCAGAAGGGCTGAGGCCCTGACAAATATTTTCTTGCTTTATATGCCACCCCTCTCCTCACAGAGCTGAGGATTCTCTCTCTGGCAAAGCATCACACAAAGCACTGGATTCACGGTGGGTGACAGCGCAGGCATCAAACCTCCCTGATGCTTTCTACTAAACCCTCCCAGAGCGGGCGCCCCCAGCCCAGAGCCTGCGGGCCAGGGCCCCAAGAACTGACAGCCCTAAAGCAGAAAGACAAGACCACCTAGGTGCTGACTGCTGGGGCCCCAGGTTGACATGGAGGTTTACTTGAAACACCCACTTGTACAATTTTTAAAAAAGACTTCCCTCATTTAAAACAAATCCAGCGCACAGATGGGGGTGGGGCAGGAGCAACTTTAGCTTCTTCACTTCTCCAGTTTCTCCTGTTTGTGTAACATGGTTATGTCCCCTCCACCAACTTGTTGAATTTTTAGCCAGTTTGTAAGGCACAGAAAAAAATGCCTGGGAGAGTTTGAATTCTCATCTTACATAAAAGAAAACAAGTCTGCAGACAATGTTTACCGTCTACAAAAGCGCAAACGGGTTGACACATCTCTAATGTGAGGGCACCTCTGGGGCTTTTCTTGCATTTTCCTGGTGGGCTTGCCCAGTGGTCCCTGCTTGGAGAGAGGCAGTGGAGTGTTCTCCTACCCCCAACCCCTTCCTCAGAAGGGCTGCACACCTCACCCACTGGCACAGCAAGGGTGGTAACACATGGAAAGAAATCTTGACTCTTTCCCAAACTGAGTTGTAGCCAGGCCAAGAAAGGAGAGGGGTCGCAGTGGGCTGTTCCTAACCTCTGTCCAGGTATTTGCTGGGCGCGTAGCAGGAAGAGTCAGGCGAGCTTTAGTCACCAGAACAAAACAAGCCAGATCCCATGGCCCTTCTAAAGGGTGTCCAAGCCCCAGGACAGCTCACTAGAGGGTCAGTAAGCAGGGCACGTGAGAGAGGGGGGCACCAAGTCTCAGGGAGGGGCAAAGACAAAAAAAAAAAAGAGGAAGCAGAAAAACAGAAGAGGGTGATGGGGTAAAATGTGCTCCAATCAAACCAGGCGCTGCAGCACAGCGCTGGATCTCTGGGAAGGGACACACCTGGCACCCTGAGCCTGTTGGAGCCAGGCACTCAATGGGCCCCGGGAGAACCAGGCCTTGCAGGTGCTCCCAACAGACTGGTGTCACTGAGACTGCAAAGAGCCAAGAAGGGAGGTGACTTAGCCTTGCCTCCCCCCACCCACACTTGCACAACCAACTAAACATACCCAGGCACACAGCTTCACTGTCTAGTGCACACATCTGCACACACAGGCTCATGATCAGGCACACAGGCACACACACACCCTCCCAGGAGATGGATACAACATATTCAACCTGCCAGTTGGGTGGTGTAGGCACACAATCTCTCTCTCACACACACACAACACACTCCATCAGGAATGAACACACATACCACATCTCTGCAGGCTCACGCTCATGCACACAAAGGTCTCACACACTCCACAATCTCTCAAGTACAAATAAACCTCTACATAAAATACAGACACAAACGCACAGCCTCGTTAGGAAAACATGCACTCACAACCTGTTAGATGCACGCACACCCTTACAATCTCTCAGTTGAAGAGTGCACACACACTCATAATCCATCACGCACAGCCACACACCTCTGTTGAGTGCACACACACCCTTACAACCTGTCTCGTGCACACACAAAACCTACCAGGGCACACGCACTCACAACCTGCCAGGAACACACATCCGCTCACAACTTCTCTGTTGGCGTAAGTGCAAACACAAACTCACAGCCGGCCTGGGTCACCCCACACACTCACAACCTGCTGCTGAGATGCACACACAGTCTCACACGCGCTCCACCGGCGCAGGCAAGCTCAGTCTATTTCCGCCCGCACACGCACAGCCTCCCCTGCGGGCGCACCCCACAGCCCTGCACCCTCGCGGCCGGGCGCACCCCTCCCCCAGGCCGTGCCAGCGCCGGGCAGCAAACTCCGCCGCTGTGGGCTGTGCACACGCGACCGACCCGCAGCGGTCCGGCCCGCCCGCGCCCCTCCTCACCTTTCTCGCCCGCGCCCAGCGCCCGACCCTCGTCCTCCTTGGGGTTGGTCACCTGGGTGATGATGGCTGGGCCGTCCATGGGTGCGCGGCGCGGCGGCCGCCCGCCGGCCCGGCCCCCCGCCAGCCAGGCGCGCGGCGCTGAGGGCGCGCGGGGCCGCGGGCCGGGGGGCGCTCGCCGCCGCCGCCGCCGCCGCCGCCGCCTGGGCGCGCCCGCCGCCCAGCCCCACGCTCTGGGAGAGGCGGCCCGGGCCCCCGCCCCAGCTCCCGCCGCCGCCGCCGCTGCCGCCGCTGGGCTCGAGCGGCCGCCGCCTCGTCACCATGAACCCCGGAGCCGCGCCCGGGAGAGCCGCGCACGGGGAGGCGGAGTGGGAGGCCCGGCGCCGCGGGAAGCGGGAGCGGGCGAGGGGGAAGGAGCGAGCGCGGAGCGAGGGCGGGAGGGCGGGAGAGAGGGAGAGAGGGAGGGAAAGAGGGAGGGAGCGAAGGAAAGAAGGAAGGCGGGCGGGTGGGTGTGTCCCGGCCCGGGGACCGGCCTCCGCAGCCGCCGCCAGCGCTGCCGGCCAGCCCCGGGGGGGAGAGGGGTGCGGGGTGAGGAGGAGGAGGTGAGTGTGGGGCGGGAGGCCGTGCGCGCGGGGGTCCTGGGAAGATGAGTGGGGTGCAAGGCTTGGAGTGTAGGGGATCCCAGAGGGGATCTCGTGGTAGATGTGAAGGGCCTGGGGTGTGAGGGATATAGGGAGGAGTGTGGCAGAGGAGTCGGGTGAGGGGCGTGGGGGCATAAGCAGGGCTCTCGGGTGTGTGGCAGGATTCGGGGGCGTGTGGGGTGTCGGGCCCGGGGGTTGAGGAGGGATCGCATGGCTGCGGGAGTGAGGCTGGGCCCTGAGGAAGGATGTTTACCTGGAGGAGGCAGGAGGAGTATGGGGTAGAGTGTAGGGTGGAAGGAGGGTCCCGTGAGGGTGTCTTGGGGGAGATGCTGGGTGAGGGGAGTCCCGCTGCGGGAACCTAGGAGCCGGAATGTCGGCGCGGAGGGCGCCGGTGTGCGGAGGTAGAGGCTGATAAGGAGTGGTGGTTCCTGACACTGAGGCGGTCCAAGGAGGGTTCCCGGGCGCTGGTGTGAGAAGAACCCGGGGGTGCGGGGACGGTTCGGAGGGACCCTAGAGTGCGCTGGGCGGCTGAGGGGCCCGGGGTTGAGATGCCCAGAAATGAGCGGGGGTCAGGCGGGGGCGTTTGCGGACAGGGCTGAAGGCTCCAGGAGTGGGGTGCCGGCAGAACCCCAGGCAGATCAGCTTTGGGTCCGAGAGCCCGCGTGCCGGGTCCTCGAGGACCAACCTCCTGGCACGTGGGGGTGTCACCATCGAGGGGGGCCTGGGCAATGGGCATTTCCGGGTGCTCTGCAATAAGGGGGCCGGGGGCGCCGGTTTAGGGCTGAAGGGGCCTGTGGCGGGCCGAACTGGGGACGGACTGTGCTTCTGAAGAGCCGCCAGCCACAGTCAGGCCTGGGGCGACGGCCAGAGCGCGAGCATGATGGGAAAGTGTACCCTTAGCCTTGGAGAATCAAAGCCCTTTCGCCCCCGCGCCTCCGCGTTCCAACTTGGAAGTTACACCCGCAGCCTCGTAAATCAGGGGGCGGGGCAAGCGGCGCTGGAGGACGGGTCTGGGGGCGGGTCGGGGGCACTCGCGCGCGCTCTCCACCAATCAGGAGGACTTGGAAGGGCCTGCGGAGCGTGACGTGGTGGGCAAGGTTGAGTGGGCGGACTGTGGCGCGGAGAGCCCTGCCTCGCGGCGCTGTGTTGCGCGCGCATTTCAGGCCTTGTGGGCGCGTCCACCCTCGTTGTGCCTTAAAGGAGACGAGGCTGATGGGACCTTTCTCGCTTGTCCACATACCTTGGAACCTGGAGCTGGTTGCAGCCAGGTCGAGTGCTCACGGGGGAACCAGCTAGCACCTCCCAAAATTTAAAGTACAGTTTTGGAAGCGTCTCCGGCGAGGGGCGGCCCACAGACCTGGCTGGTATCCGCAGTAGGTAGAGCCCAGTGAGGGTCCAATGTGGATGACAGCCCTGGGACAGGGCTCCTGTGGCCTAGGCAGGTGGGAGAGCACTTCAGGGGAGTAGCTATAAAAGGTAGTTAGGCAAGCAATGGGTGTTTTGCCTCCAAATCCAGACCTCAAGTGACATCCTGGCTCTGTGAGTCTAGGTGGGTCTTGCTGTCATCTGTCTTCTAAGGGCATCTTTGGAACCCCAGTGAATTGCCTGGGGCAGCTGAGCCATGAAGGTTGAAGTGACGTGCCCCTTTGGTTAGGAAGGCAAGCCCTAGTTTAGTCTAGGCTCCAGGACGTGCCCTGCCTAATTCTCCCCAGTACAGACCAGATGAGGGACCCTTGGACCTAGGACTTCCCTTGTCCCTACTTCTAATGCTCTTCACATTTGTTATGAGCATATAGCTGGCCTAGAGCCTAGTGAATTAAAAATGTTCTCGGAATTTCATTTTAAACAACTACTGAATTCTAAGGGGTCAGGAAGGGATTTGACAGAGCTAGTTGTGTGGGGGGAGATATAGTTCCTCATATAGTTTTTAGTACATGACGTTTGACAATTTAAGTTCGAGAACTCATCCTAGAAAAAGTACCACATACGTCATTGCTGAATATCACTATGGTCGCCTTGGAAGTATACCTCTTGGGAAGCTATGCACCAACGCCAGCGCCTAGTCCACCCTCCAAAGCAATTTTGGAACTCTTTTTCTGGAATGGCCATCAGAGCTGTCGTCGTATTACCCTTGATGTCCTGAATGTCAGCAAAATGTCTTCCTTTCAATATTTCTTTTATCTTCAGTAAAGAAAGAAGTCATTGGGGGCCAGATCAGATGAATAGGGAGGGTGTCCCAATACAGTTATTTGTTTCCTGGCTAAAAACTCCCGCACAGACAGTGCCCTGTGAGCTGGTGCATTGTCGTGATGCCAGGGACATGACTTTTTGGTGGAAAGTTCAGGTCGTCTAATTTTTCATGCAGCCTTTTCAGCACTGCCAAATAGTAAATTTGGTTACGTGTTTGTCCAATTGGTACAAATTCATAATGCATAATCCCTCTGATATCAAAAAAGGTTAGTAACATCGTTGCAACAAGTTCTCAAACTTGATTGTCAGACCTCATATAACCACAGAGATCAGCATCCCTGCTGCCTGGCTGCTAAAGTATCCCATTAGCCAGGGTGATGGGAGCATTTGGACTCTGATCCACATGCCTGAGGCCTGATTGCTCTTGGGTGGGGGACTTTCAGAGGTTCTGCTCACTTAGCTGAGACTGGGATGGAGCTCAGAGCCCGGTACAAGGCTAAAAGAAATGGTTTTCATATATAGAGGTTCTCCTGTCTGGTCTTTCCTGTAATAATGACTCCCCAGGGCTCTCTAATAACAATTTTCCCTTACTTGCATCCTCTGCCATCCTCAACTTCCTGAGATCACCTCCAAAATAAACCTACTTTCACCCAAGTGTTTGTCTCAAGCTCAAGGAATAAAACAGCTCGTTATCTTTGAAGTCCTTTTCCCCTCCATATTCTTGTCATTTAAAATTTCAATTTATTATTTATTTCATAAATATTAATAGAAATCAAAAGAAAAAATTCACCCACAGCTCTATAACCCTCCTTTAATCAATCTATTTTCCTCTGTTTCTCCCTGACCTTGCCCATATGTTGACATAATTTTTATGTAACTATAAAAAAAATGGTTAAAATGAAAAGGTGAGCATTTTTCCAAGTAGTGACAATAATCATTGTAACTACTATTTTAAATGCTTGCATAATACCTCACTGAATGAGTCTTAGATAAGACAGTATCTTAGATTTACAGATGAAAGAAAGATTCAAGAATTGCTGCTAGGACAACTGATTAGCCATGAGGAGAAAATATATATTTGCCTCAATCCTTACAGCATATCAAGATGGATCAAATAATTAAATGTACAAAATTCACAAAAAATAAGTGAATGTACCAGAACAAATACGGGTAAATGCTTTTTCAATCTTGGAAGGGAAAGACCTGACAAAACTCCAGAAATTACAAAGGATAAGATTGATAAATTTGAGTGCATTTGTTCATGCAACATTTGAGTGCCCACTGTGTGCTAGTTTCTATTCTAAACAAAGGATCTGTCTGAAACAGCATTAGAGACTGGGCTGTAATACTCTCATGTCAGTTATAGCTAAGGGCTGTCCTGGGGGCCTTGCCTTAAGCCCCCCAGGTACTTTGGGATCCCTGGGAATGAAAGCAGTGCAGTCCCAGTGGCCCAAGGACAGGTGCTGACCACTGGAGGCCAAAGCACATCAAGCCCCACAGGGGACTGCCAGAAACAGTAAAAAGGGATCTAAGGGGATCTGGACAGAGCACCAAAATGTTGGCAGAGTCACGTTTCCCAAGCTCTTATCAGGTAGTGTCCTTGTACCACATGCACTATTTAATGTTTTCTTTAAATAAACTTTTATTTAAATAGGGTTCTTTAAATAAAAAATTAGTGGAATATATATATATATATATATATATATATATATATATATATATATATATATATAGACAAGTGGAAAATGTAGGAAGACCATAATCCTAAAAAGGAAGAGTTGTACAGAACGAGGGGGCAGAACCTGGGATACTAAGGGCAGGGGGACATGGGACTAGGGCTGGCAAGCCTGGTCCTGAGTGTCCTGAGGGTCCAAGGACAGGAGCAGGTAGGAAGATGAGCAGTATTGGTGTGGGCAGTCTGGCCTGGAGTCTCTGGTAGAGACCTGGAGTATAGTTCCAGTGTGGCCGGGGACAACTGGACTGGAAGATGGGGGCAGAGTAGCAAGACTACTCTGAGGGTGAGGGAAACGCGGCCCTTGACGAAGTAACACTGGGTGTTGAGACCAAAGTGAGGTGGTGATTTGAGGAAAGAGGAACTGGGGAGGGGGCTGTACAGAATGAGTGTCCCAGGTAGAAGGAACAGTAGCATGTTTCCAGGCTTAGAGGAAAGGGAGAGCATGCGCAGGAAAAGTCCACAATGCCTGGAATGTCAGGCTTTGGTGATGTGGGCTCACATCAAGCAAAGCCTTGTAACTCAGGAAAGGGATCTGGGCTTTACTCTGGGGGCTGTGGGAATGACATATTCAGATATGTGTTTGGAAAGTTTCTACTGACTAACACATTGGGCAGGGGCAGTGCAAGAGGCAGGGACCCCCACAGAAGATGTTGCATTAATCCAGAAAGGAGAATGGTGATATTCTCTGGGCTTGCCCTTCCCCTGCCCTGCTCTCCATCTCTGAATCTCTGCCCTGCTTTTCTGTGTCTGTCTTTCTCTGATTCCAGCTGCCTGTGCTTCTGGCTCAATCTTCAGGCCGGTAAATCTCTTGGTGGAAAAGGAGTGGAAGTTGGATCTGGCAGAGATT
Organism: Rhinolophus sinicus; assembly: GCF_057876585.1. Lineage (NCBI taxonomy): Eukaryota > Metazoa > Chordata > Mammalia > Chiroptera > Rhinolophidae > Rhinolophus > Rhinolophus sinicus. Next base: position 14,090,353 of record NC_142505.1, read on the forward strand.
CCTGGTGGTCAATCAAGTGGATATAAACCTGAAACCCTCCCACAAGTCTCTCAGGGTCACCTTGGGACCTCCATGAGGTTTCTCCAGGCAGTCGTCCCTCTCTTACTGTGAACCAGGCATAGTCTGCAATCAGGTCCCAAAAGGCCTGCTCTAGCCTGGGCAGGACAAGCCATGCCCACAGAGGTCCTTTTATTTATTCTCCAGGTACGTATTGGGTGCCTTCAGTGTGCCAGGCTCGGGCCACGTGCAGTAGACAAAGCACCCTCAAAGGGCTCACAGCCTAATGGAGGAGGCAGAGGAATAACCAGGGTGGCACAGAGCAGAACTGACTGATTCTGGCAGACAGTCTAGGGAGTCCTCACAGAGGAGACGATGCTAACAGAGTCATTTTCAGAGCCCTTGTTTTCCCGAGTAAGAGGACTGTTCCATCCATCGTGTCCACAGAGAAGGCTGCATCTGAGGAGCAGTAGGACATCATGATGGAGGGAGTGGCTGGGGTCTTGAAGGCCAGGTTGAGTTCGGACTTTAACCTGTGGGTAATCTGGAACCATTGATACTTCTTGAGCAAGGGACCGGAAACCATTTAAAAAACTAGTCAGATCTGTAGGTTGAAGTGAAAAAGAACTGCCACCAGCTTAAGCAACAATGGGGACTACGGTATATCGGCTCATGGAACCAGACCAGGGTTACAGGCCTGGGCAGGAGTGGTCTGGGAGCAGTGTCTCTCAAGCGAGGAGGTGGAGGTCCCTAGGGGGAGGCTCTGAACTCCAGCTGCCCCTCCCCATGACCTGGAAGACCAAGGTGTGAGGCAAGCCAGTGGCTTCCTTAAGTCCCAAGACACCTTTGTCCTCCCCACTCAGTTGCCCCAGGACATCATCTGTAAGGGACAGCCCGTCCTTTTGCCCTCCACACTTGCTCCCATGACATGCCAATTCTTCCCAGGAGCCCCTCTCCCATCACATATGGATTCCTCCAACCAAAAGCTTATGTACACTGACACCTGGCGCTTCCTCGCCATCTTTTCCGTCTGCCCGCAGCCCCAGGGATGCTTTCCATCTGTTCCCACGTGGGACCTATACAAAACACTAGTCCCACCTACAGACACTTCACTCCCAAGAATAAGGCCCCCTAATGGGCCAGTGGTCTAGTAGGTATAGCCCGCCCCCTGGTGGCCCCCATGTTGTGAGGTCCTTTTCATGTGCCCAGCTGGATACGGAACCTGGTCTCTCTCCCTGCAGGTTCCCTGGGGTATCCTATAGCCAGAGTGGGCTCAGCTGCGTCCCCGCTTCACCTAGCTGTTGGATTTGCACTTCTGTTCCGCTTTCCCAAGGATATTATCAGAAAAGCCCTCCGGAATGTGAAGGCCTGTGTGCTTATATGGAGGGGTGGAGAGCAGGGGAGTTGGAGTGAGGTGCCCCACTTGGCAGCTAGTGTTGGAGTAGGGAGTGAAATGGCAGAGTGGCTGCCGACTGATGGTGATGAAGAAAAGGGCAGTCAGCCAGAGATCCTGAGCAGAGACAAAAGGGCACCTGGCCTAAAGTTGGTGGTTAGGAAGTGTTTGGCAAATTCAAGAGCAAGTCAGAGGCTGGCCTGAGAGAGACTCTGGGGCCTTGAGGCTGAGATGTTGCATCCTTAAGTTACCCAGAAATCCAAGAAGCCTTCCTGGAGGAGGACACCCCAGTCATTTCTCCTCTACCTCCAAAATTCCAGGCCTGTTCTACATAGAACTTGAAATGAGGGGACACATCCCTCTGCTCAGGTCTTCCCAGGGAGCCCTGGGTAGCGGGAGGACGTGGCCCTACCCTGAAACCCTGTTACAAAGGAAGAGCCACTGGAGCAGAGTGGGCAGGACAGCCCTAAGTGCCCTCAGCAGGAGTGGCTTTGGCTCCTGAAGAGGCAGAGAGTCCGAGTCGCAGGTTGATTTGGAGACTTTGGAGCCCCCTGTTGTGGTGGGACCCCACACTTCCATCCCCCACATGGATTGCCCCTTCAATGCCTCTCCTATGTCCCAGGGCACCAGGTATCACCTGGCAGGCGAGTGGAACTGCTCTTGCCCAGCTGCTGGTTCCCCAGGCCCTGGGCTCTGGCCCAGCCACAGGTACCCCCTTTATTTCCTGACCTGTGCTTGCAGAGCTGAGGTAGACAGACCCAGACATGCCCACAGTCTGTGAGGTGAGATATTTCATGGGCAGGTTTGGTCACAGATGCGTATCTTGGCACAACAGGTACAAGCTCACTTGTACACAGGCTCAAATATAATACATGCCAGGATACAAGGCACACACGTGACAAAGTTGTCTCTGCCCAGGCTGGTTTCCCCTATCTTGTCACTACCTGTTTCTTGCTCCCTTCCCAGCCCTCTGGCCCTCCACACCCCAGCCCTGCCAAGCACTACCTTACCTTTTCACTCCCCTTGAACCCCACCTCCTACCCTCCTGGTCTTCTGGGACCCTCCCTCAGGTACAGATCACAAGTGAGAGTGAGGGAGCATCTAGTTTTCTATTTTTCACACAAACTTCTCCGGATGCCTGGGTGGAGAAAGGCTGGGCTATCTCCTTTGGAACTGGGGGAGAGGAGAACCCAGGGAGAAAAAAAAAAATCTCAACAAATTAGCCTGTCCCTGACTCCACTCGCCTCCTCCTGCCCCCACACCTCCTTAGTTTACCCCTGGCACACACTCAGTTGCCACGCTCAGGTGTCCCTGCCAAGCCTATCCTACATCACTGTCCCACATGCACCGCTAAGGCCAGTTCTCAGGTGAGGCTCTTAACCCCAGAGACCTACCACCGTCTACCCAGTCCTGCTCTGGTTCGAATGTGGCCATGGGTGGCACTCCCGGTGTTCCACACCTGAGTGCTGGGCCGGGGTGGGTGGAGAAGTAGGTGTGTGGAGACCCGGGGGCTGACAGGCCCTATCTTCTGAAAGAGGCCGCAGGCTAATGCGTCCTCTCTCTGGGCCTTGCTTTTCCAGGCAGGAACATGCAGGTACTGGTCTGTTGCCCAGAAGGCTCTGTAATGAGTGCAAACCAGATGAGGGTGCCTGTCTTATTCTGAGCTTGGAGATGGGACTGAGCAAGTACACTTCTGGACATTTTGGAATTGTTAAAAATTATTTTTAAAATATTAAAAGCAAAGTGTTTTGGAGAAATGAAGATACTTGCCACAAGGATTGGGCCAGGCCTAGAGAGTTCACATAGCTCCTTAACATTTACTGTTTCGACGAGTCCCTGATGGCTTTTAGCAGGAGAAATGAAGGTGGGTGGGTGGCCCCCTTCCTACTTGCTTACCATATGCCAAGCTTTGACTGGGTACCACATGTCCCTTAGGGTGAGAGTCTCCCTTGGATGTAAGGACGGAAACTCTCTTAGGGAAAGACCAGCATGAGGGTCCCAGAGCAGGGGTCTCTGCCCCGTGCAAGTCCTCACAGGAATCCAATTCATTCCCTGGAGAAACAGTCCTCAGGGATGATGGGCTTCCACTGCTGACCGGAGGAAACTGGATCATTCAGGACCAGGGCCACACCAGACCAGCACTCCTCTTATTCCAGGATAAGTCATTTGTCATGAATGTGACTCAGCTGTGTCTTCCATCTCTGTGGTCCAACCACTTGTCCTCCTGTGAGCAACTTACTAATTTTCATTAAGTCTCAGTTTAGATTCTGGGGAGAGAGAGAATCTGTTTGGCTCAGTTCGTTACCATCACTCAAGTTACTACAGTTGTATAAAATATCACTCCAAAATTTGGTGACTTAAAAATACAACAAAAATATTTATATGATCTGCATTTTGGGCAGGACATGATAGGAATGGCTCATCTCTGCTTAACATGATGTCCCCTCAGCCCTGTGAAGACTGAGCTATAATCATCTGAAGGCTGACTTTCTCACGTCGCAACTGACATTGGCCGTAGGCCGAGACCTTTTGGCTGCTGGCTGGAAACCCCACACAGAGTTGAACTAGCCATGCCTTTTATACAGAGGGTGCCAGAAAAATGTATACACATTTTGAGAAAGGAAAAAACTATCAAAATTGTAATACTCAATACATACCGACAACAAAAGATGAATACAAGTCACATTTGACTTCTGCAATTACAAGAGGTGCTCAAAGTGGTTACCATCAGCGTCCAGACACTTCTGATTATGACGAACTACTGCATGAGCAACGTCGAGCAAAGTGTCTACTTGTAGACATTTTTTTGGCACTCCCGGTACACTATACGCTGTTGTTTTGACGTCTCAGGGCCTTGCTGACTCTGGAGTGGCCGCCCCTCCCAGGCATGGCAAGCTCATTCCTAGAGACAGTGAACAACTGCCTGTGAGGGCGTCTTTCCTGTGCGGACAAACCAACCCAGAACCCGTTCCTCCACCCCTCAGTGGAGCTCTCTCTGTCCAGGCCACTGTTGCCTTTCCCTTATCACCTCAGGGCCAGGCTCCCTCTAGACAAGTGGGGACTGTCCCTACATCCAGAGGCCACTGGAATTATTCAAACTAGCCAATCCTAAACCTGCTCAGCCTGTCTCCCCTGTTCTTTCCGTGGAAACCACAATAAAGTCTCTTGTCACAGTTTTCCTTTCTCCCTCCAGCTCCTGACTGACCCTGGTGTTTCCCCGTGTGGCCCCTCCCCCCCGTGGCATGGTGTACCCCCTTCTTTTGGGAGCTATGAGTACAGCAAACTGTCTTTTCAATGGCAGTTGTCTCCTGATCTATTGGCTTCACCACACTTGAATAATAATAAAATCTGTACTTGCAAACCGTGGCCTGAGCTGTTTCATATCATGGTGGCTAGGTTGCCGGAGTGAGTCTCCTCAGAGGGAGCGAGAGCCCCAGGGTGAAACGACGTCACATTTTATGGCCCAGTCTTAGAAGTTATTCAGTGCCACTTCTACTGCACTCTGTTCACCAAGGCAATCCCAAAGTTCCATCTAGGTTCAGGTGGGGGAGAAAAACTCCACCTCCTGATGGGACATGGCAAGGTGACAGGAGAACATGTGAATAGAAACACGGTGGTGGCCAGTTCTGGAAAGTACAGTTTGCCCAATTATCCTCTCTGGGCAGAGCTCTTCATGCCAAGCCACCTCCTAGGTCAGTGGTTAGGTTGCTCGGATGTCAGATGACCAATCCCACCCCAGAATTACCTGTGAACCTGAGCAAGAGGAACCCTTGCCCTGGGCCTGGCGCTTTAGAGAGCCATAGTCCAGCCCTTGTCCAGACTCCCCTTTTCTATGACATGAGGAGTTTGCAGGACACGAGGGCGTGTGACTACCTAAAGTCTGTGCTCCCAATGGCTCTGTTTTAGAACACACTGGGGGCACCCAGGACCCTGCAATTTCCTATCCAAACAGTTCTGAACCAGCTTCTAAGATCAGCATGTATTTCTTCAGCGGATGTGATTCTCAAAGGCAGACCTCATCACTGGTGAGGAATGGCCAAAGGGAGGCTGTTATCAGGGTAGGGGGTAGGGAGGGGAGGGGAGGGGAGGGGAGGGGAGGGGAGGGGAGGGGAGGGTGAGGATGCAGCTGACCACATGCAGGGGCATGGGCCTCGCGTGTCAGGGAGAGGAGGGAGGCAGGCTGTGCGCCAGGGACCTAGGCTTGGTCACGCTCCAGAGTAGAACTTCAAGGACTGAGCATTTAAAATTTAACCTGGTCTTCCACCCTCAGGTTTCTTTATGGTTTCCTGGTTTGGATTAGATGGAGTGAAGAAAACCCCACAGCATACAGGGCCTCCATTTGTTCTCTTGCCCCACAAATGTCAGAAGTGGGCCTGCCCTGGTCCAGTTAGCGGAGGAGGGGGTGGTGGTGTTTCCTGAGGTGCAGAATTACTCCCCCCTCCCACCCACTCCCATGACTGGTGAAGAGTCTGAGGCAGCTGGAGGCGTGTTAAGTGCTATCACGGGACTCTGTCTTCACCAGTCCTCACAACCTCTCTGTGAAACAGAGATTAATAATGCCATTTTACAGGTGAGAAAACAGGCTCAGAGAGGTTAAGAGGCTTGCTCAGTCACACAGCTAGAGTTCAGAGCTGAGATAGCAATGGATGCCTTCATGTCTAGGGCTCCTTTCTGACCAGGAAGCAGCTGCTTGAGATTCCAGGGCAAGTCATTGGCTGGGATTATGTCCAGATCTTGACTCTGAGTTCCCACCACTGTTGCACACTGTGCCTAAAGGAGGATGGCTCAGAAAATGACTGTGCTTGATTATTTGAAGAAAATGGCATTGACAGAAATACAGAGAATTCTGGGAGAAACATAATAATTAATAAAACCTCCTCGGTCTGAGTGGAGACATGTTTACCTGGGGTGAGTAACACATGATCAGGGGCTGAGATGGGCACTTTTTATGTATTCTGGGTATTGAGGCTTGAGACCCACAATTGACTAGATTTGTGATCACTAAGCCCCTATGTTCTCAGGAAACTAAACTCATAACTCCAGACTGCATATCTGTTGGACTGTTCCAAGAGAGATATGAGGATATGGAGAGAAATGGCAAGAGAGTAAGACACAGCCCCAAAGTTATGTCATATCTGTCATGCCTCTCCTTTGCATATGTTGTTCCCTCTGCCAAGAATGCTGTTCCTTACCCCTCATCTTGAATAACTTCCCAGCCTCCCAAGGCCCAGTCATCAGGCAGCTTCTTCCTCTGAGTTTAGTACTCCTGGGCGCTGCTCCCCTTGGTCTTTGGACTTCTTAATCAATTGCAGATGAGAAGGGAGAGGTGGCATAAATGTCCCCTGGATCAGTCTGCAAACTGATTTAACACATCCTGGCTCTGGCAGATTGGGCTGTACCCTCAGATGAGCCCATCCCATATGCTGCATAGGACCCCTGAAGGAGGCCCTGCTACTCACCTGGTTTCCCCTTCCTACTCAGAAAAGCGTGATACGCCAAGAACAACGTTTCCTTTTCCAATATGGAAACACGTTTCTCCTTTCATAACTTAACTTTAAAGGTTCTTTTCCCCTTTTATTTATACAAACACATTTTTTCAACAGTGGGGTTCTGAGAGATTATTAGACACTCCCCTCCCTACTCCGCGCCCTGCTGTGAATGACTGAGACCAGCAACGGGAAGCAAGGAAGCAAGATTTTATGTACCTCTCCAAAGGCAGCAAGTGAAATGCCGGACTTCCGCCGGGGAAGACTGTCTGAACCACGACCGCTTTTCTTCATCTCTGAGGACTGGGGCTGCGTTTAGATTTAAACTGCTTTACTAGCAAATTGATTATTTATATCAAGGCTGTTTCTGCAGCTTCCCTGTTGGTGCCAAGCTGGTTTAAAAGTTCCAGATGCAGCAAAGCGATCTCTAGCCTTGGCAGTGGTTGTCATCAGCAAGACCTTACTCAAAATCAACTCCAGAAAATTGGTCTAAACCAGAGACTATACGCTGGCAGCCCAGGAGGTGAAATCCAGCCCACAGGCCCAGGCAAGCATGATTTGTTTGTCCTTGCTGTTTTCTTTCCTTTTTTTAAAAAAATTTTTGTTTGTACAGTGTAGACTCTCACAATTTTTTAAAATTATAGACTTACATAAACTTTGCAAGAATAAAGAATTCTCATGTACCCTTCACCCAGAGTCACCAAATGTTAACTTTTTATCCCCCATATTGTTAACTTTTTATCCCCATATTATTATTATTTGAGCCACTTGAGAATAAGTTGCAGACTTACTTCTAAACAGTTCAGTGAATATTTCCTAAAAAAAAAACCAAGAATAGTCTCTCATATAATCACATATAATTACCAAATCAGGAAATTAACATTGATGCAGTATTACTATTAATACCTAATCTATATAACTTATTCATGTCTCACCAACTGACCCCTTCTATCCTTTATAGCAAAAGAAAAAATTTATTTTTTCAGGTCCAGGAGCCAATTTAGGATTATGTTGTCATGTTTCTTTTGTTTCCTTTAATCTAGAACAGTTCCTTGCTCTTTCCTGGCCATTTTTTTTTTTTAAAGAATCTCTCTTAATAGGGGTTTGCCCATTGTTTCTTCATGATTAGACTCAGGTCATGCTTTTTTGGCAGGAATGTTCTGGAAGTGTATCCTTACCATTGCCTTTTGGGAAGAGGCACATTATGTTGCTTGTAGCATTATTTATGACATTCACTGTGATCGCCTGGCTAAGGCAGCATCTCTACGGTTTGTCCACTGTAAAATTTGTCCCTTTGCATTGTCCCTGTCTTATTAAAATGCATTTTATGGGGAGCTACTTTGAGACAGTGTAAAAATCCTTATTCTCATCAAATGTTTACCTTCTGGTTTTAGCATCTGCTGATGATTCTTCCCTAAATAATTTGCTTCTATCAGATTTTCCCAGTTTGATCAGTGGGAGTCCGTTCAAGTTAGTTTTTGTGTGCATTTGGCATCTGCCTGTTATTTTTTGGGCTCCTCCTTACTTTCTAGTACAACAATAGTTCCAGGCTCATCTTGCCCTTTCTCTGCACTAGTCCTAAAATAAGTCATTTATCTAAGGAGGCTTCATTCTTTTTGGTGGAAGATGATGTTTATAAACGAAGATCTGGGCGCTAGATGAGCTCATTGCTACTGGGTTGTTACTGATTCTACGCTTACTCAGTGGACAGAGTTATATAAATGTATAGCTATCTGTCTGTCTAGATCTATCTGTCTATCTATCTATCTATATCTATTGATTTATCTATCTATGTCAATTTCTCTCTCTACATCTATATCCATCAGTCTATTTCTTTATCAGTCATGCATCTATATTCAATCTACTAAAACCATGAGTTTATAGTGATATCTCCCATTTCGATCTAACACCACATGATTCCCATACTTGTAACTTTATTCTCCAACAGTGAGAAACTGGACTCCCACTATCCATGATATATTTGTACACTCAGTCTTAGAATACCCAGAAAATAACTTCAGAATTGCTAACCCATTCCACTGCAAAAACCAATCCACTAGGTAGACGTCAATATTTGTTTACAGTTCTCTTTAGTTCTCCCACCCCCAAGACCAAGTTAGGGTCTTTTTTTCTTTTCTTTTTGGCTGTATTCTAGTTTAGGGATTCCTCCCATTCTAGCTGACCTTTTTTTAAAGGTAAGTGCAATGTTAATAAGGTCCCCCAAATTAGAACTGTACAGAAAGGTGCTCTCCGAGAAGTGTCACTGCCCCATCCTGTGTATCCCCCCACCACAATCCCACACCTCCTCTACCCTGTGTGTACTCTAGTACTTTAAATCATCACTCTCATAAGTTTCTAGTTTATCTTTTCTGTGTCTTGCTTTCTTGTTCTGTACAAATAGCAGATACGTGTATACAGTATACTACCGTTTCTCATTTCCTACATAAACGGTAGCATAAAATAGGTAACTCATTTCTATCTTTCTTTTTCACTTAACAATATAGCCAGCAAATCACTCCGTTTCTGTTCATAGAGATCTTCCTCATTCTTTTTTGTTTTGTTTTCTTTTAACCACACTGCATAGGACTATCTTAAGGGTAAATTCCTGGATCACTGGGTCAAAGGTAAACAAATGTAGTTTTGTTAGGAATTGCCAATTTCCTCCCAGAAAGGTTGTATCAGTTTGCATTTTCACCAGCAATGTATGCGAGTGCCTCGTTCCCCACAGCCACAGCAATAGAACGTAAAGTCATATTTAAAATTTTTGCCAATCTGCTAGGAGAGAAATGGTATCTCAGCTTAGTTTAAATTAGTATTTCTCTTGTAATGTATATCGAGTATATTTTCATATGTTTAAGGCCCATTTTAATAGACATACATATTTTTTAGTGAGCTGTGTATTCATGTTTTTTGTCCATTTTTCTATTTTTAAGAGTTATTTCTATAGTCAGGATATTGGCCCTTTTTTTGTGACATAGATTGCAAATATTTTCACCCATTTTGTCATTTGACTTTGCTTATGGTGTTTTTTGCCAAGAGGAAATGATTTCGTTTTTAGTTTCATGTGATCCAATTTGTCAATCTGTTCTTCATTGCCACAGGATTTTGAGTCATAGTTAGAAAGCCTTTCCTTACAGATTAGGCAGGAATCCATCCATGTTTTATTCTAGTGCTTGCTTGTATGGTTGCATCTTTTACAGTTGGATCACTGATCCACTTGTGAGAAAACGGTCTAGTTTTTCCTTTGTCCCATGGCTAGCCTGTTGCCCCAGTACCATTTATTAAAAAGTCAATCTTTGCCCCAGTGATTTGAGATGCCATTTTTTTCTTGTGCATTAATTTTCCATACATACTTAGGTTGATTTCTAGGTATTTAATCTGTTCTGCTGGACTATCAGTCTACTCATGCACCAATACCACACCGTTTTCATTATAGAGGCTTTAGAGAGTATTTTAAGTCTAGTAGGGTCAGTCCCTGACCCCTACTATAGCTTTTTATCCCCCCTCAGTATTTTCCTAGATATTCTTGCATGTTTATTTTTCCATATAAACTTTAGTATCTACTTGTCTAGTCCGTTAAAAAATAATTTGTCCTCAAAATGTTCCTAAAATTTTGAATTAGTTTCCAACATTAAAATGAGGAGGTAGCACATGAAAATATGGATTTCTGGTTTCTCTTGAAAATTGGGAAGGTTTACCATACTGGGCCTTTTCTGTCCACATGACCTAACAGAGCAGAGTAGCAGATGAAGCTTTTACATAGGCCTTGTGGTGTCCAGGACTATACAATGCCCACCACTCCCTCTGATCTCTCACCCCGATCTTCTTCACACATTTAAGTTCCCTGCGTGGCATCTGAGTTGGTGACTCAAAACTTTAACTGATCAGGAAAGTTACATACCGTATCCACCCTTAGTCATCCATTTCTCTGTCTTACAATAAAATATTACGAAATGGATTTTTTGCCCGTTTTGTTCATTGCTATATCTCTAGCACCTAAGAAGAGGGCTTAGGGCATTGTTGGCACTTGGTAAATATTTGTTCAATGAATGAATGTGTATAGATAGGGAAGAAGAAATAAACAAAATGTGTTCTCTCTTCAGAAAACCACTGAAAACACATCAAGTATAACCAGCACTTCATGAGTGGCATTAAGTTGGTACAACCCTTCCAGAGGGTGATTTGGTCAAAATTATAAATGCAGAGATCAGTTTTACTTCTAAAAGTTTGTCCTAAAGTGTATTTACACACAGGCAAAATGATAGTATACAGGGTTCTTTACCGAAATAATAAAAGATTGGAGAGAAATTAAATTTCCTTCAAAAGGGGACTGATTACATAAATTATTGTTTCTCGTGCTTTGGAACAATGGAATACTAAACAGTAACAAAAAGAGTAGGATGCTGTATATGAACTGAGAAGGACAAACATAATTGCAGAGTAGTGTATATAGCAGGCTACCTTTTGTATATAAAAGGAAAAAAACCCAAAGATCCATATTTATATTTGTTTGTAAGTACATAAAGAAAACTGAATGGACTCAGGAAAAAAATAACAGTGGTTAATTGGGGTCAGAGGAAGTATAGTGAAGAAACCGGGCGAAGAGGGACAACGTGGGAGGAAAATTTCTCTCTGTTTCTCTGCCTCTCTCTGCATGACTGTGAGGAGTAGATTTTAAGCCAAATACTTAATATGCATATGTCATGTACAGATACAAACCGACACACATATGTATAAAAAGAGCTATTAAACTAAAGAGACAGTAGAGGAAGCCATTGGACCCTGGAGACCATAACGATCCAGCCAAGATTCTCTGTACAGACAACTATGTGATGGAGACTCTAGGTCACTCACTGGAATTTCATCCACTCTTGCTGGAAGATGATATATGGCGCATGGTAATTCTATTTGGACAGAAAAGGCAATGAAATATGTTTCCACTCTTACTTTTGCATGTAGATAATCCCAGAGGGCACTTTACAAATTGACAGTCAATAAACCACTTCACCCAGTGGAGAAGTAGAGCAAATTCCAAGATGGAATGGTGATATCCACAACACAGAGGCTTCGTGATAAAAAAAAAAAAAAGTGAAATATTCCAGCTAGTGAAACTGGGAATTTAGCAAAGAAAGAATTTTTTGAGTAACTATAATTCTGGAAAGATAGAAAGCAAGATCTTCTAAATTATTAAAATACAAATTCAGGAAATCTTCAGAGAATAACGCAGATCTTATATATTATATAGGGTTTGACACAAGGCATATGATCAATGTGGAATGAATTTTAAAAAAGAAACTGTATTAAGCTGAGTGCTGTTCCTCAAATAAATTAAATGGATGAATCTATACTGGTCACAGCATTTATCAAAATATTTTAAATTGGGGAGCCCAAAGAATAATTAGAACTAACACTGTGACAGATAATATTTTGGATGTATGTACGTCTCAATAACATTTCTTTCGTCCTTTTTTGGTTTATAGTTAATTTTTTTCTGGAATTGCCACTATTTCTTTGGAGTTATTAGCTTCCTTTAAAAGAAATTCTTAAATGGCAAGCCACCTTACAGATATCTGTGTAATAACAAATGTTAACATTTCCGGTAGGCAAAATACTAGTGTTTTAATTCAGTATGCCACAGCTCAAGGTCATATATTCAAAGCAGAGAAATATTAATTTTCAAAAATTTTAGTATAAATCACCTGAGAAAGTAGAGATACTTATGTATAATAAAAAATGTTTTCAACTCATGGACTCAGAGCATAAAGTTAAGCATTCATATACAATTCATGAGCATAGACATGGAAAAGAGTCTGTATCAAACGTGACAAGAAGAATATAAACAACTTAGAATCAAAGTACATCTCTGTTGCCTTCATAAGACGTTTTTAAAATTAAGATTTTTCTAGCAATTGCAATGGCATTGTAGAGAAAATGTTGCCAAGAGATACTTTTTGATTTAGTGGCATTTCACCCATTGTTACAAAGGGATTAAGCGAGCATCTTCTTGACGATGATATATTTGGTTTTTGAGAGAGAGAGAGGGTACGTGCCCAGAGGATGACCCCATTTCAGTAAGGACCATGTTCTTTGCTTCATCATAATTCTCAATTTCTCTATAGTTCTGCAACTTGAAAAGAATGCCCAGCTACAACAGTGCTTTAGTAAGTTTATGGTTGAAATATTTATTTTTTGTTCTTTTGAAGGATGCTTGCTTTCTTTTCTTTTCCCATTATACCCACTAATTGCATAACTTAATCTCTTGATTATGGTTTTCCCTCAGCACTACTTCACTGACATTTTAGGAAGTTAAATGTTCTGTTCTCACAAATCCCCCAAATAGCCCCATACTCTTTAAGCAGCTGTGAGGAAGGCTGCCCTGACATATCTTGACCACCAGGGGACAGCCGCTAGCCAGATGACCTGATTCCTTCCCAAGTAATTCAGACTCGACGGCGAGGTGCTGCCTTCACCTTGGGCCACCCTCTATCTTTTCAGTAGGCATAGGGCTACTGTCCCGCTGGCCACCCGCTACCAGACTTCCTTGCACTGCTGCTCATGCCTCACCTCACACCCATGCCTCTTGGCTCCTGTACTCTGGCTGCGGGGCTTTTCTCAGTGTCTTGAATAATCTAGGCTCTCCGCCTGCCACGAGGTCTTTGCACATGCTGTTCCCTCTGCCTGGAATGCTTTCCCCTCCTTTTTTACCTAGTTATTTCTTCTTCTCAATCATCTCTTCCTTAGGGAAGGCTTCCCTGATCTCCCAGAATAGGCAAACCCTTCCATTTCATGCCTTCATAACACCCTTAGTTGGATGATTATTTGTATGTATATATATGATTATCATTAGTGACCTAGTTACACAGCCTTGTTTGCTGAGGGGTGGGGTGTTACCAAGGGTCGCCCTGAGCCCTTCCTGGGTGGATACACTTCCACACTCAAATTCACAAGAAACTATGGGCTGATACAGGATGTTTTACAGTGAGAGGTGTGACTATCAGTAGTTTCTTCAGTAACCATGGAAGTTGGAGGCAGAGGCTTAAGGCCAGAGGCATCTGTTTCCTTTTCTGTTCAACTTTGATTTTCCCTGAAATTAATAATTGTCTTTTTTTCTTTTCCTTAGCTTTCTCTGTCTATCTCATTGACTCATCCCCAAACTTAACTCAGGTTATATCTATCTCCCTCACTTACGTCCAAACATGGTAGGTGCTTGTCAGCACAGATTTCCTGACCAAGCAGCATCTCCCAGAGCCTCCCTGCTTGCTCCATATGGCTGAGCTCACCTCAGTGCCCACCACACAGCCAAGCGGGGCACTGGCCTTTCCTTACCACGTGGCCTTTCCTAATGGCTAATGTGTGTGAGCCTTCTCTTCTATGGTTTGGCCATGGGATTGGCCCCCTAGTATGTTGGACTTTTCCTGTAGGTCTGAAGTCATTGAAGGAGTGAGGGGTGTGGGGCATGGAGAGAGCAGGCTCCACCCTCAAGGTGATCATTACATTGCTATTTCTGGGTCTTCAATGGGGGCAGGCACAGCCTCATTAGACACAAGCCAATGAGGCTCATGGCACCTCCCATATGTCCCCATTGCAATTCTTGGGTCCCACTCATTTCCCCATCCATGCTTGATCAATGCCCTGCACGTCATATAAAAAGATCTGGTAATCTGTGGATTTAATGGATTTTACAATTTGACAACCCACAGGATTTCGAGTTTCATTTTTGGCAACCTCAGTTCTGTGGCTGCATGAGATGAAAGATTCTTTTAGCCTCATCATAGAAACTCCCTTGTTCCCTGACCTTGCCTTGAACTAAGAATTTAGAATTTGAGCTGCTTGTTCTTTTTCATAAAGTTGCCCAGGGTGGTTTGAAACAACCAGCTTACCCCACACTCCTTCAGCTCCTCATGCTTTCCCTAGGGTTGTAATCCCGCTCCAAGTTGTGCTTCCATTCCAGGGGACCTGTGTTTCGAGAACCTGCCTTGGCTGCTGGAGCATCACCTTCTAACACCTCACGGGTCCTCACTGCCTTTAGGCTTCACCAGATGGGATAACAAGTCCAGATCCCACCTCATTAAGGGTCTGTTGTTTGCAGTCACTTCGGATATGATTATTTACATCAGATGGGATTCTCAGTTGCAACCAACCAGAACACACTTTGGCTAGTTTAAGCACAAAATAAATGTGGAGCCTAGAGAATGAGGCTTGACTGTTCCACGGCCAGGAACGGGACCCTGATTACACTGCTGGAGAGCTCTAGGGGGTTTTGTACTTGCCCCAGGGCACGGACCCTGTGACACACTGCTGAGGCACTCCAAGTGCCTCTGCCACTGCTGTCTCTGAAGGCTCACATCTTTCCACCTCGGCCCCTCCTTCCCTGTCACTCACTTCCAAATCAAAGTCTTGTGCAGTTGTGTTTCACCAGCAGTGTTTGGTTCTACAGCTGCAAAGGACACTGAAAACAGTGAGTGTCTAACTTGGAGAGGTACCATTATAAGATGGGACGTTTCCAGAGTATACAAGAGTTTTCACCATGTGCAGGGTGGCTAAAAATCATAACCAATCTCCTTTTCAAAGTATAAATGTTAGTCATGATGTAGTTTCCAAAAATCAATTGCATAACTATATCGTGGGGATTAGAAATTACTTATATGTCCACTAAGAATGGAACGAATAAATTAAATATGATAAAAGCATACCATGAACCACTACATAATTGTTTTAAAAGGCAATGAACTAATTTTATACAGGCTACCAGTGAAGCAAGATGAAAATGTTTAGTAAAACCAGCAAGTAAGAATGATACATACAACCTGATAACATTTATGTAAATCACAAAAAACAAAATAACACTCTATATTTTTCATAGATTCATATCTATGTCTGTGCAAATACAAAAAAGGGACTGGAAAGATGCGCTCTGAATTCATGGTGGTGGTTCCCTCAGGGGAGAACAGGACTAGGGGTTGGGGACAGAGGAGCTTCAGCTTCATGAAGAACGCTTTGCTTTTATATTAAACATAGTTGAAATGCTAGAGCAGTTGGAATTTCATAGGCAAAATCATGAATCCTGATTAAAACAATAAAGAGATACCACTACACACCTATTAGAATGATGAAAATCCAAAACACTGACAACACCAAATGCTGGCAAGGGTATAGAACAATAGGAACTCTCGTTCATTGCTGGCAGGAATGTAAAATGGCACAGTCACTTTGGAAGAGAGTTTAGTGGTGTCTTACAAAACTAAATATACCCTTAACCATACGATTCAGCAGTGTGCTCCTTGGTATTTCCTCAAATGAACTGAAAACTTATAGCTACACAAAAACCTGTACATGGATGTTTTAGCAGCTTTATTCATAATTGATAAAACTGGGAACTCACTGAGAAGTCTTTCAGTAGATGAATGGATACACAAACTGTGGTACATCTACACAATGGAAAAATTATTCAGTGCTAAACAGAAATGAGCTATGAAGCTAAGAAAAGACATGGAAAAACTCGTGTTAATTTATTAAGCGAACTAAACCAATCTGAAAGGATTACACACTATATGATTCCAACTACACGACATTCTGGAAAAGGCAAAACTATGGAGAAAAACAAAAAGATCAGTGGTTACCAGGGGTTAGAAGGGAAGGAAGGAGGAACAGGCAGAGCACAGAGGATTTTTAGGGCAGGGAGACTATCGTGCGTAATACTATAATAACGGATACATGTGACTATACCTCTGTTAACACTCACTGAATGTACAACGCCAATACCAAGAGTGAACCCTAATGTAAACTCTGGGCTTTGGGTGATGATGTGTCAGTGTAGGTACATGGATTGTAATGAATGTACAGCTGTGATGCAGGATGTTGAAAGTGGGGGAGGCTGAGTGTGTATGGGGGCAGGGGTACATGGAAACTCACTGCACTTTCTGCTCAATTATGCTGTGAACCTCAAACTGCTCTAAAAATAAAGTCTATTTAACAAGCAAACAAAACAAAACAACAAAAAAACCCCAAATTTAAAGCCCACACCTTACACAACATTAACTCAAAATGGACCATAGATTTAAATATAAAAGGCAAAAGTATAAAACTTTTAGGAAAAAAATAGGAGAAAATCTTCACAACCCTCTGTGGAAAACAGTATGGTGGTTCCTCAAAAATTTTAAAATAGAACTCCCATCTGATCCAGCAATTCCAATTCTAAGTATACATCCAAAAGAACTGAAAGCAGGGTCTTGAAGGGATACATGCACACCCACATTCATAGCAGCATTATTCACAGTAGCCAAGTGTGAAAACAACTCAAGTGTTCATTGGCTGATGGATGAATAAGCAATATGTGGTATACACAGACAATGGAATATTATTAAGCCTTGAAAAGGAAAGAAATCCTGCAGTATGCTACAACATGGATGAACTTTTAGGACATTATGCTAAGTGAAGGAAGACAGTCATGAAAACACACATACTGCATGATTCCACTTACATGAGGTACCTAGAATAAAAAAGTCATAGGGATACAAAGTAGAATGGTGGTTGCCAGGCGCTGAGGGAGGAGAGAATGGGGAGTTATTGTTTAATGTGTACAGAGGTTCAGTTTTGTAAGATGAAAAGAGTTATGGGGATGAATGGTGGTGACTGTTGCACAATAGTGTGAATGTATTTAATACCATGGAACTGTACATTTAAACGTGGTTAAGATGGTAAATTATGATATGTGCATTTTACCACAATAAAAAAAAAGGAAAAAATGAAGGGAGACTTGGGACAGATGGCTGGGAAGGTTGGGGAGACAGAGGAAGCTCCAAAGTTCAGATCGTGCTGACCAGTGGGGTAGGCAAGCTCGGTAAATGCTCCATCAGTGAGAATGTTCGAGCAGAGGCTAGTAGAATGCAATCTCAGGGATACGGAAGAAAAAATTCTCAAAGTGCGCCATCTCTAGAGTGGGCAGCAATTCCAAGATTCAGATTCTAGATGTAACTGATGTGTGCCAGCCTTTGCTGTTAGGGAAGCATAGAGAAGCCATAATCACACAACACTCAAGTGTCTACTCTCCAGCCAGAATCATCCAACCTAACATTTCTGAATCCCTGGCTGCGTTATTCGTGTCTATGGCCCGGGAGCCCTAGGGGAGCCCATTTTCTGTCTAAGGGCCCTCGGACAAGGTTCTGGGACATGGTGGGGTAGTGGTGGTGGTGGGGATTGTCTCTCCAATGACCAGGGCTCCTTCCCGGTCCCTCCAGGCTCTGTGTGTGTGGCCCTCTGCTGTTCCTGGGTACTTCTCTCCTGTTGCTCACTCCATGATCTGCCTAAATCAAGAGTTTGTCCTCTTAACCACAGCCTTATATACTATGCCTCACACGTCATTTGTCAATGGGTTTGGACAGGGCATGAGAACATGATAGATGTTTGATATCACAAATAAATTGGAAAGCGTTACACAGCAAGTTCATGGATGGCCAACATTTCTCAGAAGAGCTTGGTACATAGTCTGTGTTTCTGTTGTGGAAAGAGTTACTGAATATTTTAATGATTAATGTATAGTGCTTTAGAACCACCTCCTGTCCTGGGAATAGAGGGTCCCCTTAGGAAGCTATACCAATCACTATAGTTGCGTTATGCAATATACGTTGCTCTGATGTTTCAAGCCCCCACACTAAGGAGCTAACCTAGCAGGGACTACAGAAGGACAGAGAGAAGATCTGAGGATGAAAACACAACCATGCAAATCACCTTTGCCTGACCTTGCATACTCTCTCATAGATCGGATCCTTAGTCCACTGGTTGGAGAAAAATTCCGCATAGAAGCAAAACCCTATCACAGGGCCCTGGTATCCTAAGACACATAGAGCCTCATTCTCAGAGTTTCAGAGCAACCCAATCCTCATGGTCCTGTATAAACATTGTTTTATTGTCTCAAGAGTCTTCAAGGAGTACTCAAGAAACGATTTGGCTTCCGTTAGGGTGTATTTTCTCAGCCTGATTTAGAGAAAGACCATACATTTGTTTGAAGTTATGTATCTTCTCAGATGCCCACCTTCTTACACATTTCCAGTAAGTCTGGGTTTACAACATTTGCTATGGCTACATAAGCACCATAAAAATCAATCCTAATAATTATTGCTACTGATATTAAACACTGACAAGTAGGACTCTAATTTATACATTTATTTCCATCAGTTCACGTTTATACAAGTGTCAACACACAATCACAAGTAGAGTATAAAATAAGTTTTATTACATATAGTTACTGCCAATAGCTACATCATCAGCAGTATCATTAATAAAACCTTCGACTTAAAGTTAGATCAACTTAAACGAAAAACCCAGAGAAAGTAAATAACTTGTGTAAATGTTGTGTAGTTCTTGCTTTCAGGATCTAGTATAATCAGTTTTTACATATGTCAGAGTTTGAGTAAATTCTTAATAGAGCACATGAGAATTGCTTGAGACTAGAAGAAGTTATTAGATTTTTCTTTTTATTAAGTTACCTAAAATTATGACCTATTTCAAATATATAGAAAAATACAGACTTCTATTTCTGATAGTATGACTGACTTTCCTGCTGAGATCATCTAGAAGTACAAGATAAAACATTACATTTGTTCTTCTTAAATTATGTGCAAGAAATTAAATTATTAAATTGAATTATTATTAAATTGAATTATTGTACAAGAAAATAAGACACATTTAGGCCAAGCACTGAGTTCAGGTGGGAACCCAGGTGGGGGTGATAAGCAGAAGCTGACTTGTGCCTTGAAGACATTTGTCAAGCTGGGCAACCTTGGGCATGAGTGTTTATAGCATCATAGGGAAGGGAGCCCTGGAGACATAGTTTTGGAATCAGTCAAGGAGGGAAGTCTGAAAGAGGTCTCTCCATTCCATAAGGCTGGGACCCCACAGGGCTCTGTTGTCAGTATAAGAGTGAGTGAGAGTTAAACTCTCTGCCGCCCCACTCCCAAGGTCCATCAAGGACATTGCCAAACCAGAACCCTGGTGTTGAATAAAGGAGAAAAAGTATATCTCCCCAGAGAATTCATAACCATAAGCCTGCTCTCACATCAGTTTGCAGGCTGACTACACACTCCCTGGGTGGTCTGAAAAACCTCAAGGCAAGAATTTATTTTAAAGCAGTCCCAGATTATTAATTCTCTCAGCCACTTTGTAGAAGCGAATGAAAATCTTCCCCGGAGAAAACTACTTCAAATTCCCACAGATAAGTTCTAAGGAAAATGAGCAGTTGTCAGAAAAAAAAAAATTGCAAAACAGAAAGG
Organism: Rhinolophus sinicus; assembly: GCF_057876585.1. Lineage (NCBI taxonomy): Eukaryota > Metazoa > Chordata > Mammalia > Chiroptera > Rhinolophidae > Rhinolophus > Rhinolophus sinicus. The sequence goes on from NC_142505.1 coordinate 14,110,497, forward strand.
AAATAAGTCACCATGACTAAGAAGCAGACAACATCAGCTATTGGAAATAACATACACATCATAAAATAATTAGTCTAATATACTTAAAAAATAAAAGCTTATACATATGTGCAAGGATGAGAAACTATAATAAATTCCCAAGTGGAATCAAATGGAACTTATAGAAATGGAAAATATAATTGAATTAACAAGTCATACAAGCATACAAAAACAACGGACATTCAGGGAAAATGTACCAATTTCTGCAACTTACTTTGAAATACATAAAAATAAGGCACAGGAATGGATATATGTGTGATGAACCAAATACAGGAAATTGTCACTAGATGGTAAGGAGACAGGTATTTGCTATAAAACTCTTTTAACTTTTCTGTATGCTTGAAAATTTTTGTAATAATCACACACACACTGACCAGGAAATTAGATATCTAGAAAAGAGATACCTGGATTTCTAATCTATGAATAAAGGCAGACCAATCCTCACAACAACAAACAATATTAAAAATGAAGAATAAAATATTTTAAATAAGATTTTCTTAAAATAATTGAAGAGATGGCAAAGGTATGGAATGATCAAGCCAAAAGCTGAGTGGAGGTAGAAATGCAGGGAAGTAAGTGGAGGTCTACAGTCACTTGTGTCCTGAGCAGGTGTCAACCTAATAAAGTTGAGGTTTGGTTTTCATGGCCTTGCAGGTTTCAGGGGCCCATATAGTGGGAGTTCAAAGGGCTGCAACCTCAATGTAAGAGTTCACCAGAAATAGAAATACCATTCCTCCAAGTACTCTTGAGGACCAAAGGACTTCTAGGAAAGTTGCCTCAATGCTGAGGAGAACAGAATGAGCAGGATGGTGATGGGAATATCACCCCTGATAAGTAACAACCAGAAGTTGACCTTAATATGGATTTGTTGTTCAAATTCATATTACGTGGGTGGTCCATAAAATCTTAAGGTATAATCTCAGACTGTCATCTGGCAGACAAAAAAGCAAATACTCTCTATAGGAACACATTTTCATCCTAGGCCTCAATGTGTTGCCACGCAGCAGCCTACCCATCTGTCTCCTCGTACCTGCCCCTAAAGAAAGGAGAGTCTGTAGGACGGATCCTTTCAGGGACATTGCTTCACCTTTGTGCTTGCACCTTGTCTCCTTGTTTGGCCCCAGATAGATGGCTGGTCAGCCAATGACGAGTAAGATTCCCCATTGGGGGGACAACTCAAGCCAGGCACAGTCGAACCCCACGGGGTTCACAGAAGTGGGCACAGCCCCCCACCTTCCCCCGTCTAAGGAAAGCCTCTGCCTCTGTGGCTGCATTCCTTCCCACAACCTGCCAGGGAAGAGATTCAATGATGTGCTGTCCATCTATTCATATGCATAAAGGTTTTGTCCTTTGGGGAAGTACATACATTCTGAGACTTACGGTTCAGCTGCCTGCGGGCAAGGGTGATTGGCTTGAATCAGTTTCCTATTATGATGTATGGGATTCACAGATCTTGAGATTGACAAGCTTTATCTCCTTTACTTCGCCACCTAACTAATAAAAGCTAATGCATTGGCACTATTCGGGCGCTCTCAGTCCTTGATGCTGCTTCACTCTATTCATGGTACTGTCTTTTCTTAACCCTGCACGGCCCTCCTCGCTCCCCACAACCCTCGTCGCATGGGATGTGACATCAATGAATTATCACAGATAATTTTCCAAGAAAAATAAGCAGCTAACAGTAAAAAAACATACAGACCAACAAAATCCAATCAACTGAGCAACAAAAAACCACTAAGTTACACAAGGAAACAAGGCACCATGAGTGAGAATCCTCAGGGAAAAAAACCCAGGAAGCAGAAACAGAGCAATAAAAATTTTATGGTACTTTAAAGACACAAAATAGAAACTAACTAGGATTATCATATTTAAAGAAATAAAGGAAACATGAAATTACAATGCAGTGAATAAGAAAATACAAGGAGCTACCAACCCTATTTGAAGGAGAACCAAATAAAACTTTTAGATATAAGAATATAATTGAAACTAAAATCTCAATAAATAATTCTAAAAGCAGATGTGGCACAGCAGAAAAGATAGCCGATGCAAAAAAACAGGCTGGAATGCTGTAGAGAGAGAGACAATGAGATGAAAATAGGAAAAGTAGATAAAGAGGCAGGAAGGATAAAGTGAGATGGTTTAATGCTTACACTTGTAAAATGAGAAGCGAGAATGGAGAATGGATAATATTTAAAGAGATGGAAAGAACTGACGGAAGACAGCTCACCGCAGAAGCCCAGCAAATCTCCAAACAGAATAAATAAAAGAAATCCCACCTAACAAACACATCAGAGTGAAACTTCAGGGCACAAAAACAGAGAAAATCTCAAAAGAAGCCTGAGAGAAAAAACAGAGCCCTTTTGAAGGAGTGATGAATGGGCAGACTGTTGACTTCTTAACTGTAACGACAGGAACCGGAAGAACATGAAATGACATATTCATCCACTGAGAGAAAATAACTGCAGGTCTAGAATTCTATACCAGCAAACAGTTAAGCATATGTGCAGATTAAAGACAGCTTCAAATAAAACAAAACAGAGTCACTGGCCATCAGCAGACTGTCATTAAAGAAAATTCTAAAGGACGCAGTAGGCACAAGGAAACTGACCCCAGGAAGAAAGATCGGAACACAAGAAACAATGAAAAGCAGAGAAAATGGCAAATACATGGGCAAATCGAGACAAACATTTACTGCAGAAAACCTTAAGACCAATGACTTACGAGGCTAAAGTATAAAATTAAAATACGTGAAGAGATAGTAATTAACTTTAGCCTGAGGTATGTTAAACAAGCAAACTATGGTAAATCTTCAAGTCTTAAGGTATCTGGGCATCCACTTAAAGAATACAAAAAGAAGGACGAATGGAAGGGAAGAATGGGATGTGAAAATATAGAAAAGAAAGGAGAGAAAAAGAAACATAAAAAGATAGACAATAAAAACCCTGACAAAATAAGATAATGGCAATAAATCCGATTATTTCATTATAACAGTAAGTATAAACTAAAGGTTTCAGTAAAATGGAAAGAGAACATTGCCAGAATGGATTTTGAAAACCAGCTATATGCTGTTTACAAGGGACACATCCAAAATCTAAGGATATAGAAAGGCTTTAAGTAAAAGAATGAAAAGATATATGTTGTGCGAATACTAACCAAAATGGACTTTAAGACAAGAAAGTGTTAGCAGAGTTAAAGAAGGTCACTGCATGATGATAGAATGTTTAATTTCATCTGGAAAAGATAATTCTAAACTTTTAGGTACTTAATAAAATAGCCTCAGGCCTAAATAAATAAATAAAAGGCAAAAGAGGACAGAACTGAAAGGAGATAAAGAAACATCTGCAGCCATAATGGATGTGGAGAGAGAGACAGGATTGTGTCTGAATGATCCTAGAAGCTTCTCAAAGTTGCCATGGCAATGAGTTAAAAAGGGCCAGATGCCACCCGTAGTCCCAGGATAAGGCTACTTCATAGCCGTACTTCCCCAGATATTAGCAACAGGTATTACCATCACGGATATGCAACTTCCCTGAACATTTGTCACCCCAGCTCAGCGTGTATCCCCTCGACTCGCCACTTGTAAGGAGGCTCTTTTGCTAGCCCCATACAAGGCAGGTGGGTTTCCTTTCCTAGAGCATGATCCATGATGCTTCGAGCCACATTCCAGCACAAACACCCCTCTTGTGGGAAGCTGAGAGCCAGGGGTCAGCATACATGCTGCCCTCACTGCTCATGCCCCAGCATTTTCCACCTACCCTCTCTTCAAATTGAAGGTGGGAGATTTCAAGACACCTCTCTCAGCAACTGATAGATCAAGCAGATAAGTCAGGATTTAAAAGACTGGACCAACATGACTTACAAGTTGGATGTCACAGAAATCTATAGAACAATGCAGCCTACCTACATTGCAAGGGGCTACGTTCTTCCTAAGCACGCATGGAGCAAAAATAAAAATAGTGCATTGGGCCATAAAGGAAGTCTTACCGAATTCCAAATGATAAGTGTAATAATCACTGTTTCTGACCTCAATGCAATTAAATAAAAAATTACTAGCAAACTAGAGGAAAAGAAAATCCCATGTTTGGAAATTACCATGTTTCCCTGAAAATAAGACCTAGCCAGACAATCAGCTCTAATGCATCTTTTGGAGCAAAAATTAATTTTTTTACTATAAGATCGGGTATAGTGTAATATAATATAATATAATATAATATAATATAATATAATATAAAACTGGGTCTTATATTAATTTTTGCTCCAAAAGATGCATTTGAGCTGATTGTCTGGCTAGGTCTTATTTTCGGGGAAACAGGGTAAGAAACATACTTGTACTTCTAAATAACTCATGAGGCACAGAAGAAATCATGAGAAACTAGAAAATATTCAGAATGGAATAATAAAAATAAGCATATCTGCATTAATCTGTGGGGCACAGATTTAGGGAACTGTATAACCTTAAATGTACATTATAGAAAAAAAAAAGACTGAAAATTGCTGAGTTGAGCGCTCATTTTAAGAAGTTAGAAAAACTAAATTCATTTATTCAACAAATATTTACTGAGCACCTCTACGTGCTACGTGCTTTTCTAAGTCTTCTGAGTAAAGCTGTGAACAAGGCAAGATAGTGGGTGGGGGGTAGATCATCTGTGGCCCCAAAGGGTGGAGCTTTTACTCTGAGTGAGATGGGAGCCATTGGCAGGCTTGAGCAAAGAAGCAACACAAACCCTGCCAGCTGGTGAGACATCGTCAGATTCCATATCTACTTTTAAAGTAAACTTGGCAGGGCTATCTCATGGATTAGCTGTAGGGTGGGAGACAGATGAGCCAAGGATGACTACAGAGCTTTTGGCCAGAGCAAGTGGAACAATGAAGCTGACATTTTCTGAATGGGATGGCAGCATTTCACTTCTGAACATGCTGACCAACTTGGAGAGGCCTGTGGTCTAGCTGAGTGGTGGGAGACTACGTGAGTCTAGAATTTGGAGGAGAGGTCCAGGCTGGAGACACACGGTTGGGTCCTGTGGTGACATTTAAAGCCGGGAGCCTGGATGGGATCCCCAAGGAGTACATGTGGAAAGGAGTTCCGAGGCCAGAGCTTGGGCTCTTCTGACATTGAAAGGCTGGGAAGAAGAGCAGGAACCAGCAAAGGGGGCTGAGAAGTGGCCAGAGAGGTGGCAGTGTGTGTTATTCTGGAACTCAAGTGGAGAGGGTACTTCAGGAGGTGAAATCAATCCAGAAGAGGAAACCCCGATGGCTAATAAGAAAATGAAGAGATGTGTTTGTATGGCTATCAAACACCTTCAATCCAAATGAAAATGTCACCACCTTCAGATGCAATATATGTAACATATACCAAGAGCGATTCTAACTCAGGTCCATAAGGTGACATAGGAGAGGGTATTCATTGCAGCAGGAAGCAGCTAGAGTCTCCTAAAGAGGGGCTGGAGAAGCTAAATGCAGTGGAAACAATGTAGAATATTAGTGCTACAGCTGGAAACAATGAACTGGATGTAAACACAGCAACATGAATACAGCCTTAAAAAGTAAAACACAGAATGAGCTCTTAGGTTCAATACCATTTAAGTGACACACACAAAATAGTACTAGGTACATACGTTTCTAAGGATGTATATTCAATTCATTATATTGGTGTCTCTAGGAGAGAGGGGATGGGGATGGATAAAGGAGAAAAAAATAACAAAACAAGAAGGGGCTTTAGATGGACACGAATATGATTAACTCTGTGTACCTGATATTCCCACCCTCACCCTAAATAAAGGTTTTGTCTTCCCTGTATCCAGTCAGATTTAGGATTTGAAGGATACATGCTTATGGCTTGAGGCAGCTATATTCTGAGTATTTTATACATGGTGGGTATGGCAACTGTCAGTTTTCTCCAATATGTACTTGTATTCTTATTCTTTAATAATACATTCCATAGCCTCCTTTGAGGGTGGGTACATTTATATGATGAATTTCTGACCACTGTTGTACGTGACTTCCGGGAAAATTGAAAGGTAGGGGGCATGTGTCATTTTATCCTTCTCCTCTACTGTTGGTTTAAGAATGTGGACATGATGGCTGGTACCCTGGTAGCTATCTGGGACCATGAGGCAACTTTAAGGATGGAAGCCACATGCCTAGAAAGATAGGAGCTGGGATCCCGGTGCTCCAGGAGGCTGCTATACCAGACCTTGATGACCCACTTCTGGTCTCCTTCTTGAGAGAGGAACACACTTCTGTCATGTTTCAACCATTGCTATTTTGGATTTTTCTATTATATGGAGCCAAATATTCTCCTAACCTATAGGGTGGGTTCTGATTAGATGTTGAATTGGAGATAATTCCATTTCCCCCTAATCTGCCATTTCTTAGGAGAAAGGTTTCCTGGAGATCCTTTTTAAATGCCTCCTGCTTCTTCACCTGTTCAGTGTCTTCAAAGGGTAGTAGTCATGGCTCTATTGAGATTTATTTTAATTTAAAAATTTTTTTCAATTATAGAAGAATGCTATCAAATAAAGTATAAAATAACCTGGACTAGGCTTTGAGGCAAAGCAGAGGTTAGGCCGGAGGCCCAGATGGCACAGCCTCAGATTTCAGCACAGAGCTGGTGATACCTTGTGGTACCTACTTTAGTTAGATGGGAACACTGAATGAAAGAACACAATCTCAGGGGCAGGTGGCTTTGCTGATGGAGAGCTACCCCTCAATTTGATAGTGTCAACAGAGCTCTAAGTAAGCAGTTACACTAATTTTATTACTAAGCACAGTAACCGATGAATAGACTGACTTTAGGGGTCCAAGGTAATCTGGTGGACTGAAAAACTCCTGATTGAATGGAGGCAGACTTTACTAATTGGTGATTCTTCTGTCTGTTAATTTTTTCTCTTTTGACTCCTTTGAGTTTGTCAAGGCCTTTTCTGGCTTAGGGAAACAGGCTGGGCAACCTTAGAGAAGTGTATTTAATTAGCACTAGTGATGGTCGCAGGTTTTGCTGAGCCAGGAAGCATCTGGAATGACAATGCTTGAAATGACTGACTGGACCATTGTCCTAAGCACCAGGCTTATCAGTGCTCTTTGCTGCAAACAAATCTCTTCCTTTCTAGACCTACAATTTGGCATCTTTTTTGGCTTAGCCATTCATACTCTCCCCGACGTAATTTTGTTTAAAAAATAAGTTGCATATGCTTCATTGTTACAAAAGAAGTGCATGCTCACTGCAGAAAACTGAAATTCAGACCAATAAAAACAAAACAAAAAAAGCAAAAACACTGATAATCCCATCTACTAAAGACAACCATTTTTAACCCCTTGGTGTGTATCCCCCATATACTGTGTGGTGTATAGGTATGTGTATGAAGTTTAACCATCAGGGAGTAAAATAAATTTTAATAAGAGCAGTAATTAACGACATAGAAAGCAAAAACCAGTAGACTTGATTGGTACAACTAAGAGCTTATTCTTGAAAAAGACCAATAAAAGAGGTATATCTTTGTTAGTCTCATCTAGGGAAAAAAAGTGAAAAACACAAAAATGAACATTTGAGATGAGAACAGGGACATAACTAGACAGATGGAGGAGATGAAAATTCAAAGAGAATATAATATTTGTAAACGTGTAAGAGTGCGACCAAAATGCTTCTGGGAAAATGCTTAGTGACTGGTGGATGCATGTGGAAGCAGGGTGCTAGCAATGAGGAATGCACTCCACTTAATTTGGGCACATTTGTCTTAAGATTAAGGTCCCAAGTGTGGTCCTAGGCAGGTTGGTGATGCACAGAGAAAATGATGGCCATTGAGCGGAGGCCAAAGATGGAGGACAGTTCAGCCACATGAGTGGGTGGTTCATGTGCAATTAGATGGACTTATACACGCACTTTAGTGCTCATGTTGTATTATACCGAACCCCCATTCTTCAACATCCTAAACAGATTCAAGCTCTTCATTAGCAAAGACATTTTAGACCGAACTCCTGAATCATTTGCAGCCATTTTTTTTTATTCCAAACATGTATTTTTGTAAACCTGCATTTCCCAAACAGTGCAAGTGAATTAGAAGTGACTGCATAGACTTTTTTAAATACACGTGACTTCATGAGGAGGAACAAACCCTCCCACCAAAACTCCTCAATGGAAATGTACATGGATGCATCAGTCAAGTTCTGGAAGTGAAGTTAGCGTGGGTGCCTGCCATGCGATTAATCACTCTTAAAGCTTTGAAACTCACTCTGCCAGTCACACCGTGCACATCAGAATTTAAAAACAACAACAACAAAAAACCTTAATAAAGTCTGAAATCTAGATCATGGTGCTATAAAGCATTGCACCATGTGGGAAATGCATTCATTATCCCCACAATGTGCTGAAAACTAGAAGGCATTCTAGAAGGTTCACTTTGGCCCTACTGGGTCTGGATTCTTCCTTCAGACATTCTTTGTTTCAGAAAATATTATCCACTGTGTACAGTATTGCTCTGTACAGCAGAAGAAAACATCAGCTAAAACCTTGTATATTGGAGCATTTCCAAAATGACACTTTTCTGCCTATTGTTTGCTAAAGGGCCATTTCCCCTGTATTATAATCCTTCACAGTGCCTGTAGATTTTGGGGAGTTTGAATCAGGTGCATGTAGATTTTACCAGATCTGTGTTTCATATGTACCCTGTGCATAACTGCATTCACCTGGGCATAATGCCTTATCCAAAAATAAAAGTAGTAACCTTTAAAAAAAATTACTAGGGTTGAACAGGTAGCATACAGCATGCATATCACTTGAGGGACCCACTATGCTTCGTATTGAAAACAGGTCCCAAATGTTCCCAGGAGACCTGCTGGTTTTGTTTGTTCTTAACCTCCTTGCCTTTGGCTCAAGGACAGTAGGCTACACACGACTTGGTGAAAAAGGACTTTCTATTGGATTTTCTACAACGTTTACCAAATTTCAGGATACAGTGGTACCTTGGTTTTCGAACGTCTCTGTTGACGAACATTTTGGTTTATGAACGCCGTAAACCAGGAAGTAAACACTTCGGTTTTCGAACACGACTCAGAAGTCGAACATGTCACATGGCTTCTGCTGAGTGCAAGATCCTGAGGCCTCGCTGTCAGCTGTTTCTGAACGTTTCAGAACTCATGGATTATGTTCAAAAACCGAGGTACCACTGTACTTCTGGTGACGTGGATGGGATTTTCCTGAACTGATTGGGAAAGCCTCGGTAACCTCGGTGGTAAGTGGTTCCAGATGTGTGCCTAGCAGTGGCCAGGAAGCCCGTGGGCCCACTCACTTTTTCTAGTGCCTCCTTGTTCCTAAACTTCAAGGTCTCTTCCTTGTGACATGTCCAGGACTCACTCTGCGGATATTCCAAACTGGTGAGTCCCAGGTAAATTGAGCATAAGTGAATCACTTTTGAAAACGGGGCCATGCTTTTACTCAATTTCTACAAATGTCCTTTTTCATATTTAAGAAGTATCTCAATCCTTCTGACAGTTGGTTAAAACCATAGTGAATACACAACAAGAAGCTGAAGCCGACTGAAATAACGCTGTGCAAACGAGCAGCTTCTAGGATTCCACAGTGAGCCCGTGGAAGCGTGGAAACAGGAACGCACTGTGGAATTGTAAAAGAAAATTCTGGAGAAGGAACACAGACACAACTCCCCCATCTGTTCCCCCTGAGAGCCTACTAGGCCTTCTGACCTGGGGTGGGGCTGGCAAAATGCCCAAACTGGGAGGCGTTAACAATGTGTTGGGCTTCTTTCTCTACCTCTGCGCTAACTGGTCACAAGCCCGGTGCCTGTAGCCCCACCTGCTACGCAGCATGATCGGACAAGCAGAGGGACCATCCTTCCCAAACAGGTTCCTGGGGTATCTGCCAGTATTTGCTCCTGCTGATGCCAAGTATGATTTTCTTAAACACTGCCTTATGAAGTCTTCGTGACCTCCTGGGTACGTGATGACTCACGTGGGTCTGACATTTCAGAAGCAAATGGATCCACCCTCTGAAACTCCCCACGGGAGCCTGCCTGTGTTGAAATGAGGCTTTCCCCTCGGGCTGGCAGACTGCCGGTCTGCAGGTCACCCTTCCACACCATTACCAATGCCTTTGCACCCCTTGCAGAAGGCTAGTTAGTGGCTAAAATGCATTTGGCCAAAGGGCTGATGGAGCTGTCCCAGGCCTGCCACCTAAGAATTCTAGGGGGTTTATTAAAGGACAACACGACACAATGAACAAGAGCCCATCAAAGGAAAGCTGCAAATGGGGTTTCATAAAGCAATCCACGCTCTACACTCCATTACAGGAAGGTTTGCCTGTGGTGTTCTCTGGGGAATCTCTAGCAGTTAGTACACTGCCTGACACGCAGCAGGGGCCCCATAAATAGCCTTTAAATGACTGACTAAAACCCACTCAAGACTGCTTTGATTACTTTGGATAAAAGTCACAGGTGAACTCCGAGCGAGAACTGCTTTCTCTGCCTTATAGTTACCTCTGTGCCTCCAACTCTCTGTTGCTGCAACATCCCTGACTTCATTCTAAGATCAGCCGCGTCCCTGCCATTGGCCCTCTGGCTTTTGTTGTCTGTTCCCCATATTCAGCAGGAAGGGAAGCAGGAGTCGTTATCTTCCTGCCTCAGAGTCAACTGCATAACAAGACATGAAAAGACACACACGTTCCACACCAGGTTCGCAACTGCCCAGCATCCTCAAGAATTTGCCAAAACTTTAGATATGTTTGCAAGTATGAGCCAATTGTATAGAAAACCTGTCTCCCTTGAAGCTGAGTTCTGTGTCTTTTCAACAATGTTCACAGACCCCCAACATGTGAGCTTCCAGTAAACAAGGCCCTATAACAAAGATCCTTCATCTTGTTTCTTGTTTCATTCCCATTTGATGCCATCTGTAGGTACCCGGGGCTTCAGCAGGTTCTAATCAGCCACGAAGGACTCTGTCAGACCCTGCTCGGAGCCACGTGTGTTTTTTCTTATTAGAGGGTTATCCAGCAGTGGTAACAACAGCCAGAGCTGCTAACAGTTATTGAGTGTTCGTTCACTGTCCCGAGGTACAGTGCTGAGTATGCTACAGTCATCATCTCATTGTCCTTTTATAAAGTCACAATGTGCTCAAAACTGGGCAGCACAGTGCATCTGGTAATAAACTGTTAAATAGAAAGCTTGGATACTAAAGACCATGATTCATCATTCATATATATGGGGTTGGGGACGATGCTAGGGCTATGCCCTGATCCCCCTGCATCATTTCTGTATGCCTCCCCAGGTTGGGGGTATACCTGTAGCTCTCTTTTAGAGGACTACCCCTGAGCTACTGGAGCCATTTTATCAGTAAGAACTGAGAGCAAAAAGTTTACATCTCCCCGGGATGCAAGAACATGAAAATTTAGCTCCCTTGCCTCAGGTTAGGGAACTCTGAGACTAACTTACCCTCCAGAGCTCCCCTGCAGGGTCAGGCTGAAGTGACCTCCATGGGACATTCTCTGAAATGGCACCCTCACCTGGCTTCCTTCCTTCCCTGTCCTGCTTCCCTCACTCCCTTACTGGTGTCCCCTGGGAACACATCCTTAATAAGTTATTTGTATGCAGATCCTTGTCTTGGGGTCTGCTTTTTGGGGAACCTACTGAAAAGACTATTTAAAAAAATAAGAACAAGTTGGGTGGCCAGTTGGCTCAGTTGGTTAGAGCGCAGTTCTCATAACACCCAGGTCACCAGTTCGATTCCCACATGGGCCAGTGAGCTGCACCCTCCACAACTAGATTGAAAAAAACGATGACTTGACTTGGAGCTGATGGGTCCTGGAAAAACACTGTTCCCCAATTAAAAAAAAAAATAAACAAAATAAGAACAGGTTGAATGGTCATCTCTGGGAAGGAATCTGCAATTACCATTCACTGGGACAGCAAGAGTGATGGGGAAATGGAGACCTCTGAACTCAAATGACCATGAAAAGGCAACATATCACAGCATTCAGACACAAGTCTTTGCTCAGTGGGCACTGATTTAGTCCTTGTGGTATGTGGACTCTGATGCATGATGTCCAGGATGAGATGCCATTCTGAGGTTTACCAGATGACCGACTGGCGTTGCTCCAAGCTCTCTTGTATTAATCCAGGGGGAAGGAGGGTGAGATGTCTGCTGGGTAGAGGTGATGCAGAGCAGACTTGTTGGGAGGAATCAGGTTTTTCCATCCAAATTCCTGTTGGGAATCTTCCAATGAAAGGTACATATGAAAAAACTCATAGTTCTTTAGCACATTAGTTCAAACTTGACTCCAGGCAATAAGGGTGTGAAATGTCTTAGGGGTCCTGTCACAACCACAGTTTATATGCAGCACTGCCAGTTGGGTGCATTCATTACATGAGGTCTCTTCAGAGTATTTTTTCGGCAAGTCTATTTTAACAGCAAGTTCCAAAGAACTATAAGATTTTTATCCTTTAAAATTTATATGAATGTAGATGTGTTTCCAAGATTTCAGGCCAGATATCAGTGCTTGAGTGAATTATATAACTATTTAATAGAAATAATAAAACATCGATACAAATATAAAGACATAATCAGTATAAAAGGCTTATATTTATAAAAATACTTTTAGGTAACAGTTTTCCCCTGAGGGTTGACCACGCATGTTGCATCCATAAATATTGCTCGGCTCTGTAGCTTGCTTTCCAAAGTTCAGAGTTCATCCTTAAAAGGAAGTGGTGGTGGCTCCAGTCATGTGACCGGGCCAGAGTGGCTGCCTCAGGTTGGCACCTGGGCTTGATAGAATGAGGATGAGAACAGCATCAGTGGGGCCTCCGAAAAATCTGGAGAAGATTCTTTCTTCCAAATATGGAAGATACAAAGATCAAGGACGACAGGTGACATGATTGGGTCACGTGACTGGTGTGGCAGGTCACTGGCTTTTCTGGACCCAGTCCCAACCATCTTCGTTCTCTTTCCGGTTCTTCTCAGCTTCGATAATTTCTTTGTACCTTCGGCGAAAGAAGCCCATCTGAAAGGCAGAGAGAGGATAAGTCGGGTTAGGAACGCTAAAGAATCAGCCATTTTGATTGGCAGGCAGCTTGGCCGAGGAGGAGGCGTGACCTATACTCACAGTGCTGGGAAGGCTTGGAAAACTCCTCAGATTTGACTGCTTTAGAAAGAGCATGTTGTGTAGCCTCTTTTCAAAATGCATGACTGTGCCTTGTAAAGTGCTTCCCGTGGAGTGTTTCCCAAACTGTGTGCTAGGGAACACTAGTTATGGAGAGTTATTCCAAGGTGCTTGGGGGTCCTTGTAAAATGGGTTCTATGGTCAAAATAAGTTTGGGAAATACTGCCGTCTTTCTTTCTTTAAGAGATTCGCAATGCACAGTAGAACAGTGAAGGATCTAATAAACCCTTAGTAAAGGATCTACGAAACTCAGGGGCTTGACGTTTCCTGAGCTTATTTGGCTTTTGATAAACCTATTACTATCCTAGAGCTGGTAGCCATTGTAGAATAATTTGATAATTGCTGCTCTCACATAATAGGCTTTGGAAAGTGCCTGCAGGTCTGCATTCTACCTTGCTGTCCTCTACATTTTTCTCCCAAACCTGTGACACTCAAGCTGTAAATGCACCACATCCGGCAGCATGTACTCTCCTGGAACTGGTGTCTCATCCGGACTCAGAATGGCAGTTTCCTTTAGTCTGGTTCTGAAAAGACCTTCCCCTCTGAGGTCTTATGGCTTCTCACATATAGTAAGATGAGTTTTTAGCTTTTCTCACAATCGTCACAGGCACTACCGCCGGGTATTGAAGCAACTTTTTGGAGCCCAAAGCTGACCTTTTCTCCCATGCTCAGGGGGACCTGGAATCTCTTGTCCTTTGCTCACCAGCATTAGTGGTGTCTGTAGCTGAAGTCAGACATCCCTCCTTGCATTTACTGCTAAGCATGACTGACCGCACTGGGTATACTCCAGCTCCCTCTCTTCTTAGGTGTGATACCGTCTTTCCAGCTTCCCAGGAGAATTTGCACACAGTGCTAACCAGCTTGACACATCCTTTGTTGGCTTCCTTCTCTTCCCTGTCTCGCTTCCCTGCTCCGATCAGTGTTTCCTGAGGTCACCGTCCAAATAAATGACCTGCCCTCAACTCCTCCTTTCAATCCCCTTGAGCAGAGGAATTCAAACAGACACACGCACGTGGTCTGCAGCTGGCAGGTCTGCTGCACGGCAGGCTTGTGGTACCACACCGTCATTAGCTTATAATCCCTGGGGTCATATTTGAAAATGCTCAAGACTAGCAATCTTTACAGTCTGCTTTCAACAGGGAATGCCCAGATAAACCTAAGAAAATCAGCAGGCAAACCCAGCTCTCGGAGGCACATCTAACTTCTTTGTTTTCTGTGCCTTAGTCTTCATGCTCCTTTGGGAGCCAACCATCCAGTCATCTGATGGTATGGGCTCCCCCAGAGGGAAAGCAACTGGGGCCCAGGAATTGTCTTGCTGTACCACTAGCCCCAAAAGGGGGTTATTGGCAGAGCCAAAGATGACAACTATCAAGAGAGCTGCCAGGAAACATCACCCACATTGCCAAGGAATCCTGAGAGTTCACTCCGAGTAGAGTCAACGGGGTGATGCAGTTTGAATGACTGCGGGTAGAAGCTTTCTTAAAACGACTGGCAAGGGTCCGTGTTCTGAGCTTCATTCCTCATGGCCAGTCTCATAAGCAGACATTGAGTTTCTAGTGTTTTCAGCCCTGGCATTTTGGTCTCAGCATAAGATCGCATCTGCCAGAATGTCACTTTCTGACACTCTCACACATACACTTTCTCTCCTCAAATCCCTACCACTTTCTCCCCTCTGTAAGGGATATGGAAAGGAGGCTTGGCCTGAATGTTCTGGATAATTAGAAAAAGGTCCTTGTCATTGCCCTCAAAGCACACCCACAGAAGGCCAAAAAGCAACCCAAGTCTTCATGGAAATGTATAACTAAGAAGCTACTACTTGAATTATCATTCTTTAAAGATAAAGATGTGGGTGGCCAGGCAAATATGCCTGGTGCCCCTTCAGTGCCGAGGAGAACATACTCACGAATATAAGGCTGGATATGATATGGAAATACAATTCTTCAGCACATAACTCTCCCTGCCGATGGTGTCATGTTTCAGTAATCCCAGGTTACTCACTGTCAAGTCCAGAGAAGTAACGTATCTCTACCATGGCACTAATCAAGCAGAATTTTAACTGCCTGCTCCCTTCTTATTGTTCCCATTTGTCTTAGGACTCCTTGAAGGCCGGACTTGTGCTTTTTATCCCCAGAGCTCAGTGTCTCATGTGTACTTGGCACAGGTGATGAATTGCAAAGATGCCCACAATCCTTCATTCCCCCTGTATCCATGCCCTTAACCACGTGACTTGGCAGCAATTCCTATCAGGAGGTGGTCTCTTTTCCACACCTTGAATCTGCACTGTGACTTGCTTTGACAATTGGATGCAATGGAGGAGAATCTGTGGCAGTTCCGCTCCTAGACCTCAAGAGGCCTTGCAAACTTCTGCTTACTCTCTCAGAACCCTGCCTGGCCTCCATGTGAACGAGTTTGGTCTAGCCTGCTGAAAGATAAGAGTCCACCCATCTGGGGCTCTCCTAGACCTGCCAACCCCCCACTGCCTGGAGGTGTGCGTGTGAGTCCAGCCGAGACTGGAGAGCTGCCCTGTTCAACTCAGTCCAACCCACAGAACTATAGATGGTTGTTGCTTTTAAGCCACAAGACTTTGGCGTGGTTTGTTACACAGCATGAGGTAACTGATACAGGACTCCGTGTTTTTTTGTCGTACTTACTGAATCAATCAACACCCACAGGAAGAGTGGCAGAGGGGCAGCAGACAGGATTCTAGATATAAAAAGCATCCCTGTGCCTCATCCTGCTGAATGGACTTTCCTTGTTCATCTCTAGGAAGGACAAAAGCTGGCTCGCTTTCTCACAGCTCTGCTAGCGTAAGGCTTTGACACAGGGCACAAGCAATCTAGCAAGGATGCAGAGCACCTGGACTAATTCTCAGATGTGGCTCTCACGTGCTCATGTTTTACTCAGTGTGTCATATTTGTTACCAAAAAATGAGGGTGCTGTCATCCCCTGCAGGCACCCAGAAGCGAGCTCCTCTCTCTCAAGTGCAGTGCTGTCAGTATTAGTCCTACAGTCACCTCCCCCCACTGGCAGTAACTGCAGAGCTGCTCTCAGAAACAGCCTTGCAAACTCTGTGCCCTACTCCAACATCGCAGGGTCTCCAGAGCCCTGTTCCCAGCAGAATCTCAGTGTAGTCTCTAGAGGGAAGGTTAGAGCTGCCACTGATGTTTTTCCTCCTTCTGTGGAGCCAAAGACTATTTCTTAAAACAGTCCACTCTCATGGTTAGGGAGTGCAGGGTACAGTAGTGCAGGTTGTGCACTGCATAAAAGTGGGGCAGGGGTGCCAGTCACATCAAAGATGTGTAAGTTTATTACAACTGCTTTCCAGCAGATGTCAGTAGAGTGTCTTTTTCTAGCAAAATCAGTAGATGCTCTCAATTTTCTGACAGATGGAAGTAAAGCTTCTGGAGGGAAGGGGTGCTGTTTACGAGTTTGCACAAAGGTGCGTATAGTCTAGTAGTGGCTCTGTCAAACTAACTTTGTTTCTCGCATGATCAAACTAATTCTACCTTTATGCCTTTGTTTAGAGCCTGGTATTGGCTTTTGATATAGAACCCCAGTCCAGGCTCTGAGTTTGCCAAGCAATGGCCCCCAAACACCCGTGTCACACCAGGCCTGCCCAGTGCCACAGGGCCTATTCAGAGGAGCTGTATGAGAGAGATGTGGCATGGGGAGCCCAGAGTCCTGATTACTGCTCACGGTCCGTTTAACTACCTCTTGGCTACAGGGCAGGTCATTTTCTCACTTTGGACCCCAGTGTCTTTGTCTCTGCCCAAGAGACCCATGGCATTCTCAGACATCTTCCATCCCTGAAACACAGTGACAGCTTTTTGTGTTAATCCCCGAAGCAAATTCAGCACTGCAGCCTGTGGGGCACACAGCTGTGGACTCAGGACTCACACTAGGAAGGCACAGGGCATGGAATCGTAGCCTGGGATCAATTTTTCTCCAAGAGTTTTTGGAAAACGGAGTTTTCAATTTTTATATTCAAGTATAGGTATATTATAAAGTATAAAGAATTGTAAAATTCATGAAAATGAAGATAAATCAAGGCTTCAGAGACATCTCTGTCCTGCAGCAGGCCTTCCTCAGGCATACATATTCACTCTTGCTAGTGCTTATGGCTACTTTGGGGAAACTCTTTGAGAAGTGCCGGGCAAACCTACGTTGTTTGCTGCCAACTGAGCCCACACTGAGTGTGCTGGGAAATGATTAGAGCTGAGTTTAAGCTGGACCTTCAGCAGCCCCACGCTCAATTCCAATCCAATGGAGTCAGTGTTTTCCTGCACTTTTTCTGGAACCTTCCAGGGCTTTCTTTGCCACTTGAGGGGCAAGAGGCTCTGTTTATAACTGTTCTGTCTGCAGCAGAGGAAACACTCATGGAAACCCTAGAGGAGGACAGACTCAAGCCAAGTGTTGCTCAGCTGGAAGCCGAAGGAGCAGGATGCTTGTTGTCTGCGTTGGTTCTAACGGGGGGCCTGCAGCCCCAAAGAGCAGCTCCCTGAGCCCTCCTGACAGACTCACACCATTTTCTGATATAAACTTGTATCGAAAAGCTGCCAGAAAAATCCTAGGGAAAACGATTTCCCCTGAATCAACCGAATGAGGGAGGCATGAGGCCTGACTGAGGTCTGGGGTCTGCAGTGCCAGCTTCTTCTTTCCCAGCCCTTTCCAGGGTGAGTGAGGGACTAGCCTGGACTCCATGGCCTCTGGGCTCTTGTGCGATCCCCACCCCCTCATTCCCTGGCCTCTGGGTTGCCTCCTGGGCAGCTATTCCAAGGACCTCGGACACACTCCTTGTTTGGATGAACTCAGGGCCTCATGTTTATGGGTCTCTGCAGTTTCTTGACTATTTACATAGCATGTCTCTATCTCGAGATGTCGACCATGCAACATCAGCCCAATATTTACTTCCAGACATAAATAAGCCCCCGCCGAGTGTCTCTGGCACATGGTTTTAATTGAGACAGTGCGAAGGGTGTTTGTGTGTGCGCGCGTACACACACGTGCGCATGTTTCTGCGCATTTTCTTTTTCTTTGAAGGAGAAGCAAGGATGGCTTCTCACAGCCTGGTTGGGGGGAAGGTGATAACCCCAGTGACCCCAGAGGGGCTGCCAAACCTTACACGTTCTCTGAGCCATTTCATGGATTTATTTTTCTAAGTGTTTCTGCTGGAGGTCAGAAGTAATGCTCTCAAATAAAAACCAGGAGTCCGGAGCTCGGTCTAAATCAGCAGGCTCTTGGAACAGCCCCAGCTGAGGGTTCGAGGCAGTCCTTTCCAAAGGGCGGCCAACACACTCTGCAGCCTGCCTCTTCATCGCTCGGGACAGGGAAGAGCCCGCAGGTCCTGGATTTCTGGAAAGACTGGTCACAGGGCTGGCAAGGCAGTGGCACTACCCTCTGCTCCAAGCTGTCTCGGCTTGCAAAGGGGCAAACAAGGGAGAAGGGAAAGCTTCCTTGGCTGAAAGCAGCAGGGGAGGATGCAGAGTTTCTCTCCTTCACTGAGTGGTGGCCTGTGTGTTTTGGCAAACTGCAGAGGGAGGGAGGGAGGGGGAGGGGGATGAGGAGAGCGAAGGAGGGAGAGAGCTGCCTGAGGCCCCAAATGAGGCTTTTTCTTTTAAATGAAAGACATCCCAGAATCTCCATTCTCTCACCACTTGACTCAAAGGCTGGCTTACGGAGTTGACAGCACTTCTTAAAGGTGCAAGTCACATACGAAGTTGTTGTCCCTACAGTACCTCTGAACAATGAAACTTTCTCCTATAAACAGGCCTTTCTGATTGTCTTGAAGAGGCACCAGGCCCAGGCAGCTTCCAACCCAGTCAGGAGCTAAGGGAAAGGAGAGGGAACTCATTTGGATTTTTCTCCCTTAAAAGAGTTTCATATTTCAAAGTTTTCTTCCTGCATGGTGGTTTGGCAGGCTACTGTAATCCTCGCACATAAAGTTTAAATTATGGCTCCCAGTGTCTGCTAACATCCCGGCTTTGGGAAAGCTGACTAGGATCCATTTCAGTATTTGAAGAAGGGTCTGGTTAGCTCGGGGCCCTTGCTGTGGATTTTGCACTGGAGCCAGGGTCTGCTGCCGCCAAGCCTGAAAGAGTGCCTGAGATGCCAACTGGTGGACCTTCTAGAAGGCCCCGGGGTCTGCCCAGAGTCAGAGGGATAGGAGGTGGCTGAGCACTAGGCAGGGTGCCTGGAGTTCCCCTCGGAAAAGGCATTTGATGACCGTATGAGGGGTTTCTATTTTAGATAAACAGTGGAATGATGGGTGTGTTAGTAGCACCACAGTGACATGTAGGAAGGGCCAGGAGCTGGTGGTACAGACTCCTTCACCTGCCAAGTTCTGCTCACCTCTCAGCGTGTACTGGGCTCAGCCATTATCTCTGGTCACTTAACTGTTTTTCCCAGAGGTCTTCAAGACGGAATGAAGGCTGTGTTATTCATCTCGGTCCCTTTTCCCAGAGCCCGCTACCTAGTAGGGACCCAATACCGTTTGCTGAATGAAGTCCCTGGCCATCTTGCAAGGGTAATAATGCACGCTGACCTGCAGGCCTGATTTTCAAAGAACGCATTAGCACAGCCTTTTCAGTACCACGCCATGATTTGTGTTTATGGGACACCTTTTGCGGAACAATCATTTTGGCTCATGAGCTGAAGGTGATGGCAAGCAACCATCGGCAGCAATATCAGGAGCTACTCTCAAGGAAACTGCAAGAGACATGGCTCTCTAAAGGGAAGAGGACTTGAAATCGCCTACCTGTCTTCAGAGGCCCTAGTGAATCGTTTCCTGGTCAGCAGCAGCAACTGGGTATAACTCAGTGGCTTTCCTCTTGAAAAGATTGAAGGGAATTGTGTAGGAAATATGGTAATCAGCCAGAATCAATAAGACCTCCCATATAAGTCAAACGTTAGGCAGGACTTTAGGCCCATTTGTCAACAGATTTCTATGCACTAGCCTGTCACTGTAGGGAATGCATTGTTCTTAGGTTATAGACACAGGAATCAGAGTTGGCAAGAGGGCTATAGTCGAAGTTTTAGGAATATGTAGGTCTTTCAAGTAATCTTACATTTCATTTTCCCTCTTTAACCTCCTATAAAGTCATCATATTTAGTTCACTGTTTAAGAAAGCATTTTTCCTAAGGAAACTCCCGCTGCCAAGCCCCTTCTGCATTGTCGCTTTGCCTGAAGAAACTGCTCATTCTGAACAAGTGCATACCTGCGTGTTGTACCACGGTTTACTCTTTTGTTTTCTTTTCCCTAAAGGACCTCAACTGTGATTTTTATCTATGACATGGAAGAGAGATGAGGTTTCATCTACTTTAAGATAACAGTAGTGGCTGTTAAAGAAAAGATTAGAATTGCTGCCCATATTTCTGAACATCATAAATGTGGCAGATAAAAGATGGTCACAAACGTTCTGCCCGTCCTCCCACTGCCAGGCAGGGTCTATTTCCTCTCCCTTGAATCTGGGCTGGCATGTACCTGCGTGAACCAACAGTTTATGGTGGAGTGATGCTATGCCAGTTCTAGGCCAGCCTTTAAGAGAACTGGCAGCCCTTACCATGCTCTCTCAGAGCCTCCCATCATGTAAAAGTCAGACCACTCTGCTGGAAGGGCCACACGGAAAGGCCCTGAGTCTACATGGAAAGGGAGAGGGGCTCAGCTGAGTCCAGCATCCCAGCCATCCTCACCAAGGTGCCCAGCATGTGAGTGAAGCTGCCTTGGACTCCTCAGATCATACCAGCCAGAAGGTAAATGCTACTGAGTGACCACACTCAATGTCATGTGGAGCAGAAGAATCAGTCAGCCAAACCCTTCGTGAATTCCTGACCCATATCTCTGTAATATATGATGTATTGGTTGTTTAAAGCCACTCAGTCTGGGGGCAGTTTGTTATGCAGCAATAGCTAACTGGTACAATATAAGCATCAGCACCACTAACCACCAGGAAACCCTGCTGGAGTGAATGCCTTTGGAGTATCTGCCTAATTTCCTTCTTTCCTGGGATTCACCCCCATCTACCCTGTCACCCCAAACTGCCATCTTGCATCTTTCTCCTGCCCTAGCCTCAGCTGTATGGATCAGTGGGAGACATATGACCCAAACTGGGCCAGTTGGAGTCTCTCCCAGACAACTTCTTGTCTCTAGCCACAGTTGATAGAAGTGGACATTTGACTTGAGTGGAGCCAATCAGATTCTCTCTCCCAGATTTGTAGAATGGGGAATTAGAGGTGGCTGCTCAGTCTGTGTCTATGGCTAGCCGTCACCGAGATGTATATTTGGAGGGACTGGCGCATCCATTTTCTCCTCGGTGCAGGGAAGCGTGGAGAAAACCAGTATGTTTTGGAGAAGAATGGTGCAGGTGTGTAGGGGAGTGGTGGTTAGGGACTGTGCAGGGCAAAGGGAGTTAGGGGAGGAGGGAGAATGTCTGCCTTGAGTTTTGGACATTTTTTGGGTCTGGAAGCACATATTTCCTTTGGGATCTATGAGTACCCTTACATCCTTACAATTCTCTCTTGCTTAGGTGGCTGTGAATGGATTTCTGTTTTTTTGCAACTGGAAGAAATGGCCTCCATGATGCCGGAGATAAGTATGTTCAGCCCTAGAAACTGAAGAGAAAGCTGCCTTGGCTAGTGAGGTGACAGGAATGTCCTTTTGTTGGCCTTCCCTCTGCTAGACGAGGGTCAGTGGGAGTGAGTCAAGCCCCGTCTAGTCTCCTGTAGGCACCCACACTCAGAAAGTCCAATACTAAATGCCTCCTTTTCCAAGATGACTTCAAACCCTGCCTTCCTTGCCCTGGTTAAGGGAAACCATTCATTGTCTAAGCTAAAAACAGCGAGAGACCGCTTCCTTTGCTTCCTTCTTGATCTCTCAAGTCCAGCTGGTAAACAATCCTGCCTCTTCTAAAGTGGTCCTCACCCCCCATGGAGAATGCCTTCACCCCTGCCGTGCCCAGACCTCCCTCTTAAAACAGATCTGGTCACACCACTGCTCTGCTTACAGACCCCTGTGTTTCCCCTTTCTCCTGGTCAGTAGGGTCCACCCCAACCGAGGTAGCTGATCTCATTGTGAGTCATTGACTGCTCCCCCCTGACACACCTCACAAGCTGCTCCCCACAAACCCTGCTTATTTTTGTACCAATTCTTCTCTCTGTATGGAATACCCATCTGTCTTTCTTTGCCTGGAAAACTCAAACCCAATCCAAGGTCAAATTTGAACGACACCTCATCTGTGAAACGTCCTCTGACTTTTATCGGAGGGCGTCTATGTGTCGAGAGCAGTGCTAAGCAATCTGCCTGTGTTATCTCTATTCCTCAAGCTAGATGTTATGACCTCCATTCTACGGAGGAGGAAACAGGGTCATAGAGGATAAGCGACTCTCCCAAGGCCACACAGCTGGCAAGTTCAAGAGCCAGGGTTCCAGTCCACAGCTGCCACCCTGCAAAGCCCGTGCCCTCATCTACCACACTGTACTCTATGGCCTTTTCATTGCCCTGGTACAGGGGTGGGGGGATTAATAGTGTCTTCTTCTCAGTTTCCAGAGAAGTTACTGCCTAGTATTCACCACTTTCAATTATGTCTGCAGGTCTGTGTGCTCAGTGGTGAGGCATTCAAGGGCAGGAAGAGTCATAATCACTACTACATCCGGGTGCCTAGCCCAGTGTTGGGTTCAAAGTGTTCGATCAGTGTTAGTTGAAATGAAATACTGCTCTTAGACAATGAGCACAGCTGTTCTGACCCAATTGACATCATTCAACAGCTTCCTCAAAGCATTTTTAGACCCTTTTCTTCTACCTCTTCAGGAATGGCAAGACTTTGTCTAGGTTTAGGCCCCTGACTGCCACCACTCTGCTCTCTCTCCCAGTCCATGGCAGAGGGTGATGTCTGCCGTCACGGATCCTGGCTCTTTGGATTACACACAGCTGGGTGACCTCAGGGTCTTGGCTACCCCAAGACAGCCCAAGATAGCCACCTATTGCCAACGACATTCTTTATAAACAAACATAACAAAAGCAAAGCTAAGCAGATGGCAGGCGAAAGCATGTGCTCGGGAGATGGGATACCCCTGAGTGGCAGAGCCAAGTGGGGTAACCAGAAGGAGGGTATGCACTCCATGACATAAAGTGGGTCATGGTCACCATGCTCCCCAGTCTGTGTCCTTGTCTTATCCCAACCATAGAGGACGGCATTTCCTCTCATCGCAAGAGTCTATACAAAGGCAGAAGGCACACACACACACACGCACACACATACCCCAAAGCCCTGACTGCCTTTTCAGATCCAAAACACTGAGCTGTCTTGTTCTCCACCCACAGACCAGAGGCTGTCTCAGCAGGAAGAAAGGGGAGAATTAAGAATCTATCTGGCACATTAAACAAACAACAAATTGGCAGAATATATTTTTTAAAACAGGTAATATCCACTCCTGGCAAATATTGAGGAAATTGGGCACTTTTGATACGCTGTTTGTGGGCGGGTGAAGTGATATACCCCTTCTGAGGGCAACTGGCAATATGTAACAAAAGGCTTAAAATATGCATTTTTTTTGAGCCAGTAATTCCATTCATAGGGTTTCATCTTAAGCACATAATGAGGGATGTCTGCAGATATTTGGCTCCAAGGACATTCACCAATGTACTGTTGAAAGAAGTGTGAACCCAGGAGTCACCTACATTCCCGCATCAGAGGACTGGATGAGCAATCGGCAGACCTCTGCAGCCTAAGGCAGCCCTGGAAGTGAGCTTTTTAACAACAGGGAAAGATGTTCACAATATGGTCTTCAGGGGAAAAGAGGCTGCACACTAGTACACAGGACGTCCGACAAGCATGGAACATAAGATAAACTTATTTTTAAGTA
The DNA here is from genome assembly GCF_057876585.1 of Rhinolophus sinicus. Classification (NCBI taxonomy): domain Eukaryota; kingdom Metazoa; phylum Chordata; class Mammalia; order Chiroptera; family Rhinolophidae; genus Rhinolophus; species Rhinolophus sinicus. The sequence goes on from NC_142505.1 coordinate 14,134,549, forward strand.
ATACGCTCAATACGTTTTTCTTCAACTTCCAGACACTTTTTCAGGTGCAGTATCTTTAAAACAAAAGCCATCAGTCCACCTGTCAATCTGCATGCACAACAAAAATGTTTTTTTTCCTGTGTATGTAGACTTCTTGGAGAAAGTGTATTTATTATACTTTTTTTCAGATTAATAATTGAACCCACTGCTTTAATTTTCGGGGTACTGCACCCGAAAATATAGCAAGTATATTACTAGAAAATTTAACATACTACTCAAAAATAAGTAGATGCTATGGAATGCCTGGCCTACGTCTATTTTACAGAAAAAAAGGTCAAGAAGAGAACACTGTGCTCACCATGGTTATTTCTGGGATGTGGATTCCTGAGTGTTTTACAACTTGTTTTTCTTATTGATAGGCTACTATGTTTGATCCATAAATACAAATTATTTTCTTTTAATCCCAAAGAGACTAATTATTAGAATTTAAAGAAGCATCCTTCCCTCGGAAAGTGAGAAGCTGTTTCCACCTGCATCTGAAACCTGGACACTGGAAAAGCAGGGCTTTGGCATCAGGAAGCCCCCGTTATGGTCCCTGGTGCTGTTCTAGGAGCTGGGACACAGTGGGAACAAGGACAGACCCTCAGTGGGACAGACAGACCTTCAGCAGTTAACGACTCTGACGCCATATTGATAAATACAGTGGCTCTGAAGTAAAAGGACTGCAGGTCTCTGAGGGGAGAGTGTGAAGCAAAGAAACCATCCTAGACTTGGGGGTGAGCACGCCCCTTTCTCCTTGAGGAAGGGACACGATACAAAGGATGAGCAGGGGTTCCCTGGTAAAGGAGGCAGGGCAAATCTACACCTCTGGGTCACCTACCAGTGTACCACCATGGGGTGGGACAACTTAGGATTTAGCTACCCAGCAGGACTGTAGCCCATACCAGTTACCTGAATTGTCTGCACAGAAATCTTTTTCCTATTCCACATGGGAAAGGAATAGAGTTGCTCTGTAGCTCCTTGTTTGCTTGTTTGTTTGTTTTAAGCAAATGGTAAACCACCCGAGTCCCAGCGTTTCTCCCAACACTTCAGTTTTAGAGTTAGGCTCCCACCATCCTATGCCAGGAGTGATGGGATGGCAAAAAAAAAGGGGGAGTAAGCTTTCTGCTTTCCCTCTCAAATGGTCCCCTCTGCAGCTGCGAAGGGCCTCAAAAGGAGCCAAGATTCCATTCACCACCTGAAGGAGACACTGCCCTCCCTCTGTTGTACTTGCACCATGAAGGTTCCCACAGGAATCCTCTTCCAAGAGGCTCTCACCCTGGCAAGGCAGGAAGGCTGGGCATCCACAGGTGGGCATGCCACAGGGACCTGTGATCGATGGCCAGACTCACCTTCCAGAGCAGCACAGCCAGCAACAGGAAGATGAGGATTCCCACCAGCAGACTTATGGCAATGATCCACCCCACGACGTAGCCACGGGGCTCCAGGTTGTGCAAGGCCTCGAAGACCACCTAGGAGGCAAAGCAAAAGTGAGAATGTTTCCCACTGGAAGTATCCATAGCACGATGGAGCCCAGCCCGGGCTTGACATTTGGCGTGAACGACAGCAGAAATCATTCCTTCCTACATGAAGACAAATCAAAACAATAGTCACTCTGGGAATGGAAATGAGGCCTCTTAGCAACACCTACTCCCTAGCTGTGTGACCTTGGGTGAGGTACTTTGCCTCTCTGAGCCTCATTTTTCTCATCTGCAAACTAGGGGTAGAACAGCACCTTCCCAGAGAAGGCAAGGGGATAACGCAGGTGGACCTTCCCAGCACAGCACCTGGAGGAGCCCACCCTTGACAGACGGAGGTGCTCTTATTAGCATCATCATAGCTGGCAGGGAGATTTTCTTTCTTTTTTCTTCTTTTTTTTTTTTTTTTTGAGGTTGTGCATGGTTGGTTACTTTTTAATTTTAATGATTCATTGATGGCTAATACAGAGAAAAGTGTACCTAACCTCTCTGAATTTTTACAAATTGAATGCTAAACACGTCTGTGGAAACAGCACCCAGATCAAGAAAAAGACCAGCGCCCCAGGAGTCCCCTTCACACTCCTTTCGGTCATGAACCCCACCAAGGGTAATACTACCCTGACTTCTAAGAGCCTGGATTAGCTTCACCTGCTTTTGTCCTCAACGTGACTGGAGCGGCACTGTGAATTCCTGTGTCTGGCTTCTTTCACGTTATGTTTGGCAGATTCATCCAGGTTGTGGCATGTTTATGCTCACGGCTGTACAGTATCTCACTGTGTGAATACACCACTTATTTATCCAGCCTACCTATCTAGGGGCCCTTACAAAGTGTGATTTTCAGACAATAAGCAACCCTGAAGGAGGAATACTTGGGGGTGGGCAGTGGTGAGACAGAAATGGGATCTAAAGTCTGTCATCAAGAGCCTACTATTTCCTATCTGGTTTGGATGAGAGATTCTTGTCTTTAAAGACAGATTTATGCCTTTGGGTTCTTGCCCCTAAAAAGCTGTGCATCGCATCCACTCCCACCATCAGAATCTCTCATGGTGTCCTGTACAGATGAATTATGAGGCACCGTGGCCAAGAGGTATGACCGTCGGCGACCAAGATACCCCCTCTCAGTTTCCTCTTCGGTGAAATGGGGGTCTGAAAAGGAAAATGGGAAAGCTTTGTGAAAGTTTCTGGTGTATGATCGTGTAATAAAATCTGTTGAACCTTCTTGTTGATAATGAGATGCTGAGACAGGCTGTGAGCTCAGTGAGGGGTCAGCTATCAAGTCCAGCCCCTTGGGCAACACTGATGGCTTCTCAGGGACACCACCAGCCCTTCGGTGCCAGAAATCTGCATCCCAGCAAAGCCACGCTGGAGGTCTGGTTGTGAGGATACAGACACAGTGGAGTATCCACTACAGTTTAGTCTGGCGAATTCCACATGAATACCCTGTCACGTCCTCGGAATGTGTGCTTCATCTTTTATTATTTTTAGTGATGCCATTCATCTTCTCAGATGTGTGCTTGATGCTTTGGCAGAGATGGTTCCCACACATCACGACTCTAATAAACTCATTTGTGGGTGATGATCTGAGAATCCTACGGCTCTAAGAAGTCACGTCTTAGATAAAAACCCAAGGAAGGAACAGCAGCGTGGACTACAGGGAGAAGCACTGACAAGCAGGTCTTGTCTCCACCACGGACCAGCTGGTGATCTTGGTCACGGCCCTGGACGTCTCTCTAAATATCTTTACTCCTCGTCCTCATGTTTCTCTCTCCAGTTCTGGTCTGATCTTCTCTCACCAGCACTATTTCAGGCACCTTGGAGGGGTCTCCCTGCTGCGATCTTTATAAAACGCAGGTCTCGTCGCGTCACCTCTCAGCTCACACTATCGATGGCTCCCCGTTATACTGAATATTATAATTCAGGGTACCAGGCTCTGTGCAATCTGGCCTCTGCAGTACCTTTCCAGCCCTTCGCAGGATATGTATTCATTCACATTCTGGCCAGTTAGAGTTGTCTCTCCTGTGAACCTCCTGCCTGTGGTCTCCCATCTCTTGTGGGCTGCTGTTTTGCTACCTGGAAGGCTCCTCTCCTCTTGTTCATTTGACAAACTCCAATATTGCTCATCTTACAAATGTTCCTATCCACTAATTCTGTACTTGCAAATTTCCCCAAAGGTAAGAAACACAAAATACAGAAAAAGTTTTAAAGTCAAACATGTTCATTGCGGAATTATTTATATTGGTGCAGAAGTAGAAATACCCTAAATGTCTAACAATAGGGCAATAAGTAAATGACGATCCATCACAAAGTGGAATACTATTAAAAATGGTGATACATCTGGCTGTCAAAGTATGACTTTCAAAAAGTTAAAACATGACTCTCATACAAAAATACAGCAAATACACGTGAAAGGCTTCTTTCATTCATTTTTGAGGGAATCAGCAGATGGTAAAGCCAGTTCAAAGAAGGATCTGAATGTATGTGTAGTCACAGGAAAAAAAAAAAAATGAATTTTGAAATCAGATACAAAACTGGTTAATACCCGAGAGAGCAATAAACTATATAACTGTTGGGATTATATTTTCTGCCAGACAAAAATCAGTTTCATCTTTTCTGGCAAAAGTCACTTACAACTTACTAGTCTTCTACGGGTTAATATATAACTTCACAGAAGCTGGGCCCTAGAGAATGAGGCAGGCCTGTGGGACCAGTGCTGTTCTCACATTTTAACATGTGTAAGAATCACCTGAGGAACCTGGATACCTGCAGAATCTGAATCAGGGAGTCAGGGTTGAGGCCCGAGATCCTACAAGTGAAGTGAGTGCCTGGTGATTCCAGAGCTGCTGGTCCCTGGACCACTTTGAACAGAAAGGGGCTAGAGTGCCCCAGGGTGCCATTGAAGGGACAGCATCTTTTTGCCTGATTGCCACATTTTAAATAATTTTGAAAACCTAACATGGGAAAAATCATAAATATTATAATGTTAAGTGAAAAAAAATCAGGACATCAATTTAATATATAGAAGACGTCAGCTTTCAGCACAATGATAGGAAAATTTAAGTAAGTAGGGGGTTTCTGAGATTATGGGTATTTTTTTATCTTTTCTACTTTTTACTATTAAAAAAAATTTAACTGAGCATTTAAAGTCAAGTTAAAAAAAATTAAAAAGAGAGACTCTGCTCAAACACCTTCTCTTCCAAGAAGTCTGCCCCACTCCTCTCTTTTCAGGCTAATTAATCATTCTCTTAGCTCTGGAAACATGGAAATTTTCAACCTCTTTGAGCAGAGAAAACCTACTGTAGCGTCCCAATGCATAAAACAGAGAAAAGGGGAGACTCTCTGGCTGCAAAGAAGGTGGGCATCCAGAGCCCCTCCTGCACAGCCCCCTTCCCACGCCTGTCCTGCCCTACCGTAGCCCCAGCAGCCCTTGCACTAACTCAAGGGAACCCAGGGCTCCACGAAGCTTAGTTTTAAAACCACAGTGCGTGCGCCAAAGTCCCAGTTCTAAGTCCTTTTCACTCTGAAAGATAATGATGTATCTTCCTGTCAATGGACTCCAGCAAACTGAATTCTTATAGAACAGAGGTTCGAATGCATGCTCTCCTGTCACCTAAATTAAGGTAGTGATTCATTATGTGATACATGAACACATAAATTAATGAAGTCAATGTCGTTTCTGCCATAACCTTGATGATGCATGGATATGATTCAGTCTGCAACAAAAGAAGCTGCAGTCTCTGAGTGTGCCTCTCTCCTCTTTACTTCAAAAAATATATTTGCAAGTGTTATTTCTTTGGGGAGAGTCCTGGCCATCCTTCCATCCATCCATCTGCCCATCCACCTGTCCATCTGTTGGTCCATCCATTCATCATCCGCCCCATCTGTCAATCCATCCATTTGACAAATGGATGTGTAGCACCTACTATTACCAAGAACTGTGGAGACTCACTGATGAATAAAACAGGCAGTCTTTGCCCTCTCAGAGCTTTCAGCTTGCAGAGAATACTGGCCAATTAGACAGATAAATGCAAAATTAAAACTCTGGAAAGTACCGCAAGGGAGACAGGTTCATGGTTATAAAAGACTGAGGTAGGCATGGCAATCAGAAAGAGTTCCTTGATGAGCTGCTCGAGCTGAGCGTTAACGGATAAGCAGAAGTTACCTAGTCACAGAGGGGAGGGAATGTCATTCTAAAGAGAAGGAACAATCTGTGCAAAATCCCCGTGGCAGGAGTGAGCTTGGCAGGGGTGAGACATTGCCAATGGACAGTGAGGTTGGAGCAAATATACTGAATTAGAAGCCAGAGGAAGATGTTTAAGATGAGGCTGGAGAAATGGGAGGGGCTGGAGGCCGTGTTAAGAATGATATGCTTTATCTTAAGAGAAATGGGAAGCCAATGGAGAGTTTTAACCAGGGGAGTTACATGATTTGCATTTTGCAAAGAGCACTCTAGCTGCAAAATGAAAGTAGGAGAACTTTCTGTGAGGGTTCAAGGAAAGAGCAGTGCCAGTAAGAGGATTGCAGGGGAACTGGTTTCCCCGGGGGGAGATCCATGCTCTGGTATGAAAAGAGAAAAAAGACTGAGGATGAGGGGGAGTCTGCTGCTTTCAGAAGGTGCACGGAGGCTGAGAGGTGAGGAAGGCAGACGTTTGACCAGTGAAGGGGGATGGATGATGGCCTGGCTGCTGAAGCTGGAGGGCTTATGTGTTGGATGCTAACGAACAAAACACAGGAAAATAGGAGCATGAGGATTTGCCTCAACAGATCCTAGCATCAGGCTAGGGCAATGGCATGGCCCAGACACTGGCATCCTGCCTGCTGCTGGAAAGTTTCATGCACCTGAAGTTGGCAAGGTGGCTTCAGGAAATGACCAGGAGCCAACTTCCAGTATGAGGCAGCCGGTGAACTTAAACCATTGCGCTTGATTCATTTCTGTGTTTCTGGAAACTTCTATGTTCTGACCATTGCAAATATGCCTAATGTCATAGGTGGAAATGCTCAGGTCTCCATAAGGCCTGAGGACATGACCACAATGGGGAATACCTGGCCCAGGCCTCTTCTGGATGGAGGGCCTTCAGTACTGGGGGGACAGTTCAGTCTGTACCGTACCCCATCAGGGGAAGTTCAACCAGCTGACAGTCAATTACAACAGCAAGAGGCTCTCTGCAGCCCTCACTGAACATGCCTCCCAGAGAGAAGGAATTTATGTAAAGTGAAAAGTGGAAAGAGAAGAGCTTCTGGGACAATGACATGACATTGTCACCTGCTTCTGATTACACCTCTAGCCCTTGGAGGTGTGGGGGAAGGCCAGGGTTGTGGGGGCTGGGAGAAATGTTCTCAGGGGAACTATGTCCTTCAGAAAGCACACCAGCTCGGGAGGAGCAGGGAGGCTTGTGGAGATGACCTCAATGAACAGAAAATAAACTGTGCATTTGGCAAGATCAACGCTGCAAGTCTGTACTGTGATAAACAGATGTCAACCATGCCCATGCCTGCTGGGTGCCGGATTCCAGAAAGCCCTTGCTCTGTTAGAATCTGTGGAGGGATGAGCTGGGCTGCTGCTCACTCCTTGGTTGCCAATAATGGGTTACATTCGTTGTGAACTTATTGTGTACCAGACACAGTGCTGAGAGGTTTCATATCTCCGACTCTCGATAATCCTTAGGACCTCTCTTTAAAGGGAGGAGAATGCAGTTCCTGTACCACAAGCTTTCGAGGGCCCTGGAGGAGCACTAACTCCCCTCTGGATGAGTAGCGTGCATCTGATTAGGGACTAGGACAGAACGGGAAGACTTCCAGAAGCAACAGACCACTAAGTCTGAACATGACATGCTCCTGAGGACGCCAGAGCCAAGGGTCACTCTTAAGACAAAGGGCGAGTTGTCTACCACCCAAGACTGTGATTCCCGCCACCTGCTCTGGATGGGGCTCTCTCTGTGGGTGGGCGCGGGGCAAGGGACAGCACAGGGCAGAGGAACAAGGGATTAAGAAAGACTCTGGGGGAGCTTGCAAACGGGCAGACCTGGTGGCCAGTCCTGGGTCTTCCGTGGACAAGCTGTGGCACCTCAGCCTAGTAGTCCCCTCACCGCCTGCAGCCTCAGTTTCCCCAACAGAAAATGGAACTAATAACATCTAGTTCACAGGTGATGTGACAGTGACAAGAACTAATTACATTAAATGCCCAGCACATTACAGGAACTGAACATATCGGAACGAATCTAAAACAAGGAAGTCGGTAGGTGCAATGGGACATGGGCAAGCGTGGTGAGTAGATCACCCAGTGTTTGAGTGCAGACTATTCCATCTGTGTCAAACACTGTTGGTTCTCTGCCCAGATCCCTTCGGGTCCCTTTACCAGTTTGTGATGCCCAACCCCCAGCTTTTGTAAGCTTTCACTTCTAGTGGGTGGCAGTTTTTCAGAGGCCATATTCCCCCAGGGTGCATCAAGAGAGGGTGAAGTACCTTGGGCCTTACCATCTGGGGCAGTCCCTAGGTAATGCTGACAGGTATAGAAGTTTGACAGCCTAGCTCCCTTGCTTCAAGGGGGACGAACTCTGAGGTACTATTTGTGCTCCAGAGTTCCTAACAAAATCAGGCTGAGGCCAGTGTCCCCTGCAGTCTTACCCTCACTTCCCTTCTTCCTTTCCCTATCCTGTCTCTTCACGTCTTTCCCCGTCTCACCGGGAGCACTTCCTTAAACTACTTGCACATACATCCTCATCTCAGGGTCTGCTTCTTGCGAATCTAACCTAAGACATCACCGGACTCATCGGGAATCACTGACCTTCCCCTGTCCATTGAGAACATTCCTTGGGTACCTGTTCAGGGGCCATGCCTTCCACACAGCCTGTCTAACCTCTTCAGCACAGGCATTCTTGGCACACACCACACTGTGCTCTGTGTGTGTGTGTGTGTGTGTGTATGTGTGTATGTGCGTGTACGTGCACGCACAGTGTTTACCTGTTGGTTTTGTGGAAGTCTTGAAGGCAAAACTTTTTCTTGTTCCTACTTACTGGTGATACAATTCATGTCTAGTGAAAGAATTTGATGGACTGGACAGCAGCCTTATCCTAAAATATAACCTTCCATAGCAGTGGTATTCCTGGGCTTTATAGAGGCAAAGGGTTCAGTGTGGGGGTGCAGAGGCCACCGAGGGAAAATGGACATAAAAACTGGGGGAGTTCCAACAACCCTACCTCTCACTCAACAAAGCATATTCCAATTTAGAAATAGGTTCTCTTCTTTAAAAAATAATAATGATGATAACCATGACGATAGCTGGAAATCATTGGTTTAGAGTAAACTGACCAAGACTCTTGAGGATCTGGGGAAGGGAAAGGCTTATTCTTCATTCGTTTCATCCTGTTCTTTATGCAAGGAGAGCCACTATTAACTGAATGCCCAGGTGGGTGTCCCAGGCAAGGGGCTTAGCATCTGGATGCCATTTGATCTCTCCTAACCCTTTAGGACAGATATTCCCTACGTGTGACTAGCATAAATTGCCACATCTTTATGATCTAAATCTACCTGCCCACCTCTATCTTCTCTGTCCCCATCATCTCTTGCCAGGTGACAGTCACAACTTTCTAACTAGCCTCCATATTTCTATCTTTCACCCCCACAATCTACTCTCCATACAGTAGCCTGTGGTTTTTAAAGAATATACATTCAGTAAATCACGCCATTCCCGGCTCAAAACAGAAGCTTTCAATAGCTTCCCTTTGTAAGTAGCTCCTGGCATTCCATGGCGTAGACCTGGCCTATGTCTTCCATCATGGTTGTCTTCACTGTTCACTAGGTTCTTGCCACACTGGTCTTTCAGCCTTGACTAGGGCAAGCCGCTGGGGTCTTCATACAGCTCTCCCCCACAACGGGATACTCTTCCCCATGCTTGGCAAGCTAATTCCTTCTCACTCTCTAGGTCTCAGCTTCCTTGGAGAAACATTCCTTGACCCCTCAGTCTAAAGCAGGTTACGCACATAGTTTGAAATAACACACTCGTTTGCGTCCTTGTTTACTGTCTGTCGTCCTTTCAGCTCTGGGAGGGCAGGGACCATGTCTGTTTTGCTCCCCATTATACTCTCAGTGCCTAGTACAGTGCCTGGCCCTTAGCAGGCCCTCAATAAATAAATATTCATCAAATGAATAAGCAAATGGTGACCGTTAGGAACTTTGACCCATCTGTTTTGGCAAACTATGCTGTTTTTTTTCTCAATTCCTTACGGTTATAGCTTAATTCTCACACGTGCGGTGGTGGGTGAGGACAGGAGGACCGCCTGCCACCTTTTGATGATGGTACAGGATGGGGGTGGTGGTGACCTTCCCATGACCCTCTTCTTCATCTTACATCTCAGTGTAACTTGAGATTCAAGGGGGAAAAAGTCTCTTGCCACATCGATGTAATTTTAACTGTAACTGGCCACATAAATAGTAAAGTAGAAGTCATGACCTACGTGGGGACAGGAAAAATTGTAAAGCAGTACAACAAAGGCATTCTGTGTCATATCTTTGGGAGTTGTCTTTGTTTACCATGTTAGACGATGTCTCTCTGGCTTACATCTTTGGGGCAACAGTGGGGAGGAGAATGAAAGCGAAGTAGAAAACAGCTTTCCCAGCTTATAGATGAGGAAACTGAGCCTGACAGAACTTACCTGATACTCACAGTCACACAGTTAGGACATGAGGGAGATGGATTTGAACCCAGGCTGTTCTGATCCCCAAGGGAAGATGCAGTGCTCCCTACACACAGAGGAGAGGCCAAACCAGAAGGAGTGACTTCCTGAAAGGGCCAAGACTGGGAACTGAACCTAAATGGCTTCAGAGAAAATGCAGCTGGAACTTGTTGTTCTGACCAATTAGTGCTGACGGGGCAGGTTTCTTTAGAAGGGAAAGCATGGCGGCAGTCATGAGCCTTCATTCTGGGGTCTGATTCAGACTGAGAAGGGAAAGCGCCAGCTGGGATGAGGAGAGCCAGGTCCAGTCTGAAGGAGCTGGCTGGGTTCCAAGGGCACCTGGGCAGTTTTAACAGAGATACTTTAAAACAAGCCGATTACTTCCTTTCCATACTGGAGACTTTGCATTTCTCCAGGCCCTTTCATTCAAGAATGCTCCGTGCCTTCCCACGTGGCTGAGTGGCTGCAGGGGAGCAGGGAAATGAGCACCAGGCTGGGACTGAAGAGTTCTGGACACTGGCTCAGTCACTGGGAGATCCTGGAAAAGTCTCTTCGGCCCAAGTCTCAGATGCCCTTTGTTCACTACAGGAAGAGGCTTAGTTGTTCTAACCCAGGAAGGGCACAGTGGAGTCTCCGGGGGCTTGTTAAAATTATGACCCATCTTCCTATCTGCAGGGTAAGGGATGCTGATGGCAGTGGGCTCGCAAGGGGGGTGAAGGCCTCTCTGGACATTTGGTTCCCATGGCACCATGGTAGGAGGTGAAGGGCCCCAAACACTTGCCTTATCAAATCAGCGAGGAAGCATCGCTCATTCAAGCACATTATTTCTTAAAACACAACAAAACAAAGCAGAAAGCACAAATGCCCCTCAACCATGTTTGGACAAAGATTTTCAAGGTTTCTCATTAAGGTTGCAGCTTGCCCAGGAAGTTACCACCAACGCAGGGGTCTAAAGGTTTGAACAAGGACTTTGGCACTGAACAAGGACAGGGTGTTAGAGAAACACATGGGAGGGACAGTCCTCACTTTTGAGCAGCCTCGTATTGAACCCCCTTCCAGTGCTGGGGGATCCTCCTCTGTGTGAATCTCAGGGCAAGGGTGAGGCTATACTACCATAGCTGAAAAAGCCTGGTCCCCCAGTGACAGAGACCTAACCTCAGCCAGTGACAGCCTCCTGCCCAATTTTAGAGCAAGAGATCAAAAGAAGTCAGGGACTGCTGTGTCCAGGGTGCCATGCTCGGTTCTTGCTATGGCCTGATAGAGCCTGATCCTGGCACTCAGGTTTCTTGATGCCTCTCATATCCCCAGTCTGGTTCTCCAGCTTTCCTGGCAATTCTGAGTGCTCACAGATAGCCTTCTAATCCATCTGGTTCTGCCAAAAGGAGACAGAACCACTCCCCTCTGCTTACATCTACGATCTCAGCTTGAAGACGCTCCATAGAGCAATGATTTAATCCTTTGTCTGGGGATTTACGTGTTTCTCACGTAGTCCACTATTTAAAAATATCAAGAAAGTGGGTTTGCTGTATAATTCATGCAAGCTTCTCATCCAGACTGAGAAGGGAGTGTGGGGTGGTGGCTTGCAGTAGCAGAGCTGATTCTGTACTCTTGGGTTGCCCTGGGGGTGTTTCTAGCCTCAGTTGTTGGCAATTTTTCCTGAAAAGTAAGAAGGGTTGGGTTGAACAGAATAAGAAATTCAACACATTACTGGCACCGAATGCAGTCCCATAGGTCTCACCTGGATTCTCAGGTTTGGATCTATACAGAGCTAGCTAGGTAAGCTTACTGTGGTTGGTCCTTACACATGGAAATACCCCACCTGGGAAGTACCCCCATGTCTATTCATTAGTCAACAGGGCAAATGTCTACAGACATATCTGTAGGTAGTCACCCACATGTTCTGTAAAGCACTCCTCATTCCATGGCATAAAATAAAAGATACAAAAAGTCCCAGGAAAATTATTTGATTTCCCTATCAGTTAAGCTGACCACCACGTACACTTGATGTGGTTAAAAATCTGACTGTTTTCCTCTTCTCACCCACACCCTGCTCAATGCCAGCCGCAAGTACATTTCCTGTTCATTTCAAGGCCATAAAAATTTGGTGCCTAATGTAAAATCTTGTGACATTTTGCCTGATTTAAATTTGGTGGCTACCCTCTATGGAAATTTCCCCTCAGATGGACGGTTGACAGAGAGCCAGGCATTCAGAAGAATCACACAGGGAAGTACGTGTTTGTTCTAAAAAGGCAAACCTTCCTACTCAGAAAAGTTTTTTATGTTTTTGTTTTTTTTCCTGCCAGGAAAGTTGAGAACAGAGTGTAGAACTTCATCTGAGCTCATGGATTGAAAAGACAAAGTCACAGGAAGGAGGGAGAAGGGGGGTACCGCAGGGTTGTGATGGGTGTTAAGTTTTCTCATGGGAGTACTAAAAAAAAAAAATCAGTTGAAATGAGAGCTTCTTCCAAAGAACTCTTGATAATGAAAATATCAACACGGTGCTCAAAATGGAACAGTCATTAATGGAAGTGGTATTTTTGGGGGCGTGTAGATGATTCAGAATCCAACAATGGAATGTTAAGCAGTGACTTCCTGGACCCCACAGCTTAGTGTTCTAATCGAAGGCAATGTTCCCAGTGATATATATACACACATATCTATTTTTCCAAGAAAAAAATTTTCAACTACACAAGGGATTCCATCTGTAGGAAACCTGTTAATTACTTCCATTAGCTCTGACCTGCGGACCCTGTGGTCTACCAGAATGTTCCATACCTCTCACATTGGGCATGTATTTCATTCTACAAAACTTTTTAACCAGAGCTATGACAGTGTACAGTGAATCACTATTCTACTTCACCTCCCAGGTGGAGGTCAGAATTAGCCGTGAAATGGCCCAAAGGCAGGGAGGAAAAGGCAAAAGTCAACTTGAAATATTTGACCTGCCAGAAGAACTGACCCTCGGTAGCAAAGGACACCAGCATCACTCCACTTCATCCCATTCAGTTTCTGTAGGTAAAATTACCGCTTGGACAATTTCTCAGTGTGAATGGCGGTGGAAAGCTATACCTCTGCCAGTCTGACGGTCCTTCCCTGCACTGAGTCTGGACCTCCCAGGCCCGGGGGCCACTTTAGCTTCACAGGTTCACATTCATTCTGTCCCAGCTGATGGTCTCATCTCTTGCTCACCAGGAACAGACTGAGATTTCATTAAGGTACCCAGAGACTTATTTTCGACACAAACCCTTCCCAACCAGAGTCTTCTAAGAGCGGGCTTTGGTTGGATCCCATTCTAACATTTAGACATGTGTTGTCTCCACTGTTATCGGAAAAGAAGTTAACAATCTTCTCTTTGTAATAATCTTTAGGAACTCATCACTTCTGGAAATTTGTCATAGCAACATTGACTCTTCCAAGAGAGGGTAAAGTCTCCCTCGAGAGAAGGTAGATTCCAGGAAAGGAGATGCAAAAAGGGTGCATCCTTGCACAGCCCATTGGCAAAAAACAGTCCATAGGCTGCTGTCTCCCCTTTCCATTTGCTTAGGGTCTGAGTGTGGGTGTCAAAGGATGAGCCTCCCCTCCCCAACCCTGAAAAACAATAAAAGGCAGTATAATTCCAGGGCCACACTTTCCCTCCAGCCTTTCCCACATCCAATCACTATTGGACTTGGCAATTTGGATGTGACCTCTTTAAGTTATTCAAACAACTTGTTTTTATCCAGTGTTTATCCATGGAGCAATTTTATTGGGAAGGCAAATGAGGTTTCAGGGAAAGGTCTGAGGAAGATAAAAATAGTCTTGGCTTCAGAATGGAAATCCAAGCCCTGTCAAGGGTACTTCCAGACTATTTTTCCTTTGGCTGGTCATAGCAGGGAGCTTTCACATAATGATGGCATTCTAAAAAACAATGCTATCGCAACAAGAGCGGACCACAGAAGTTCTCCATGGGGGCCTGGAAGCCAAGGCAGGGATGGTCCTGGGCCTACCACAAAGCCTATCTCTTGGCTCAGACACCGTCTTTACCCTCACATTCCAGCACCGAGTCACCCAGATTCCCTCACCCTCTGAGGAGGGCTGTCCCAGGGGTGACTGACTCACCGACATCTCTTCTGGGTTCCCATTGGCTATTTCCACCACTCTCAGGGCAGGGTCCACCTTCACTTGGGCACGGGTCATGAACTGAATGACAGATGAACTGTCCTGTGGAGGAAACAAAACAACTCATTGTAAGATCTTTCAGTGACAATGGCTGGGCCTGGACAAAGGCTGGGCACCAGGCAGAGCTGAAATTCCAAGATTCCATGTGGACCAGACAAAAATTTTATCATTGAGCTACATACCTTTCCATCCCGGGTGCCCACATAAACAGACATCTTTAGTATCTCTCTTGAGAATTCTTTCATATCATGGTGGACACCGAAAAACTACAGAGTTTTGCCAGTCATCAACATATGTAAGTTTGTGTGCTGTGGTTTCCAAGTGGAAAGAGCCAGATATTTGGATATTGATATTGATATATCCACAAAGAGTAGAGAATAAATAAAGCTGTTTAATTGTGTAAAACAATTCCAGGCCTGGCATTCCGTAGAAGGCATCTGATTTCATTAAGCATACATTTCCTAAGCATCTTCCTGCCCTGACCACAATCCTGAAACCCTTCACATGAGTTACTTTTAACTCTTTCTTTGCTCTTAAGTGAAGCTGTTTTGGGTTCAAAGCCATTTAACCTGGAAAGAGGGTACCTGATGGAGAGATGAGAAAGGGGGAAGCATCTGGTTTATAAATGAGGCTGTGGCCTGACGACAAAGGGGCCTGGGATGGGATGGGTACCTGTAAGACTCAGGAAGAGCTCACCAGCAAGACGCAGTCGGAAGCCTTGGTGAGGGCTCTGAGTCAAAGCCACTGACCCAGAAAATGAGAAAATGGCTCCAACGCAGGGATGGAGAAGGAATTTGGAAAAAGACAGGGGTTGGCACAACTATGGCTTAGGGGAGGGCCAGAACCCTGAGACAGTGGTACAGACAGTGGAGTGGAGAGGTAGCCTGGCTTACGTCGTGGAAACAGATGGCAGACAACAGGGGTATTTGGTATCCCACCTGTGAGGGTGGCTGAGGCTCTGCGAGCAAGCTGTCTTGTAGTATACCCACCCACACCTACTCAGCTTGCCTGCCATGCAAGGAGATACACATCAGATGCCAGGTCCCACGCACTTTTGGTGAAACCTACCCCTGAAAATGAAAGTGAAGGACTCTTTCTATAGAAAACAGACCCAAGGGGGCCCTCTGCTCATCTCTGACGAAGAAACCACAAAGACCTCCCTGGGAGGACACACAGGGTACCACTCTGCATCCTTCACCTGGGAATTATGTACTAATTACTGTTCTTTTAAAACACAGCAATGAAACATACTTTAAATGCTTCTGGGAAGCTTGTCACTCAAAGCAACTGCTTCCGTTATAAAAATTTTATAGTAAATAATTTGGGATGAGAATTCAGCAGTAAATGATTTTGGATGTGAATAATCTCTTACCCAGTTTAACAGTTTTATACATTTGTGCTTTTATGTGTCAGGATAGGCTGTATTTTCAATCTTGGACAATAAAATTATCTTCACCATCTTAGATATTCATAATGGCAGTAACAAAAACAATAATGATGCTAATTGTCAAAGTCAAAAGCTGAGCAGATGGAGCCTGCCACAGGACAGGCTTTCAAAGAAATCTAAATCCTCTGATAACGAAAAAAAAAAAATCAGATCCTACATTTCAAATGAAAACTTGTTAAGGTCAAAACAATAAAACCTCAAATTCCCTTGTGTGGGGCCAGACCTTGAGGTCAAAGGAAAATAAACACACTGTAGGCCCAGGCAAACCACAAGGCTGGCACTGCTCCACGTCCTCAGGGAGGCTGGGAGGGCTCCTGGAGCCATCGCATGCTCCATGCCCCAGGGGAGGTCGTGGCTGGCTTCAGGGGACTGACACTCGGCATTTCGAGCTCTCCAAGCAGCTGCAACCCCATCTGGCTTCCAGGTCAGCCTTGTTCTGCACCTGGAATTTCTGCTGAAAGGGTAAAAACCCTTCAACACCCACATAAGACACCCCATGGCCTTCTGCTCTCTTGGGGTGCAGACTGGGGTTGGATGGCCTATGATGACAGCAGTCAATGGGACATGTTCCTTGGCAAAGAGTCACCATTGATCAGAGAGAGAGAGACGGGGAGAGACGGGGGGGGGGGAGGGGGGAGAGAGGGAGAGAGAGAGAGAGAGAGAGAGAGAGAGAGAGAGAGAGAGAGAGAGAGAGAGAGAGAAGCAGGCCCCAGAGCTGTATACAAGCAAGGCTTGAGGCCTTGCAATCAAATTAAGCACAAATCACTGAAGTACTAGCAGCAGCCTTCTGCGCTGAGGGTGAAGGAGACATCAGAGTGGTTTCCCGCCATTAGTGCCATTATCAGGACTCTGGCAACAGTGGCAAGTGTGGCATGGGGAATAAAAATGTCACCAGGGCCATTTGTCAAGAAGATCAACATGCCAGATAAGTACACAGAATCACTGTCCCTCAGGCTGACTTGGGGACCCATGCCAGGAAGGCACTTCCTGTGTTGCGGGGTTTCCAGACTCCCTCCTGGAATCACAGGGTGGCCAGCGGTGCTCTAATTCCTGCCCGGTCCTCTCCCAACACTGTCCTTTCTCAAGGGAGAGGTACAACACGGAAGCTCTGCTATGTGAGCCCAACTGGCCTCAAACCAGTTCCTCTCCCAAGGAAACTAGAAAAAGCAGAATGGTGCACCGCTCTCCACGGGTGTGTGGGGGCTTTACCGGCTACACCTGGAAAGTGGGAAAACACCCCGTACTCCCAGTGCCCATGACTTCTCAGGTCAGCATGTTACTGCCACGGCTAATTTAAAAAAATAACACTGGAATGACTTTTCTAAGGCTATTCATTCATACATTGACAGGTTATGACGGACTGACACGTTTAGTTTTTCCAAAAGAAAATAAATAAGAGTCCCTGTGGCTACCATGCATATTTTGTTTTATCTTCACGTGGGATTATTTTTAAAGCATCTTGTTGGATGTGGCCTTTTATACTCAGTAGCTCTTAGGTCAGAATAAATCATAGTGAATTTGTATGATTTTTTTTAAGGACCACCAATTCACTGACTGGGGTATTTTTTATGAACCAGTTCTGATAAACTCATAATAGCAAAGTGACATGAGGTTCAAAAGTTGGACTTGTCTGACACAAAATGTCATCTAAACAAGATGTCAGTAAACTACAAACCATGGGTCCAATCTGGCCCTTTGCCTGTTTTTGAAAATAGTTTTATTGGAACATAGCTACGCCCAATTTTTTTATTGTCTATGGCTGCTTTCACAATACAATGGCAGAGCTGAGCAGTGGCAAGAGACTGTATGGCCCTTAAAGCCTAAAATATGTGCTACTGGCCCTTTACAGAAAAGGTTTGTCAACCCCTGATCTAAAATGTGGTCCCCAGACCAGTGCTATTGGCATCGCCTGGGTACTTGTCAGAAATACAGAATCTCAGACTCAGGCCCAGGAATGTGCAGTTTAAACAAGGTCTCCAGGTGATTCTGGTGCAAGCTAAAGTCTAAGAAACGTGCAAACAAAACAGCTCGTGAAAATGACGGTGCTGATTGAGCAGGTATGGGGTGGAGTCCAAGATTCTGCATGTCTAACAAGCTCCCAGGTGAGGCTAAGACGACTGGTCCTCGGACCACACTGAATAGCAAGGGTCTGGTATGTCCCCTGGTATCCTTCAGCAGCCGCATTACCAGTGGTACATGCCAGGAAAGTTTTAAAAGGGGCAGGCAGAGTTTCATGAGGAAAGCATTTCAAACGCTTTTAAATGAACCCCAAGAGTGTAGTTCCGCGGGACTTACCTTCTTTAATATTTCTGTGTTCAGCAGCATGTAAATGTCTATACTACGACTTTCTTCTTTAGCAAGTGCACTCAGGTTACAATGCATTGTTAGGCAAGAAATTCCTGGTTTTTCACAGTCCTGAGAAGGAAAATCGGAGAACTGTCAAATGGTATTAAGAACAAGGACAGATGCACAGCG
Organism: Rhinolophus sinicus; assembly: GCF_057876585.1. Taxonomy (NCBI): domain Eukaryota; kingdom Metazoa; phylum Chordata; class Mammalia; order Chiroptera; family Rhinolophidae; genus Rhinolophus; species Rhinolophus sinicus. The sequence continues at coordinate 14,152,794 of NC_142505.1, forward strand.
ATTTATGGAGCAGAAGGCTCCATGTGCTTCTCTGTTCTGGTGACAAAGACAACTCCAGATGTGATCATTCCTTCTTGCCACCAGGGGGCAATGGAGGGATTTTCTGCCCAGCGGGCACCATAACATGCCTTCAAGTCGAGCAACTGGGAGAAAACAGCTCATTGGATACCCTACTAGAAGATTGGCTTTTGCAAGGGGAAATCATTGTTTTTAAAAAGAAACACATTTATGCATCCCGAAAGCATTTTTCTCATGAGTCTTGAATACAAGATGTATTTCCTACATTACGTAATTTCTGCCTGTGCAGTTGCAAATACACTTTCATGCCCATTTTTCAGGTAGGGCAAATTAGAGGGCCAAGAATTCATATGACTCAAGAAAACACAGGAGTAAAGAAAAACACACGTTGGACCAAGAAAATACCTGAATTACCAAAAGAAACGTAAATTCCAAATTTAAGTTACAAGGATTCTTCTCTTTTGTATTTTAGGATCCAAAATGTCCACACATACCTTCACGATGTTTCATATGTGGGGTAATGTTTTCAGCCAGATACACAGTTGTATGTCAAACAACCAGATATCACTACACCTAATGATTCTAAGAGCTTTTAAAAATAGTTGTATCATCAGCACTATGTAAGTAAAAAAAAAATCCAACATTCCAAGTGGCAAACAGTCCTACTTTTATAGGGAAAAAAAATATGAGTGGTGTGCCTAGTCTGAAATAAGGAGCTAAAGAGATGGAACCAAAGATACGGGGAAAGGAAGTGTTGGAATAGTATATGATTCTACCTTTAATACCTTCACTTTTTAAAAAATGGGGCATGACTTACATAGCAAACAGAATAAATCTGAAGGGTCCATCTTGATATAATTTTACATATGTTTATACCCAGATCAAGATGTAGAACCTTTCTGGTACCTGAGCACGTTCTCTCATGCTCTCTGCTGTTGATATTCCTCCAAAAGTAACCACTACCTGGCCTCCATCGCCATCGATGGTTTTGCTATTTCTGAACTTCATGTAAGTGAAACATTACAATATGTGTCCTTTTGTCGCTAGCTTCTTTCACATAAATATTATGTCTATGAGATTTATTCATGCTGTTATGTGCAGCAGTTTTCTATTGCTCCGCAACATGCCAGTGTATGGTTACACCACAATGGTTTACTCACTTTCCTGTGGATGGCTGTTTGGATCGTTTCCACGTTTTGGTATAGTAAGATGGCTGTGGTTATTGTCCATGTCTTTTGGGGAACACAAGAACTCATTTCTCTTGGGGATATACCTGGGAGTGGAATTCTTGGTTCATGGGGTACAAATAGCTTCTGTGTGAATAGATACTGCCCAGCAGTTTTCCAAAGTGGTTGTACAAGAGCCATCACTCTTGATTAGTCTCCTACTAGCTGAGGGAATGTTTTACTACTTTGTGCTTTGGTTGCAAAGGTTTTCCCTTTGCCGGGCAATGGAACTTGGAATGCCAATTTAACACTTTGATTGAAACCTCAGGCTGAAACATAGGAGCTGACCACAGTCCTCGTGATTTTCTAAGCCAATTGATTAAAACCAGATTTGGGGAATCATAAATGCCAAATAGAAAACTGGCCTCTCATCTCAGACTTGCCTTCTTAGTGAGGACCACCCATGTTGACCCAACCAGTACGCAAATTCTTACCAAGACTTTTCTTCCAGACTTTGTGAAAAAAGCAAATATAGTATGGAAGATATTTTCTTGTTCTTGAGGGATGATGCAGGGGGTTGGGTTTTTCTGGAAAGAACAGTTTCCCTTCTCTTGGCCCACCTGAAAATGAAAAGAAATCTGTCAGATTGGTCCACCCGAGAATGGATCATGAGCATGGAATTCTTTATGGTAGAGGTGGTAGCAGCAGGGCCCAAAGTCAGCTTTCCCCCTTGTCCATTCTCCAGTGGACGACAATGGCCGAAAAGCTGAAAGGCAGAAGTAGAAGCATCAACAAGGGGGAACAATAGAAAATGTAGATCCTCAGTCCTTAAATAACTAAGATGACATGGCACACAACATGTAAATGAGACGTGTCTAGGAAACCGTAAGACTTAAGGAACAAAATAAACCTACTTTCATCATCTCCAAAGCACATTTATCAGCATTCTTACAACGCTCTGAGATAAGCATTCACGCTCTTTGTCCGGATGAGGAAAATGAGACTCAGGTTGTCACTTGCCAACAATAATCACAGAGTCCAGAACCCAGATTTTGAACCCAGATCTTCTGAGACCAAACCTTTATGCCTGATCCACTGCCAGAGGTGTTCAAACTGTGTTCCATGGAACCCCCAGGGTGCTGTAAAATCCCATAGTAGTCTCTCTAGTGAGGAGAAGAGGGATCCAGCAGGACTGCTCTGGGCCCTCATCTCTGCTCCAACAAGAGAGCTTCAACCACTTGTAATGCCATTTAAAACCAGGGTTCTGCTACAAAAAAAAAAAAAAAAAAAAAAAAAAGGTTGGGCAGCCACCTCACTTAACCATACAGCAGCTTATATGCCCAGTGAGCTCTTGGTGAGTTTTCTCACAGCAATAGCAATGGTTTTGGGCAACAGCAACATCAAAGGCAAAAGAAACCCAAAGTGACAGTGTATAGTCTTCCATATGATTTCTTTAAGAACAACACTATTTTTAATGCCCAAATGGAGGAATTGTTTAAAAAACAGTCTTCTTTATATAGCACCACATTACACTGGTTAAAGCTGAATACTGGACATGACTGAAGATCAAGTCACAAAATTAATAATTGGTAATTCATAATTTAGGATTGTGTTTACAATCCCATTTCTAACCAGAAGCATCTGTTTAAACCAACTCTCCTATCTTTAAGGTCCTTGAGTAAGATACAGTATATAGTTTGAATTTATTAAAGAATTTTTCAACTTCTCATTCGTGGTAGGGAGTAAGGTTTAAATTTTTTACCTAAAGAAACTTCTAACTTAAGCTAACAATGTTAATCTTTTAATAATGAACTATAAAACAAGACCCCAAAATGTACTAAATTGGTCTCTATTTTATCTCTGGTCTGAACACATATGCCAGGATTCACAGTATATACCTGAAAATAAGTAACATGAAGGTATATTTCATCTAATTAATTATTAGAAAAGTATTACAAATCTCTTATAGTTTATGACTTGTGATTCTTTTTTTTTTTTTTTTTTTTTAAAGTTTTGGTGTTTTTTTAAGATTTTATTGGGGAAGGGGAACAGGACTTTATTGGAGAACAGTGTGTACTTCCAGGACTTTTTTCCAAGTCAAGTTGTTGTCCTTTCAATCTCAGTTGTGGAGGGTGCTGTTCAGCTTCAAGTTGTTGTTCTTTCAGTCTTAGTTGTGGAGAGCACAGCTCAGCTCCAGGTCCAGTTCCCATTGCTAGTTGCAGGGGGCGCAGCCCGCCATCCCTTGCGGGAGTCGAACCGGCAACCTTGTGGTTGAGAGGATGCGCTCCAACCAACTGAGCCATCTGGGAGCTCAGTGGCAGCTCAGCTCGAGGTGCCGTGTTCAACTTTAGTTGCAGGGAGCGCTGCCCACCATCCCTTGCGGGAGTCGAGGAATTGAACTGGCAACCTTGTGGTTGAGAGCCCACTGGCCCATGTGGGAATCGAACCGGCAGCCTGCGGAGTTAGGAGCATGGAGCTCTAACCGCCTGAGCCACCGGGCCGACCCTGACTTGTGATTCTTTAAAAGGTTCTCATAATTTGGTATTCTCTCAATTACTTTATTTGAACCACAAAATCTGGGAAGACACTAGCCTGAAATGGTCTCAATTAATGTTGGTTTTGGATATTCTTAGAGGTCACTAGAGGGCATTAATGGGAAGAAGACAATGAGATTTAACACATATTTAGTGATTATTCCTGGGGTGCATTTGTAAGTTGTGATAAATATTTTAAAGCTCATTTCAGAAAGCAAAACATGTTTCCTATGTAGTGACTATCATGAGTAATAACTTACAAGACAAATGAGAAATACATCTGCTGCAGCGTTACACATTGATATGTGGGATATACAACTGAAAGCAACCAAGGAATAAGACTAACAAATAAAGAAACAAAAACTCATAAACACAGATAATTTAGTGGTTACCAAAGCGTAAGGGGGAGAAGGGGGTAGTAAATGAGGGTAAATGGGGTGAAATATATGGTGATGGAAGGAGAACTGACTCTGGGTGGTAAACACACAATGTGATATGTAGATGATGTATTACAGAATTATACACTTGAAACCTATGTAACTTTACTAACCATTGTCACCCCCAATAAATTTTAATAAAAAAAATTCAGCATCAAACATGGATCCAAAAAGTTTTGCATTTCAAATAAATTAGACAAATTGAAGATGATATGCTCAGAAAGCTATTGACTAAAAAGTGGCTTAGCAATGGTATACATTGATCTCAAAAGATGTACATTTGCATAAAACCATTTTGTGAAATGTGTGAATGGGAAGAGTAATATAAATTAATATATTATTCTCATATAATTTTAAGTACAGCAGTCCCCCCTTATCTGCAGGGGATACATTCCAAGACCCCCAGTGGATGCCTGAAATTGCAGATAGTACTGAAAAAACTACGTTTTGTTCCTACACATATATACCTTTTCACTTACGAGGTGTGATTTAAAAATATGGTGAATGTTTAAATTAAAAAAAAATTATTACAGTAAAAGACACATTGCCATTAATCCCCCTCAACATACACCCCCTTGCTTCAAATACACTTATCCCATTGTTCTTGACAATTTCTGAAGCAGTTCTGGAAGTCCTCTTTTGTGAGTGTCTTTAGTTGTGCTGTTGTGGCTGCCTTGATGTCCTGAATCAATCCAAAACGTTTTCTTTTCATGGTCATTTTGACTTTGGGGAAGAGCCAGAAGTTGCATGGTGCCAGATCTGGTGAATACGGTGGATGGGGACACACCGTAATATTTTTATATGACAGAAATTGCCGTTCTAGAAGCGATGTGTGACATGGAGTATTGTCATGATGGAGGATGAAGTAAAGACATTCAAGAAAGAGGACTTCCAGAACTGCTTCAGAAAGTGGCAAAAACGATGAGCTAAGCGTGTTTGAAGCGAAGGGGAGTATTTTGAGGGGGATTAATGGCAATGTGTCTTTTACTGTAATAAAAAATTTAAAATTTAAACATTCACTGTATTTTTCAATCACACCTCATAAAGGAAGCACATTATAGCTTCTCTTTGGCACATCTAAATTGCCAGCATTACTACTCTTGTACTTTGGGGACATTATTAAATAAAATAGGGTGACTTGAACACGCACTGCGATACTGTGACAGTCGATCTGATAACCCAGACGTCTACTAAGTGACTAAGGCAGGAGCATATACAGCGTGGAGATGCTGGACAAAGGAATGATTCACATACCAGGCGGAATGGAGCTGAACAGCTCGAGATAATCATCACGTTATTCAAAACAGTGTGCAATTTAAAAACACAAGAATTATTTCTGGCTTTTTCCATTTAATATTTTTGGACCATGGTTGACCGTGGGTAACTGAAACCACAGAAAGTGAAACCGTGGATAAGGGGGTACTACTATCTGCAACTACATGATTAGGTTAAATATTCTCAGTAGGTATTTCATTTTTCCAACCTTTTTATTGAGGTAAAATTTATATCCACTGAAGTGCAGAGATCTTAGGGCACAGTTTGATGGATGGAATCACCCACGTAACTACCACCACAATGAAGGTACAAAGTATGTCCATCACTCCAGTGGCCCCTTTCCAAAAGTCAATTCCCACCCCCGTCTCAAAGGCAACCACAGTTCTGATTCCTATTCAGTTGGCCAAAAAATCTTGGTTAAGTTTATCTCATTAAGGAAACGGGGGACAGGGTTATTTGGGAGTTGCCCTATAATTAGACATATATAGCATATGGGTGGATGGAAAACATTTTGTTCACTGAGCATTTGAGAATTTGAATGTGGGCTCGTAGTCTTAATTTAATCACTTTTCACGCTGAAGCATGTGGGTCTCCACTTTCCCATTTATCTTCTGGAGTGGACATTAGCTGAAAGGCCACTGGAAAAATGGTCCTCCTGCAGGCCAGTGGCATGTACATTCCTCTGTTGAGATGATCAGGCTTGGCCACCCAAACACATTTGGTCTTGGTTTAGAGAAACAGAATCTCTGTATCTTGCAGGAGGCATCTGTCCTAATTAAAGTCAGGGATGAGGGCAGAGTTCCTTCTGGCTCTACAAACTGGCACTTGGCGCTTCTAGGCCAGGAGAGAAAGTATGGGAGCAGAGCCCCAAACCCAGCCAGTTTCACTAATGGGCTTCGGCTTTGAGGCCTGGTGCTGTCACCCTCTATTCCCCCCTCCCACCTCCGGCACAGCAGGGCAAGGGGGTGAGAAACAAGCGAAGCCTCAGTCCCAAGCCTGTGGGGCAGAGACCTGGCTCAGAACTATTTTCCTCTTTCTCCCGGGAGTCTCTGAGCAGCCTGTGAACAGGGTGATGATGGTGACATGACGTGATTCAGTGTGACATTTGATCTGCCCCAGTGGAATCTGGAGAAGGGAAGTGGGGACTGAGTTTGTGGTGAATGAAAATCTCAGCCAGTTGTGCTCCCAACTGCGGTTATGCGGGAATCACTTCAATCGGGAAAATGACGTTTTTCTGGGAGGTTCAGGGTGGTCCTCTTTCAAATAGAGATTGAAGGTTGCTTGGTGCTGCATGGATCTGATTCAGACCAGCTAATCCTGTTGTAGGCACTCCCTCAGCTAAAACTGAGCAATGCAGTCCCTGGCTAGGGTTATCAAAGACAAGCATTTTGTTATGTGTTGCGTATATATGTATGCCAGAGCCACAGATACCCAACACATGTGCAGCCGTTCCTGTGTGTGTGCCAGGCTCTGAGTGCTTTACACCAATTAACTCATCCAGTCCTCACTCCCACAAGGTGAATGCTACTCCTATCCCCATTTTACGGATGGAGAAAATGAAAGAAAAGGCGAGGTCGTATGACTGCCTGAGGTCCCCCAGCTGGTAGGTGGCATAGCTGGGTTGGAATGCAGGCCATTTGGCTCCAGAGATCTGCTTGTAACCCCCTCCCTGCCTCTCAGGTATGGAGGCTAAGGATGGAGCCGTGAGGATAGAGGGAAAACACCTTTTCCTGTTTTGACCTTGGTCAAAGGAAGGAACCAGTAGCCTAGGAGCCTCGGGATCCCAGAGTCCTCCGTGCTGATCCAGGCCTGCCACTGTGGGGAAAAAAATGACTCCAGCCCAGACCCTGGGAGACAAAAATGCCTGCTGCCCGGGAAGCCAGGCCGCCCCATGCAGTCTCAGGCTGGAAGGGGACCAGAACATCCTGAAATGTTGTTTTTGGATGGCAGCTCCAAGATAATGCAGTCCTATGGCCTTGCCTGACAGATAAGGAACCAGAGGCCTCGAGTTCCGTGACTCGTCCAAGGTCATATCATTGGCTGTTGGCAGTGACACCCAGTGAAGGAATCTTGTGGCACAGATGGCCGTGATGAACACTCGACTGCCCTGGGCTTCAGCCCTAGCTCTGCCTCCTAACAGCTGTGCCAATTTGTGTCTCCAAGGGCCTCAGTTTCCTCATGTGTAAAATGAGGACGGTGGCCTATGTGGTTACTAAGGTTGGCCTCAGTTGCTAATCCCACACTCTGAAGACTATCTGTATATTTTAATATTTTAACTAGAGCATGGGGTCCCCTATCTCACATTACGTAGATAAGCAATTCCTGAGCCCCCAACACCCCCAAACTTGGTTTTAGCCACCCTGTTTGCTCAAAATCAAGGGGAAGGAATGTTATCTTGCGTTGCAGACAACATAAGCACCGCGGCGCTCATCTCCAATAGCTTCCTCTCCTTGGTTGGCCAAGGACTCTGTGGTCATTGCCCCCTGCTCATCTCTGCCCACTCCCTTCGCATTTATTTTCCAGACTATCTGAGTCCAAATGCTTCCCATGACATGGCTGCTTATCTTCTGTGACCTCTGGGAGCTGGAAGAGGTCCATGTCTCTTGGAATGTGAGTGCTTTCAAGGATGCGGGATACAATGTCAAGGCTGAATTCTGTGAAGGCAGCTATTGCAGGTTTTCTGTTGGCATTTGGCCTCCCCCCTTCCGCCATCCCAACCCCAAAGAAAACATTGCAAATTGAAACCAAGACATAATGGTGCCTTGGGAAACTCTTGGGAGCCCAAGGAGAATGGGGACGTCACTTGGTGGCAGAGTCCAAGCCCCATCGCTGAGTTCAAATATGAATGGGAATAATACCAGCTAACATTAGGTATTATTCTGAGAGCTGTGATGCACACTGAATCCTTATAACACTCCTGTGCAGAGGGTACCGCTGTCAGTAGCGTGACCATATACTATATTGTCCAAATGGGGACATTTTTGAGTGAAGTGGGGAGTCCATGAGACAGACTAGCATGATAGAGACATATATACCAAGGATGTGCCAGGCAAACGGGGACATCTGGTCTCCTTAATTTTTACCCCCATTTCGACATGAGAACACTGAGGTCCAGAGAGGTTAAACAACCTGTCATGTACCTACAAGCTTTGACTCTGGAAGGAGCGTCATCTCCAAAATCCCCACCAGGATACTCACTGTCCTGTTCTACCTTCCTCATACCTGGGCTGCACAGCCTCTGTTCCACACATGCCTGGACCATCATCTTATTGTTTATCCTTTCACAGCCCTCGGAGCAGGGCTCCTATTGTCATTATAAATTTTGTCTACACATTTCTCCCTCTACCAGTAAGTTAGCCCCTGACTTGATCTGCATTCCTGGCTGGAAGGTGGCAGTTCAGGTGGGTCATGGAGGTTAACGAGAATTTCCAGAGAGCAGAGAGAAAAGGGGGAAAGTTCCAGGAAGAAGCAGCAGTATATGCAAAAGCATGGACGTACAAACAGCAGACTTGTGTCTAGAGAGGTTAGTTCAACATGGCTCAAGCTCTGGATGAATGTTGGGGAGTAGTGGCCAGAAATGAGGCAGGAGAGGTGGGCCTGGACACAGAGGAAAACCTTGTTGGCAAACTGTAGAGGGTGGGCAGTTACCCAGAAGGAGAATTAACATGTCTCAAATTAAGGAAATGCTTTTCACCTGAGGCATGTGGTGTTATTGGTATATTTTTAACAGGCTAAGGCATAAATGTCCCCTTTCTACCAGCATCAGCTCCATTCCTTTAATGTACTCCCGCTGGTTGGGTTCTAGGCTTGGGAGAAGTCACCAAAGTGTCTCTGACTTGATGTACAAAGCTTACTGCCTTGAACACAGTACACAGCCAATAAAAGAGAAATGGAAGATTAAATTAGCAGAGGAACAAACTCAATGACAACAGTGCTTTCCTTGAGGCAAGCTTGGAGTTTTTAACTAATGTAGGTCTTGGGCAAAGTTTGATCTAAAAACTGTTGAATTGCCTTGGATTAAAGGGGGTATAGGTTCATTTTTGAGTAACATGTGTTTTCTGTTAACTGACATTTATCTCTTAATCACTGACTTTATGTTCTCTGTTACATCCTTAGGCCACTTTTCCATATCATATTACACCAATCACAGCTGATGGCAACTGAGTAAACATGACCCATCTCCTGACTTGCCACCTGCTCCTCTGAATTCACATGCCCCTTGGCTTTAAAACCCAGAAAAGGTTTTGAATGCCTACTTTGTTAATTTAATTACCTATTGCCTACGCTTGGAACCAAGGTTATCAGAAGACAGTAAGTTCCCTTTCTGCAACCAGAGGCTGAACATTTACCAAAGTGGCTTTGATGATATCAATTTTAGGACTCCAAGGTTTGAAATAAAAATAATATTCATAAAAGGATCAAGAAATGATACTAACTGGTTAATTAGGCCAACCTAATACATTCACTACTAGAAAGATAAATAAGAACTACATGTAAACTGTGATAAGCAGTCTTACAGAATCCTTCATATTGTGTCTTTTGTTAAATCGCATTGCTATGATTTATTAATGTGTTTCTTTGTATTGACCAAAGAACAGTAAAAAATGACAATATTTTAATCATAAGTCCTAAGACAAATATTTTCATGTCTCTCCATTCATTTCAAGCCTTTGTAATAATGCAGACTCAGAATGACCTAGAAGGGGTGGACCCATTTATTTATCCTGAGTTTTCAATTGCAGGGACACAATTTAATATAAGGGCAGAGAAACACTGACAACACTCTTAGGTAGTTCCTCATAATGGATAAGCCTCGCTTTATGTTACAAATATATTCAAAAGGTTGAAAACACACCGTTTGTGTGTGCACCATATCATTTAAAGGAAGGGGCTCTCAATGACATCCTTTGGTAGACCCTTCTGAAGAGTTACAGATTCTTTTGCTTTGTAAAATGGGTACCCTTGTTTATCAGTTCAGTAAGTTCTGATTTTCTGATCAACTTAGCTCTGTGTGTAGCTAGAACTCAAATGTGGTCATACAAATAGACAAAAAGGAAAAACATTTTGCTTTCCAAAGAAGAAAAACAGTCTGATGATCATAACACGAGGTACATTAATTTGAGGCTCTAGATTTGGACAGTCTCTCTGACCCTTGATCCTCAAACGAAGAGCCATATTCTGTTGTTGAACCGAAAAGGGTAAATGAGAACACATAACAGCTACCCATAAATAACAGTCCGCTGCCAAACCTGCAGAGTTGGAAATGGAGTTTAAAAATGACCCAGTATTATTGAATTTCCAGAAAGGGAAAGATAGTAACTTTAAAAAGCTGGAAAAGGTCAGAACTTTAACTCTAGATGTCTTCTTTCTAATTGAAAAATGATCTTCTAAATAAAATCTTTGCTTTCCCCAACCCTTTTCCCCATCCTTTAAGTCCATCACCACTGTGAAAAGTTGTACTAGCTCTGAAAGGTCAGGGTGTTACTGAGACCAAAACTGAAACAGAAAATAAAGGGGTAAAGCCTCAAAATCAACGTTCCAGAGAACAGGAAGAACACAACCCATTGCACAATTTTGACCTCCGTATGAGTCTGCCATTCTTCCATTAAAATCTCACTTCTTTCGATAAAAGCTAATGTTGTCTTTCTCTCCCACCAGCTCTAAGGTTTGGCTAAAACAATGTAGCTCCCTCCCCACTCCTCCGCACCCTTTTCCTCTGGGTGTGACAGGCCAACCCGCTGCAAAGTCAAGAGTGCAGGCTGCCTCCAGGCTGCCCTATCAAAGAGAATTCATTTACATTGACTCCGAGAAAGACAAGTCTCCCAGATGAGGCCCATTTCACAAACATGGGGATGGCCTTTCACTGGAATTAAAGCGATGCAGATGGGATGTAGTTTCAGAGAAGCAGTGACACAAAAGAATTTCCAGATGCGGTCAGATTCTCTTAGCGAAAAAGTGAGACATGAATGTTATCTGAGCACTTGACACACATGCCAAAAATTTTACTTCCACAGATAATGAAACATATTGGAGACAGAATGGGCTGTGGATTTGGATAATAAATGAGTCAGTAGCCCCCCTATGGGACATAACACAGTCCTCGCACTTGTATTGGTTTATTTAAGCTCTGGTTCTAGCCTTGGACCCATCTTACAGTAAAAGATAAAGGAGCACGCCTACTGGGTTGTCTCTGCATTTATTAGATGTAACACTTCATTATTACATCTTTTATCAAAAGGTAAATAATCATTTTTCTGAATGCCATGTTTCGTGTCTAACCTCTTACACTCCTTTTCGGAAGAGGATAAACATCAGAGCAGTGAAAAGAGAAACCTAGATGCCATTCATTAAGTCTCAAGCTTGAAGACTTCATGGGAGGCCTGAAACATTGCTTTAGGTCATAAGTTTATATTATGAAGGAGAAGTAAGTGAAGTTGGCTCCCTGACAGCGAGGGAGATAATTACTTCTCAGGGTCTAACAATGTTGAGAAAGTTCCTTTGGATCTTTGGAAGAAACTCGGGGTGTCTGTCAGAAAGGAGTTTTCCTGTTTGTGTGCTTCCGAAGTATACACAATTAGTCCTCAGCAGGTTAAATTAGAACCATGTGTTTCTCGGCAATGACCGATGAGCAATGTTTATCCTCAGTGAGATTTCCTGTTACCGACTTTGGTAACAACCCATCACCCCTGCAATGACAGGGCTCTGTGTCATGTTGCTTTTAAGGAATGAAAGAAGGAATGAAGGAAAGTAAACTGCGTAATCACCAACTGTTAAGGCCAGAGAACACCAGGCACCTAAGCGTGGGCATTCCGACTGGCCCACACGCCGCAAGGAAGCATTAATGCTTCCAGATGTCACAGCGGCATGAGCACAAGGCCCTTTGATAAGGCTGGCGCCCTCAGTCAGCAGGGAGATGGCACTGATTCATTTGCTCTGTCCACACAGGTTACAGGGCAGCCTCGGGACCACACTGTGTGTGGACAGCCCAGGTCGAACCGTATCCCCACCTTCCAGAGGGTGCGTGTTGAGTGTAAGCTATCCTTCCAGCCCAAACTAAAACTGACCCCACAGCCCAGGAACGTCATAATTCTGTCTCCAGAATTCAATCAGCCATCGCTTCGCTTTTTAAGTGTTTGGCTTCTGTTGAGGAAAAAAAAAAAAAAAAAAAGAGGAAGCCAGCATAATCCTGGCCCATTTCAGGAACTTGACTATTCAGCTCACATTCAGACATGTGCAGAAAGAAGAAAAAAAAAGTGCTTTGAGGCCATGGCTGAGATCAGCAGACTTGACATGTGTGTGTGTGTGTGTGTGTGTGTGTGTGTGTGTGTGTGTATTTGTAGGGAGGGAAGGAGGGAGGAAGAGAGGTTGGGATAGAGTGAAGGAGTGGGGAGGGAGGGAGAGAATGAGACAGAGAGGGGATTTGAATTTAATGCAAATTTCTCGAGTTCCTAGGACATAGGAGGTACATATTAGATGTGTTGCAGGCTATACAGTTGTCTAAGGACACACACCTATCCTAAGGCAGAAAGCAATATTTGTGATGTTTTACGACTACAGTGGGAGTAGTCAATTCTTTCATTTAATTGAGCACATACTGTGGCTCAGACACCAAACGCTGGGAATACACAGGAAACAAGGCAGCCACGACCTTTACTGTCACACTATTTTTAATCTTGTGAAAGAAGAGAGACAATGAAAAAATAGTAATTCCAGATAGTGGCCAGTGATATGGAGAAAATAACACACAGGGAAATGGGACAGAAAGTTGATGGGGGTTTGCAACTTTAGTTAACGTGGTCAGGAAAGACCTCCCTGAAAAGGTGAAGTTTAGGCTCAGACCTGCATTATGAGAAGGAGCCAGCCATGCAAAGATTTCGGGGAAGAGTGTTCTCAGCAGTGGCAGGTACAAAGGCCCTGAGGTAGGACTATCTGGGAAGGCATCTGTGAGGGCTTGATGGAAGAGAGGATGTGTGAATTGGGTCTTAACTGGGCTTTCTATAGCTAGAGGAAGGGTGACGCCATTGGCAAGGTCAGAAGGCCCAGGGAAGTGAACAGTGGGTGGTTCAGCAGCCTTCCTGGTCCAGAGTGGCTGGAAGACAAGGTCAGGGATGAGGTCAGAGCCAGAGGATATTAGCCTGGAAAGGTGGGTGGGAGGTCATGTAGGGTTTTAGACCTCATGGTTTTGGTCATTAAAATCTCCCTGTTGATCTTTTTATAGAGAACCTCAGGGTGTCTCTGCGAGTTACATAGAGAAATTATTAGGAGTGGAAATCAGCAAGTTCTCAAACGGTAAACTGGGTCCTCCCTGCCTGAGTAATAACAGTCTGTGATAAGGAGAGGCTGGATAAAGAGGCTTAGATATCTGGTGCTCAGTTTTGAATTTTTATTTATTTGGACAATGTGGAGAGAGCGAAGAGAATGGCCTAAAATGGGAAAAAGAGAATTAAAGGGACTGTGCTCTTGTAGAAAAGAGAAGTGGGAAGAATGACTAAGTCACAGCTCAACTTCTCCACAGAGGGAACTAGGCAACTGTTTTCCATTTTAGTTCAGAAAAGGTCGGGGAAATTAGAGCATGAAAAATTGAGGATAGTCACAAAAAAATGGAATTCAAGGGATACGAGAATGGCTCAATTAAGAGAACTTGCTGGAAACCCGGTTCTGTTGTACTGGGGAGATGTCTTGATATACTCTGTTCAAAGGCAGAGGGTTAGATCACATAATCTGCAAATCCATGCCAGGGTTGGAAATCCACCTCCTGCTGGAGAGGGGTTTCCTTTCCCCCTTCTCTCTCTTATCCCCTTAACATAAGCTGGTATTATTACCAGTTCACTTTACATGACATCATTTAAGTTACAGGATATCAAGGAAAAGAATGCACAGCACCCAAGGACTTCGCATCCCGGGAAGGGTGCCTAAACCTTGAATTCTTGTTAGCAGGAACCTGCCAGCCAGGATGAGCGCTGAGTTGATATAGGGTGGGTCTTTGAGTTTCTACAGAAAAAACTGAGGGTGAAGGAGGAGAAGGAAAGAACATGTATTCACCTGGGGAGCAAGTAGTAGACAATGAAAAATAAACAAGTTGTTCAGTTTTGCTTTGGGTTATTGCTGGTTGCTTTAAAGTGCCAGGCTGGCTGATGTACAAGTGAAGTCCCCTCGCTGCAGGGAAGATGTCTTGTTGCAAGTACCCTCTATGTATAACTAAGTCATAAAACCCAGGATGTTTCGCACACAAAATGTGCCTTCACAACCAGCCAGCTCTAAAAAATCACTGGTACTCTCAACTGCTGTTACCAGCGAAGGAAGTGATTCATTTTGAGGCAGACAGCTCCCCCAGAGTGAGTGCTGAAGGGCACACACACTGAGACTCCTGGATGTCCAACCCAGATACCGCACAGGGGCAGCGTGGGGGTGGCATTTCCAAGGAGAGAAACCACGTCGGGCTAAAATCAAGGAGACAGAATTCTCAGGAACACTGACTTGGCGAGGCCTTCATGTGCAAAGGTCACATTACAAGCCCCTGGGACAGCTCTGGTCTCCCACCCTGGTCTCAGTGAGATCTGCCTGCCCACTCTACTTAAAATTACACGTTTGTGAGGGGTACAAATGTCTAACTATTACATCGTTTTGTACACCGGAAACTAAAACAAACAAAAAACAAAAAAACCAGAAAACTTCAGGCTTGCCCACTCTCATCTCCTTCCCTTCTTTATTTTTTTCCATAGCATTTATCAGCATGTAACATACTATATGTTTTACTTAGTATTTATCTCTTTCCACCAGAATATACACAAGGGCTGCAAGTTTATTATGTTTCTGTCTGTTTTGTTCCCCACAATGAGCCGGTACTTGGCATATGGTGGGTGCAAAGTATTTGTTGGATTCCGCACAGACTGAATATAAAGCCATGAGTCTGGGTGAGATCTCTGAGGTTGAGTGTAGAAAAGAAGGAGATCCTGGGCCCCGTAGAAGTTGGGGAGATGAGAAAAACCACCGAGAAAGCAGAAACCGAGGGAATGCGGTATCTGGGAAGCCAAAGAGAATGTTTCAAGGCGGTGGGCGGGAATGATCGTATGGTAGTTATCAAGCTTTCCTTGAGACAAAACCATCTACAGTTGACTTAGGTTCAAGTAGAATTGCGTACTCTGCATATGAACTTGAGTTTCAACCCACACTTATGTGTTATGAACCAATCCTTCATCCTCCAGGCATCAGCGGCCCTTTGAGAATCTTTATTATGCTGAGGATCTTCAGAAAAATGCATTCAGATACACACAGGACAGTAGACAGTTGCTGAGGGATCCCAGAGCTACTAAGGTCTGTCCCAGAATCAGGTTCAAAACCTTGCCTCTCCACAAAAGGTCTTCTTATGGCAGTAACTAAACTGTCTCAATGTAGAAGTTTAGGGGTTACAGGTTCCTGACTTCTCCAGATATGTTTCCAAAGGTTAGAATGAATGAGCTCTCTAGGCCTTCGGGGTGGAATACAAAATGTAAATGAACTGGCTCGTCTGAAAACAACAGTGAAACAAGGGAGAACTCACCACCATCTCCTGGACGTGAAACATCTCTGCACCTCCAGAGGAGAGTCGGTTGGGGAAAGAGATGCTGACAGATGAGCCAGGAAGGGTGCTTGGCCCAGTGTTATAGACCTGTGGGTATGAGACACACACAGCAAGGTTTAATAGAAACACAGACCTTCATTTCATGTCATGCAATATATAGTCTAAAAGTCTTTGAAGTGATGCATACTCTAGGGTTTGGGATCTAGCAGGTCACGAAGTGAAATATCGAATGACAGGGGATTGCAATGAAATAGAAATCCTTCAAATATGCATTAAAACCCCCACACTTTCAAAGTACCTTATTCCCTTTTAGTATTTCGTCTTCTTCCTGCTAAAAATTGTATTTTATTTTACATACTTAGAAATTGACTCATGACTATTATACCTGTGGGAATTCAGAGACAATCTAGTCCAGTGGTTCTCTAATGTTAGCACATGTCACAATAACCAGACGGGCTTGTTAAAACATAGATTGAAGGGCTGAGGTTATGCCCGGAGTTCCTGAAGTTGTACGTCTGGTGAGGTAGGGAAGAGGGCTGAAGGATTTGCATTTCTAATAAGTTCCCAGGGGATGTTGAGGCTGCTGACCCAGGAACCATACTCTGAGGACCACTGATCTGGTCCGACCCCTTTCCTTGTACAGTTTGAGGTAACTAAGACCTTCAAAGACAAAGTGGGTTGTCCCCAAACCAAATGATCTAACTCACAGAAAGGGCTGTTCTTACTACACTATCCAGCTGATTTGGTTTCTCATCACTCACAGCTAATCACTTGCTAATACTGTTTGATGACATCTGTGTACCTCCTTTCTGTCCTAGCATTTGGTCCTGTAAAATATTAGCCCTCTCACCCCCCCCCCCCAAGAATCTTCTCTATTTTCTCTCTCCAGCAGCCCAACTTCTCCCGAGAAATGAGACAAAAGATGGTGGCCACAAAGAGACTGATAAGAGAAAGGAGATGGAGCAAAGGCTGACCATGACACTCAAGGAAAAAATGGAATATGATGAAAGCAAAAAAAGATGGGTAGCATGTAGATACAGAAAGTAGATTAGTGGTTGCCTCGGGGGAATGGGGAGTGTGGGAGGCAGAAGAATGCTCCCCCCAACCCCACCAGAGGTGTCTACATCCCAATTCGTGGAACCTGTGCATATGTTCTTTTACATGGCAAGGGGGAATCAACATTGCTAATCAGGTGACCTTAAAATAAAGGGATTATCTTGGATTATCCAGGTAGGTGCAATGTGATCACAGGGGTCCTTACATAGGGAAGAGGGAGGTAGTCGGAATCAGGGAGATATATTGTGAGAAAGGCTCAACTGGCCATTGCTGGCTTTCAAGATGAAGGGGACCGTGAGCCAAAGAATGTGGACAGTCTCTGGAAGATGGAAAAGGTAAGAAAACAGATTCTCCCCTAGAGCCTCCCGAAAGGAGTGCAGCCCTGCTGACACCTTGATTTCAGCCCAGTGAAACCCATTTTGGACTTCTGTCCCTCAGAACTGTAAGATAATAAATTTGTGTTGTTTTAAGCCACTAAGTTTGTGGTAACTTATTACAGCAGCAATAAAAAACTAATATAGGGAGTGATTGCCAATGGGTAGAGTTTCTTTTTGTGGGTGATGAAAATGTTGTAAAATTAGACTATGATGACAGTTGCACAATTCTGTAAACATACGAAAATTATTGAATTGTACACTTTAAATGGTGAACTTAAATGATACCTCAATAAAGATGTTATTTTTTTAAAAAAAACAATGGGTGAGAGAGCAAGAGAAAGGAAGAAATGAAATGCTGCTTGGTGGCCTGGGGACTAGAGCGAGAATTCCAGGACTCAAGGCATCTCTGAAGTTGAGGTCAGAAGGGCAGAGTCAGGAGACTGGCTGGAAATCTAAGCAGGACTTCACACATGACAGAACGTATAAGGATCTAGTTGGAGCCAGCTCTTCCCTGAAAAACCATGTCTTCATTTTTTGCAATCGTTGGTTCTGCTTCAATGAATAGACAAAAAAATGATTGAGCAGATGAGAGGTTATTGCCAACTCTTGATTGAAAAAGAACAAAATGCACCAAAAACAACAACCCTAAGACACAAGAAGAGGAAGGACTATCCAACCACAATTGAAATAACTAATTTGAAGTGAAACGTGAGATCACAGAATTGACAAGAAACCTACTGACGTGTCTGAGAAATCCCAATTAAAACATGAGTAGAGGGAAGGAAAGAAGAAAATGATTTTGATTTGCATTATTTCACCATCAGAGCCAGACAGATGGGAGAGCTTGTATTACCATATTTATTTATTTTTAACAAGAATCTTAACATTTGATTCTCTGCAAATGTTCTTGCGCCACATCTGCATTATTTTTCATTTTTTCAGGTGAGAGAAATGATGTGGGGAAAAAAAAAAAGAAAGAAAAAAAGAAGAAAAGACAAAAGCCTATCATTAGTCAACAAATTATTTTGTCTCTGTTAAGAAAAACTCAGATGAAATGTAGAAACCAGGCCTAAGACTAGTATTTCCGCCTTTCTTCCACCTGCATTTATAGTGGCGTCTTTAAGCAATTACACAGCTTGTTGCGTAATAGCTTTTAAGAGACACAAAAGGTCTCTTTCTATAAAAAGTCGTGTGCTCTTCTTCAGGAGGGATGTTGTCAGAATAAGGAACTGTTCCTGATCTCTTACTCCCCCCACAATCTCCACCTTTAGTCATTATCACCATGAACCTGGTCAGTGGCCTTCCGGCAGGATGGTCATAATAATGACAATTACACCGGAAAATGAGTCCTCAGAGAAATCTCAAGGAAACTGTCAATTCTGCTAACACAAGAGGATCTCCTTCTAATCAGTGACACACACCATCCATCTTTCAGACCCAGCCAACTCTCTTAATCCGGATGGAATGCTGTGTTCTTCCTCAGGCAACTGATAATCAAGAGGTTTATCTACGGGGCATGTCGATCACTGATTCTCTAGTCTGTATCCAATGTCAGGCCAGATGCGAAGGAACCTCTTCGCTTGAATACCAAACTTTAAGCTCCCTGTAAAAATCCCTTCAGAGAAACACGACTTAACCACATACCCCCCAGATTTCTTTATTTCTTTTTTTAGAGGGTGATAGGAACACTTTGTATCTTTTGTGTACCTGCTATACCGTTTTGCCTTCTTCTCTCAACACGTGTACCCTTTACATGGTGTGTGTCATGTGTGCCTTTCTAACTAACTTTCTTCTCTGTATCTTTTATTGTATGACACCTCAAAAGGGAATTAAAACTAATGTGATTTAAGTCCAATGACATACCTCCATCTGGTCTTTATCTGTTTTCTATCCAGTTACAAAAAGCAATGAAGAAAAATAAATGAATTCTGAGAAGCAATTCAGAAACACAGAGGTCCTGTTCACAGCAATCACTCTAAGGTCCCCAAAGCAGGTCTGACCCCATCTTTCCCTTTGTCCCTGTAAATCAAGCACGGGGTATGACAGCTGGGCTTGGCTGGTGCATCCTCTCTGAGCTGGGGACATGTGCTATCTATCATGGTTTCCAAGGTCTGTTGCCTGGGAGAACATTTTGGAGAGAGGAAGACCATTGTTTGTGAGACCCCACAAATGTTTTACTGCCTCATTCTTTAGACCCTCACCCCGTCATTATTTGTCATCCCCTCGGCCCACTGCGGAGTGGCCACAGGAAAAGAAAAATAATAATTATTTGGCCACAGCAGTCAATGTCAAACCAAGAAACCATCTTCTCCATGGGGAAGGATGGAGTGGAGGCAGGGGGAGCTCTGGGAGACGTGGGACGTAGATTATGTTGCACCGCGGGGGAGACGGGCCTATCTCTTACTCCTTCACTTCACCCCCAGCATCTGGCAGGGGGCTGGGCCACACGGTCAATGCTGGACCAGTCCTGGGACTGGCCCCACCTCCACCTCTCCCAGCTCTGGGCCTTGCAGCATGTCCTCTCCTGGTTGGGCCTACATTTCCCTGTGTTTGTCACCCTGTGTTTGAGGAGAATGGACTTGATGATGTGGAGGTCCTCTAGCTTTACATTCAAAGAGTCTCACCCTGAACGGTGCTGGCCTGAGAATCTGTACTTTAAAGCAGGGGCCAGCACACTATGACCTGTAGGCCAAATCTGGCCTGCCACCTGTTTTCATATAGCCTGGGAGCGAAGAATGGTTTTATATTTTTAAACGGTGGTTGGGGAGAGGGGAAACATCAAACGAAGAGTAAGATTTCATGACACGTGAAAATGACATGAAATTCACATGTCGGTGCCCATCGTTACAGTTTTCTATCTGCCTTGCCTATGGCTACCTTTGAACGATAGTAGCACAGTTAAATAGTTGCTGCAGACTGTGTGGCTGGCCAAGCCTAAAATACTTACCCTCTGGCCTTTTGCAAAAAAAAGTTTGCCCACCCCTAGTTTAGAAAAGTAACAGCGTCTTTCACGATGTCCACTGTCCACACGGAGTGGCCCTGCCGGAAATCATGCTGGTGGGACAGGGGACAGCCAGCTCCTGCTCTGTGAGGAGCAGCAGGCTTCCTCCCATATGCTCACCGCGCTTTGCTCTTATAACACTGCACTTCTGAAAGGCTGTCCCTCTGTGGGAGGAGTGGGCTCCTGGCTGAGTCAGCATGTAGAGCCCCAGGAGGAAGGGAACATGGTAAATCCTCAAGGCTGCCCTACGTGTAATGAAAGGGGTCTTTTGGGGCTATTTGGGCTGGGATGCTGGCCTGGACCTCAGCATCCAGAAACCTTCTTGGGGAGAGCCAGGTTCATCATGCAGCTTTCCTTCCAAGTGTTGAAAAGCAGAGGGGTCTACACAGCAAAGTAGCAGCGGGGGAAGGGATTAATTCTGTGTGTGGTTACAGAAAACATGCACACACACACGTATTCCACTCCCCGCATTCAGGCTGGGAAGACTTTCTTCTGGAAATAGCCTGGCCCTCCAGTTGCCTTTCAGTAGAAGATACATCCCATGGGCCCTTCCGTTGGTCCCAATGACCGAGATGGTTCCAGGGGTGGTTACCTGAAGGGTGACATTGAGAGGCTGGAAATGACACTCCAGGTCATCCAGCTGAATGAAGTTGGATGCGTCCACAGACTCGCCATACACAAAGGAGGTTGGAGACATGATTCTGAAAGAGGAAACCATGAAATCCATCATCCCTACCCATGGTCAAGCAACCTATGGTCACTGCTATCCTGAGAACCCAAACATCTGTCTCCATGGAACCTGGCTCCCTCCAGTACCTTCCACCAAATGCTTCCATTCTGGAATTACTTCTCTCGCTTGTAAATGGACACAGCCAGACGTATGCTTTCTAAAGAGACATTTCTAGTAATGTCTCCTCATCTTAGGTCCAATCAATAAGCTACATAGACAAATATGTACTGGACTGCATTTCTAAAATGAAGAGGAAGACTATATGGTAGCCTTGATTTCAGTTTTTTTAACTGGATTCTAACATCATACATTTTGTTTTGCCATTGGAAAAATGTAGATTGAGGAAGATCATGGCAAGCTTTTAGGAAATAAATATAAATGAATCATATATTTGGCATTCAAAACCTCATTCCGTAACAAATTCATTTTAAAAATTTAAATTTGTCAGACTACCAAAATTAATAGAAATTGAGTATTAAAAACGCAGTCCACTCAATCATAGCATTTTCTTTCAGATTTCAAATAGTGGCTATGGAAGATGTGACAAAGAATTTAAGCTCGGTTTGCAGCAAGCTTTCAATGTTGCCTGTATCAACAAACCCCAAGATGAGACAAAGCCCAGATTCACTCAAATTTCCAGGCAAATAATGGATTTTAGATGAGATTCTAGAAGCTGCTCTCTTGCCTGAACACTAATCATGTAAGCTGTTTGGTACCGAGTCTGAATGGACAGCAATGCATCTATTTTCAACGTAAGTGTATTCCTTTAGAAATGTAGTGAGTCCCAGTACTATCAGCAAGAACTGGTTCCTCTATGCTTGCCCGGATGTTCCTGGAAAGATCAGTTGACTCGTTTGTTTAACCGATGGCTTCATCAGGGGCTGTTAACACCTCACAATGAGGCCTCCTAGGGCCTGACAACAGGATCAAGTGAGTGAGTGTTTTTCCTTTGGTCCCCAAGGACAGGGCTTGGTTCTGGGCATAGTCTCATACTGCCTCTGATGAGACAAATAAATAAACTATATGGTTAAAAATAGAGCCACGAACAGAGGCAAAGCTATGTTAAGTTGCAAATATATTCCAGCAAAGCCTCACGTCTGAAGAATGTGATGAAAAATGTCAAGCGCACAGGACCCCCCATTCCCGGGCACCCAGGAGAGTGTGAGCTGTTGCCATGGCTCCCTCTGTGATGTATTCACATTTCTGCTTCTGGCCAAGGCCGGGACCCAGAGCACTTGAAAACTGAAAAATGAGAAACTTTGGACCTTCAGAAAGCTCAGCTTGCATCTGGGGCAAGGGTTCACTGGGTCCTCATTTGATCTAAACTAATTGTACCAATCTTTTTCCCACTTTCAAAGAGGCATGTCCTCTGTTTTCCGTAGCCGGAAACAGGAACCAAGATCTCATGTTTCCAGGCTTGGGCTTTGGCTGAAAACCGACCCGGACTGTTTTGGGGCCTGCAGCCCTCCTTTCCAACAATGCCAGCAGCACTGAGTGGCCTGGACTTCACCTGGGCATAGGGTCTGCCCATCCGGGTCGTTCCCTGCCCATCTAGACCGTTCCCTGCCCATCCAGACCACCGCAGACATCAGGCAGAGCTGCTGCTGGCTCTGCACAGGGGTTCACAGAGACACACAAAGCCAATGCTGACTGCGAAGCTAATTAGAAAGGCGAGCCTTCTTTTGAGTCAGCTAGGATACTGGGACATCTGGCTGTAACCTCTGGCCCAGCAGCCTTTGGCTGGGATTTTAATCCCAGGAATCATGCTTCCATATGGCACTCTGGAGGAGTAGGCGCGGGGAGTATATGCAGATAAAGATGTACAGAGGGTTCAAAGAAATTATGGTGCTTAAACTTGTCATCAAACTCCTTGCGTGGGTGGCTGGGAAAGAGGAGAAAACGAGGAGGGAGGCGGGCACGAGTCACGGTAGCGAAAGCTTCGTCTTGCATGTCAGAGCTGGCAAGGAGTGGAAGTGGCCGGGCCACTGACTCCCGGCTATATATGCAAGTACAAGGAAGGCAGAGTGTTCCACTGCGCTCTGGCAACCCAGGGCTGCGCTACTCACCCAGTGATGGATGTGTCCACTTCGTGCATCAGCGACACCATCAGGGTGAGGCTGTTGTCATGCAGCGACTCGGAGCGCTCCACGTTGCCGCTTTGGGGAAGAGGGGACGAACACCAGTCAGCACTAGCTCCGGCAGCATGCGGCTGGGCTCCATATTAGAGCTCTAGCTCCGCATTCTCTGAGGGCTGACTCTGCACCTTATTTAGCCTCAGTTCTGTTTTCAGTCCCTGTACAGAGTCACAGTGGGCCCTCTACTGTGTCAGTTGTGTTCCCCTCACAAAGTTGTGAGTGTGAGTAGTGTACTGGGGAGATGACCCCAGGAAATACCAGTTGGGAGGGGAGAGGGGAGACGGGGAAGGGCAGGAAGACAACAGAGGCATGTCATGCAGGAGGTTAGTGATGTAGGCAATTGGGTTCGGTCTGGCGGGGGAACTCTGGGAGGCAGCGAGGAGCACAGGACTGAGCGCATGGGAGCCGGGCCTTCATCCACTCACTCCTGAGACCTGCTGCTGCTGGGGGAGGTGGGGTAGGGGCCATTAACTCCCTGGCACCTGCCCTATACACATAGGCGAGTGGGCTTCGGCCAGAGAAAGCTTCAGGCAGAGTGGCAGGTGCTGGGAGCTGTGTAGTGGTGAGTGGGAAAGGTCATGGATGGGCACCAACAGCCTGCGCTTCTTCTGTAAGTGCTTGTTCCATAAATAATGGACCAGCAAGGTGAGGGCACTGCAGTCAGGAAGGGGTTTGCTGGACGTCCGTAGCTATTTCCCACCTGGAGCATCACCTATCTTCCACGGACAGTTAAGACCAAGAGAGAGACCCTGGCCAGCTGTCACCATAAATACCACGGGAGCGCCTGCTTTAGACTTCTGGCTATAGGATGTCCCATACAGCATCCCCCGTGGGGTGATAAAGCAGAGGAAGGGGATTCTTCTGAGGTCATTCTGGAAAGGGGAGCTGAATCTGTTGAGCGGCTGCTATGTGCCAGGCATATCTCATAGCAGGATCTCCTTGGGTCCCCAGAGTGACCGCAGAGGGAGGAATTACCCACTTCTGACAGGTAAGGAGCAGCTCAGAGAGATTAGCTAACTTGGCCCAAGGACCCATAGCGAACCAGGTTAGGCTGATTCTGAAAACAGGGCTTTTCCATTGTGATTCCTTCTCCTGATACCAAATTTAGGGGGTTACTATTTTATTAACTTTCAAATATGAATTGTGATTATTATCCCAGGGAAGGGATTGCCTTGAGAAAAGGCATGGCTGGTGGGTGCATGTTGCTGAACCCAACTTTTACAGTTGGTTCCCACAGGGCATGGATGTGGGATTCCAGTCGAAAGCCAAGTTCACCCTCTGGGAGTGGAACATGAGACCCCCCAGACCCACGGAGGTTTGGGCACAGCTCTCCCGGACCACTCCCCACCACACCATTCCCTGAACATGTGCAGAGTTCCTGCCTTCTCCCTGCCCTCCCTCTCCCCCACTGCCTTCCTCTCCCACCCAGCAAGTGCTGAATGCAACAATACTTAAATAGCACTCACATCCCCTCTCCTCTCATTGTTCCGAAACAATGGTGCTCTGTGACTCTGACCTCTGACTCCTCATCTGTCTTCCGCAGATGGGGTGACATCCATCACTCAGAGGGCAACCACAGTTTGCAGAAGCAGCAGAATCAGGTGCTCACCTGGCCTAACTTCCTTGTCCTTCCTTTCCCAAGGGACAATAAAAATCAGAGAATCACAGACTAGAGGTGACTCCACTACGGGTGGGATGGCAACACGCGGGGCCTGCTCCCATCCCCCACTCAGCATCCTGCCAGGTCTGCATAATCTGTTCCTGATGGAAGCGCCACCTCTTGCCCTGCCATTTGTCCAGCCACCTGTGGCCGCTGGCAGCTCAGGCCCAACAGTCTCATCTGTCATCGGGTGACTGCTCCAGACTGAGCCAAGTTGAAAAGTTGAGATAAAGAGGCCCAACATCAAAAGGCCTCCAGTTATTCTGCAAGCGTGTGACTTGGGATGGTTTCCCTGAGGTCGGCAAAGCCGGGCTGCTGAGAGGGGAGCTCTTGAGAAACTGTTTAGTCTCAACTTTATGTCTTTTGGATCCACAAGTGGGCAAGAGATCTTCAAAGGGTGGTGACGGGAAGAAAGGCAGGATTGATAGTTTAACTTGGCTTTCAAGATAAGAAACTTTAAGGACCAGTTCCGTCACAGCAGGGAGTCAAGTGCTGTGGGTGCCCTCTGGGTCAGTAACACCAGATTTTCACCAAATTCTGGAAAGAAACGAGTGTCTGAAATAGTCTGCTGTGTATTTAACAGATAATATAGCTTCCTTAACATCTGTGATTCAAAGAATTAGCAGATCTGATACTCGGCGTCCCCTGATGCTATGTGGCAATATTAATGTGCATAAGGGAATGTTCTTGAATTTACTAAGTTATTAGCATGTTCTGAGGGGCCCAGCACTGCATCTGGTAAACAGTAGGAGCTTAACAGATGTGTGCTGAGTGAGAATGTGCCTGGTATAGATTCAGGGACTAGGAATAGTGGTTCTCAGCCTTGGCTGCTCATTAGAATCACTTGATGAGCATTTTTAAAAATCCCAAAGCCCAGCTTTCACCCCAGACCAATTAGATCAGAATCTGCGGGGTGGACCAGGCATCTGCAGTTTTTAAAGCTCCCCGGGTGATTCCAATGGGCACCTAAGGCCAGAGACCACTGGTCTATGGACATGGGATTCTACTGGATGGAGTTTCCACCAGTGTGTGTTGGCCAGCCCTCCTTTTCCACCTCTGATTAGCCCTGACTGCAGTCAGGAGGCAGGTGGAGATTCCTCCTTTGGAGAAGGGACACCTCTGCCATGTCCTATGTCCTGCCCAAATGTTTCTTCCCAGGAGTATTGGCTGCCCCAGGTGTTGAGGGACCAAGAGGGCCCATTTGTGGATCTGTCCAACATCAGTGAGTTTCCTGTGGATCCAAGAACCAGCTGGAGAATGGGAGTTTTCAGGTGTCAATGGGCATCTGCCTCCCTTTATTCAACCTGACAATCTCATGCTCTGTGGCAAGCTGTTTCATTGCGTCACTCCCCTCTTCTAAAACTTTCAGTGGCTCCCCACTACCTTTGGGAAGTAGTTCAGACTTTCTGAGGATACGTGGGCTCGCCAGGGCCCAGCCCAGTCTCCTGTTTCAGCCCCATCTGCCACTGCACTTGTATGTTCCCCACCTGTCCTGAGAGATGGCTGTGACTTCCCACTTCACTGCAACGCCTACCACCAACGTGGGTGGAACAGAGCACGTTGTCCCCTGCACATTCTGGCCGCTGTGCCTATGTTTCTTCAGCCTGAAAACAGACTCCTTTCTTTAAATGCCACCTCCCCAGTGAAGTCCTTCTGGATTCTAGCAAGGGGAACAAAGTCTACCTTCTCTATGTTTTGCACGTGCGTCTATTAAATCACAGTCACCTTTTATGTGAATGTGAATTATGTGATCTTGAAAATAGTGTGAACTAAAAAGAGCCAAGTCTTGCATGACTTTAAAGCTTGCAAGCCCAGCCTGGAAGCTTGTGTGCGAGTTTTGGGATTACTGGGCTATATTTTAACATTCACTGTTGTTATTAGTTGCGTGTACTTTGTACATCCTATCGCAATGTACAGGCTATACAGCGCTCATGTCCAGTAACTCCAACTGGTGCTGAACCAAAGGCCAGCAAGTCAGCAACTTTGAAGTTCAAGTTGGAGGTAACACATGGTAAAGAAGGTTAAGCAACCACTGTGTTGTGCTGTGCCCTTATTTTTAGGAGAGAGAACATTTGCTAAAATATTAGAGATAATGCTGGAAAATGTAGAGAGCAGCATTAAAAGCAAAAATATGCTATGGTGGTTGTGGATTTAGGGGCTTGAGAGCATATCCCTGCAGCTTCATGGTCATTCCCAAGGGAAAATTAATCTCAAGTCTGTGAGTTTTAAATAATGTTGGGGCTGACGAAGGCCTCCCGTGAAAACAAAATTAAAGGGTAGTGGGAGATGAAAATAAAGCTTCCTTATGTCTGCACCCGTGGGCACTGCTGCTGTCCACTGCTGAGTTAAATTTGTTGCGGTCTGACCTGGGCTTCCCAAATGCTCAGCAACTAAAGATGGAGACTGAAGCCGTGAGGGCTAAGCCATTAGTGAGAGGCAGGAACGGACTGGGGAAGATATTGAGCGATTCAGGGCTTGCGAAGGATCTCAGTCTAACTTTTGTGTAACTGGTTTTTTTGTGAAAATGCAAGAATTCCTCGGGGTAAGGATGACAGGATGTTAAGATGCAAACTTTGGCTGAGGCATAATAGATGCTAAAATTCAGAGGAAAGCACTACGTCTGGTGGTAAAAATCCAAGATATAATGGCAAGGATATAACAAGAGTGGAGAAAGGATTTCTGAAGGTGGTTTTTAGAGACTACTGTTGGTGATGGGGAGAAGGTGTCTGCCTTTTAAGTCAAGTTTCAGGGGACCTTGATCAAACCGTCTGATTCCTGCCCAGGGAATGTAAGGGGAAAGGGATATGCTTGGCTTCCCTCTGATGGCAGAGTGAAAGAGAGGTGACCGCACAGATGTCACCTGCATTTCCAGAGACTGGGCAAAGATCGCCAAGTGGGATCTCTATGGGAGAGCCAGTGTGGGGTCCCCTTCGTCCTGTCCCAGAGGGCACAGTCTCAGCAACAGAAGCTGTAGGTATCTCTGGCTGTTTAGAGACTGAGGTTGGAAAAGGTTTTCCCTTTTCCAAAGGAAAAGAGTCAGCTTTGAACACCTGCACGGTCCAGTGAGTGCGCAACAGTACCTGATAAGTTAGACCTCTTCCATTTGACCACCCCCGTTGTGAGATTGCAGGGCTCTGGAACTACTCTCAGGAAAAGGGGGGAGGGCCAGGAGAAGCACAGTTGGAGGAAAGCAGAATCATACCCACGAGGCAGGCTTTCCTCCTGCAGCCTTGCCCTGGCCACGCGAGGAAGCCTTAACATCAACTTTTGATTATTTCATGGGACAGGACACTTTATGGATTTGTGAACTTGCTTTGAGACTTGAAGTGACCATAGGACTTTGCAGTACCCTAGAGTGACCTGGGGATGCACAGGACTGTCCTAGACGTCCTCCAAGGAGAGGGAAAGAGGGACAGGGTGGCTGTGCAAGCAGGACAAGACAAGCACCACCCCTGGGAGACCCGAGTCCACCCAGTGCTTTGGGGCTTTATCACTGAATAACCATTTCTTCCCCCTCAGCATCCTGGGCATCACCAAAGCAGGACCAGGGCATGTCCTTTCTGGTCCCATCAATATTTTATCTTTGAAAAAAAAGTTTAAATCCCCTTTACCTCTGAGCAGTAACGATGAAGCTAAGAACTTCCTCTTCCCCTGACAGGTGGCTTGTATCAAAGATCACACTGAATTCATACTAGAAAAAAAGAAGGTGACAAGTGGCATCAGCAGGCATTCCAACTAAACCGTGTTAGCTACAATCTTCCAGCAGCACGTGACCTCTAAGAAGTCAAGTGCATGACAAGCTTTATTTTTTATATGCATCTCTTCCTGAGCATCAGGACAGACGCACAGCTTTAAGAATAAAACCAGGCCTGGACCACACTGTAGCAAGAGTCCTTTCCAGCAACCGAGGTTCTCTTTAGGAAGTGACATGTTTGTCTCTGAAACCAGGACTTGCTAAGTTTCGCTCATACGCACCATCTTCCCGATTTTTTTTTTTTTTGCCACATCTGCATAACATATAACCTGTGATATTTACTTCACATCTTTATTGCCTCACTCTTTGTTTAAAGACTATTTTAAAAAGAAAATGTATGTCACTATCCTGGATGGGAATCTAGGATTACTTGCCATAAAAAGATGGGACTCGTAAAAATCAGCACAATGAAAACAAAGTATTGTTGAATTTTGTTGCCTGCTGCAGGCTCTGGGCCTAAGGTCTACTTTATTGAGGTGTTAAAAATGTGCTAGCACGATTGGGGATCTTCTCCTACATGTGGTTAGGATTGAACCGAGTGTTGAAAAGGTAATAACTTTCTCACTGTTGGAGTCAATGTTGTTTAGTGCTGTTTCCATATATCACCTAAAATCATCTCAGGTGTCCCCAGTGGTGACCATCCTGTGAGGTGGGGAACCCTGCCCAAAGCAAATGGCTTTCACTATATACTGGGGGTGCCAAAAAAATGTATACATAGTTTAAGAAAGGAAAAAACTGTATTAAAATTGTAATACTCAATATATACCGATAAAAAAAGATGAATACAAGCCATGTGCATACATTTTTTTGGCACCCCCAGTATATATGTGTGGGAAATATGGGAGGAACCTTTGGGTAGGCGGTGACAGAACCAGGCTCTACCACAAACTGACTATATGATCTTTACCAAGACACTTCATTTCTTTGCATTTCAATGAAAAGAAGAGGGTGGGCAAAATGATTCTTAAATTCCATCAAGCTCTGAACTCTACGGCTTATTTAACATCTAAATTTTTGACTTGCTTTATGACTAATTCTAGGTCGTAGTCTAATTTTGCAACAGTGGATGACACCACACTGAATGCTATCTGATAGGAATGAAAATTGGACCATTACACTGGACCATCATCTCCAGTGGCCATTGGACATCCCTTTCTAGACAAGCATTTCTGTTGCAGTGGGACTTGTCCGCTTACAGTGAGGGTGGGGCATGGAGACAGGACAGGAAGAGGAGCTGGAAGACACAAGGGAAGGGAACATCAAGAGTCTTATCCCAGCAAAGAGTCAGAACTGGCAGAAGATGTGAATTAAACACATTAAAGATCAGGTGAGGCGAAAAGCAAAAAAAGATTTGGGTGAGAAAACAAAACCAGAGATGGAGGCCTGGGAGAGCAGAAGGTCAGAAACGGGGCAGGCTGGTCATGAGAGAGAAACAGATGGCCAGCCAGAGAAAGCCCATAGTGTGGCCATGAGGCTCAGCAGGTGGCCTGTAGCCTGGTGACCCACAGGGTCTGAGGGCCAGGGGAGGGCAAGCTGGGCTGCAAATAGAGGGAGCCCCGTCCCTGCCAGATCCCTTCTCAGGCTTCCTCCAAGGAATTGACGCTCAGATCCTCTGCCTCCAGGTTTAGTCTTGCTATAGGTTTTAACTCTGTATGTGGGAGGAAGGCAGCAGCATTAACAGGGGGGGAAATTCAGCATTCTAACATTCACACTTCTGTCAGTTCTAGGACTATGTTGAGAGTTAATGAATTTTGACAAAATTTAATGTCCCACATTTCAACATTGCTTTGTTTTCATTGTGTTCATTTTTATGACTACCTTCTCTTTCCGGCAAGTAATCCTGGATCCTCTTATGATAGTGGTACAGTCTTTCCTTCTACAATAATCCTTAGACTAAAGCTAGCAAGATGGACCTTAGGTTTGTTTGGGATGTAGGCTGAATTTTATAATGACATGGCAACGGTTAAATTTTTTTCAATTAAGTCTATTTTCTGTTGCTCAGTAGATTTCAATTAAATGTGTGTGTGGAGGTGCCATGTATGTTACTGTAGGCAAGGATGGCCGAGGTTCAGGGGCTTCCTCCTTCCTCCTCACCCTACCTGGAGTCCAACAAAATTTGGCCTATATTCTACCAGCTCTTGTAATCCCCTTTCTAAAGGCAGCCACATCTTGAGGTTTCCCTTCTTCTGGGGTGAATGTGGGCAGCTGAGAAACAGCCAGGAAAAGGCTCGGGAATTATGGATGTAAATGTCACAGTACTTTGAAGCAGGTATATTTCAAGGAGGCTGATGGGTTCAAGCGATTTACTAAGAAATGAGCACATCTTCTTTCTCACTAGAACAGTCTCACAATTGGCTTACAAAACGGCTACTATGGATTAGGACCAAAATGTCTTAGAGATGAAAACAATCCAATCCTATGACATAGGCAGGAGAGGAGGATTAAGCTTTCCCTTATTTTAGGAGAAAAAAAAGTTGCAAAGGAATATGAAATTTCCTTCAAATCATAGCAGGGAAAATAGCTTCCATTTCAAAAGGCAGACTTTAGATTCTAGTTTTGCCACCAAAAACCGCATCTTCTACGTATCTTTGCATCTCCTCATGACAGGACATACAGAATGTTCCATGAATGTTGGAATATGCTGCGCTATGTTATTGTTTGAGCTTAGAAAATTTGGCTCCTTATAAATATCAGAGTGACTGTCCTTTGTTTTACTTAAAAAAATAAAGTGCAATACAATTATTGAGGTTTCAAGAATTTTAAGAAGTCTCTTAAGAAAATTGTGACTACCTAGGGGAGTCAGAACTGTAGGAACTAGCCCAGATACATCACATCAGCTCTTATTTTTGTCTCAGGAAGTCCAAGCGTGGAATGTCCCAGAAAAACAAATTTCAAGAAGGCCAAGCAGATGCTGCTTGCCAAAGCGTGAAGGCCGTGGCGAGTCTCTCACATTTGGGTGTGTCATATGGATCAAAGAGGAAGAACACATGGCCATGGCCCGTCTGAAATATCCTCGGAGTAGAGCGCCCTGGACAGGGGCGAGGCCATGGCCAGGCACGGAGTTGCTGGCCACCCCAGCTGCTGCACGAGGAAATCTCAGGGGGAGGAGGCTGGTGGGAAGGCGGGAGCCCACTGCTAAGGAAGGGCCCCATCTCTGCCCCTTACCTTTGACTTCGACCTCATGAATGGAAATCCCACACTGCATTTGAGAAAGTCTGATTCCAGCAGTTCACAGGAAATGCCCATTTCCTCCTGAAAGACAAAAAACACCAACAGATGGGCTGGCTGCACAAAGACAGATGTGTGGAAGTGGCCTGGGAGACAAACTGAGACTTCAGCAGACATGGTCCTTCTTTAGGGCAGTTCTCAGACAACAGCCATTATTGGCTGTGGTGGGCTGAGGAACCTCTGACCAGGATGAGCCCCAGTCTTCCTCTGGCTGCCCACCCTTCCCGTGGGTTTCCTGGGAAGACAGGTGCAGAGGAGAAACCCACTCTTCACTCTTAACTAATATTTTGGCTGGGAACCCCGGTGACCTGCTCCCCTGGTGAACTGGGCTGGGCCACATGTGAGCTGGACGCCTCCTAAGGTTTGGATGAAAGGCAATGAAGGTGTCTCTCTGACCCCTTTCTGCTCACCGCACACCCTAATCCTGCCTCTCCAAATCTTGCTAGTTTAGGAAAGTCAAACCCTAAGAAAATCACACCAAGAAAACAGGGATTCTTTCTCCAGCCTGAAGTGGTGAGAGCTGAGCTGCTCCCCTGCAAGCCTCCCCAGGACAGGGGTGGGGGGAAGGGGCCAGGAGAGGTTTTCCAGTGTAGCTGGCTTGGGATGGACTCCACATTCAGCGGCATGAGAGAACCAGGAGAAGGGCACCGGGAGTTGCTGTCTTTCCACCCGTCTACATGGCTTACGACCAAGGTCAAAGGAAAGCCAGGAGGCTCTTCATAACCCACAGAGCCTCTCCAAGACACAGAAGCAAATCAAGACTTCCAAAGGGAGACAGTGTGTTTGCAGATTTGGGAGAAGGAAGAAGCAAAGAACAGAACAAGTACTTGCTGAGTGTCCGGGAGCCAGGACACTGAAATTCAATGAGGCCATGTGACTTCCCAAGGTCATTCTTGGCTGACTCTAAAACATGTCTCCTTCCCCATTCCACAGCCCTAAATTTCTAGAGGGAATGAGCACAGCCAACAATACAATGGCAGCCAAAAGGAACCAACTGGTATGGATTCCGGCTCTGAAATGCTGTCTGTGCTCTCTCCTCCAATTTCCAAGAAACGTACCTCAGTTCAGACCAACAGTTCTAGTCCTTTAGGCAGGTGGAATAAAATGTTTTAATTGTGTGTCCAATTAGGGTAAAAAATATGAGCAGTTACCACAATATACCCATTTAGTCATAATTTATATACATATACTATCGTAATATGTTATGAACATTGCCAAACACACAAAAAGTAGAAATGACAAAAGATAAATAACTACTTCATGGGATTAGAAGTCAAGATAGTAATTGGGAAGCAGGAAGTGAAAGGGATTTTTTTTGTGCTGGGAACATTCTTGGGTGTGATCACTGAAAATTCAAAGAGCCGTGGGCTCTTAATGATTTGTGTACTTTGGTCTGTTTGTTAAATATCAATAAAACTTAGAAAACAGCAACACCCCTCCCCCCCAAATACAATGGAATGAAAGATAGGAAATACAGAAATATAAAAGGAAACTAGTTTATCTGGCAGCATCCAATCTTAGAGATAACTGATCTCAGTGATTATAAGTGTTCTTTTTTCCCCTGCTGGCAATTTCAATAAGGAAAACCAAAGAATAATTTCTTAAATGCTGTCTCAAGGCCTGCATGTCCCAAAGACTTGTCCTAATGATTCACCGTGGGTGGCCTCTTATCACGGTCCTCTTCCTCATGTTCCTCCCACAGAAGCAACGTCTACAATTGACCCAAGTAGAAGCTCCTCTAAATCCTAGCTAATCAGCCTGTGGGCCTCAGAGGCAGTGAGCCCAAGCCTAGGGTGACCTTAGCTCTCGGTTTCCCTGGGACATGGGACAGTCCTGGCTCATGTCTGTCATCCAGGTGTCATTTCTCTCAAGAGCATCCCAGTACATATGCGTATATATGAATTACATGATTATTCAAGCCAGTTCTGAACACCTTTTGTAAAGCTCAATGACTCACTGGAAATCCCTTTCAAGCCAGGAGGGAGGTTTTCAACGTACGTCAAAGGCCTATCTGTTCTTGAAGTAAAGATTTACTGCCCCGAAGACTTCTTCAGTTTTTGCTTGTATGTGAAGGAATGACTGGGGCTTCAAACATTTACTCTGGAAATTGACGGGACCTCACTTTACCTAGCTTTGGCTAAGACCACTGTTGATTGTTCAAGAGATGCTGAATGGCCTTAATTTTGTTAATCCCAAAATGTGAGAAAATAACATTTAAACCAGCATTGACTGTATTATTCCAGGTCTCTCTTCCACCCTGCTTAGTCTGATAGAAATGACAAAATTCTGGGTGCATCTTGGTGGAGATAAGCAAAAAAAGTGAAAAGCAGAGACATCTCTAGGAATGACAGAGCTCAGCATCTGGGTCCTGACTCACATGCTCCTGGCCGGTGCTACAAGAAGGGATGCCACAGATCACCCTCCTGCCACCTGTCAGCGCCAGTACCGCCCTCCTGTGGCTATTTCAGCTGCATGACCATAAGATTTTTTAATTCTATTCCCTGCTGTCCCACTACAATTGTGAGGTAAAGAAGCCTCTCAGAGCGTGGGTCTCGGCAAACACTGTGGCCCCCTGTGTGGTCTGTGTAGGTACTCCACCCAGAACCCCTTTACGAGGAGGGTTCAACAGCCCCAGCTGAACAGGAGGTGCTTTGTCTGGGAGGTTACGATGCCCTCCCCCACAAACACTCTGCGGCCTATGACTGACGGGTGTAAAAGGCTATCCCTTTGCCTCAAGGTGAGACCAGCTCTGTTGTGCAAGTCCTGTTCCTGAGCCCCCACAGGATTAGGCTCAGCAGACTCCAGCTGAGAGCACAGCCCCGTTTGACTCCTTCCTCTGCCCCATCCTGGTCCCTTCCCTCTTCTTCTCCCAAGAGCATTTCCCCAATAAGTCACTTGCACGGGTCTGGTGACGCTGACCTCAGACAATTCTCTTTATAGACAAGGGTCTGGGCACTGAAAACCACTGAAAAGTGCGGGCATTTGCTCCCAGGTGGGAAGAGGCAACAGAAGGGGACACTCAAATTCTAATAAATCTTGTTTACATCCATACTAGCCAAGAGAAAACTTCCCTAACAGCAGTTTATAACATCTGCACAGCTCTCCCATCAGGGAAGCACCTGACCTCAAAGCAGCATCTCCACCCTCTTTGTTCTGGTTTCTGGTCATGCCCAGGGTATTCCCTAAAATACCAGAGTCAGGATGGACCCCCTTGGTAGTCAGGCAGGTACCCTGTAGGCACAGAAGGACCCAGAGAAGCTTTAAAAAATGGATTCTGGGGAGATGTGGCTAAACTCAGCTGTCCTGCTTCAGGCAACACCAGTGGATGGACAGCGCTTTTTTGGGGGTTGTTTATTACCTCTGCCAGGCACTTGGTACCCGCCAGAAAGTATATGAGAGCCATCCCAGGGACCAGGTTTCTCCTTGGCTCTGGTTCCTTCCATGTCCTAGTCATCGCTTCCACCGACTTCAGCTTGGACAACTTGACTTTAGCATTGTTGCAAAACTTAGGGTCATCAGCTCTTAGCCCTCTGGGAATGTGGACCAGTGAACAAACTCTCTATCCTTAGTCCCTGGTTGCCAGGCAGTGTAAACATCGGCTCACCCAGTTCATACACAGTACAAATCTACTACAGAATAAAACTAAAACCTTTCTGCAAAAGATGCAGGCTTTCATGAAATCAATGAAAGTAATATTGGAAAACTGCTTCCACCACTGAAAGCCATGGATAAATCTGGATCTGGCAGCGTTAGGTCAGCTCACTGTTGAAGAAGTCAAAATTTTCCCTGGGTGATAACACTTTAAGCTGCTTTAGAAGGAGACTTTAAATTAAAAAAAAAAAAAAAAAGAGAGCCCTTGGGAAAAATATGCCATTGTAAAGATGACCTTTGTGTGTGTGTGTGTGTGTGTGTGTGTGAGATTGCGCTTTAAAAAACAGGTAAAATATGAAGCAAAGAATGTTCCTTTATGATGTAGAAGCAACATTCACCTGTAAAAGCTGCCTATCCAGCACTCAATGCCTTCTTTTGTTTCAGAAATTAATGCACTGTTATTTTAAAGATGCCAATAAAGCAAATAAGTTCTTGCCTTGGGTCTAAAATATCCTCGACAATTATAATCACGATGTTATAAAAGCTGTTCAATGGAGGATGATATAAACTTACGTTCATAATTTTCAGTTTCATTTTTCAAGTAGAGTCCCAATCAAAACTTAAAAATTTTGTTCTTATTATGAAATTTTGGACCCTATTGTAAGAAGATTCACATCTTCTGGCTTTTTTCCCAGTCCCACTTTTTCTTGGCTAGCAAGGATATCCAATACCATAAAATGCTATCAGGGTTTCTCCCTGGCGATTATAAGTGATTTAACTAAAATTTTCTCGTGTTTTTTTTTTTTTTTTTTAACCAGCACATTTTACTCGCAGGATCAGGAAAACATCAATTAACATTTTTTAGGACATAATAATGAAAAGCTTGGTTTGTGCATGTTCACCTCTGTATTCTCAGTGCCTGGCACTGAGCCTGGCCCTTAGTAGCCCCTGAGTTCACACTTATTACATGAACGGGCCTTGGCTCATCTCGGATTCAGATGAAGGGACTAAAAGACGCAGCTCATTTGCTGGTCTGTCTGGCATGGGCGATGCTTGCCTTGGCAAAGTCCCTCCCTTTTCCAGACATACCTCGGCTGTCCCGGCCCCGGGAGCTTGGCCAACGGAGCCAAGCTCCAGCCCTATTTGTAACATGCGGTGGTTGGCAGGAAGAATCAGATAAGGAGGTTAGTAAGCCTCTGTGGCCTTTGGGCGTCTTCCTCTCAATCGCTCAGCATTTGACTTCCCTGTGGAGCGGTGCTTTATTTGACCACCAACACAGTGCTCTTTGGGGAGCAGCAACGTCTGGTAAAGGCGTTATGCTCAGTGCCAGGGTGAGTTTGAAATCTGACTTCCCATTTTCCACTTCCCACATGGGTTTGTCAAACTGAAGATGACCCTGACGTCTCCATAGCTGGCTGCCAGGCTGGCAGTCTGGTGTATGGCTAAGACCCTCTTCCTTCTCTAGGCTTACCAGGTGACCTTCCATGTCAAGGGAGTTAATACAGAATTCAGGTGAATTTTGGAAGCATTTAGTCCCCAATACCCTAATCAACGGAGGAGACAGAGGTGAGCAGGTGTTCCCAATCACTTGGGCCAGTGAGTTAATTGAAAGAGTTTATTCATAGGAAATACTTTATTGGCCCCATTCAATGATGAGTCAGCCTGAGCCTCACCAGCAAAAACAGTGCTATTCCCACAGGGGAATCCTTTGGGACAGGGCTCGTGAAATTCCTACCCATGAAGAAAAGCACATGAGCTTGCGGCATGGAAAGTGCACAAGCTTTGGCACTAGTGTCCCAACTTTGATTATTGGCTCCCATATGCAACAGCTCTGTGTCATCAGGCAAATTAACTATCCTTTCCACAGCCTCCATTTTCTCACCTGTACAATGAAGTCATAACTTTTGCTGGCCTGCCAGAGCTCATCAGCTTACAAAGATGGAGTACACAGACGGCCCCTACTCAGGAACGGCTGACTACATGCCAGGAAGCTCCTCTGTGGTAGCTTCTCTTTTTATGCCCATTTTATAAAGAGGAAATTGGAACACAAAGAAGTGTATCACTTGCCCAGAGTTTCCTAGCTAGAAATATAAGAATGGATCACAGGGATTCAAGATGGAGAACACCAAACAAGGAACAACAAGGTCCCCTTCCCGCCTTCCCCCAAAGAATCCCCAGAAACTGAGACTGAAAGGTGGGAGCACAGACCCTGTGAACCAAAAGTAGCCTTTAAGGAGCCTGAAACACAGGGTGACTCTAGCATAGATGCCAAGTCAGGCTGATGGCCTGGCAAGGCAGGGGCAGTGGTTACAGACCTTCTGCTGGTTAGGAGCTGGCAACTGAACAGTCAGAGGGAACCAGAGGTGATCACCCATAAACGTGGGGGGTTTGGGGAAGCCGGGCAAAGAGAGTGCTACAAAGCAGGTTCCTTTCTTAAATTTCATCAAAATCCCCATTTGGAAGCAAAGGCTCAAGACTATTCTGGGTTTGAAAAAGTGAAGCAAGCAGGAGGCATAGTGAGAACAACTGTTGGGGAGAGCTAAACCACACAGCTGTGGAGGAGAATTTTTGCTTTCATAGCGAAGTATCACATTGGGGAGAGTGCAGGCTGAATAACACAGTACTAATCCAGACAGTGGGAGGTCAGCCGTGACACTGGGCAGCAACGGTCTGATTCAAGTGGTTCCCAAACAGGCCTCTTGACCCTTAGGAAAAAAGTGCTTTGAAGTAAGTAAATAAAAAAAAATCTTACATTTTGAAAACCAATACAAATTGGAAATGACTTGAATAAACCGTCTTATTCCAGTAATAGGCCCCTCCTTGGTGCATTTCATCAACCCTGTTTAGAGCTAATCTTTATATTTCCCGAGAGTGAAGACAAATAAAAACACTTTGCTAAATGCTGGTGATTGCCCCCTTTGGGACCACAGGAATATGAACTTGAGAATCTAAACAAACAAATAAATAAAAATAAATCAACCATGCCCTATGTGAAGAACCCAAAGTAAAGACCAGTAGCCATGCTTTCCAACAATTCAGTATTTGATGTTCATCCAGGAAGTTTTTCCTCCTGTTAAATAGAAGCATCTCACTTATTCTTCGATTTTTTTTAAAAAAAATGGTTTCTATTCTTAGATTTAAAAAAAAGAGAGAAAGAAAGAAAAAAGATTTCCCAGAGCCTGCAAATTCTTGATCAACAAACTAAGAATTCAAAGTTAGATTCCATCTCACAAATCAAATTATTTTGGTTTTCTATCACTCTTTTCCTTTGCCCTACGGGCTTGACTGAAAAAAAAAAAATAGGGTGGGGACCTCTCCTGAAATGATAGGAAAGAATTTAACATCATGGCATAAAAACAATTTATGAGTGGTGTTTGGATGAAAAGGTTGTGTAGGAGTCAAGTGTTTGAGGGATACTTATTAATCCTGGCCAGGAATCTTGTCTAAGAAATGTACTTCAATGAAGAGTTCCATTCCACCTACCAACCCACTTACACTCCTGCCCACTCAAAACTCACTTGTGAAGAATCTTGCTGTGAAGGGCCTTGTGACTCCAAGTGTGGTCCTTGGATCAGCAGCAGGAGGACCACTTGGGAGCTTGTAGAAATGCAGATTCTCAGGTCCCACCCCAGACCTGCTGAATCAGAATCTGTATTTTAACAAGATCCCCAGGTGACCTCGGTGAACACGACCATTTGAGAAGCACTGTCGATATCACTGAGCCTATCACACAGGAAACGTGATGTCAATCTATGGAGACCACCTTCCTCATGCTCTCCGCTCTCCAGAAAAACATGCCCACTGCTGATGCTATTTGAGGGCTAGTGTCTGTATGTGGACGTGCTTTCCTGGAGCTGGAGACCTGCTCATTCGCATGACCCTTATCTGGGCAGACTCTGGGACAAGGATTGGGGTGCAAGTAGTTTGTCTGGGAGGTGACGTCAGGGCCCTCTGTGAAGGAGTGGGGAAGTGTGCCATCAACTGGGGAGAAAGGTGGGCATCTATCCTTCAACACCTGCCTCTCCTTGGTTGGGAGCTATTACGGGAATACTAACTACCCCGTGTTTCCAGCCCCCTCGGTGTTTGAATGCAGCACGCTCCTATAGCCAAGAAGGCCCCCAGGCAGAGAGCTGCAGGAGGCCTCAGCCTGCAGAGGAACTGTCTCAGGTGGTCTCCGAGGTGGGTGGAGGGACTATGAGAGGGCAACCTCTCTCCAACCTCTCCCCTCTCCACAAGCAATAGGGGTAGCAAAGCTGTGGACTGAGAACAGAGGCCGGAGACAGTTACTGATGAACTTCTCCTGGCCGCAGATAGAGATGGGCCTGAGAGAGGACGCCTCCGCAGTCCAGCACCCCTGGAGGGTGTCTCCAGTGAGCATGCTGTGGGCTCGAGAAGCTGTCTCAGGGGGCAGTGGCTTCTAACCTCTTGACTCTGGTTGGCACATCCACTTTGCTACTTCTGGACACATCTCAGGACTCTCCTTAAAGAACTGGCGTCCTCTAATATTTAGGGCAGTTTGTTATCCCGGAAGAGCAAAATCATGAGTTTATAAAGAAATATTATTGTGCAAAGGAGGGATGTACTTTTTTAGGTTCATTCATAATAGGTATTTGGCATGGACAGAAAAAGTGTTTCTATGTATACATTCAACATTTTGCAGCATATTTACATTCAAGTTACATTTCCAAATTCTCATTTTCTTGTTATCACAGGTGTCAATATTTTTCTGTATTTTGTTTATAATTTTATTTTTTAAATAAAAGTTTATAAAGATTAAAAAAAAAAAAAAGAACTGGCGTCCTCTTTTAGGATGATCTCTCCCTCCTTTCTCTTTCCTTGCTGCCACAACAAGTCAGCTCCAATCTCCTCCCACCTAGACCAGCGCAAAACAGCCTCTTGGTGGACGTTCTTCCCTTCTTTCTGCTGTTCCACAATCTGTTCTACAAGCTGCCCAGGTGAATCTCGATTCACTATAATAAGTCCTCACTTAACATTGTTGATAGGTCCTGTGACTTAAAGCGAAATGACGTATCGTGAAACCAATTTTGCCATTGGCTAACTGATATAAACAAAAGTTCCTACAGCATCTCTCCAACGTTATAATGAAACATTTAATGACATGACGTTATTCAAGGACCTACTGTACTTGGTTCATTTTTGCTCAAAAGCTTTCAAAGGTTATTAACAACCAACACCCTTCACCAAGTCCTAATTGGGCATGAGCCCTGGAATCACCTGGGAGCCAGATACCATGCACAGCTGTTCAGACTGTTGACTGCACACGAGACCTGGTTGCAAGGGAGAGAGGCTGAAATCCAGCCCATGCTTCTCTCACCAAGCCCTGCACCCTGACAAGAGGCTGGGGACCACCAGAGGGGGCTCTTCTCTCCAATTTGTATAATGGTCCTAGAAAGACTGATGACTATGGGGAAAGTTTTGTAAAACAAACAAACAAAAAGATCCAGATGGAAGCCCCACTGTGGACCCACTGAATCAAAGCACACAGCATGGGCAGCCATTTACTGAAAACTTCCCTGGGTGGTTCCAAGGTGAGAAACCTTTCATCGCTGGGTTACCTTAAAATAATTGTTAAAGATGCAGGCTGCATGCCCCACGCTCGAGTGGGGTTCTTTAGAGCAGAAGCGGGGTCAGGAAATCTGGATGTTGAATCATCTGAGGCAAGTGTTCTCTGTATTAGTCTTTGAAGCACTGGCCCACGGGCTGGGACTAACACTGCCATTTTGGCAGTTAAGATATTGAGACCCAGAGTGTAAGGCAAGTGCTTTCCTGGGGTTCCCACTCTGCTGAGAATACCTGTCATATGGCCTTTCCTGCCTAAGAGTCTCAGATGGAGCCTGCAGACTGTGCCCTGCCCACACGGCCCTGGGGCAGTGACACAGAGATGATTTCTGGAGAGCAAGGCCAGCTGCAGCACGGGTGTTCCCTCCTGCTGTCCAGGAGGAAGCGCAGCCATTCGTTCAACAAGTGTTTCTTATTTTGCCTCAAATGGGAAACAGCTTCCATAGAATACTTATGTATGAGACACGTATGTTTTCTGTTATGTCTTACATTCCTTTGTTCATTCCCTCGGTTAATAATTATTTATTGAGCAGCCTCGATGTCCTTCATTAGGCCACATGCCTTTATAATACAGTCTTCAAGGGGGCATTCCCAGCCTGGGAGGCAGGAGAAGGACCGAGCTGTTGGAGGAAAGACGCCTCTGTGATGGATGCTCGGGCGGGGCGTGCTCACAGGGCGGAAACCGATCTCCCTACAAGAGAAGCTTAGCTTCCTGCCAACCTCACCCCCAGGAGCCCCATTTTTACAACTCATTATTATTACCATTGCTTCACCTTTCCTTTAAATTAGCTAACAAATCTTTAAATTATGGGATCCAATACTGGACAGAATGACCTACCCCTCGGAGTCATACCAGTGCTGACTGCAGTGGGAAATTTTAGTTCACCATTTGAACACATAGGTCACAAGCTATTACAAATGGCAATAACTACAAAATACCACTCATAAAATGGCAAGGTCTAGCCGAGGGTCCTCTTGGCAGAACAGTATCCAGCAGACTCAAAGGTTGAGTGCAAGACTTGTGCTCTGTTACTAATTTATTCAACAGATCTTACTGGACTCATCTCACGTGCCAGGCATGGAGGCTCACAAGTGTCTGCTAAATGGCAGACATAGAGTAATGGCCTTGGCAGCTGACCTAACAGAGAAACATACACCAATGAGGGCTCAGCTTTAGGAAAGGACCATAGGAGGACAGGCAAGAGGACACAGGCTGCTTCTTAGGATGTTCTGATGGTGCACACAGCAAGGGCAGGCCTGCTGCCAAGAACCTGGAGTATCAATACACAGTTAGAATTACTGCAAGTCCATTTCACAGCACTCAATTAAGAAGGACTGCTACTATAACTCAATTCTAAAGGTGTATGTCCTTTTGGTATTTTCAAGAACAATATGGGGAGGCGGGCTTTGTGTTCTAGGATTATACTTGATTTTCTCTATATTTGGTTTCAACATTTTCAGTTATGGCTCAGCTGTTTAAAAATGACTTACACACACAGAGAGGAAGGGGTTACTTTTCCGTTGTTTCAATGGCTGGATTTTAAGTTCAGTCTTGCTAGAGTTGTTTGTGAAAAATTTACGATTTTTGTCGTGGTTTTTTTTTTTTAAAAGCTGCAGGGTCATAAGATTGCCTAAGCCTCAGTATGTTTGTTCTGAACTTGTTGGAATATACTAGACTTACGATTGTGTCAGCTGCTGGCTTGGTTGTGGGGGAGAGATGAATGGACTGACCGATTTATTACTTCCCATGCCCCAGTCTTGCAGAAGTAGTTGATTGGTCAGCACTTTCTGTGTCTCCATCTGTCATTTTCTAGGTGTTTCTCCCCACAGGGCAGTTTTGCTCATTCTTTGTTCTCCTTTGAAAATGTTTTCACTTGTACTGCTTTCCATGTTTCTTTTTCTTTCTACAATGTTATCGACTCTATTCCCTATGCTATACATTGCATCCCCGTGACTTCCTTATAACTGGAATTTGTGCTTCTTAATCCCCTTCCCTTTTTCTGTCCTTCCCCCGACCCCCTCCACAGTGTTTTGTAGTTCTGCTTGCATTGGCTAGACTGACCACATGCCATTTCCCTGACAGCAGGGCATGGGAAGGATGGGCACACACACTGGCGGCACGCCACCATGTCCCCGGGAGGTGTTCACCATGCATGGCTGTGCACGCTGACTCCC
This sequence comes from Rhinolophus sinicus, assembly GCF_057876585.1. Classification (NCBI taxonomy): domain Eukaryota; kingdom Metazoa; phylum Chordata; class Mammalia; order Chiroptera; family Rhinolophidae; genus Rhinolophus; species Rhinolophus sinicus. The sequence continues at coordinate 14,196,072 of NC_142505.1, forward strand.
AGCCATGCACCTGCATCTTTTGTTGGAGGAGGGCCCTCGGGCTGCTGGACCCCTCTTTCCTTATGAAGGTGGAGAGATGGAAGAGCTTGGGAATTCACACCTCCTTGGGGGAACCCGTAGCCAAGCTCCCTTGTCCCTGATTGGGACACTCTGAAGTGTGACCTAGACTTTGGATCGTGCCAAAAATACCCACTTCTCTCTCCCTGCTGATCACTTTGACGTCACCCCTTTGCTTGGCCTCCTTCTCCATTCCCCTAGTGGTTTCTACTGGGAACGGTTCCTAGTAAATCACGTTTACATGATGTCTCGTCTCAGGATTTTATTCTAGGGAACTCAGACTGAGAGAGTGGGAAAGAGACCATCAGAGAAACCCAGCTTCCCTCCTGTCTCCGTGCCTCAGGTAGGCCCATGCCAAGCTGGCGTCAGCATGAGCATTTTAGGTTGGAGCAAATGGAAGCCCCTTGTCCTTGCGAATGCGTGATGCAGGGCAGAGCAGCTTCCGTGGGACTGTCAGTCCGAGCAAACCAGGATCTCGCAAAACAAAGAATTCCAGCCGCCAAACATTAAGGATGCAGCTGAGATGGGTGTGCTGCCTTACATGGCTTACATATTGATTTTATTCCACTTAAGTGCCTCTTCAACATGGACTCATTTAATTATCATTCCTAAGCGTTTCCTCTTTGTCCGCACTATCTGCCACCCACACTGTCCACACCAGGTTCCAGGCAGGGGCCCTGAACAGCAGGTGAAAGCCACTCTCCTCTTTACAGAGCTTCCCAGGGGAAGAAACTGAGAACCTGGAAACGTCCCAACTTGTGATTGCATGATGATTTTTTTCAAACTGATTTGGATTCGAATCTTAGTTCTGTCAGTTACCCAGCGGTGTCATACAGACAGTCATTTCCACACCACAATCTTGCTAAAAGGGTTTAACAAGTTACTGTGTTGGCTGCCGCCGTGGGGGTGGTGGTTGTTGCTATTAGGCTCTATAGAGTGACTTTTCAGGTATGTCTTTGCTCTGCCACCCACAGCTGCTGGCAAATCCTTAGGCTGTTCAAAGCTAGTCCCCGAGTCAGACCCTCGACCTCGCTGGGCTTCCTGTAAACTAAGATGACAGAGCTAATGTGGACTGAAATTTGGCCACAGGACCGACACTGCTCTAAGCACTTTGTTAGGATGAACCGATTTATGCTTCTCAACAACTCAACAACAACAACTCTGTGAGGTATTAGATGGTGCACTTTGCAGATGAGGGTACGCAGGCCCAGGGAGGATGAAAGAACATGTCCAAAGTCACACAGCAGCTACACAGTACAGCTAGAACTTGAGTCCGGTGGTCTAAACCCAGAGCCCACACTGCCTCACAGATGCCAGGAGGCAAAGGCGCCCTCAGGGGCACGGTGCATAGGAGGTTGTCTTTCCTTTGCTCTGCGATAACCTGCCTAGAGCACCGCAGTTCCCAAGCTTTACAGTGCATCAGGGTCACCCGGAGTAGTGTTAAAATGCACACGGCTGGGACTCACTTCCTGAGTTTCTGGTTCAGCAGGTCTGGGAAGGAGTCCCTGAATAGGCCTTTTTAATCAGGTCCCAGGTGAGGTGGATGCTGGTGTCAGACCATACTGAGAGTAGCCCTGACCTAGATTCTTAGGACACTGGTCCCAGGCAGGACCCACAATGAAGGACTGTCTCACGAGAGAGTGGACGTGGTCTGCTGAGCCAGTAGACACCTGAGTGGTCTCTTCCAGTGATGCTGGGAAGTCTGCAGGGCCCTGTGCTGAAGGATGGAAACCTTTCACAGGTCACCCCCTGTCACTGTGACACCCAGATGGCACTTTGCTCCAGGCTGCCTCCAACTCCCCCTCTAAAAACTGGAGCTAGAAAATGAATTTTACAATGGTGCTGTGGTAAGGGAAGGGAAGGGTGAGGAGGGAATGGAAAAACATCTACAGAGAGCCTTCTCGTGTCTAGCCCTTGGAGTGCCATCTTACTTAATACTGAGGTAGGTCTTATAATCCCCACTTTACAGAAGAGGAAAATGAGGCCCAGAGAAGTCAGGCAACTTGCCAAAATGTGCACAGCTATTAAGTGGCTAAAGTGGGATTCAAACCCCTGCCAGTTTGGCCCCATTGCCCATGCATTTCCTCTACCCCAGGCTGCATCCCTGTGACCATCCGGATGATGGAGATCCTGCCTCAGACACAATGGCACTGAGCAGGCTGCAGAGTGAGGCCCGTGTCCCCATGTGCTGTTTCTTCCAGGGAAGGAAACATTTCCCAGGCAGCATTTAAAGCCATGAAACACACTCTGGTCTGTGTGGGGTTTCCCAACCAGAAATTTAAAAAAAGTCAAATGGTGTCTCATCCACCTGAAGAATCCACGGCTTGTCCTGAGCCCAGATAGAAACGGAAGTGTGACCGCAAGTGGAGTGGCCCCAGGCCTTCAGGAATGGCCAGGACACTCCTTGCTGGCAGCCAATGTGTCTATCCGTGAGTCCCAACTAGCGGCTCCCTCTTGAAGAAAGCTCAACAGTCTTTTTATAAAGAGCAAAGAGAGTTTTCCTTGGCATGAGGTTCAGATTTCCGGTCCTGTTCCAATGACCTCACGAGGGAGTGTGGAAGCACCCCTGTACCCCAGGGCCAACACTCTCGGTTTTACAGCTCAGGCTTTCTGCTTATTTGGGGAGCAAGCTTTTTTCTTGTCTTCTTAATTTGAGGCCCTCCTCCCGCCTCCATCTGTGGCTCAATCCAGTGGCCTCCTCTGTATTTGGAGACGAAAGGCTATCCTTCAACTGGAACCTTCTAGAAGAGGGGCTGTAGAGGAGGGAGGCCTCTCTGTCATGAGCACCCACTCTGCCTCTCTTCAGCAGATGCATTTTTAACTGCTGAAAAATGACACGTGGGAAAAGAATTCTGTGTTTAAATCCTACAATTCGGCAGCACTTAAAGGTGAAAGGAAAAGTCACATGCACTTCAAGACAACAAAAGCTCCCACTTGTTTGTGTTGTCCAGTGGGCCAAGTTCTTTCAGGAGTTTCTGAGAAGGGGTTTTCCTAACGAGAAATTCTGTCGCCTCCCGTCAGCAGGCCATCATCCCATATCAATATCTCCAGCCAATGGTGTTTTAACCCAGTGACTTCTAAAGCCATTGGTTATGTCCTAGAGTTTTAAGTGGACACAGAACACTCAGGAGTCAGGGCCGGGGTAGAGAGAACCTCTTCCTTCACCACCATGAGTAAAGCAGCAGAATTAAGATCCTCCACTCCTGTCAGCTGTGAGACTTTGGCCAAGTTGCTTGCCTGCTCTGAGCCCAATTTCTGCACTGATAAATGCGGATAACACTGCTGTGTCAGATATGTCTTTCCTGCCACACACATCCATCAGCTTTCTGATGACCCACACCACAAATTCCCTCTGGGAAACCATCCACTCTCTACTCTTAGCCCATAGGTGGTATTCCACCTGACTCTCGCTCCCCTAAGAGGTGGGGCACGAGACCCAGGTTTAAGCTGATTAGACCAATGAGACACAATGAAACTTTTGCTAGGACTTTTGTGAAATGAGGTTACTCTTTCACCATGGCCTGGCAGCCATTTTGCCATTCTGAGGGGACAGCCTGCCTGAGAATGGAGGCAAAACAAGAAAGAGAAGCTGACAGATGGAGAGAGAGAGACACAGGGACAACTTTCTGAGGCCCCAAAACAAGCATTGGCCAAAGCCAATCCTAGGTTTGTTCAGTTTGCAAAATATTGTAATAAATTCTCTTTTCCCCCTAGCCAATTTGGGTTGAGTTTTCGATTGCTTGCCACAAAAAATGCAATCACATATGATATAAATAAAAAAAAGATACAAATACCTATCACCCTATGTTCTGAGAAGCAAATTAAACAAAAATCCTTGAAAACCTAGCAGGTGTGCTACGGCTCTGAGGCCCAGTTCCCCTGAGTGGGAAGGAGACTCAGCCATGATGGCGACAGGCACTGAAGGGGGATTGGAGTGCTCATCATAGGGCTTCAGGAGGACAGGCATGGAAGTCCAAGCCAAACCAAGGGGGGCCCTCTGGCCGCCTGGACCCTGTAGAAGAATGACCTGAAGAAGCCTCAGAGCTGACCTAATTTCCTCAGGCCCTCAGCTGTGAAGGTGATTTGGTCACCCATGTCTGGCAGGGGTGCTCATTACCTGGCATCAAACCCTGTCCTTGTCCACCAGCATTTGGGACGTTACATACAGTACCTAACTTATAAGTCTGTAACATCCATCCCGCGTAGGTACATTGCCTTTCAAACACGCCCACAAATTATTTGACATTCCTCCCTTCAAAAGGTGGGCCCTACTTCCACCCCCACACTTGAGGGTGGACCAGAGTTACTGACTCACTTCTGAAGAACAGACTGTGGCAGAAGTGATGCTGTGTGACTTGTGAGAGAAATAAACCGGTGAGCTTCTGCCTAGTTCTTGCTTTCTTGGCTAGTTCACGCTGGGGGAAGTCATCTGCCATGCTGTAAGGACACTCAAGAAACCTGGTGGAGGGGTCCATGTGGAGAAGACCTGAAGCCTCCTGCCAACCACCACCACCACCACCACCACCACCACCACCAACAACAACAACAACAACTTTCTGGCCATGTGAGAAGCCATCTCGGAAGTAGATTCTCCAGCACCTGTCAAGCCTTCAGACAACTGCAACCCTGGCCAACATCCTGAGTCTCATGAGCAAGCCTGAGGTAGACCCACCCCCAAATTCCCAACCCACTGTGAGGGATAATAAATGTTTGCTGTTGTTTTAATGTTGAGGTAATTTGTTACACAACAGATAACTGATACATGAAGCACCGTTAGGGCTGCTACGCAGATGAGGAAGCAGGGACCCGGAGTCCGACAGTGGAGAGGGGGGCAGCATAGGACCCACCACACCTGGCTCCAAGGCCAGAGGCTTGCCCCCCGCTCTGTCCATTTTAGGGAGCCCTTAGAGTCACTAAGCCTTCCTTGTATTTTGGCCATAAATAGGGTGATCATGCATTCCATTTGCCTGGGACAGTCCCAATTTATGCTTGTTTTTTTTTGGGGGAGTGCTAATTATTAATTATGTTCCCTTTAAATCCCAAAGTGTCCAAATTTGGTAGATTACATGGTCACCCCCAAAATAAGGAATCCGTCTCTAACATTCAGGCCTCAGAGTCCCTGTTGGAGGACACCCTGAAGCCAGAATGATTCTGTTCAGCATCCAGCTGAGAACCCTGCTCTCCCAGGACCCACATGCCCTCCCACGTGCTCCACACTTGTGAGCTCGTCCTCCAACACTTTATTGTCCTCTATTGTGTGTGTGTGTGTGTGTGTGTGACAATATTTCTTTCTTAGTAGGACTGTCAGTTCCCTGATGTCCCGGATCCAGCTTTGTCCTTAATTGTGAAGCAAAATGGTAAAAAAGGAAGTTCTGCCAGCACACGTGCGGGAGGGGTTCAATCCAAGTCCTGCCGCTTACCGGCTTTGTGACTTGAAGCCAATCACGATCGTTCTGAGCTCATTTTCACCTCTGCAAAACGGAGACTGTCATTTCAAGTCCACAGGGTGAACATGGGTGTTCCCTGAGATGACACACGTGCTGTGCCTGATACAGACCCCATCACACCACGGGTGTGTTCCTCCCATCCTTAGCACAATTCTGTGCGAAATATTTGTGAAACTCAATTCAGAACAGTAAGTACAGCCCTGTGCTTGGTTTTCTCTATCACAAGAAAAAGTCAGATGGAAGCCTTTCCTCCTCCCTGTGTCGGAATGGAAGTTTCATCCAGAGTGTTCTTTAGAAACACTGGATTCTTACCCCGGACTTTCCAATACCTCACAACAGTGTGCTCCACTTGCTCCCTATAGGAGTCTCAAATTCAGGACGAAGAAGGAAGATGATGCTGTCTCCCCGTATACTCTCCATCCCCTGTATCCACACCTCTCTGCAGTTTGACTCTACAGCACCTCCCATCATGAGGTGGACTTTATTTTTCCACCTTGAGCCTGGGCGGGATCCATGACTCGCTCAACAGAAGGCAGCAGAAGGGATGCTGTGCTGGTTCCAATCCTCATCTCCAGAGGCCCGGGAACTGCTATTCACTCTTAGAACCCTGCTGAAGCCACATGGGCCTGGGCGCGACTGCGGGAGGATAGGAACCCCACAGCTCTGTCGCTACCTCTGTCCCAGACAACAGCTGGGCCCCGGCTGACCTGCCAGCTTATCACAGATGCCTGAGTGAGGTCAGTCAAAGGCAGCCGAGCCGGGCCCAGAGCTGAGAAACTACTCCTCGAGTCATGAGCAATATTCAACGGTTGTTGAACGAAGCCACTAAATTTTAGGAAGGTTTGTTACAGTAATGGATACAGATTTGCTATGAAGAGTCAACGAGGGTACCTGTGAGGTATCTAAGCCCCACCTAGCCAATAGCCATGATGATGTCATCACCAGCCCACCTCCCAGCCCCCCTTGCAGAATCCATGCTGCCAGCCAAGCAAAGCCCTGGTCTGTCCACACTTCACTTTGGAAAAAGCTCAGGTCCACTCTCTTGTTTAAACCCCAAGGAGAGGTAGAACTGATATCCACAGATGAAAACTGAGAAAGATAAGCGAGAAAGAGAAGAAGAAAATAACTGCAGAACAGTAGCCTGCATTTCACTAAGCTCTGAGTGGTGAGGTCGCATGACTGAGCCTATCTACTAGCGAGAAGGGAAGACGGAGCCTGGGGAATGTGGAATGTGCAAGCAGCCCTGACGTCACCTCACTTCACTTTGTACTTGTGTCCCCTGGGGGCTGAGGAATGACCTTCTGAACACAGAAAAACATTCCAACTCAGAAGATGGATGATACAAAATGGCCATCAATTTTATTTACTGTCCCCTAACCTTCAAAGCACTCGAGACTGCAAATAGAAAGGAATATAAGAAAAACACAAACATAATAAAAACAAGAAAGGTGTTTCATAAACTCCTTCAAAGAGATTGTTTTCCTCACCTGCGTGAGGTGCAGCTACTCCCAGAGATCCCATTCAACACAGAAAAGAGCTCCTTGGTAAAATGTTCCTTAACTAAATATTTGTAAAGTGTTGAAGCACAGTTAACTTTTTATTTGAATTGCACTGACCTCTGTTAAGATGTTTTAAAATTTTTCAGTATCAATCCTTTTGTAAACAGAAGGAACTTGTCATTAAAGCAATCCTTCACCATTCTTAAAGTCAGGAGTTTATTTGTTTAGCTCCAAATTTGGTTTCTGCATCATACAGTCATAACTTTTCAGACATTTTCACATTTAAATTTTTTTTTTTTAAATTTACAGAATAGTAGTCAGGAAGAGCCAAGGTATAGATTCGAACCCCCATCTACCTCCCTCCAGAACACAAAGTCTTACCTCCTCACCTACTCTTAGAATGCAGACTGTATTCCCTTTGGGCTTATGGAAAATCTCAGTAAACTGATTATGGCTGGGAGAAGAGCTGACTGGTGCTTTTGCTGAAATGGCAGAAAGTATTTACAGGATGCACTCAGGTTCTGGGAGCCTGGGCTGGGGCTGGGGGTCAGAAATGAATTTAGCATGTGTCTCAGATGTCCTGTGTCACTTGCTCCTGGCCCAACTCTGATTTCCACCCTGACATGGTAGACAGTTCCACGGTCACTCTCACTTAACTGCACCCCTTGCCAGGGCAGGACAATATTCCTTCAGAGGCAGCTCTCAACTGACCAGGAATGGGAGCTGGTGAAAGACTGAATGCTCCAGTCTCCTGGCCTGTCAGCGAGCTTTGCTACTCCATCTTTCTACTCTACCTGCTTCTCAAAAGGTCCACGAGCCAGCAGCAGGACCTAAAAACACACCCTCATTCTGGCGTTTCTCCCCTCCTCCCTGCTTCCTAGGACCCAGCTCCAAGAAACCCTCGGCACCCACATTCTTGCTTCAGACTTGCAAATGGCAGGCACCATTTCCCAGGGGTCTGTAAATCTCAGGAAAAGACATCGTCCGAAAAAGAGCATACTGGGAAAAAGCTGAATCTAAAAGCTCAACAGTCCCAATGAGGCTGAGAGGGAGATTTCCGGAGGGAGCTTATGGGGAAGAGACATCCTGACAGCCTGAAAGGCTAGCAGGAAAGATTCTCAAGGAGAAATGGCCTTTTTGGAGCAGGCCAGTATGTGGGCAGGGGGCAGGAGAGAGACAAGAGTGTAAGGAATTAACCTGCATGGGTTCTTGCTCTACCAAACCAAACTTCCTCTAGACTTACTTCCATCCCACATTTCCACTCTGCCCCAAATGGCAAGCCCATCCCATGGAAACTGGGGGACCATCAGTTAGCCTTTTCATTCTCTACTGCGTCCATCTGCAAGTCCCCATGAGGAAGAGCACAAACGGATGACTTCAGAAAAGGAAGATACCCCATCGGGCCTGGCCCTGCTATAACACTCCTTCTTTCCGAAAGAGCAAGCCAGGTACTAGAAAGCTGGCTGAATTGTGCCTTTAAAAAGCCCAGCTGCTCAGTATGCATACTCCTTCCTCTCATTGCCCAATTAATTCATGAGGCGCAAGCGAAATAAAATGGTTGCTGTATACTTCCAGCCAAGGAAAAGAAACCTCATTTCCCAAAGCCAAAACTAATACAGCACGCTGAAACTGGCTGAAAGCTGACGCAGAGAGCAGGTAGAGCGTTTCACGGAACACACATCGTAACCCTGAGCTGGGAAACGAGACTTGGGAGTCTCGGTGCCCCCCTGCACCGAGCTACACTTAGAGAAGCTGAAGAAAGAAGGAATTATTCTGAACCGAGATTTGGTTTTCTTAAACAAGGAACCAAAAATTGACAGGCCACTTGGCTTTGTGACTTTCAACAGACTAGTCCCTTTTCCTGTAGCTTGTCCCATCTGTGAGATGTAACCTTTTAGGTCTTTTATAGGCTCAGATTCTGTCCTCCGAGGACAAAATTCAGATCAACTAGCTAATGACCATCAGCAGTGACCAAATGTGTAAATGTTTTTTTTATGATGACAATTCTGGTCTCAATTAAAAAGCTTCTATTTTCACTGAGGATAGCTTTTTTTTTTGGGGGGGGGGGCGGGGGACGGGGAAGGGCTTATTTTCTAAAGTAAGGAAATATGAAAAATGTACGCCCTCTCTTCCCCAGACTTAATTTTACACTAGAGCTTTATAATAATCAAGTACATAAACATTTTAATTGCATTTTATAAACGTATTTGGAGGCTCCAACATGAAGGCAAAATGGATACTAAAACACACACACAACGTCCATCCCTCCGTGTGGTTTGTGTGTGGACACCTTACCCCTTGTTGGGGCCCGTTTCACCTGGCCCTGCCTAGTTCTTCAGCCTTGTCTCAGGTCTCTCCTCTCACTCCCTCACTCCATTTTAACCACACTGGCCTCTCCTGCAGTCGCCTGCATTCCCTCCTGTCCCAGTATCTTTGCTCTTCCTGAAAACCTCCCACAGCACCTCAAGGAAATCTCGCATGGCATCCAAGTATGTTCCACTTACCACAGTTATAGTCAATTTCATGGAGAGTCCTTCAGATAACCTATTTCCCTGAGGATTGTAAGCAGATTGAGGGCAGGGCCTATGTCCGTTTTGCTCATGGATCTCCTAGGCCTAATACAAGTTAAACACACAATTTATATTTGCTGAATGAATAAATGAATGAATGACTGGCATTGTGATCCTACTCAGAATCAAGCTATTTACACCATTCTAAGCATCTACTTTCCCATTTGTAAGTTCGGTACTTGGAGGAGGTACTTTAGACCTTTAGGACATAGATTAATGGTTCTCTCCCCAAGGCCCAGTGCTACATCATGCAAGCAAGGGGCTCTAGGTTATTCATTCAACCTCTTGTTGGTAGAACTTGCCTTTGACCTACTTAGAGTAAAATAAAACAAAAATAAGGGTTTTTATCCCATGGAAATCACAACTGTCTCCACAACCCAGCATCACCCCACTGTACACTGTACACCAGGAAATTAGAACAGGTTGCAGGATTCCAGTAGTTACATGATATAATCAATCATTCAACAACCTACTGATTTCCTTGGTGTCTATAAGAGCTCCAGACCTATGGCGCCAGTGACAGAATCACCAGTGTCTCCTCCTCCAAAGGTCCAATGTTCAACAGGTAAATGTAAAAACAGGAAAGACTGTGCTATCTCCACCTTCCCAACCCCATTTAAGGACAAAGCTTTCACGTGTGATCTTCCTTTTGAGTTCACTTGGGGACATATTAATTCCAGAGAGGAAGCCCCCAGGGGGAGGCTGCTGCCAAGCTTTCCAGGATCCAGTGTGGAGACGTGCAGGCACCACAGGAAAGCCTGCTCCGGAGGAACTGGTTGGGAGCTGGGTCCGTGTGCCAATATCCTGGGGATACTGAAGAGAGCCTTGTTCAGACAAATTGTAGCTGTCTCTGAAAATTCATCAATGCCTGCCTCCTTGCCCATTGCCTCCTGCACAAAAAAAACTGGTCATGATGTAATGAGAAAGATCTCAATTCATGAAGCACCTGGCACTCCAGAGGGTAATAGACACAAAGCCACGTGGGCAGCCAGCACATCGCATTAGACATGTAAATAAGCCTCTTTATGCAAAGAAGATGCATTAGAACCGACTGGAGTCAGCCTGTCTGCGCCTGAGTCCACACTCTGGCACGTAGCAGCAGTGGCTCTTCCTTAACCTCGCTAAATCTTAGTTTCCTCATCAGGAAGACTGAGATCATAACTGGACATACCTCACTGGGTGGTTGTGAGGGTTAAATGATTTAGTAAAAGTTAATACTGAGCAGAGTGCCTGGCACATGAATAACTGCGCAAATAAGGGTTAGCGGCTGCTGCCTGCGTGTGTGACCATGCCAGGTATTTCCAGGGTAAAGAGGAAGAATGGAAGCTTCCTGCTTATTTTTGCGAACACTAGCCAAAGCCTGACACCAACCTGACAAAGACCACACAAGAAAGAAAACTACAGACAACTCTTGTTTATGAAAACAGATACCACAATACTAAATAAAATATTGCAAACTGAATCCAGCAACATGTTAAAAGAATGCTACACAATGACCAAGTACAGGTTGGAGCTTTTAAAATAGAACTGATCTTATTAAAAAGTCAAAAAAGAAAAGTAATATGAATAGCTTAATATGTCAATATTTTAACTATTATTAGTTAATTAAAAAAAAAGTTGTAATTTCAGTGACCCAACTGATCAAAAACTTTAGAGTTAACTGAATTGGACTGGGCCTCATGCAGAACAAATAATTACTCAGGACAAGTACTTACAAAGTAGATTTATATTAGGTTGCATTACAAAGATAAGGTACTCCAGACAGGGTCACCTGAGGGAAAAGATTGTGGTCACACACACAAAACAGCAAGACATACTTGATTGGTCAGATCAGTACTTTGGGAAGTTTCTGCTGTAATGAATAAAGGCTACTTATGAAAAAGGGGGCCTGTTTTAGGTCTGGGTACCCAGAAGCAGACCCTGAGATAATTGACTCGAGACCAAAAGATGTATAAAAATATGCTTCTAGAAAGACCAGTGAGGGAGTGGGGGGAGCAGTATAGTGGTTGGGGAGGAAGTCAAGCCAGGATGTGAGCTCAGGCCGAATTCCACAGACAGTGGCCTCGCCTGATCCCACAGAGGAACTCTGGAGTGTGTCACACCTCATAACTGTCCTGACCTGGAGTGCTCTCTTTCATATGTCTGCACCAGTCATCGGTCAAGGGCTGCCCAGGTTGGGACACTGGTTTTCATGATTATAGATAAAGCATCTCTAGCAGCCTGAAGTCAGTACTCCAAAAAAGAGGCACAAATGCTGGGAAAAAGCAAACCAAAGTAGGGTGTGCATGCAGGTGGAGGGGCAAACATGGCAGGAGAGATTGGAGGGGATCATGGCGGGACACCACCACTGCTGGCTACACTGGCCAACTGGATAATGGACTACAGTAGAATCCTCAGGTCCCTGGGGCTGAATCTCCCACAGGCAACCCGGGTCCATGCCTCGGGCTTGAGGAGGTAACACTAAATTCTTCTGGGAAAGTCAGTACAAGTGTAGTTCTAGGAAGAAATCAGAACCAAAGTCAAAACCAGAATCAGATTAGAGAGAATAAAGAAATTTAAGTCTCTGACAGCTTTTGTGTAATTGGGCTTCAGACTATTGGTCAGTGAATCACGGGTTTGTTTTTTAAGGTGTTGGAAGCATTTAAGAGAGTCTGAGATTTGTGAGAAAACTCAATTGATTCAACGCTACATGGGAAAAATCTATTAGTTGGACTATATGAAATTGCCAATATTCGGCTACCTTTGACTTAAAACAACTATCCATTTCACATGTTTCAATGTAAACCTCTTAAATTCATGTTTTTAATGTACAAGTCAGGCAAGTGCTATGTGAATATTTGTAAAATGGTAGTTGTTTCAAAATAAATGAACTGAATATTCGACATGATACTAACAGAAGTGACCCTTTCTTTTCACGCCTAAAAGCTCTTCCGATCTGGAAGAATCTGGATCTTACAAATAGACGGAAAGTAAGATGTCAGCGTCCATCATGTTAATGTACTTCCTTAATATGATTAATAAAATATGGAACTCAGGTCTACAGCCACCATCAGCCTCCATTACAGCTGAGACTGAGAAGGACGTTCACTACGTCCACTGTTGTTCACAAGTCTTAAAGCAACAGGCAGAGTATTACTCCAGAAGAGGAAGTGAGTTGTCATGTTAGAAAGAAGGGAGCAAAAATCACTATTTGCATACGATATGATTTCTACCTGAAAAAAAGGCCTGGATTAATAAAACTGAAAAACTAAGCTATAAATTCGGTAAAGTCATCAGTTCAACTTATTCCAAACCTGAAAGCTTTTTTTCTATACATGTATTTATCCAGCTGTAACATATAATGGATTGAAAAATTAAAAAAAAAAATTAAACCAACCAACAAATATAATGGCAAAGGACTCCGTTTACAACAGCAAATATCCAGGAATAACAAGAACATGCAGGACCTCAGTGGAGGAAATGATGAGACTCTTCTGAGGGGATAGAAAAGAGAAAAAAGAGTAAACGGACAGATGGAGCAGATTCTTGGCCGTAAAACCTGAAAACTGAAAAATGTATATATGTTCTTCCAAAATTAGAGTACATGTTTAAAATCATTCCAACATTACACTGCAAAGGAATTTTTCTGAACTTAAAAGAATGGTTTATTTGAAAGAATAAGCATGTGACACCAGGCTGAAAAAAGCGCTGAGGAAGAAACTTCTTCCAGATATTAAAGTCATAGAAAGCTTCAGCAATTAAAGTTCATGGTATGCCCCCGAGGTAGACAGGTCAGGAGACAGAACAGAGAAATCCAGAAACAGACCCAAATGTAAACGGAAATTCAGAATGGGAAGAAGATGGTGACTTCACGTTGGTGGGTAATAGGGGTGACACATCTTCTGGAGACATCTGACGTTTGGAAATAGACGCTTGGACTTCTACAATTTTTTCCTGATACCAAAGTCAATTCTACTAAAAATGGATTGAAAATTTAAATGTTAAATAAAGAAACTGTGAAGTACTGATACATATTTTGGATTGGTATCTGGAGACGGGGAGGAATTTCTAAGCCAACACCAAAGTCAGATATTATGCAAAAAGGAAAAGATACATGAATTTGTTTAAGAGTGAAAGACTTCTGTTCGTCAAATTATCACAAATAAAGTTAATAGACAAAGGACAAATTGGGGACAAATGCCATAGGCAAAGGGTTACCATTTCTGGTATGATATGTATAAAATACACCACATGTCCCTTCATATAATAGACATTTAAACACATAAATAAGTAAATAAAAAAATGTAAGAAGAAATGAGGGACAAACTTATGCCAACATTTCCTAGTGGTTATCTCTGGATTGTGGGATCACAGCAGACATTTCTTCTAAGCAGAACTGACACTCTTTCCAGGCAGGGCAGCAATAGGACCTCCTCATATCTCAACACCTGGAACTTTTGGGGAGGTGAGGCTCTGCAGTGCACTCCCCAGGGGTAGGACCAACCTCTGATCCATCCCTGGGTCTCTGGGTCTCTCATCACACAGCCTAGGAACTCAGTGAATGTCTATAGGATTCTCACTTCTCTGCTCAGAGGAAGGCTGGGCTGCATTTAGAAAGGCTGAGTTTTCATTATGGAGAATGCTTGGCCAAGGAGGCACCCTGAGATGACACATTGCTCAACTGTGCCTTTCAGGAAAGTGGTATCCTTAGAAAGAGCATTAGCAATTTCTATCCTGCAGCTGTCTGCATTGCTCACAATGTTTCCTGCAGCAGCTCCTACCCTCCCAAATACAGCCCCTTTTCTCCTGCCAGGAAGCTTCTCTCTGCTCAAACCCAGACACCAGTAGCCCCAGTTTTCTCCTCCCCCCCGGCCCCCCGGCCCCACCTCCCATTAAAGTTTTGGAGAATTGCATTTTGCCTGTTGAGATGAGTCAAAGCAAAAAGCAAAACAGGACAGGACAGAGCTCTCTATTCAAAGGTTGTGGGCTCTGCAAGGTCTTCCTTTCTTAACTCTTCCAGAGGAAAACTGAAACCTCAGGATAACCACTCAATGCACAGCTCCAACCACATCCCCCACTAGGTGCTATCACTGCCTCACACAGACACCCCCCTGGGCAAAAGCAAACCTTCATTTGGGAGAAACACATGCATAGTGGACAAAACACAAGCATGGCCTCCAGACAGACCAGGCTCAAATCCCAGCAATGTTATTTCCTGGCTGCATCATCCTGGAGCTGCCTGAGCCTCCTGGAGCCTCAGTTTCCCCATTTTTAAAGTGGGCTATAATGGGTGATTACAGTTACTTTTCTCCCCCAGTTCACAGGTAGGTCTGCACTTACCACACAGGCCCTATTAACGGGCTCGTGCATGTTGGAAGTCAATGCTAAAAATAGGCCCCTCCGGCACCAAATAAGTCACTTCCTGCCCCTTCCCACCACCCTCCCCACCTCAAATGTAGCCATGCCTCTGGTGGGTCTCATGCATGTGAGGCCACATTACCTGTTCCACAGACTCTGAGAGCTGCTGAAAGCAGAAGCGGCCTGACTGTGTCTTCCAACATGAGGCCAAAGCTTCCAGATAGCCCTTGTGGTCTGAGGCCTGTATATATTCTAATCTCCTCACATCCTCCAGCCTGTGGCCTGCTGCTCCACGTTCTTCCCTTTTAATGAGGATCAGAAAGAAGCAAGTGCAAAAGAAAGAAATGTGGCCAGTGACTGATGAGTCAGGGTCCAACCTTGCCTGTGACGTTTCTTTTTGGGGGTGTGGGGGTCGCAGCAGAACCCTTGGGTCCATATCCCTGCCCCTGTCTCTCCTACTGTGGCATTTTTTTACCTGAGGGCTTTCTCTAGTGACACAGCTGCTCTAGTTCTCATGCAAGGTCAATATAATACCCTGTAGGTATTGTAAAGAGAACTAAATGCCGGAAGTGTCAGGATATTAGTGACCCCAGGAGCAGCCTTCAACCAACGATCACTGGGAGATAAAGACCCAGCCCCCTCACTCCTTGGGTAAGAAAACTTTGAGGTGTTTATTCTATGGTTCCAGAGTTCCCCAGGGGGAGTAGACCCAGTTGCCCACAGTAGTATCTGGCTTGATAACCTGTCCTTTTTCAGCCGCTTTCTTTTTTTTTTTTCTCTCTCCTATTCCCCTACCTTCCCCTCCCAAACTATTTGCATTTGAATTCTTGTCTCAGGTTTACTTCCAGGGAAACCTAACCAAGACGTGGGTGTTATTTTTGTTTTTTTTAAAGAACCCACAACATAGATGATTTTCAAGCTCACATTCCCAGCCCAACCAAGGGCCTGCACACCTGGGGCCACTGCAGAAACCCACGTGGACAAAGGACTGCTCTGGCAGGAAAGAGCTGCTGGCTTCAAATGAGGAGCGTACGAGAAACTCTGCAGGTATGGCCTTGGTCCACTGACTGTCACCACTAAAAGGCACTGACACAAAGCTGTACCCTCAGTGATGAGTTACAGCACCAAAGGACTGAACTCTCCCCTCAGGTCATGCCTGATCCTATCACCAGGTGGGGGTAGCATTTCTCCATTTCTCTGATTCTTGGTGGTTTGCCTTTCTAGGGAGATAAGAACTTAGCATACCTCTCCAAACCACTAGGTTGTTTAAAAAAAACATCCAGCACTTACCTACTAATGCAACATAAGATGTGATGAACTGACAGTCACCACAAAGTACATAGAAAGATAGATATAGCCTTCATCTATCTACACATCATCCATTCATTTGTTCACTCAACAATATCAAGATCCAACTACGTCCCAGGCACTGCTGTAGGTGTTAGGAATGACGCAGTGAATAAAAAGTTATTCCACATTATACAGAGCTTCTAGCCCAGTGGGAGGACCAAGACAATCAGCAACAAACAAAGAGTATGTCAGATCGTAATAACTTCTATGAAGAAAATCAGGGTAAAGGAATGCGATGTGGGTATTTGGAACAGTAGGGTATTTCTAATCAGGTGACATTTGAGCCCAGACAAGAAGGAATTGAGGAAGTGGACTATGTGCATATCGGGGGAAAGAGCCAGTGCAAAGGCCCTGAGGAAGAAACAAGCTTGGTGTGTTGCAAGGAACAGCAAGGAGGCTGCTGCGACTACAGTAGAGAGGGCAAGGGGAGAGCGGGAGGAGATGTGTTTAGAGAGGAGCAATTGGGTCAGGTCTTACAGAGTCTTATAGGTTTTGTAGAGAACAAAGCTTTACAATGGATGGGAAGCCATTGGAGGGTTATAAGCAAAGGCGTGTCGGGGGCTAGGGTGGAAACAGGGAGCCCAGTTATGAAGGAAGCCACTGCAGTCAATAATTAGGCAAAATAAAATGGTGACTTGGGCCAGGATGGAAGCAGTGGTGACGGTGAAAAGTGGTTGGATTACGGATAGACTGTGCAGGTCGAGCCAACAGGAGGTCCCTTTTGGACCTCCTTCTGTACTGGTGGACATGTTCTCATGCTTGATGTGGGTGGCTAGATGGGTATAGATGCATGTAAAAATGATTGATCTGTGCACTTAAGGTGCGTGCATTTTACTTCATGTAAATTATACCTTAATAAAAAACATGCTATTCAGGACAAAAACCAAAACCAAGCAAAAAGGGAAGTAAGTAATTGTGCTAATAGTTGCTGATGGGTCTAGAAAGGAGACTGAGAAATGACCAGTGGCTTCTGCCATGTGGATGTTACGCTTGTCTTGTTTATGACCTGCTGGTAGCCCAGTTGGTCTCAAGCACAGACCAGTTTGTGGCCCAGGGAATCCTGTTTCCTTTTCTTTAGTTGTGTACAGACGCATTCTCTTTATCTCCATCTTAGTCTATGGCAGCTGTGCTCATGGCTCTGAGTAACTTTTTCACCACTAGGAAGGAACCCCCCCTGACCACGCTGAGCTGTCCTGAGACTTTCCTTTGGATCCCTCAAGCTCTCTGCCCGTTTTTGATTTTGCTTTCTCCGGCATATGTACCCGTTAGCTTCTTTCCTTTATGGAAAAAGAGTCAACCTCCTTGCTTCCTGCATGGCGAGCTCCTAAATGATTGCCATGTTTAAAGTTAACGCTAGGGAGAAGCAGCATCACCTCTAGCCACGGAGGCAGAGATTGATTTCCTCAGTCAGCCAACCAGACTCTTGGCAAAGCAGCTGAGAGATTTCCTGGCTGACAAGACAATGAAAATCGGGCCAAAAGGTGACGTTAGCACCAGCTCAGCCGCTTACGAGTTGTGTGACCTCAGTCTTGGTAACCTTTAAGAGTTTTGAGCACATAAAATGATTGTGTTCCCTTAACCTTGTGAGTCTCTGTCCCCTCATCTACACACTGGGATACAAGCGCCCATATCACAGGGATGCGGTGAGGATTCAATGGGCTAAAGCACCCTGCTTGAAGGACGTGCTTTAAACACCTATTGCTTCCCTCTTAGCCTACTCAGTGAGCAGCTCGATGTCTGCCCGGAGGATGTCACACCGAAAGTGCCACCAGGCCCCTTGCTTCAAGCGCATTTAGGGTCCTCGTCGATGCCTTGGTAAGTTACCAAGTAAGAGAACCTCAAGTTGGGAGCTATGGCCTCCCTCAGATTGAGCTATGCATACAAATGCCCAAGGGTCTTGTTAAAACGCAGAGTCTGATTCAGCAGGTTTGGGGTGTCAAGTCTAGCGTCCGCATTTCTAACAAGCTCCTAGGTGAATACCATGCTGCTGGCCCATGGACCATGTTTTGAGCTGCCAGGCGATGAATGACACAAAGACCAGAAAGAACAAATAGAAAAAATACATTATGAATAAATACAATTGTACCACGGTTGCCACATAAAAGAAATATGATTGCACCCATATTTCTATGCTGGGCTGATTCTATAGCTGTTCAGGCCTGGGCACCACATTTTAAGAAGCGAGATGCCAAACTAAAGACAGAACAAGGACCGATAACAGAATAGAGAAGAAGGGGCTGGAAATATGTACACCATACGGTCAGAAGGACAAGGGTAGTGGACCTTGGCCTATGTTGAGCAGATCGGCGTGGATATAGAGCTGCGGCACCTCTGTTGGAAGCCCCAAACCCAAAATGTTGACATTTTCATTGGAAGGGTTTCATCTTGTGAAAATAAGAAATGCATGTGTCAGTGAAGATAGGTAAGGTGGACAGACAAACGTAGGTAGACAGATAAAGATCATCTTATGCTTTATCAGAGCCTGACATCTGTGGAAGGAATAGCCTCATTGGGCACTGCTTGATGAGACAGACCTGGGTCACATTACCTGCTGGATACCAGGTGCTCTGCCACACCTCACTGGGGCCAAACCAGATCTCCCCAGCAGGTATTCTTGAGGATGACTTTTAAAAATTACTAAATGCAGGTATGCAGAGCCTAAAAAAACTTTGGCAAAAGAAAAATAAGAGTAATTGTGCTGGTTATTTGCCTGTTTGT
This sequence comes from Rhinolophus sinicus, assembly GCF_057876585.1. Lineage (NCBI taxonomy): Eukaryota > Metazoa > Chordata > Mammalia > Chiroptera > Rhinolophidae > Rhinolophus > Rhinolophus sinicus. Next base: position 14,215,050 of record NC_142505.1, read on the forward strand.
CTGTGCTTAATCTTCTGTCCTTCCTTGTTTCTGCTATGTATCTCAGACACACATACCTACCAATGACCTCTCTTAGGTTTCTGCTGTAGCTGACTCTGCTGATACCTCCCAGTGGCCACTCTTCCCTTTCTCCCCAGTAACAGAACCTGAGTGAGTTTGGAGTGGCAATATGCCCAGCTAAGAAAACTCATCTCCCAGCCTCCCTTGCAGCTAGGGATGGTCATGTGACATGATTCTGGCCAATGAGACGTACATGGAAAATGTTGAATGGAGCTTCAGGAAAGCTCTTTAAAAGGAGGCAAGACTGTGTCCTTCTCTTTCTTCCTATGTGAATGCAGCTTCAGTATTGGAAGTAAATCAAGAAGCAGCATGTATGAAGAAAGGTTGAATAGAGAGACAGAAGAACTGGGTTCCTAATGGCATCATGCCCTTGCTTGCTTACCAGTCCTGAAATGTCCAACTCTGGATTTATTATAACACAAGAAAAATCAAAATCTGATTAGGATCAGCTGCTAGAAGTTGGTTTTGTTCCATGCAGCCAAACACATTCCTAACTGATTTTTAAAATCTGCTGCTTAATCCACTTGCATAAGAGAATAAGACAGGCTGGCTAGTTATACTCAGGTGCCTGGGTAAGAACAATGCCAGTGGCCATCACGCAGCAGGGGGCTATGGAAGCTTTGACTATTTGTAAGTCTGGCTTCAAAGGGATGAAATGACAACTCTGGCCAGCTCGCTGTAACTGTGCATTCATGTTCTCTGTGAAATTCCATGGGCATCTACATATGCCGATTCCCTAATGCAAATGCTGGCAGAAATATCCTGTGTGCAACTGACACTGAGAATATCACACAAACACCGCAAAAGCTCAAAGATCTTAGTTAATATGCTTATAATAGACCCTTCAGAACACAAAGGGAACCAGTTGATGGTAATTGTATTACAACAAATATGTTCAGTATTTCACCCAGATCCCCTCAGACGCCCTTTATGTGTCCTCCCTGTGGCTTCAGTTTGCATTTGCTTCCAAGACCCAGCACCCGAGGCTCTTCCTCAGAGGCCTGCCCTCAGGCTGCAGGAGCCACTCTGTCCACAGTTCACCCCCAGAGGGTGGAAAGTGCCTGGGACTTTCATTCCTTCGCAAGTGGCCCTTGTGGGAAAACAAAAGTCCAGCTTCCAGGACGAAAGGCAGGATAATGCTGAGGTATGACCCACGTTTCAGAGCTCCCCTGCAGAATCAGGCTGCGACCACCCTCTGTGGTACTTTCCCTGAGATCACACCCCGCCCTGTAGTGCTCCCCTAACATGTCCCCTGGGGGAGCACATCCTTCTATAAACCACTTGGCATGAGTCCTCATCTCAGTATCTGCTTCAGGGAAATCCAGCCTGAGACACCTACATTCTTCTTGATTTTTTTTTTTTTTGGTTTTCTTTTGTTTGCCTTAGCTTAGGCAGACCATTTTCATAGCTTTCTTTTTAAGAGGTGTTATGCTGCTTTATGAAAAAGATTTAAAATCCAAGACTCCCCTTTTTTCCCTTAGAAGAGGAAATTATTAAATTGCTGTTTTGCAGTTCATTAGGAAAAAAAAAAAAAAAGTCCAGAGGTTTAACACATGTTGTCTAAACTACCCCACCATAGATTTGCCCAAGTCCTGTAGCTCTGGGAAACGTCCTTCTTAATTGATCCTTGTCGTAGCTACAGCTCTGTTGACATTTCTAAAGCAAAACGTAGCTTTCCTTCCAAATGCAGTGAATACACAAATGAAGCTTTTCATATATGTGAAAACTGAGCCCCACCGTGGAATACTGAGGCCACGTTGTGACTGGAAATGGACATCTGGGTTTCTCCACCACTTCCTCACTGCCTACTGCCACAGGAAGGGCCCAGCCCTTCTCTCAGGCACAGTTGCACTCTGGGTTAGGACCTCTCTGACTGCAGGGCCAGGAAATGCTAAGGCGATGGCCACAGGTAAGCCAGGTGAGGAACTACAAAGCTGGCATGGCCAGGGTATGTGGTCCCTACCACCCACTCTTATCTTCTTGAGGAGGAATCTCAGGGCCAGCAGAAACCACTCAGAAATGCCACAGGACTCTAGGGAATGTGGGATTTACCTTTGGCAGGCGGGATGGGGAAGACCAACTGCGTGGGACAAAGAGCTTGCTGCTGTGAGAACCTCCAATGGGCTGGGAGCCAGGTGAGGTTTTTCTGCCTGGCATTAGGCAGGAAGTTCAAGGTAAAGTCACCAGGGGGCTTGGGGCATGGGATTAAAAACAGGAAAGGGGCGGAAGAGACTTATTATTTTCTGAGTATTGATATCCACCCTCAGGGCTCTCTTACAAGGGCAAGCAGCAAGTTCATTCATCATCGTAATAGCCGGCTGAGATGACTATAAACATCTAAGGCTTGCATTTTCCTTGGGGCTACTATTAACTTGACGAGAGACACCAGAGAAAGCAGAGCACAATGAAAATCAGTTCCTGCCATGAATGAGAGCAGTGGCAGAGTGAGCAAAGGCTGTTTGAAATCTGCTTACACAATAAAGGATTTTGGGGGGGGGGAGGCACCAACTTCTGCCTGCAAATCCCTCTGATGTGCAGTGTTTGATTTCTCAGCTCCACTTAATACATTTTGTTCCTATAATGCATGCAGCTTCTGTGTGGAATCTTCTGTCTGACAACAGGCCAGGGCACTCCCACAAATATAAAGGGATACACACACTTAAGTGTCTATCTTTCCCGCTCTATCCAGGTTAGGAACTGGATCTGTTTTATCTCCTGGCGCCATCTTGTGTGGTTTGCTTTGAAAGTGAGAAGAGAGAAACTCCTGAGTGAAGGGGATGACCGCCCTTTCTGTGGCAAAGGTAGATATACTCTGGAAGAATCAGTTTACAAGAAAAACAAATTTACAAGCCCTCTAGGCCTCTTGTCATAAAGAACAAGCTATTGAAAGCCGCCAAAGCTGACCTGGTGCTTTTCCACCCCCAAAGCCAACTTGGAGGCCTCGTTTAATTGGGAACGCAACGTGCTCACTCTTCAGAAAGAGCAAAACTGAGCGTTCCTTCCGGCAACTTCTAATACTGTCATACCTCCCACATTAGGTCCTGTCCTGGGAGGAAATGAAAGGACCTACGACCTATCTCTCCACCTCAGTCTCTCAAGATTAGAAGGTGATGGAACAACGCATCAGCCGAATTCAGTGACTTACAACCAACAGATGCTGAGCACTAACTACATTTCTTATGAACGTGAAAGTGCTCTGAAAGCTATAAAATACATTGTAAGTGGAGGGTCAATGTTTTCCCTTCTGGACTCATGATTATCCTTCTTCCTCACTGGCCTCCCAAGATGGAATCTCATCTTCTGATGTCCCTGGTCTCTTTCTTTGCTCTTCCTCCAGGATGCCTCCAGCCTCTGTCCTTTCTTCTGTTTCCTCTGTCCAGACCCTCAGTCAAAACACAGATGGCCCATTACTGCCTACCTGATAAAGAATCTGAATTCCTCTACCAGGCTTCACAGGGCCTATTACAATCCTGCAGACCTTTGGGCTGGTCATCTCCCTGTCCAATCTTCAAGACGTAGGACCTAGGCCTGCCATTGTTTTCGGAGTATGTCATTCTCTAAACTCTGATATTATTTATCCCATGCATCACATTTTTGAACAATTACATATCTTGGATTTTAAAGTCAACATCCCCAAACCAAAAATTCCAATATTTCAGCAAAAAGTAAATGAGATCAACAAGACTAATTAAAAGCAAACAAACAGGAACCACAAAAGCTAACACAAACTTTTATTTAACTGACATGTATTTACTAACTTTTACATTACTTTTCAAGTAATTTTACTTTTTTAAATAAAGGCAATTCATTAACTATAAAAACATGTTCGGCTTAACACTGTCACTTTTTTTGACAGTATAAACACATATGCACAGACGTGTGTGTGTATGCACATGCAATCTTTTATTATAACCATGAGTCTTGATTTTCAGTTTAAAAGGAAGAGTCTATACCCTCTGACTTACATGCTTTGTTCTATCATCTTGCTCTTTTTCCTCCTCCCCCTCACCATTTAATCTTGGTTTGAAGTACGTGATCGATACATGCTGCCTGAGAAAATGAATGAACTGTAAAGCATGTGCTTATGTGTACAAGTAGTTAGGTGTAGGCCTTGTTTAATCCTTAGCACATCTCATTTTATAGAGAAAGAAAGTGAGGCGCAGAGAGAAAACCCTTGGCCCAAGGTCACTGATTGCAAGAAACTGAGCTGGAGTCTTACCAGCTCTGCATTTGATGGTAGCCAGAGCCTCACTTTCCCTCTTCTCCATCTCAGCTGCTTGTGGAGCAAGCATATTACTTCTAAGAGCTTCTATATAAAAAACTCCAGCTTAGTTGCTTCTTGCAATCACTGCAAAGTACAAACATTCCAGCCTGAGAATCATTTTCAAAACATCATTAGCTTTAAAACTTCCATGGACACTACATTTGGGCTGACCCTCTCCAACTCCCTCCTTCCCCCCAACACACACTCACACCTGATGCCCTCAAACTCCAATCTCTTTGGCTAGCTTACCTACCACCCAGGGACGGATGAGAGACACGTTCCAGGCTGCAGACAGACTAGGTTTACCGGAAATACAGATCCATGTGACAAACAGGCAGGCCAGAGAATAGGACTAGAACATATGGAAAACAGCTAAGCTGGAGGTCACAAACCGGTGGCCTACAGGCTGGACATGGTCCGTGGACATGTTTTGTTTGGCCCATCCAATGTTCAAACAACATTTTAATTAGCTGCCAAAGTCATGAGATTTCACATAAAATGTGGATTTCTGGCTTTTATCGAAAAATAGGAAGTCTGGCAGCACTGGCCCTCACTCCCACCTAACTACCATCAACTGCTGCCGAGAATTGGTTGCTCTCTGTGGATGAAGCTGGGATCCTCCATTTTCCCACAGTCCCTGTTGCTTCTCAGTGTCCCATACCTGGCCTCTTCTCCCATTTATAATGCCTGCCTTGCCCCACCCCTGGGACTGGGAGCTGTGCGCCACTAGTTCTCACATTAGAACCTTAGTGAAGTTCTAGTACGTCAATATACAACTTCTAGAAGCCTCGAAAGTGAGGTGTTTGGGTTGGAGGTGCTCATGCTTCCAAGCTGTGGGCATTGCTAGCAGATACTGGTGAGCCTGCTCAGATGCCTTGCACCTTTCATGGTGCAACAACCCACTTCCAACTGCCAGTGTCTGCATCTCTGTACCTAAGGGCATTTCCCCAGAACTGTGTAAGTTGCTCTGATCGTGCACATTATAGGGCAGAAGTCCTGGGGAATGCACACCCTAGAAGGCCGCAACCATTGACTCTTTGGGAGGGGGTGTAAATACCCCAGCGTCCTCACCACTGAGGTTTGTATTTTGCTCTTAAGCCCTTCAGGGTAGAGCCCCATCACGCACTTTGGTAGCTGGTTTAACAGCACCCTCTTCATCAGGTGCCTCCACCTGCCTGTATCTCTTCTCCACCTCCCTCCATGTTTTCTGCACCTCTAAAATAAACCAATTGCCCTTAGTTCTTTGCTTCAAGGCCAGCATCTGGGAGACCCAAAGCAAGATAGCATGCATGCTGTAGAGAAGAGCCTGGATCAGGGAGTCCCTGCTCTCCCATCACGGCTTTCTCTGTAACTCCATGACAAGCTGCTACATCCCCTTTGCACCCAAAGGTCAGCTGGGAGCTCTCTTGTACCTGGATTGAAACTTACACTGTCCATGCCCATCCATCTCGTCCCTCCTCATTTGCTTCCTCCTGCCCTCTCACTCCTGCACCAGCCCAGCTCTCCCCTTCACCACCCAGACAAAATGACCTATCTCACCCATCCAACCTAGTTCTGCACTGTTGGCACCAGCTGATACCAGCTCTTCAGAAGCCCATCCACATACCCTAAGCCTTTATCTAGGGATTTTGTCCAACCCAAGACTAGCAGTTACAATAACGACTTGCTCCACCTTGTCACATCTGTGCTTCAAAGCAACTTTTCAGCACCTCTGTAGAGCAGCTAGCATCTTGTGCATTTCACCCACTAGGCTGTGAGCTCCCTGGGAGCAGGGACCAGATCTTACCCATCTTTGTGTCTCCTAACAGCTGGTACCATCCCTGGCCCTTAGTTGGTACTTCATAACTGCCATCCAAACAAATCCATTCCTGTTCCACAGAGGCAAGAAGAGCCAAAGCTGTTTGTGTCAAGACATACCACAGCAAGAAATTAAAGCTTGACTTTCTCTCGACTCCAGGGCCACATGCCTGTACAATTCCAGGGGGCACCATTCACATTATATCCTGTGGAGTGTGCTCTGGGGGTATGACTCACACAGAAACCAACGTGAACGTGACCTTGGAGCTGTGTGATGCAGTGGTACTCCAAATTGTGTTTTCTTTATTCTTCCTATTCTCCCTTTTTACTGTACGCCCGTCCCCCACCCCTAAGAGATCCCTTTCACTGCTCTACAGGAGACCATTATATGACCATTATATGCTGTGCTCCAGCCAGACAGCACACGCCAGCCAGCCAACCAACCAGCTGGGTAGCCACCAACAAATTAAGTCCTATTTTATAGAGTGTTTTCAAGTTAGCTTTATAAAGGCAAGAGAAAAGTCAGCAGATGGTCACCCATGTGCATACCACATTTTTATAAGCAGCCTTCCCTTAGAGGAAAGCACCAGCATAAATCTATGAAAGCAGCCGTGTATTAGACAGGATAGAAGAATCCATCTCAGGGGATATTTTTTGTACAGCCTCAGAAACTAATATGTCACTAATTGTGTGATGACAGAGAAGACTGGAGACCTTGGAGGCTTGGGGCCTGAGTTGCTTTGTGACTTTGGACAAGAAGGATGTCCACCCACCCACCCATATCACCTGTGCAGCCATGTGAGGCATCTGCATAGGTGACATCTGAGTTGAGATTTGAGGGCAGAGCTGTTCATTAAACAAAATGAGGTGAGGGGATTCCAGGGTAAAAATAATTTCAGTAATAAATTATGACTGGATACAAGTATGTATGTGGGGGATGGTAGACAATGAGGCTGGGGGGAGAGGGAAGGTGGGGAGGTCCAGGCTTAGAATGGCCTCTTGTAAACAGCTGAGGACTCTGAACTCCATTCTGAAGAATGTGAAGCAGCAGGAGTGACAAGATTAAATTTCTTTTCAAATTTTTATGTTATAACTGACATTATAGGCTTTTTAAAAATTGATCTTTTAAATTACATATTTACTGTGGCAATAATTATTTTGTTACATTTGCTTAGTATTTTAAATACTTGTAAAAATTATTTTTGCTTATGGCTGCTTCTTTGGCTTTGACATACTTTTCATTCAACAACATCTACATTCTTGAGGACTTTATCTGTAACTGTTTCTCAGGAACAGTTTCATGGTGATGAAAGCTTTCATGGTTATAGCAGTGGATGCTGCCAGAGCCTTGCTCACATTCCCCAGAGCCAACCAGAAGGTTGGTCACCTGCAGCCAGTCCCCTTCCAGGCCAAAGGCTTCCCACATCCCTCTGAGTTGTTCCCTCATCCCAGGAAGTGTGGCCCATAGTCAGAGAAGGCTGGAAGTACCAGAGAGCTAAGGCCCTTGGAGTGACTCTGTAGATGAGTGACAGGAGCTGGTGGATAAATCCTCCAGCAGCTTCCTCATCCCTCAGGGGAATGATTCTCAGGTGTGTTCCACAGAGTCACTCTCTCTGAGGATCCGCAGCAGGACAGAGCCTGAGTTCCCCACAGTGGTCACCTGCTCATCAGTACATACTTGCCTTCCTTGTGCAAACTCACCACTCCCACACGTGCCTCCTGACATCACTCCCCAAATAAACTACCTGCACCGACATCATTGTGTCAGTCTGCTTTTGGGAGAATTCAAACCATGAGAGTTAATAGACCCTGTGAATTCTCATATAACTGAGGATATCTTTAGTTTACCTTCACAATGGATGATAAGATGGCTGGGTATAGAATTCTTAATTTACAGTGGAACATATTCTAATTTTTGACTAGTGTTACAGAAAAGGAGTCTGCAGAAAACAGGTTTCTTTGTTTTCTGTTAGGTATCAGTAGTGTCCGTTTCATATCCTTAAAATTAAATATTTGTGAAGCTATATGTAGACCTTAAACTGTTCTCAATATTTTTGCCTGGTATTTGCAACACCCATTCAAGAAAATGGAGATCCTTCTTTGTTCATGCCTTCTAGTCCAACTATACTGGGACCATTTATTTTTGCTGATACTCCAGTCTCCACCTTCCATACCCATAATCCTCACTGTCATTCTTCCTCATTGCTATGTTTTTTTTTCTCTGATTTCTCAGAGATGCCCTCAAATACATCCTATATAACAATGAATCAATTTTCCATACTGCCAATTCTGCTCTTTCCTGATTATTTCCTGCCATTGCTTTCTTGGTTTCATTATATTTCCTTATCCCACCGATTACCTTTATTTTTGCTTCCCTCTCAGTCCATTCCATTTTCATCCCAATCTATTGTTCCACTTTTGACCTTCTTCTATGCTCATTTTTTCTTGAACTTCATCAAGTACAAAAGTGAATGCTCTGTAAAATTTACTTTTGTTTTCTATTAATAATCTTTTTAAAAGGTATGCTTTCCCTCTGTATCTTGAATTCTACTTTTTTTAGTTTGTGTTCAAATCCTTTTATAAGGCCCATGTTGGTTCTGTTAGGTTTGTGCAAGGTGGGTGGGCTCTCTGGGTTCCCCGTCAGTACCCACCATGTACTTTTAGACACTTGCTCTGGGCTGAGTGATGCCACTTACTTCCCCAGTTACAGTCCTGGTTGTAGTCATGAGAGGGGAATTTTTGTTTCTTTTCTTTGTTCTGCCACACTGCGGGTCACCTTGCCTATCTGTTTTTCTAACGGGTCTTGTCTCCACAGCAGCTATGTGATGTCTCTGTGCCCTGCCACCTTTCTCACCACATCCCAAAGAGGCCCTAATACCTTGTCAATTTTCTGCCAAATTGAAATGTAAGGTTCCTTGTGCCAAAGGTTTTAAAGGTTGTGGGGATTCAATGGCAAAGAGATAAATGATGTGTTCTCATCTTTTCCATGTTCACCTACAGTAGCTAATGACCTATCTGTGTCCTTCATGTGCATTGCCCTTGACTGACTAGTGCCTCCTCATCCAGAATGCTTGGGAGGCTACTCATTGCACCCCCATACACACACAGTGGTCAATGATGAAAGGGATGGAGATGATGCTCCCCATCACTTCAAGAGGAGACAATTCTGCTTGCTGAGTGATTTGTGCTCTAGAGCACCCCACTACCTCTTTCCACCCTGTAAATCAGACCAAGGGTGGCTTTTATGAAAGCGCAGCCTTACTCAGCTCTTTCCCTGCCCCGCCCTGCTTCCCTCACTCCTCTTCTCCTGGAGCATTCCTCCAGTAAAGCAGATGCCTGGGTTTGCATGCAGTAAGGAGGGGATGGGAAAATGTATATAAAACCCCTGGTGTGTAGTAGGTGGTCAATAAATGCTACTTCCCATCCCCCAAATAGTTATAAGACTAAGGATAGAATCATTTGCTCACATGAATCTCTGTAAAAGACATTCAGCACAATATTATTTAAAAGAGACTAAAACCGGAAATAATTAAACATGTAATAATAGGAATTTGTACATAGGTAATCCAGACAAATTCCTTCAATAGAATATTATACAGTCTCCAAGCTGAAAAACCAAACATGGTGAAGGGAAGTAAGATATAGGAAGTTATTTAGTTTATGAAATAATACTACCAAGTCCTATATACTGAGAGTGGGGCCAGCTCTGATCGTTCTAGCGGACAACAGAGAGAACAAAACTTCATCATAAGGATGACTATGTCCACAGGCAAAAATAAGTCAAAGTGTTCAGAAAAAAAGCAAAGCTATCCCTAATTCTGAGACCAGAGAGAAATTTCTCCCATGGGTCCTAAGTGAGAACAATCTGTGCAACGTAATAACCCGGTCACCAACCACATCCTTTCGGTTACCATAGAGATGAGTTTCAAAGGTCTGGTCCCTGAGTAAACCCGTCTCTCCTACTCCCACTCCCCCTCACCCCAAGGAAGATGGCATCACAGTACAGGATTCTGTGCATAGCCAGAGACATTGGAACCCTATCTATATTTGGTTCTCTCTTGACGGGGCTTAAACCAGGGACAATTTTTAGCACGTGGAAGGTGGATAAAATGCATGCTATTCCTGCAGTCCTTCTTGATTAGTTCTGGGACCTTCCTCAACAGTGGAGCTCCTGGAAACTATTTAGCAGCAGAGAGTTTGAGATGATTTCTTGGAAAGTTCTTGGAGCACTGCCACTCTAGATGGCTCTCTATGCTTTGGTTGCCCCTTAAGCTGGGCAAGGTTGGCACAATCCTGTCCACACTATTGAGCCTGGCAGAATAAGGGCCTGAACAGAAATAAGGTTGCCCACCAGTTCAAAGGTACACCCAATGCTCATCTGTGGGCAGGGAGATGGCTTTCTTCAGAAAGTGATTTTGGTTCCATTTTAACACAGACATCAAGGCACTGCAGTTCAAGGCTGTCAAAACTATAAAAAGCTGCAAAAATTCCCATCAGAACAGTTGTCAACAGTTAGAGCAACTACGGGGTAGAGTGAGATCTGTTTAAATCCACTCATTCCTCCTGTTGCCTGATGGGGAGGCTCGTTCTTTCTTCCCAAAGGTGGTTCACTGTGGTGGATTACATGATAGGCGAGCATGTCAGCTCCTCTTTCCTTTCTGAGTCATGCTGCTTAAACTGTAACTCATTCAAACAAATTAATTCCCTCTAAAAACCTCACTCAATTCATGGAAATAATTCAATTTCCTCAATTCACTCAAATATGTCAGGAATAAATAAACATGCCAAAGCCTAGGCTGACGCACATAACCCTCTAATGGAAAACATCAAGTGCATCATTAGCGATAACAAGCACGATAAGCAGTGATCTGTCCTCATGTCTTATCTTGTTTTCCACAACTACTGACCTAAAACTGGAACTCTTTGGAACATGAGTGTGCTGGAGACAGTGGCTATCCCATCTTGGAGAAGGGAGCCACACATAAAACTGTAGGGAGAAAGTTCCACAAGAGAGAAGGGGTGGGAGACCATGTAAGAGATCAGTACTGCTCTGACATTCTGCAGGTGTTTACAGTGTCTTCTTTGGCTGTATCAACATACGTTCTAAGGCCAGGAGGGAAAAACAATTCTAACAGTCCCAAATCAGACATAACAAAATAGTCTTTGCAGAATCACTGGGTATTCCCCACTCTGATGACAGTCAGCAAATGCACCAGATGGAACCAAGGCTCTTTTGGGAGGGTTCCCTCCTTACCTTCTGCCACATGTTGATGAAGAAGAGCTCCCGGGACACATTGAAGGACACGTTGGCATCATAGGCATCATCCCCGAGATTGGAGATGGAGATATTTAGGGAGATATTCTTCACAGCCCCCAAAGCTAGATATGGGGTTTTGTCATCAATGCTGCAATAAAAAATAAATAGCAGTTAATGCCCTGAAACTTTCAGCTTTCACTAATATACCATGAGCCATCATGGGGAAGCTGAGGGTGGGGAGCAGAAACTCCACTAGGATCAGAACTACAAGTTCCAGGAACCCCGTGAACTAGCCATGTGTCCTTAGGCAACCAGTTAGCTCCCATAAGCCTCAGTTTCTTCACCTAAGCACAGGAGGTTCTGTGTTGCCTATCTTACTAGGCCATGCTGTGGCTCACGTGAAATCTTATACATAAAACTTGGAAAATTATAAGACATTTAATAAACTAGACATGGACTCTCTGGTCAGACATTAATTCATTCAAACATTTTTGAGCACCTCTTACTGCCCAGCACTACCAGTCAATGTGATAGAGAAAGAGAAGTGAACAAAACAGACTTCTTGCCTTCTTGTAGCTTCAGGGAGAATAGAAAACACAGACATAAAGAAGCGAATACACAGGTCACACTGTGATTAGAGCTATGGAGACAACGTACAAAGGGTAGGAAGGATAGAGAGAGCCAGATTTAGATGGAGAGTGCGTTGCAATTTTAAATAGGGTGGTCAACTGCCTGGTGGCCATCTTCAGATTGAGCTGGAGCATTACCCGGCCGCCTCAAGGATGACACACCCAAAGGGCAGACTGGGCAGGCACCAGAGCCCTGCTAAAGCGAATCCTGCTCCATAAGGTCAGCCCCTGCCCAACAACTCCTCCATTGTAGTCATAGACAGTTCTCACAACCAATCAGCCCAAGGGTCAATCCCTCCCACTGATGTGCAAAGAGCAATCAAAGCTTATCTGCAACAGGAGGGCACACACAACCTACACAAGGGACACACCTGGAGCACATGGCTCACGTGACCAGGAAGACTGCTCCACTGAGACACCTATTACATAAGGACACTCTATTAAGACTGGGAGACATCGCTGCCTTACCTAATACATAGAAACAAAAACAGGGAGGCAGCCGAAATGGGGAGACAAAGAAACATGTCCCAAGTAAAAGCTCCAGAAAAAAAACTAAACAAAATGGAGACAAGCAATCTATCAGATACAGAGTTCAAAACACTGGTAATAAGGATGCTCAATGATCTCAGGGAGAACTTCAACAAAGAGATAGGAGACATAAAAATAGAGATAGAAAACATAAAAAAGAACCAGTCAGAAATAAAGAATACAATAACTGAAATGAAGACTGCATTAGAGGGAATCTACAGATTAGATGAAACAGAGAATTGAACCAGTGATTTAGATTAGGTAACAGAAAACATCCAATCAGAACGGCAATAAGTAAATAAATAAATAAATAAATAAATAAATAAATAAAATGGCAATAACGGCATATCTATTAACAATTACTTTCAATATAAATGGATTAAATGCTCCAATCAAAAGAATGGATAAGAAAACCAGACCCACATATACTGCCTACAAGAGACTCACTTCAGATCGAAAGACAAACAACTGAAAGTAAAGAGATGGAAAAAGATATCCCATGAAAATAGAAACAACAACAAAAAAGCTGGGTTAGCTCTACCTATACCAGACAAAATAGACTTTAAAACAAAGCTTATAAAAGAGACAAAAAAGGACCCAGTAATCCTACTTCTGGGTATTTATCTGAAGAAACCCAAAACTCTACTTTGAGGGGACATGTGTATCCATATGTTGATTGAAGCATTGTTTACAGTGGCCAAGATGTGGAGGCAGCCTGGGTGTCTGTTGATGGGAAAATAGATAAAGAGTAGGTGGTACCCATATACAATGGAATATTGCTCGGCCATGGAAGGGAATGGGTTCTTGCCATCTGCAGCAGCATGGATGGACCTGGAGGGTATTATGCTGAGTGGAGTATGTCAGACAGAGAAAGACAGAGATTTTTGAGCAATGAGATTTTGCTTACATGTGGAATCTAAAGAACAAAATAAACAAGCAAACAAAAAAGAAACTGATAGATACAGAGAATATTTTGATGGTTGCCAGATGGGAGGGGGTTGTGGGACAAGGTGAAAAGGGGGAGGGGATTAAGAAGTACAAATTGGTTGTTACAAAGTAGTCGTGAGGATGTCGGGTATAGCATGAGGAATATAGTCAATAATATTGTAATAACTATGCATAGTGCCGGGGGGTACTAGACTAGTCAGGGGGATCACTTCATAAATTATATAAATGTCTAACAACTATGTTATACACTTGAAATTAATATAAAACAATATTAAATATCAAATGCAATTGAAAAATTGAAAAAGGTGAAGGGCAATAACAGATTCAAATTCCCAGGTACAAAACCAACGAGTCATGGGGATGTAATGTACAGTATGGGGAATATAGTAGATTATATTGTGACAGCCTAATCTGGTGTCAGATGGTTGCTGAACTTACAGTGATCACTTCTTTAGGTATGTAAATGTTGAATAATTATGGTGTTACCTGAAACTAACATAATATTGTATGTAGGCTGTATTTTAATAAAAAAATTAAAAAAAAAAAAAAAGAATTTTCAAGAAATAAACCATTAATTTTGTTTTTTAAAAATAGGGTGTTCAGGGAAGCTTCACAGATAAAGGAGCAAGATACAAAGATATCTGGAAACTAGCAAAGGAAAAGTCATGCTTGGCATGTTGAAGGGCTGGTAAGGAGGTCAGTGTGGCTGAGAGGAGTGAGTGAGGGAGAGAGTGGAAAGAAATGGACTTAGAGAGGTAAAGGCAGTCAGGGCAAGCAGATCACGTAGGGCACTACTGGGCCATCAGAAGGACCTTGGTTTGACCCTGAGGTGGTGTCCCTGCAGGGCTCTGAGCAGAGGAATGGTGTGACCTGACTCATATTTAAAGGCTCACATGGGCTATGATGTGAGCAGTCTGTGGAATGAGTGTTCAGGGGGAAGCAGGAGGCCTGGTTAGAGAGCTCCTGTAATAATCCAGGTTCGAGAAGATGACAGTCCAGGCCATGGAGGCAGAACTTGAAGTAGTGAGAAGTCATATTCTGGATATGTTTCGAAGGTTATGCCAACAGATTTTGTTCATGGATTGGAAGAGCGGTGTTAGGGAAAGAGGGGAGTCAAGAATGGCCAACCAGTTAATGGGAGATATAGTAAGCCTATGAGGGTTTGTGTAATGGACAGTTAGCGTTTTTGGCCACTCAGCACCCGACACCTTCCTGTTTGGGGGAAATCTCAAGGTAAGTGGGAGGGCACATCAGGAGAAAGGGGGCAGGACTTTCCCCCACCCCTTGGTTGCTAAAGTGTGGGCACCTAAGTGCAGTCATGTGATCTAAGGGCGGTCAGGTGGCCTCAGTGTGGTGAGCAGATGCACCTAACTGGGTCCATGAATTTTGAGCATTGCACAAAGACACCAGGACCCTCTGAGATAACCTGAGGTGGCCACAGAGGGTTGAGAAGCCAGAGGTGGCATCCTGAGCTCAGCCTTGCTTTCCTTGTTTCCTGTGATGATGCTTCTCCAGCTTCCTGCCTGCACTCTGAACCAGCCCACATCCTTCCAATAAACTCCTTTTCTGATTAAATTAACCAGTACATGTTAGTTGCCGTTTGTAACCACTGATACAGATAATAGAGCATGAAAGAGAAGAGAACTATCCAAAATCTCAGTAGGCTATGTAATATTTTGAAATACAGATTTTTGGGAGAGGAATCATCATTACCCATCCAAGAAGAGAGGACCTCACTTTTCTGCATGCCTGGCACATCAACAAGAATAATATGTGCAAGGAGAGATCTGATGGTCTTGTTTTTGGAAGCAAGAGCTCTAAGGATCCAAACAAGATGTGAAAAATTAACTCAGAGAAAAGTTTCAAATTCTTGAATGGCCTCCAATAAATTACTACCCTGACCTCAAGCTATTGTGGCAATTATTTATTATTGTTGGCCATTTTGATTTTAAACAATTGATGGGTTATTTCTGTCCTCTTGTTTGCTTTTGTAAGATTAAAGGAGTAATCCTCAGGCCTTGAGGAGTTATGAGAGAGAGCGCTAACCTCACTTTATCTTCAGAAAGAATTGCATAAGCACAAGTAGTCCAATCGCTTCGTAGAGTATCCGTAGTTTCCAAATAGAATATTAAGCAGAGAGACAATACAGAAAAGCACAGGACCAAGGGGCAGGGGGCTGCCTCCTTATTCCAGTTTTGTTGTTCACGATCAGCCTTCTTTTCTTGTGTGTAAATGGCAAGGGATCAGACCAGGGATGGCTGACCTTCTGCCAACCCCCAGAGCTTAGGCCTCTGTCACTTAATCATGCAGCAAGGTCGTTCCTGGGGTTTCAACGTCAAGTGATTCAAACACGGTTCCATGATTAAGGGAAGCCAAGCACCTTCTAGGGCAGACCATGAACTTGGACTTCTTAATAAAGAGGCTTCAAAGCTGTTTCCACTCCTTCTCCACAGCTAAAAACCCATGTATAAAATAGAACATCTCTGCTTTCAAAGCTATTCTTAGAAATGAAACGGAATGTGATTTGCCTGGTGCTGGGTCCTTTCAAACATGTCGTCCTTCTGAAACCTTACAGCACCCTGAAAGCTGTAGTTCCATTTTTAGAGATGAGGAAATTGAGATGCAAGAGATAACATGGCTGGCCAAGTGGTGGTGCTGGCTTGGAGCTCAGTGCGTGCTATGCCTTCACAGCTCACCCGTCGCCATCACAGCTCACGTTCTCCAGCCCCTTGCACGTCACACCCCAGGATGGAGGTGCACTTTCTGACCTCCCTCCTGGGTGAAAAAAATCTCCCCAGTATGAGTCTCCCCAGCCCCATGTGCTCCACCCGTCCTTCACAGCACCTACCAAGGTGTGATGACATATTTACTTGTGCGGCTATTGGCTTAAGGACTGGCTCGCCCCCACTAGGAACTAAGCACCAGGGGCCAGGACCGCTGTCTGAATTTGCTCATTGTTGAACCCCCAGTAACAGAGTTGTGCCTGGCACACAGTAGGTGTTCAACAAGCCCTTGTTTGTTGAACGTGCACATGTCTATAACAGATCAACAGCTCAACCTTTGCATTTTACAGATAAAGAAGCTGAGCACCCCCCGAGGGGAACCCACTTTGATTGAGGTCACCCAGCCATGTAGGGGCTGAGCTAGACCTAGTGCCAAACTTCCTTTGGCACAAAGGCCGGCTGAGCTACGGCTCTTATGTAAACTCCATCTCAGTCGGGAAGGGCTTTGGCAAGAAACATCTTTTCATGACATCTGAAAAGAACAGGACTCCACGAAGACCAACCTCTCTGACAGGACTGCTGAAAGAGTAAAATGATCAGGCACAGGGTTTTTGTGCCAAACATTCCATGGGTGCTTACTTACTTAGTAAAGAACAGTCTTTCTAATTTCCAAGAAATTTTAGTTTCTGAAAAAATTTTCCATTAATTCTACTTTGCTTGTGTAATCTTTCAAGTGGGCCATATTACTTTGTATACCAACCACTCTGACGTACTTTTATGTGAAAAGCATTATTTATTAACAGTCAACATAAGAAATAACCATACAGAGTCTATAAAGCTTATCTTACCGTACATCTACAGCCTGCTGGAAACATTGCTCATCTGTTATCAAAAATAACAGCTATAACCGTCCTGATACATCTTATAGCAGCTGTTTTTGAATACATGGGGTTTATTTTGAAGTTTAGCACCAATTCATTCAGTACTCCAAATGTCATCTGTGATTGGCACCATCTTGGTGGCTGTGTGGAACCTGAGGGTCACTATGGAACTTTTTCTGCGACCCTATTCATCACTTTACATTAAATGTGTGCACTCTTCAAAGTTCCTTATTGGAAAAATGCAGTTCATTCCCATATCAATCACATACTGAACCACTAAGGCCACTAAAGTAAATTCTTCCGCTTCCATCATCATGGAGACAATATTATGCAGATAAATTTTTGGGAAGATGCTAAGAAACTAAAATAGCTTAATGGTGTTTAATAATTAATTTTCCATTGGGTCATTTTAGATCCTTAAGTCTTAAAGATATAAAACATGACCTTATTTAAATAATTTGTGGTTATAAGCTACCTCCCATAACACATAACACTTGTATTTTCTTTTGCTGCTTAAATCTAGCCTGAGCAAAGGATGCGAGGATAGGAGTTTATCAAGTGCATTCTAGTCAACTGTATGAGCTTTAAAAACTTCTTGTTATAGCATTATAATGATTGATATACTTGCCAATCACAACTATACTGAATATCGACAACTAGAAGAATAGTATAGGCAGCCAAATCCATTCATCTTTCCTTCCTGCTTTCCTCCTTCTATCCTACCATCCTCCCCCCACCTCCTTCATCTAGTCACTTATCCATCCATCCATCCATCCATCCACTACTTTAGAAAACTACCTTCTCGGCTTAGACACCAGGGATGTAGGTCCTAGACCTCAAGGAATTCAGTCTTGTGGAGGAGACAAACATTTAAGACATGATGTCAGCATGTACTAAGTGCTGACCCGGAGTGATGAGGAAACTTCCTTAAGAGAGCCTTTATGCAACGAGTACAAAGAAGGGATTCTGCAGGGGCAGTGGGGGGGGGGGAGGGTAGGAATACAGGGAGGTATTAGGTAAGGTATTGCTAAGGAGGTGAACCATGAGTCCTATGATTAATGGGATGATAGCCCCGTCAACAAAAATATTGCTAAGATTGACTGTACACACACACACACACACACACACACACACACACACACACACACACACGTTTGCGTGCACGCACGCCTGCAATCCCTAGTTTTTCCATTCCTGGAAATCATATTAAAAAGGACATTGTGAAGCAGATCGTATTCTCCCATAAAGCAATGTCAAAATTGGGGGCAGCATTCCTGAGTAAGGATTCAGCATCCAACCAATCACAGACATCCTCACAATGTGTCATAAAAGCAATGACATAAATTACAGCCACTGCAATTTAAAACCATAAACAATGCTTCCTATTCTTAAAAATGGCCAGACATCATAAAATCAGGAATGGAATTTGACAGCTGGACGGGGGCCCATCTGAGTCATCACTTTGCAGATAAAGGCCAAGGAGTTAACACTCTCCCGCGGCTGCTCAGCAGATCGTGGCAAATCCAGGCAGCCCTCCTAACTCCCGCCCACTGTTCCTCCCTCTGTTCCCATTGCCCTAAAGTCTAGAAAAATACAACAACAACAAAAAAGTATAAAATTCACATGAGACTTATTTGGCTGTAATAAGAGAAATGAAATTGTGTTTGCCTTCTCAGCATTTAGCATATTTAGCCTGTTGGGAGGTGTCATCACCTCTTTACAAAAGCTATCTGAGGTGCTTAGCTTTTCCTCTTGACAATTTTCCTTGAAGTTGGTGGAGGCATTCAGGATGGGTCCAGATGCCTTCAGCAGCGCTGTTGGGCAATGTCCATGGCGCTTGTTGACAACAATCAGTTTTTCAACTATTAGTGCTGAAGTTTACAAACATGAAGAACACCATAAAAACCACAGCTGCTCATCGGTTGTCTTCCTATGAGGGATATGAACACAAAGTCCCAAATAAACTGATTATGATGTGGAGGAAATACACCACGAAGCTAAGACAAGTCCTGCTGAAGGAACACATGGGAGAGAAATTCGGGGGAAGAAATCACCGTGGACTCACGTTATCCTAAGGAATTCCCTGAGAAAGCTAGGAATTGAGTCACATCTTAAAGAGTGAGGAGCATATGAGTGGGTAGAGAAACAGGAAGTACATTCCAGGCAGAGAGAAAAATAAACAACAGCTAAAGGGATGGAGGTGACAAGAAATAATGTGGAAAAGATCAGGAAAAGGACATCCTTGGCAGTAAGATGAGAGGCAGGCAAGTAGAACACGTAGGATGCATCCAGATTCCCATGGACCTTCACTGTCAGAGTTTGGGTTGATTCTCTAGGCCAGTGAATGCATAACCATGTTATCTTGACTTACTGATGTCAGGTGTGTTGCAAGTCATTTGTTAATAAGTAATAAAGTAAAGATATTACAAAATGTAGTAGGCCACAGGTGGTTCTACCCCTGTCCCCTGGGGTCTTATCACTGTAGCCTGTACATCTACCAGCATCCCCATCTTTTGCTGGAGGACTTTTCTTTGCAGGCCAGCAGAATGCCAAAGAATTTAGCCCCTGACAGCCCTGTAGCAGCCCTCAACCAGGGACTTATGGTAACTGGTATATAATGACCTTGGCTTCCTTGTCTATTGAGTGAGAAAACTTTGAACTGCATGCTCTAGTTCTAGGCCTGTGCTGTTCAATATGGTGGCCACCAATCACAGGTGGCTTCTGAGCACTTGAAATGTGACAGGTCTGTATTAAGAGTAAAATACACATCAGATTTCTAAGACTTAGCACAATAAAATAGGATGTAAAAAAATCTCAATCGTTTTAATATTAATTACATGTTTAAATGATGCCTTTTGCTATATTAAATAAAATTGTTTTACCAGTTTCACTTTAATTTTTCAATGTGGCTACCAGGAAATTTTAAATTGCATATGTGGCTTACACTAAATTTCTATTGGTTAGGATTGTTCTAGACTCTCAGTAAAGTCTATGTATTTTATTTTTTAACAATATAATATGGTTGATTTGTGATTAATCTTAAATGGTATATATTTGCACATGTTACTTGCAAAGTAGAGGTCTAGGAAAAATAAATTTGGGTAAAAATAAAATCGAGTACGAAAAAAATAAAATTGATAATGTTTAGTTCCTAAAACTCACTGGCTTATAAAAATGCTGTAATGAATATTGTGAAATATTAAAAAAAGAAAAGGTATGCCACATGTGTGCGTTTCTTCACAAAGTAATTTTGAGTTTCACCAGAATCTGATGCTTAATGTTGTACGCTGTGCAGGTGACCCTCGTTGGTTACCTGTGATGTGGTGAGCAAGAAGGAACGAGCTAGCCTGGGACTCTAAGGAGCTGACCCACAGGTAGGTTTGAGAGCAAGTTGTTTATTTGGGAAGGGGCCCCACAAAACGTCAGTAGGTGAAGAGTGGAGTGAGACACAGAAGGAGAGGCAACCGATAAAGGATCTGATATCAAGTCAGTGACCTCTGTGGACACCTAGAGCTTCATCTTGCTGGGGAATTCTGGGAAACTCCCAGGGTTATCCCATCTGCGGGGGGTGAGGAAAGTATGTGCTGACTCCAGTCATTGGTTGAGGGCTGCTGTGGGAGAGGGAGGGCATCTCCTCCCAGCACCTCTGGCCTGGTGGGCAGAGCAGGCAGAAATGCAGTGACTGGAGCTGAGCGCCAGGCCCACACAAAGGTAAAATGGACGTGAACAGTGCTGGCAGTGCCTGCGGCAGCGTCCTAGGAATGGGAGATGCAGCCTTATGAATGAAAGAATGAGCCAGCCAGTGAGGCCTGCCACTGGCAGCTCAGAACAGTTAGTCCTGTTATCTCTGAATGTTTGGAAGAGGCCCAAGTCTCTGGAGACACCCCATCCCACCACCCCTTGGGAGCTACATCATGTTCACTTTCCTTCTTCAGGAACTGTCACAAAGATCCAACTCAGGTGCCCAGTCTCCATTTCTACTGATGGTTCCAGCCCACTCAGGCCTCACAGTCCTGCCAAATGTCAACGTGGGTGACCAAACACACCCCTCACCCAGGGCTCATCGCCAGGGGGTTACACTAGGAGCACTGTACTGGTTGTTTATGCTGGCTACTGCTCTTACAGACAGGTACGCCCAGGCTGTGAAGGTTATTCAATATTTTCAATATCGTCCCTGCTCTAAACCAGTGCACCTTCAGACACACAGGATAGTACCCTTGCTGAATACGAGGGGTACGTATTTCTGAGCTGCCCCAGTGCAATCCACTTTAGAGAGAAGGACTAGGGTCCAATACGAGAAGAGAGAGATGGCAGCAAAGATAGAAAATTTCTGAGCACATCTCTGCAGAGCATGCATCTATCAGGGACTTCCCTCAACTTCCCAACCTAGGAAGGCAGCTGCTGTGACCTCCAAGGCACAACAGTGTTCTCACCGTTTTTCCCCCGAATGTTGTTATGCTGTTTACTCCTCAACCTCTGTTCACTTCTATCAGCTGAGAGCTCTTACAGTCAAGCCTGCTGCTGTCTCAGAGAGCTGCTCCAAATCCCCCTGGCATCGTTACAAAAGTATTTGCAAAGAGCCAGACTGGAAACCTCTCCATGACACAGCTAACTCCTCTTTAGAGAAGATTAGTGATCTAGACCAAAGAATATAAAAACGATTCTCGAAACCCCAATGTTTCTATATCTCCAAAGAATAAAGCTTCCAATATCAGCCTTTTGAGGTAAGACGTCAAGGTGCCTGCCCTCACCAAATTCTGTACACACCGAGTATTTGGCACCATGTTTTCAGATTCCTATTCCCTTTCTCTCAGCGTATATTAAGCTGGAGAAACTATCCTTCCCCCAAAACCCAGTCATTCTCATGTGACAGAACTCTGGACATGGAAACTTTGAAGTACATCAAGAGACTCCAAAGGAGTCAGTTTTCATGGAACGTTCCAGTATAAGCTCCGAAATTCTCTTTCCTACAGGGATAGGAAACTGTTTTGTCTTGCTGATTCATTTTAGTTAGTGACTATCTATTACTTTGGATTCCTGGAGTTCTCACTGACAGATCAAATTATTTAGACTCCAAATACCAGTTTTCACTGCTATAAACAAAAATCACAAAGGTTCTCTGATTTGTAAGATTCTAGCTATTGTGGCAAATATTTAGGGATTTATTTTACTAACCAAAAAACCAAAAAAGGTTTCACTTCTATTTTTTTTTAATAGAAACTTTTTTTTTTGGTAAAAAAATGTCACCAAGAAATACTCAAAAAGGATATTGCACCAAAAGGTGCAATTCTAAATAGATATTGAGATCAAATCTAATTTTATATTTTAGGGTACTCTAGAATGATGGGAGTTGTTACTTCTGCCCAACTTTTAGTCTTGTCCTGTGGTTATCCTTATGGCTACACATAAACCCAGGCTTCAGGCAACCTCAGCCCTGAGCCACTGCTCTAAACCACCTGAAGTCCCTCCTGCTGACTTGCTCAGCATCCTCCAATCTCACACCCTACAATACATTTCACTTTATTCAATACTCAGTGCCACATCTGGGACCAGCCTACTTCTCAGGGGTCCCACCCTATGTCTGCCTCCTTTCAGCTCCTCTGCCCTTGGACACATACCCCTGTCGTCTGGCCAGGCTTCAGCGGAACCCCTGGATTGATGTGCTCACATGACTTGTCCCAGATCCCCCAACAGTACCTATCTGGACATTGTCTACTTTTAAATACACTTACAAAAATCTAAACAACCGTCTACATTAATTAATTTCTGCTTTTGTTTTAAATCCACAACATTAAGTGGCTTTAATATTCAGATTGTTCATATCCTCAAATACCACATAAACCGATGATACTTTCATTGAACTATATGTATGGATGAATGTAGGTTTTAACTTCTTCCAACAGTGGGTTATTAAGCCAGTTTGAGATGTGCTTCGCATCTTGCTGTACTTTATAAATCTCTTGTAATCACGCAAAAAGAGACCCACATGGTTATTAACTCCAGAGAGAGATGACGAGGCACCTCTGTAAGGCATGTCGATTAAAGTTTACAGGGGGTCAGGAAAATGATGCCTGGGACTGAGTTTCTGGTTGGAAAACCACTTAGATGGAGCCAGAAATACCTCGACCTCCTTCATGTGTACCCACCTGGGCTGGTTTTATGCTCATAAAGAGAGAAAAGCATTTAATACAGTGATCTGTGACAAAATAGTGGTTTCCCTAGCAACATTCAGATAATTAACGTAAATATGTGTGACTTTAAAAAAGTAATATGCCTATATCCTCACTGGCTCCACTAGCATTCGCTTGGCCCTAGGTCTGGCTCATTGAATAGCTCATACAGTGATACCATAAAGTCACATTTGCCTCAAAGGCCATCCTCTCTCTAATGAGGCAAACATGAGACGCCAGAGGACCCTCCCTAAACCTCCAAGCAGCTTAGGCTGCCTCCTCCTGCTCCATCTGTTTAACTGTGAAAAGAACTGCTGGTTCCCAGCCTAGCAGAGGAATTCAAATCCTCATCGGCCTTTACTTTAGGGGTAGTTTCCGGAATCACTAAATCGTAGGACATCTGGAACAAATCAGCGAGGTTCACTCACTGTAACAGCTGGACTGAAGACAAAGAATACTTTGGGGGGCAGAGGAATTCCCAAGATCTGTGGGCTGCTCAGAGGTCTGACATCATCAGACAGGGATGGTGTGCAGTGATGTATGACTTAACCCAGCAATGGCACCGTGCCACCCTATGTCACACACAAGCTGCCCGTTAAACCCGGCCACTACACACTCAAAACATGCAAGAAGCTGATCTCCACTTCACTGTCATGGCCATCATGTCCCCTTGCTTCTAGCTCAAGGACCAAATGGGGGACGCATGTGGTCACAGGCACTCAATCATATTATAATTACAAGCTTCCCTGGGTTTGGAACCGTTTTTCTGCTGTGAGGTGAGGAGCCACAGGAACAAGAGGAAAGTAGCTCTTCCACCTGGATCTCTGGAGGTAGAAACAAGAATGCACACACCACATGCAGCCCTTCACATCACCATGAATGTGCCCATTTGTCCACAAAGCAGCTGCTACCTTCACCACTGTGCCCGGTTTCTCTGCTTTGGGCCAGAAGCAGCAGTTTTCTTGAGCTCATCAAAGCTCTGATGGACAGTTACCTGTGTCTTTAATAAATAATAACCCGAGAACAAGGAATGGATGTTTCCTTCATCATCAGTGTGCTGTAGGCACTGAGAACCAGAGTCAGGGACATATGACAACAGCCTTATAATGAAGTCCCAGTTCTGGATGTTATAATAAAAATATTTTATCTACGCCAGTAATCAGAGCAACACATTTGTTTTTCCAATATGTATCTTTTCCCATCATCAGGGAAAACTTCTAGAACAGGTTGTTTTAACCTCTTTTTGTACCACCAGATACTCTTGGCAGTCTAGTAAAGTGAATGGACCCCTTCTCAAAATAATGTTTTTAAATGCATAAAACGGAAAACAAAATTACAAAGAAACCAATTATATAAAATATAATGACAAGTATGAGTATATTTTAAAATGTGTGGGTTAATAATGTGTGTTCTTTTTAATAACATTAAATAATAAGGTTTGGCAGTGGGTCTAGTCACTTTGAAGTAGGGGTGAATGTAAATGATATTTTGAAATAACTGCAACATTGTAACTTGATATGAAAATGTCAGTGATTTCTATTTGTGACAGTCACAGGTCCCGCTAATATTGCTGTGCTTTGTTGTCTACGTTCATAATTGAATAAAATGCTAAATTTCAGTTTGAAGTCAGTGAAAATAAAGATGCGATTGTTTTCCTCTCCAAGTTCACAGACCCATGGATTCTATGCACAGATCCCTAAAGGGATACAGACCCAGGTTAGAAACCTCTGTCCTACGGTAAGGTGAGAGGGAAGGACTGATGTAATATGGGAAGGAGAGGCCATGTGGGGGCAGGGAAGAGGGATGATGGCAGCTCAGCCTGAGATACTGGGGGAAAAGTAAGAATGACATTTCTGAAAGGTGTATAAGAGGATATTTGTAACTGCTGCTTGACTTCATTCGCCTCAATTCTACTGTCCCAGGACTAACAATAAGCCACCTTTAAAACTGGGGAGGTTGGGGCAGCTGGTTAGCTCAGTTGGTTAGAGTACAGTGCTCATAACACCAGGGTTGCCGGTTCAATCCCTGCATGGGCCAGTGTGAGCTGCGCCCTCCACAACTAGATTGAAAACTACTTGACTTGGAGCTGATGGATCCTGGAAAAACACACTTAAAGTCAAAAAAGAAAACAAACAAAAAAACTGGGGAGGTTGGTCAGGGAGGTGCAAAAATAAGAATCTTCTTTTTCTTTGCTTAGGAGTTTAAATTGTTTGTGTTTTTCCACACCAGAAAGAGAGAGAGAAATTTAAAAATTCGTCTTTCATTTTTTTTCTTAATGAACATAGCTGTTGACTGAAACAATGGCATTCACCTCTTTTTCAAGTCTCATTATCACAGAAAACATTCTCACACAAGCGCAGCACTCCTGCTCATGAAGGCCCATTACTCTACCTGAATATCTACCGTGTGTTCCCTGAGGCCCCAAGGACCGTAACTGCTGTCAGTTCCCTACCATGAGGCCATTTTGCGCTGAAAGCCATCTTTCACAAGAGTGTCCCTCTGTCCCTCTCCTTTTATCCTTTGTGCCTGGATAAGCCTCTTTAAACAAAGTCCCAGGGAAGAAGAAACCAGAAGCAATCCTACAAGATTCAAAGTCCCACTCAACATCTGAAGGGACCTCCAAATCCCTGTTTTTTCAAAAGTCAAAAACCCCTCCGATTCCAAGAGGGCAGATAAAAAGCCCACCAGCAACTGTTTCTCTCCACTCATATCTGATAAATACATTGGATTTAGTTTCCTTTTGAAATTCAGAGGCCTCAAGAGGAATGAGACTGTCCGGCCAGGAGATCTAAAAAACGAATGAATAAACACAATGTGAGGTAAGTTCTACAGTGCCTCAGGTTGGTCCCAGGAAGCAGTCTGTGACAGGATTTAGGAGCTTCATCAAGAGACGCCTGGAGGAGCAGGGAGCGAGGGAGGCAGGACGGGACTTAGGAGGAGCTGTGCAAGGCTGTGTGCTGGGGTCGAGTCTGGCCGTGGCTTGATTCACACCAGGGCTCTGCAGGGAATCACCTGCACTTGAGGTAAGGGGGCTGGCGTTTTGTACCCCAAATCAGTCAGTCATTGTCTGAGGGCTGCCCCAGGGTGGGTGTAACCTCCTAGGCTCCCTCCTAGGGAGCACTTAGCAGCCAACACGTAAGGCAGCTGGGAACATGGCACTTACACAGTAAAAGGGATTAGGGTGTGACCCCAATAGCATCCACTCAGCCTCATCATTTTTGGGTCAAGATCACCCAGAACGGAGTCAGGAAAGAAGGCCCCTAAAACCTAGAAGTCCTTTCACAGTACCTTCCCTCTCACTGTAATAGCAACGAACTGGTTCATGGGCAGTTCATGTTCTACCCAAGTCTGTCACCTTTGGCTCTGCAGGGAGGGGCCAGTGACCACTGGGGACAAAGCAAAAGGATCATCCCTCCTCAGCCACAGTTGTCTTTGGTTTTTCATCTGTGGAGAGCAGCAGGGCCGCTTTCCAATTCGCCTGAGGTTATATCAGGTGGCTCAGAACAAACTTGGGAGAGATGCTAATGAGAGGGTGTGTGCAAGACAACAGGAAAAATCTGTGTGGGAGAAGATTTACTTCTGAAAACCAAACAATTGTGCATCTTCGGAATTTGGCTCTTGTTACAGTAACTAAGTCTGCTACCGGGTGGGTGAGTCCAGTGTTAGTGGCGAGAGACCAATAGCATAGTCACACAGAATAAGCTGCAAAAATCTTAGCAAAGAAACAGCACGTGGCTCCCCATCTGCTCTCGATTTGAGAGAAGTGAGGGGTCTAGTTGCTACATTCGCTTGATAGGTCCCTTTCTTAGACTGAATGTCCAGTGAGAAGGAAAATAATAGCCATATCGTTTTGACCCTGCTGGAGAGATGCTTACACATAAAACCACCAATGTTTCGCTATATTTGGAAGCCAAGGAAAATACTACCAAATAAAATTTTATTAGGTACACCCATGAGGTAGACCCAGACTTCCCAGGTCGCTCGGGAGGGAGGCCAGCTAATGAGCATGTTCCCAGCCCCGTTCTATGGTTGCCATGGTTACTCCTTAGTCTGCCTTCTATGCTCCTGTGTGGATTCCCCATCCTCTCACTATCCAGATGGAAAACCCCCATCAGTGTCTGGTCCTCAGGAGGCCAGCTACCCCTGAAGTCCAACATTTGTTGGGATAGATTTCTTCTGCTCATGTGTGGTAGGGCCCTAAAAATGAAGTGACCTCCCCTCCACGTTGAGTCTGCCCACAAAGGAAAATGGTCAGTTCTTCAGGTGACAGCCTGCTGCCCCCAGCCTCACACTGAGGCTGGTAGGCCATTTACCATGTTTCCCCAAAAATGAGACCTAGACGCATCAGCTGTAATGCATCTTTTGAGCAACAATTAATATAAGACCCAGTATTATATTATATTACATTACATTATATTATATAAGAACCGGCGTTGTTATGTTATGTTATGTTATGTTTGTTATGTTATATTATGTTATGTTATGTTATACATAACATATTGTAATATAAGACCGGGTCTTATATTAATTTTTGCTCCAAAAGACGCATTAGAGCTAATGGTCGGCTAGGTCTTATTTTCGGGGAAATATGGTAGGAAACTACAAAGCAGATCCTCCCTGAGATAAAAAGGAATTTCCTAAAGTCATTTCCACCTAGATAGCAGCATGTCACAGTGGGAACGAGAGACAGGCCAGGTTCCCCAAACTACCACAGCTATTTAAAGACAGAGACCATGGGTCTAATGGCTAGAACACTGGACTTGGACTTGGGAACCTTTCAGCAGGTGATTTTCCTGTCACCACTATTTAACTTCCTTTATGACCTCAGATAAGTGACTCAAATCCCTCTCTATCAGCTTCCTGTTCTGCACCTGAAATGCCATGGCTCCAAGTACATACTCATACATGAAAACCACCAACCATGAAGAACCTGTGAGCTGGGCTTATTTCTATCCTGCCTGAGTTACTTTGTAGGACAATGGAAGGGATGTCTCGGCTTCACAGTCACCATCTGTGCTCATTCCTGGGCTGAAATGGAGCCAGGGCTCCAAAGAAACACAGCTGTGTGGCCGAGCTCCACCCAGGTCCCTCCCAGGATAATGGAGGGGTCAGAGGTCTTATCCTCTGCCTGGGATGTGCTGTGGACACATCCCTCATTCAGTAGTTGGTATACAAACACACTGGTCCCTTCATCCCTCAGATGCAATAATTTTGAGGTGTGTGTTTTCCATCATTCCAGTGTTTTCCTATAGGATGGAGTTGCAGTAATCCACTGTGGTAGCTGGGTCTGATGGGCTCATTGATAGCCTCTCTCTAGTCACATTCGTGGTCACATGACATTGCAGCTCCTCCCATCAGGAAGTAAGAGTTTATTTCCCCATCCCTTGAATCCAATTGGCCCTGTGACTTTGCTTTGGCCCAAGAATGTGGTAAAAGTGACAATACACCAGTTGTGAAACTATCACAAGGACTTGTGTACTGCTGTTCCAGTGTTTGGACCCCTGTTGCACTATCAGCATAAGCCTGGGCTAGAGGATGAGAGACCACGTGGAAGACAGTAGAGGAAGGAGGAACCCCAGCCAACAACGAGCCAATTATCACCAACAGAGGCAACTAACCAACCTGAGTTTGGCTGCAGACCCAGGAGGGAGCCCAGGGACCCAGAAGATCTGAACAGCTGAGTCCAGGCTAAACAGCTGATCCACAGAATTAGGAGCTACATAAATGGCGGTTGTCCTGAGGCATGAAGTTTGGGGGTGATTTGTTACGCAGCAATAAGTAGCTGATACACTAACATTACAGTGCACTCTTACTGGCAGCCTTCCCTGTACACTTCTTTACTCCCCTACCTTTGTTCTCTGCACTCCTTATGTACATTATTCACACTCAAATCCTTACCTCATGGTCTGGGAGAACTCAACCTCAGACAGGGTGGAGTGCTTCTTCCCTTACGCTTCCAGGGAATTCCTTCAGATTTCCATTATGATAAGGATTGTAGTGAATTCTAATTACTGTTTTCATATGTTTCCCTTTCTAGACCAAGAACATCATGATACAACAGTTTGTCCCTATGTGTTTCCACCAAGTCGGGTACATCCATAGAAAGCACTCTATCAGCATTGGTCAGAAAAATGAATATATTAGCATGGTGCCACTTCTTGTCAGGTGAGTAGAAGCTAAGTGCTCTGGAAGGGTATTGCCCCTTTCAATACCTCTTCCAGTGTGCAGCTTCTCTTTGCTTGCCTTACGCTGCTGATCCCCTTCCACACGCCTAAGTCACACCCTCTGCCTAGGTAATCCCCAAGAAGGCCACCCACGTGTGTTCCTAAAATCTGAGAGAGACACCTGCTGCCTTCTATTAGGGAACCCTTATCAGAGCAAACACTTATTCTGAGAGATAAGGATGAGCAGTCCTTCGTCTCACATTCAGAGTTCTAGTCATTGGAGCATTTTACCTTTCTTTCAAGAATATACCACAGAAAAAAAAAATTCCCATTTTCAGAGATTCCAGAAACAGCAACTATAAAAACCAACAATAAACTTCCTTTGCATTTTTTTTTCCAGATCTGGGGCAGAAAGTGAAGGGAAAAAAAAATAAATAAATCACACGGCTAATATTCTGTCAAGGGCAAAAGTTTTCCAGGCATCTGATCAGCTCCCATTCACCTTCCATAATAATAATAATAATGATAATGATAATGATGATGACGATGATGTTACATTTCAGGAAACTCTTGATACGCTAGCCCCACGAGCTCACAGTCAAATCTAGGACCCTCCAAGGAGAGAAAAATCCAACCTATGTGGACTAAGAATGTAATGACTCAACTCAGGGACTGCCATTGACCCAGCAGGATAGGCAGCTAGCATCTCCAGAGAGAAAAGCTGTTGAGCAGGACCTCACAGGCCAGACCGCACATGAGGGAGCACACGTGAGCCATCTTTGATAACGGATTTTTTTTAACCCATCCACCTCCTTTCTACACTGGGGCTTTTCACACATAGGAGGACTTTTCCCTCAAGGTTCCCAGCCTTGGTACTTCTGGCCCAGACACAGCTGATATTAGATCCTAACAGCAACTGAGGCCCATGTACAGGAAGACAGCAGGATGTAGCATCCGGACATTTCCAGCTTTGATTTCCCCCCAGTGACCACAAGGCCTTGAGCAAGTAATCTGATCTCCCTGAGCCTCTGTATCCTCCCCACTAAAATGAGTGTAATTATTTACTTCTCAGTGTCGTTGAGAGGATTAAATGAAATGACAATGCTAGTTCTCATTTACTGAGGGCTCACCATATACCAAGCACTTCTGGAAGCACTTAAACTTAAATATGTTTTAACTCATTAAATACTCAAAAATAACTTGATAAGGCGTTGCTCTTAGTTCTCCTATTTTACAGATGAGGAAACAGAGGCACAGAGGTGTTAAGAAGCTTGCCCAAGGTTGGACAGCTGGTAAAACACGACAGGGCGTTTCTGTATACTAAGGACCCCACAGGTACCTAGTGCATGAAGATGCTCAATGAGCAGGGTCTCTGCCCCTTCCTAAAACAAGACAACTTTACTTCTGCCCTATGTTGTGCATTTAATGATTCTGGCTGCTTTGCCACTTTTGAGAAGGAGAATAATTTGTTTCATACTCTAAATATCTCTCTGGGGGCAGGGATCCTTCTCTCGAAGGCTGGTCTTTTCATGGATGGAGCTACCGCCTCCCAGCCAAGGATTTTGGGAAAATCACTTGACCACCCACTCCCCACCCCGACCACGATAATAGCATTAGTAAGGCTATAACCATAGGACCATTATATGGGCCACTAGATGGTTCTTCTAACTTCATAAATATTCTACTGTGTCTTTTCACCTCACTTAAAGAGTTCTTCCATTATTGGAGTTGGCTAGCCAGAAGGCACTGAAATGTTCCACTGCTCTCCTACGGGATGCATCAAACCCAAAATTTTTTTTCGCTCAACTGCCATAGTCTATATTTCTTTTTCTTTATCCTAATCACATGTGATGTATTCTTAGGTACTGTGAGCATTCAGGCAGACAAAACAAAACATAGTTGCATCATTTTACAAATGGAATTTGCAGTCCTGTTTAATAGAAACCATTGAAACAGCTTCATCCCTGTTCCTAGATATTTTTGGAAATGGCGTATTTTGGAACTAGGCTCAAGACCATTAATGACTATGGACTTTTAATTGAAGAGTTGACTGTTTTAAGAGACAATAGGCCTGCCAGAATCCATGCTCTCTGGAGAGAAAAATGAAAACATCCATGAGTCCTATCACAGAGCGCGTTCCCTGGCGTGATCCCTGGCTACTCTGGGTGACCCAATCACTCCCAGATGTCTTTCCTTCTGTCTTCTCAAGACAGGCTCCTCAGTCTGGTGGGAACTTGGCTGCTTCCAGCCGCAACACATTGTACTGCAGTCTACCCAGCCCCTGGAGGGATCTTCCTCTGTTACCCTTTTGCTTCAACTTTTCACTACAGTGAGTTACGGCTACAATGACAGCTAGGTTCTAAAGACAGCACGAAGGCAAAAACTGCATCCAAATGGCCCTCCTGAAAACTCTGGAGAGGCACGATGGGGGAGGTCAACAGAACATCTCTCCTGAGTCCAGCCCTGCCAAGGGTGCTCCTGCAGCAAGACAAAGGGTATCTGCTCATGGCCCTGAGCCACGGTGTAGGAACAGAGATGGATGGAGAGAGTAGCTGACTCACAACTCCAGCTGAAACAGACTTTCACTGAATGGAACAGAAGACCAAATGACCCGTACCATTCTCTCATTCTCTCTCTCTCTCTCTCTCTCTCTCTCTCTCTCTCTCTCTCTCTCTCTCTCTCTGTCTCTCTCTCTCTCTCTCTCTCTCTCTCTCTCCTCTCTCTCTCTGTCTCTCTCATCTCTATGTTCTCCTGACCACCTCCTTCACCCCAGATCCTGCAGATCTTCAAGGGAATCCTGCTCTCTACACCTCCACTGCTCTACTCACTTTTTCCCTCTGCCCAGAATGCCTGGATCCTCCTCTTACCCCTTAATTCCTCTTCTTGGAAGCTGCTCCATGGCCCTGTAATGACGCATCACCTCTTTAAAGCACTGAGCAGGTGTTGCCACCATCACCCAGTTGCGCCCCCCCACCCACATTGTACACATTCTTTGCCAACCAAACACAGACCTTAGTTTCCACTAGTAATTTACTGATGGTGCCTTCCTCTACTCTGTGCCTGGCTCTAGTCGAAGGTCTGGGGAATCCAATATCATGAAAACCACAGGTTTGGTTTTATACATCTACTTATCCAATTATCAAGTAACATTTCTCTGGTGGCTCCTTTGGGGACAGCTATGGGCCCAAGAGCATATGAAGGTTTAATGGGTGATCCAGACAAAAGGCTATTTTGAGAGACCAAGGGGCCTCCTTGGAAATAACTCATCCAAAGGAGAGGTTCAAAGCTTTGGTCCAAGGACACTGCCTCTGAGACTGAGAAAATCTCCTCACCTCGTCTCTAGGTCTCATGTCTGAGTTCTAGGAAGACGGAATTGCAAGAAAGGCTGAAATAGCCCTGAAAACAATCAGGTATCAGGAAAGAGAGAGCTACCTTGTTCTTTATGTGGTAGAATAGATAGCATGGTTGGTCCCAATTTTTCTACCCCTCCCATACTTGTGTCATTGGCTGTGTGCCTTTTCAGTTCCTCTCACTAATGGGTCAGAGAATATTTTCCTGTCCCTTGACTTTGGGGTAGATGGTTTGGCCATGGGACGTCTTGTGACCAATAGAACAAAGCTGAAGTAAGAGTGCACCAGTTCTGAGCCCAGGCCTCAAGACTTACTGCATGTTTCTCCTTGTCCTCTTGTACCATTGCCATGCCAGGGGAAGGATATGCCCAGGAGAGCACTGGTTCCAGCAAGACAATGACAGACACACAAAGCAGAGCTCAATAGGGTCACCCAAGTCTGGCTATCAACCAACCCCCAGATGCATGAGCAAGTCAGCCAGGATCCAGCTGAATCTAGCCTGGACCAGTCAGCTCTCAGCTGACCTGCAGACCACGGGAATGAATGATTGCTGTGTTAAACCACTGAGTTTTGAGGTGGTTTGTTATACAGCATTTTTTTTTTTTTTGGTTTGTTTGTGGTTTTTTTTTTTGTTTTGTTTTTTTTTTTTGCTATAGCTAGTTGATACATGTGGGGTTCTGGGCCCAGGCCACCACACCAGCTGTTCTCAGATGATCGATTACTGGGCTACCAGAGCAGATCTGGTTCTGACCAACACACTTGAGAGGCCAGATTGGGTCAGTGGAGGCAGCTTTAGGCACAAGGTGTCTGACCGATCAGGAGCCTTGGGTTTTACATTTTAATAGGTGACAAGAACAATTCAATAGAGATGCATTTGACCCTCCATTACTGGGCAGCAAGAACATCAGCACTTCCCTAACCTAATATTTAACCCTGGGGCAAGTGAACATTTACCTGCCACATGAAACTAGCTATAATCCAATATAAATTTCCAACATTTACAGTCTGCCTCAAGATAAAACAAATCCATAGATTTTTGTATCACGTTACTTTTTCCCTAAAACACTTTTTTGGAAGACCTATTTGAAACCAAAAGTAATTACCTGATCATTTACGAACTTTCTTTAGAGTTGCTTTCTTTTATAATCCCAGGAGGTCCTTCCTACTAATGTTAAAAAATTCCAATATCCATTTCATCAGTTTGAAGTAATTGTCTAAGCTTGGCAAAACGTGGGCTACTTTAATCTACTACTCTTCAAGTAAAAGTAATGCTAGTTAATATTTAAGTGGTTTGGAGGAGAGTGTGTGTGTGTGTGTGTGTGTGTGTGTGCGCGCACGCGCGCGTGTCTGTGTGTTGTCTGTGTGTGTATTATATCACCTTTCCTCCAATAAACGCAAAACAGAAGAGTAAAAGAATCTGAGTATTACTTTCCTTTGATGAATAATAATTTATCATCAGAAGGAAGAGTGTCCAAGTGGGGTCACTGGTTCATGGGGGGCTATTTCTTTCATTCCACCCAAACTTGACTTCCACGGTTACAAATAAGGGACAGATTATGGCCTGTTAGGGAATAACTATCAAAACGGAAGACTGTTTTTGAGAAATGGTAATAAATCATATGGAGGGGCTTCCTGGCCTCCAGGCTAAAACGGTCTTTCAGAAGGAATTGTCTTGAAAGGAAAGCATTCTCTGAAATGCGGCTCAATGATTCAGGGCCAGCACCTTCATCGTAAAAGAAGTCTGAAATGAAAGGTTGGCAAAGAGGAAACAGGAGGCCTCTGTGCGGTTCCCCTTTCACCTGGGAGATTCACAGACTGTGGGAGGAAACCCTGACACAATAGAGACTGTCTGCTCACTTGGACCAGGACGGCCTTCCCCCTCCTCCACCCCTCCTACCACAGAACCACCACTTGCTGTTAAAGCAGACACTCTTGTTAAGTGTGGAAACAAAGAAAAAGAACCTTTATATAACGATCAGTTCAATCATATAAATTGTCACAAACAGTTAAATATTGGCAACTTCATAGGGTTCAACTTCATACAGTGAGTAAACATAAAGTACTCCCCCCCCACACACACAAACACAAATACTCACAGAAATTAGAAAGATAGGCTAAATTGTAGGATATGTGGGATTGTAAACAAAACAAAAACTAAACTGCCCCCCCAAATAATAACTGTTGGTAAAATTAATGTATAATATATATATTTTTTTTAACCACAAAATATCATTGTAACCCACCAACTCTCTTCCCTTTTCGGTGGGGAAATCTCTATATTCAGGCTTTGGGCCTGGAGCTTTCCAGAACAGTGTCCTCTGAAAGGAGCACTGACTCACCTGGACAGCAGCAGTTGACCTTGAAGCTGAAGGTCAGCGGCACAGTCCTCGGAACGGCAATTCCTTTCGAAAACAGTCTGTGAGGGAGAAAGGACAAGAAGGTCAGAATAGGATTCAATGGCAAATGAGTAAATTAACAGCCAACTCCTTTCTTCCACGTGAGAGGGAATTCTTCCCACAAGCCCCTGAAGCCCTCTCCTCCCAAGAAGCCAGCTCCCCAGCATGGGGAGGGGTCCTTCTCAGGCTTCAGGGAAATCTAAATCAACGGTGGTCGTGCCTGCAGAGTGCATTCCTTACCGGGTTCATTTCTCAGTCTGCTCAGGTGCTACTTCAAATAGTTTTTTTCAAGAAGGGTACATGGTAGGTGTCCTTTCCACCTTTGTCTGAGAATATCTTTAATGGCCTCAGATAGAGTGAATAATAATCCAGTTAAGTAAAGAATTCTAAGATTATAGTCTGGTCATTTCCCTCTGTTCGCTGGCCTGGGGAGGCAGCAAATCTATAACTGAGATGGGTCTGCCCGAGCAATAAGATCATATTATAATTTTTAGTTCCAAAGGCAAAAATCAAAGGCAATTAGACTATTAGGCTGAGGCCACCAGGACAGGGCCGAGGGAGTCCTTTCCTGTGATCTGGTAGGGCAGCCAGCAGCGACACAGCGTCCTTTTTGTAACCAAGATTGGGTCTTGACAGCCAAAGCCTCACCCAGTACTGGGACCTAAAGCTCGGTGTGCCAAAGCCGAGATCTTTCCAGAGGGCCTGTGGAGTGTGCCTGAGCGGGGCCTATCTGCGGAGATTGGCTGGGGAATCAGAAGCAGTGTTTTGGAAGGAGTTCCAGTTTTCTTCTCGTTATAGTACATGGCCGGCTTGCCATGACCCCCTCAGCCTGGTCTCAACTTCTTTGATGTCTCCAATCTACGGACAGCAGACTCCCGAGCTCCAGATTATTAGAGACTCACTCACTATTATAAGATGGCTTTGATGGTTTCGTTGGGATTTAAGAGAGAAGAGCTGTTGCCATTTTTGAGTTGTATCATTCACTATTCAACTTCTTCCTCGTCCCTGCTCATGTTTGCAAGCCCCACCTCCGCCCCCAAACGCAGTTCCAGGTGATTTGTTCTGCCCGCACAGACAGCTTTTCACCCTGCCAATGTGGACTCCAGCAAACGTGCCGGCCAACGGACAGTCTAGACCTGACCAGACGGAGTAATTTTTCCTATGGAAATTCATATTCCTGTGTCACATTTCCAAAAGAATAAAGTGTCCCAGCCAACATTCCCTTGCCTTGAATGTGGGGGAAAAAAACTCATGGAAGTCTTGGGCAAAAAGAGGAAATTCCCGTGTTCTTTTGGACACCACTGGTGGGGGGGGAGAGCGCCAAATTTCCAGGAGATTTCAATATAAGACACTTGTGTTGTATTTGCCAAGGAGAAAACAGGAGGATGTGGATGTGAGGACCACGTGAATCTCTCAGAGGAGGAGGCTTTTTGAGGTTAGGAATGAGGTAAAAACACCAGTAGTGGCTTTACCACCAAGCTAATGAAACTTAAGCTGAAGGTCCCTACTGACTTGCCCCTACCGAGGCCTTGCACCTAACTTTGTATTCATAACTTTACTTTTTTTTTTCTTCAAGATCATCTTGCCTCCCAAATCATAGAAGCTTCAGGCACCACAAAACTCAGCTTGATTGCCGGTGACAGGCTCCTCCTTACATGTGTTTTTCCCATTTCACAAGCAAGAGAGACAGTCTGACTTCCCCACTTTTGGGGTGGGGTGGGAAGCAGATGAGAACTGAGGACGAGGGTGTGACCTAAATCCATCTGTGGCGTACAATCTGGCAAGATCTGGTCCCTGCCCTCATCACCTCGGTTACTCTGGCTCTCTGGTGCCAACCACCCCTCGCACTGGCCTTATAACATCCCACCTCAGGGCCTCCCCACAAGTTAATCCCAAATTCCTCTACCTAGTGCACTTACATATCGTCTCTTCCTTCAACGAACAAATTAAAACCATGACCTGACAAGCTCGGGCCCCTCTTGTACTTCCATGTGCTTTTCCCCTCTAGTCCTCCTCTAGGTTGTAACTAATGAATTTTATCATTACACATTCCTGTTTGTTTCCCCTGCTACGATGATGCTCCATAAGGATGGAGGCTGTATTGGTCCTATTTACCTCAGAGCCTGGCCATCTAGAAGCTGCTCAGTCAACCCTGGAAGAACTCACAGGGCTCTGATGGCTGGGGTGACCACTGAAATGGGAAGCCAATGATAGATGCCTCCATTGGGCCAACGCTAAAATGCTGCTCAGTAACACCAAAGCTGTAGCCCCAACCAAAGCTCTTATCTCTGAGCTATATGCGAGTGCAGAGCCTCCTGATAAGGAACCGATTGCTTTGTAAAAGCTCGCTGTCCTTGGTCTATTTCCCTTGGGCTCTGCGCTCTATTTTCTGTCCCTGAAACTGGCTTCTCCAGCTATTACATCCTCCAGTGCCGCTGAATGTCCATCCAACAAAGGCAAGCACTGAGTCTGCCATATATATTGATGTATGCACACGCACGCACATGCACACACACACGGGTTTATGTGTACATACACACATATATGTATACTCACGTACACACACGTGTTATGTGAGTGCTTACACTGACCAGCTACAATGAAGCACAAACTATACTGAGAAGATAAAGCACCAGCTTAGAAATTAGCCTAGGATTCAATGTCCACAGTTATAAAATGAAAATAACAGCCTCAGCGATTGTCTTGTTCATCCAAATTGGCACTGAGCCGGGGGTGAGAGCTCACAGCTAGTGCACTGTTTTTGTTTTAGCACTGGGCGTCACTGTGCATACCAGCAAACGTGAGTGACAACTACGGTACACACACGTGAATAGCGTGAGGCTTCCCTAAGTGACGGTGAAGTAAGATGACCATGGAGGCAGAGTCAACACGAATTTACCTCTGTGTAGACAACTGCACTTTTCAAACATCAATGCACAATGTCTCTCATTCTTTACAATGTGACTGTGACACTCCTCCCATAGAGAGGTAGAGTCCATGCTCGCCACCACCCCACTCCACCTCCAAATCTGGGTGGATTTGTGGCTATAGTAGAAGTGACTTCTGAAGCTAGCTCATAAAAAGTAAGAGAAGTTCCTCCAAATCCTCCTGGGGCCTTTGCTCTTGGAACGGAGCCACAAGGCTCCAAGGAAGCCCAGGCTTCCCATGGAGAGGTTCAGGTGGAGAAATGCTGACAGCCAGCAGAACCTGCAGCCACATGAGCGATGCCATCATGGAAATGAGTCCTCCAGCCCCACTGA
Organism: Rhinolophus sinicus; assembly: GCF_057876585.1. NCBI lineage: Eukaryota > Metazoa > Chordata > Mammalia > Chiroptera > Rhinolophidae > Rhinolophus > Rhinolophus sinicus. Next base: position 14,253,477 of record NC_142505.1, read on the forward strand.
GCTGCCCAGCTGACACTAGTGGAGCAGAGACGAGCTCTCTTGATGAAGCTCCGCCAATTTCAAATTTATGAACAGATTAAATGACTGTTGTTATTTTCAGCCACCAAGTTTGGGGGGTTTGTTATGCAGCAATACATTGTTGGAATACTCGCAACTTAATGGCTTTCCCTTACTTGGGCAATGGTACAAACAAAAAAAGGACTGTACGTTCCAAGCCTGGCAAAGCCCTGGCTTAGGCAAGACCCTCCCCAGGCCAGGAATGCAGTTGTCTTATAGGTAAAACATCACGCCACCAGGGAATCGAGAGTGTCATGACTGGGAGGCTGAAGTTAACACTCAGTCCCTGTGCTCTGGACCTGGATTTGTCTCTCTGGGCAGATGACCATTTTCTTTCCTAAGGAACTGAAAAGCAACTCCTGGCGCAGAAGCGTGGGCAGACTAAAGCCTCAGAGTGCTAACTGACAACACAGCGTTTCCAGGAGCAAGTAAAAACTACTCTTATACAAAGTACCAAGAATACAGGTTCTCTGTGAAGCCAGTGGGCCAAACTCCTGATATTCCTCTCACAACAACCCCAACAGCTCCCACCTGAGCCTCTGAACAGCTCCTCTGGGCAAACACAAGCGCGACTGCCTGAGACAAATCCTAGCTCAGGTTGGAAGCAGTCTCTCCTACCTCCCTCCAGCCTCCACCTGCTGGTTGGCAAAGCCCTCATCAATTATTTTTATCTAGAAGAAGCCTTTCTGGAAAATAGAAACAGATCTAAGATGCCATCATTTCTTATTCCTCTGTGGTTATAGGAGGCTAAATCCTTTTTCCTGGGAGACAACACTGTCCTGCCTCAGACTTCAGAGTTGCGACTGGACACCCAGCGGCCTCCTTCGCCTCACGGACTATATTTCCATGCTGGTTCCTTCCTCACCCAGGTCTTCACCTCAGGTTTCCCTGGAGAATACAGTTTTCTTTTTAAAATCCTTTTTCCGGCTTTCCCCCCAAATACTTATTCTACTTCTTTTGGAACAGGGTTAGCAGACTTTTTCTGGAAAGGGCCAGATAGTAAATGTTTTTGACTTTGTGGGCCATATCATCTCTGCTGCACCGACTCAATCTGCTGATGTAGAGGGAAAGCAGCCATAGACAACATGTCAAGAAAGGGTGTGGCTGTGTCTCAATAAAACTTTATTTACAAAAACAGGCAGCAGGCTGGATTTGGCCTGCAGGCTGGAGTTTGCCGACTCCTATTCTAGAATATTTGGTTATCAGTTTCCTGATTCCCTTCAGACCAGAAAAAAAAAAAGAAAAAAATACAGTGAATCCTGCCCAAGTTGCATTTCATTGTGAGCCAGAGCACAGAGGCTGGTGCTGGCTGTGCGTTTCTCACGGTGCTGTGATCCAAGGCCAGGGCAGCCTAGGGGATGTGTGATTCCGGATTGGCACCTCAATGGCTGCCTTGGCCAAGGCTGACTTCAGAGAGGAAGTCATACAGGTGCTGAGGTCCTCATCTGTCAGACCCAAATCTGCACTGAAAAAAATCTTCCCTTCTGACCTAATAGGAAGTAGGATTCTTAGCCTATTCATGTTCAGAGGAGGGTCAGTTTCTTGGACTTGGTGATATTAGCTTTAAAATACATATAATCATTGACACAGGTTAGACACTGTTTATAGGGTTGCTATGGAAACCAAGTCCCATACTGAGGCCTGAGAAAATAGGACAATTGATTGGTGGGAATAAATGCTCTTTGAATCCCACCCCAAAGGAACCAAACATGGAGGCTATTTTTAAGCTACAATGAGTGAGACATTTCCTGACGGTCCATTTGACTTTGCAGAGAGTCTCTGCCTGGACAACAGGAGGAACATTTCTGAACTGTTGTTCCTCCCACAGTCACACGTAAGTTCCCAGGGGCCCAGATATGTGTAATTCATGTCTGCACCCCCAGTGCCTAGCAGAGTGTTAACATTTTTTTGGGGTGTAATTGCCATGATCTGAGGGTAAGAGGTTTCTCCCTCCCAATTTTGTTTCAATGGGCTCTTCTCCCAGAATCCAACATTGTCCTTAAGGTGGCACATTCTAAGAGCTCAGGGTAGTCACAGGAATTTTTGCTCTATTCAGCCCTGTACCCAGATGAAGAAAGGAAAAGTCTCATTGCCTGGTATTTAAAATCAGATGACACAGACACAATTGGTTTCGAAAGAATATCATGTCTATAAGAATAAATAAAACACAAATACTTTGTGAAACTGAAAGCTGAGACATTTCCTCTATCTCAGGGTCTGTACAAATTGTCCTTTCAGATTTCGAAATCATGAGAGAGAGAGAAAAATAAAACAGTCTTGTTGGTCTCCCTCTAAACACTAACACTGTACCAATTTTGATCCATGCCCCTATGGAAAAACCGGAAATAATGAGTTCTTCCATCTTTGGGCATCCTTTGGTTTACTCCATGGCTCTGTGGTTGGTAGAATAGTCCCCTCGGTCTAAAGGCATCACTCTCGTGATTCACTTCAACCCCAGGGAGAACTGAGTGGGAGGCTGAGCTGCTCAGCGAGCCCTGGGCCCACCTGGAAGCACACTGGCCTCTGGACGCACCCAGTGCCCCTTGCAGGACTGCCTGGGACTGGGTGGCCTTCTACAGGCCACACATTTCATCTCCCTTTACAACCTCCAACTTTAAAAATCAGCCATAAACTCTCTTGAGGGACCTTCTGCCTCCAACCCTGGAAATTTTCACCCTGGAATCTTTTGTGTTCTATATTTCATTTATGTTTAAAAAGTTGCTGTTAAGTAGTCACAAGAGGCAGAGCACAGAACCAACAAGTTCAAATAAATGGGCTGGTGCTGCCAGAGAAAAAGAAAAATGTGTTATCTGTGTTTCTAAAAGCTGCTGAGCCAGATGTAGCCAGACAATGAGGAGCGAGAAAGATGGCCCTAAAACTGGGGAGGATGCCAGGGAGACTTCTCCCCACCTAGTATCTGCAAGAACATCGCCTAAATGGGGCCCCAGGTATAACTTCAAGCAGCAGTGCCTTGCCTTTGATTCAACTGTCTCAGAAGATAGCAAGGGAGGGGCTAATGTTTCTTCCCCAGCCAGAGACTGTCCACTGGGCACAGGCCCTTGTTCATTTACACACACACACACACATACACACACACTGCTTGCAGGCAAGGTTTTAAATAAGGCAGGACAATGCAGAAGAAAACCCAATGGGCTTGAAGATTTGGTGGGGGGAGCCACTATTTTCCTCTAAAAAGAGTTTTGGGGGACCAGAACATACGTTCTCCATAAATTGCTAAGATTAAACATAACACTAAAGAAGAAACTGGCAAATTCAACAGGTCACTACAGGGTATAGCCCAGCCTTGGAGAGGTGGGAGTCCTCTCTCCTCTGCTTTTGGGGTTAACCTTGGAGGGGAAGCCTGAGACAGAGACATAGCCAGACTTCTGTGGTCAGCGAGAAGGTTGAACTACTGTTTCCCTCACATGTACTTCAAACTAGATGGTCTTCACAGGTGCTTCACTGTGGTGCCCTTTCTCGAAGATTACCCAGAAGCTGATGGCTGTAAAAGGTAATCTGGTTGAAATCGGGATAGGGGGTGGAAACTTCTTCCTCTAACACCCCTCCTCTTCCTCCCCTGAACCCAGGTGTAGAATCTGCACCACCCCCAGATTGGATGGTCTCTGAAACCTGTCTGGTTCTGCTGTCTGGAGTTACTCCGTTCTCTCCTCTTCCACCCTCCAAAGTCCTCAGCTTTCCATCCAGACTTTACCAGTGATAATAAAAATAAACCTTAGAGCTGTAAATAATGGCATTTTAAGCTGGCTGGGCACTTTAGCTGGGAAAGTATTACCTCATGTCCAGGCTGAACAGTGGGTTTTCACAGGCACGGGGCTAGATGCCCACACCCCAGCAGGCAATGAGGGGTCTGGGCGGGGGAGGAACAGAGGGTGACAATTTCCAGCACAATGGACGCCCATGGTGTATGGCTTCAACATAGTTTAAAATTAATAGTCGAGTAAAATAGCTCACCTTTCACTTGAAAGACAACAAAGTGAGTACTCTCAACATAGCCAATGTCTTTCTTTCACCAGCCATATTTCCTCCATTTTGTTTTTCAAAAAGGAGATTCAGACTTGCACAAGTGTACTGGGGTCTAGGAAAGTCCCCCTAAACTCTGTGCCATATTCTCCTGCCTGGGAAGAATTCCCAGAGAGCTCATAAAGCACATTTCTTTTCATTAAACAGCTTTGCTGAATCTGCCAGTGAAGAAATTCTGATATGATGTTCAACTTTTGTGGGATGACGTAGCCTTGTATTCTTTCAGGAGGTTCCTTCAACTGAGATAGATTTACTGGGCATCCACCATGGGGCAGGCATTGTGCTAGGCACTGGGGATCAACATCAAGTAAGAAAAAATAGATCCCTGCCCTCACTAGGCTTCCATTCTAGTGAGGGAGACAGAAAAGCAATTAGATGAAACAATAACAAACTGATAGGTGTCATGAAAGAATTAGAAAGTCAGGGAATACAGTGTAGTGGGGGGATGGTCAGCTATTCCCCTTGAACTAGACCATCAACGGGGCAGACCCTGACTCTACAAGACAGCCGGATTACATCCACTCCATTACCTAACCCTGCGTACAAATGTACCTTTTAGTTGAAGAGACTAAGACATTTAAATCCTAATGTTTTCTGGCAACATGACTTAAAGAGCTCCAATGAGTTCATTCCTTCCTGTGAAAGAGGTTAGATGCTCTTTGTGGAGCTGTCATTTGCACATACACGCAGGTTAAAAATCAGCTCTGCTTCCTGGAGTGAGCCTAGCTCTCAGAATCTTTCTTCCCCTCAAACTGAGCCAACATCTGGAAGACACATGGAGGAAGATAATTTAATTATCTTTTTTTTTTTTTTTTTTTTTAAATATCAGGAAAAGGAGAATAAGCAAGGATCACTCTCCCAGAATTTTTCTCAGGCTCCTGGATAATTTTACCAATCCAAGGACAATATCTTTTCTCTATCATTTTAATTTCAACTCAATAATCAGATGGTTTAAAAAAGTAATGACCACTTCACTTGCCACTCCCTTCACTAAGTCCTGCTCTCCAGGGGCGACCGCTATTACCCATGTCTATTTATATTTCCTTTGATGATTATTTCTAAATCTCTAGAAAACATGCCTACACTACCACTTCTTGATTTATCAGATTTAGACATTATCTTACTGCATTCCTGCCACTATAGACAAGAATGTATCTCACATAATGCCTCCCTCTGTTCCTAATTTTAACAGGCAAAATCATTACTCAGCTCCTCTACTGCAGCGATTCTCCAGTGTGAGCTGCGTCAGAATCACCAGGTCCGTTTGTTAGAGCAGATTGCTGGGACCCACCCCATCAAAGTCTGATTCGGTGATTCTGAAGTGAGGCCCGAGAATTTTCATTTCTCACAAGATCCCAAGGGAGGCTGAAGCCACCGATCCAGCAACCAAACTTACAGAGGCACTGCTCTCGTGGTGACCTCTGCAGTTTTAAGTAACCTATAGCTATTTCTTGTTTCATCAAGTTTTACAGTATCTCTTGGCTTACCCGTTTAAAAAATTAAGATACTGAGAGAGCTTCTGCAGTTCCATTTGTACCTCTACACACTCAAGTTTAATGACGTTGACACCTTATACGATAATCGTAACCCTGATTTGAGCTTCATTATAAATACTGAAAACCAATAGTGCTGATGTAATTATGGCTGCCTGGTTATTGTTCACAGTAGAACCAGAGTGTCAGGATTACACATCCTCCTCTACAGGTTCAAAGTTAAACTCCCAGAAGACTCAACTTTTACTTAAGGCAAAATATTTCTAGTCTCAAGGTCCTTCTCTTCCTTACACTCTTCTTCTTGCTTAAAATCCCACATTTTAATTTGTTTTATATTTGAACTATAACATATTGATCATATTTCTATTTTTCTGGGATTTTTGATTGTCTTTGTTTTTGTTTTTTTCTTATCTACAGAAGAAATATAGTCCATCTACACCATATCCTGAATATTTGCTACTTTCTTGTCTGTCTATTGCTGGCTTCATTCTTCTTGAAGTTCATTGATCCTCTGTTCTAAATAGATCAACTATTTTTTAGACTTGCTGCACAGATGTCATTCAGGGATTTCTTGTTGTTAAGAATTTTGGGAGTTAGTTCCACAGTTTCTTGCATCCCACATCTTACTCCTTCTAGCTGTCACCCTTGTTTTGTTGGAGCATTATCTCAGGTAATTTCCTTGGAGGGATCACTAGGGAAGTAAAATTTCTAGGTCCTTGCCTTGTCTGAAAAATTTTTTCGACTTCATACTTGACTGTTAGGCTAAGTATAAAATTCTAGTTTCAAAATCACTTTCTTTCTGAGCTTTGAAGCCCTTATTTCACTACATACTAGCTAGCTTCCAATCTTGCTAAAAAGGGGTTTAATGGACTACATAGTAGGACCCTAATTCTGTTGTAAGATGCCATATATTCCCCAATATCACCATCCTATTCTTCCAGTTCTGGAAGCATTTAGAATTCTCCTGAAGTCTCAGGAGCAGTGACATTTCAAAATGATGTATCTAGGATATTTTGGGTTTCTAAGTTGGTGGGCCCTTTAAATTGAAAAAAAAATCTCTTGGGGTGGCTGGTTAGCTCAGTTGGTTAGAGCGTGGTGCTAATAACACCAAGGTTTGTCAGTTCGATCCTTGCATGGGCCACTGAGAGCTGCGCTCTCCTTAAAACACACACACACACACAAAAACAAAACTCTTTAATTTGGGGACATTTTATTCCATTATCTCTCTTCTAATTTCTTCTTCATTTTCTCTGTTCCCTTTTCCTGATAGTCCTATTATTTGGATATAGGACCTTGGAGATTGATCCTTTAGCTCTCTTTTCTACTTACTGGGAGATTTCTTACCAGTATCTTCTAATTCTCCTATTAAATTTTTGTCTCTGCAACCATATTATTAATTTTCAAAAACCCTTTCTTTGTTCTCTGGTTCTTCCCTTTAAAAAGAAATAAAATTCCACTTTTATAAAAGACAGGCTATATTCTTTAATTTCCTTGTGTTTATTACATAGAGTTTAAGTTGGTGTTTAAATTTTTATCATCTCTTCTATTCCCTGAATAGTTTACTTCCTTCTAAGTCAGTTATTCTGCAGGTTTACTTATTTTTTTTTCATGACCACATTTCCAACCCCCGCCCCTCGCCCCAATCTCAGGTTTCCTTGGTTGTTCATTCATATTTAAGACTAAGATAGAGGGCTAATTGGAAAATCTGCGGGAGTGTTTGGGGGATGGTGGGAGCGGAAGCTGGCTCTTGCATTTGGAGAAAGGCCAGAAGTAAGGCTCTCCCCTCGGGAACGTTCTACCCACTCTATCTCCCAAGCAGTTTATTCAGTTCTTTGGAGGAGAAATGCCTGGTTGCTTGCTATTCAGCATGCCTGAAGCATGTAGGGGTGTGCGGGTCAGGGGTGGGGGGAAGTCAACTCTTCTACATAACAACCATTACTTAACACCCCCTCCCAGCCCATTTCTCACTTTTGCACCCCGTGTGACTGCTGCTCCAGCCACGTCTGCAGCCTCTCTGTGTCCAGGGGCAGAGAGGCACTCAACCTCTCTATGTACCATGCAAGTTTCACCCACCAACACTCTTCCATCTTCTCTACTCACTCCAGAAAATTACCAGACTTCCTCACTGGCTGATGCCCCTTCCCCTCCCACAGTATTTACCTTCCTGTTCTGATTTACTCATTTCGAATGGGGTCCCAGAAAGCACGGACATAAATATTTATGTTTGGCTGACCACCTTGAACCACAAGTGACCAAGAACAGCATTTTCATACTGATTCGTCCTGCATGTCAGCTTTGATCAGGATACTGGAATCCAAGAATGTCAGTACAGGCTCCAAGATGCTCTTCACTAACCAACGCCCACTCTGTGCCACGGATGGATCTGCAGAAATGGGAGCTGGGTTCACTGTGGAAGGTGTGCCCAGGGCAGCAAGATGCTGAATAGAGTAGGGACTACCTCACTGGGTCATTTGAGAGATGTAACAAGCACAACATACCCTGAAATCATTCCCCTGAGTACCCGGAGTTTGGGCCACTCCTGTCATACAAGTTTATCAGGCCAGCAAGATTCCACCTTAGAGAGCGAGAGAGGAATACAGCACTAGGGGACTAGTTCTCTAGAAATTATCACTGTACTCTGATTTACCGAGTCCCCAGACTGACCTCTTAACCCCACTCCACTGTCAGGAGATGACGCTAAGTGGTACTTCTCAGTCAAGGTAGCAGTCACGAAGCTTCCTGCCCTGCGTCTTCATCTTCTCTTCCTCTCTTCTTGGCCTTGCCCCTTCGCACCATCCCCTCCACTCTGCCTCACCCACTGAGATACCCACTGCCCTCCTGGTGTCTCCCCTCAAATCCATGACCAGCAGGACATACTGGCCACCCTCCAGGGCACTTGTGTTTTGAAAGAAAGTTCGTTTGAATTCAAAAGAAACAGACAGAAAGGAAGTGTTGCCAACAGGTTGTGTGCATATGGGTGGCGGGCACTGTTAGCCCTGCCCAGCTCCCTTCATGACTGCTACCCCATCCCCCGCTGATGAGAACGCAGGCAGCTAATGGCTCACATGTGCAGTCTTCTCCTGTCCTCCACTGAAGGGAGTCTCCTTTAAGGAGAGTTACACTCCCCTTCCACACCCCACAGCCAGCCAATGACCGGCTAGTACAGGGTGCAAAAGGCCAGCCCCCTTACCTCAAGCAGAGGACAACTCTTTGGTGTATTTTATGCTCCAGAGTTCCCTGCCTCATGCCAAGGCTAGACTTCAGCCCGTTTCCTCTTTTCCTTACACGTTTCTCCCAAGAGCACAGACTCATGAGACCAGGGGCTCCCAAAACAATGTCTCAGGCTTTGCTTCAGGGAAACCTGACCCAGGATCACAAGGGCTAGACTTTGGGAGAAAACAAGAAAGCCTTGACAATTTCACCACTTAATTGAACATCTGGATGGGCTTCTCCAACCCCAAGCACCTCTCTGGGGTTGTGTTTACAACTCTTATCTGCAAGGCATGGCTCCCTGATCTGCTAGGTTTCCCATAAACTCAGAGCTGTCAGAAAAACCACGGAGGGCAGGGCCGGTGGGTGGCTCCACAGCTTTGCCCCACCCTGCACAGGAGTCTGGGGTCGCCCCCAACCAGGTTTGCCTGATCTTCCCCAGGGTCCTGGATCTGTGGTGGTCTTGAGTGTTAAACAAAGATTTAAAACAGACCTGGGATCCCGGATTCCTTGCATATTTTCTGCATAGTAGTCGGCACTGCTCTTCTCACAGATGGCTCAGGGCAGCCAGGCCAGTGTGGCTGCACAGAATTAGCTCACAGGCTCACTCTGGCCTCATGTGGCCTTGTCCAGCCTGCACCCCGCCCCACCCCAAAGCTCCTCCACACAACAGCACATCGTGGGATCTGATGAGTATGGGACAGGGTGGGTGGCCCACTTGCACTCACAGTGCCCGGGCTTTCAGACCCATTTGGGTTGGGCATTTTTAATTGAACCACCAATTCTAGCAAGACGAGGTTCTTGTTTCTCCACCCCACTCACTCCCCCACCAATAAATCATTGACTGAGCACCTACTATGTGCGGATCTAAGCTCTGGACCCTGTCTGGGTACAGGGAGCAAGTTCAGGGGCCAAATGGTCGGTTCATGACCTCAAAGGGATCATTTCCTAATTGCTTGAGAATAACCTCCATGTGTTTAAATCACGTGGCTGTTAGAAGCAGCACCCAAAATCATAAATTTCATCATCTGCAGATCAGGGAAGGGAGGCCCTGAGAGGGGGTGTGCGTTGGCCTCGGCCCCCCAGGCAGCCAGGGCCATGACTTCTGCCACATGTCCCAGCTCCCTGGGGTCCCAGTTGGGAGCTTCACAGTTCTGACCTGATTCTTTTGCGCAATCTTTTGTCCCTTTTTCCAGCGGAGCACTGGTGTCAGAGCCGGCAGTTCCCGCTGCTCCTCGCCAGTCACGTGCTCACCCAGGCTGTAGGCGGCTTCAAACACGATGGGACTGATGACGTCCTGCACTCGCCGCTGAAACGATAAACAAACATGCGCATGAACTGCTGATACCAGCTGACATTCGCGGTGCATTTCATAGTTGACAAAGGCCTTCCACAGGCATCGTCTCATATGAGCCTCACAACCACCCTTGTGAGGTAGGATTTTGTTACTTTCCTATTTTCAATGAGGTAACTGAGGCCGAGAACAATTAAAGTCTTGTCCAAGGTCAAGCTGTTAATGAGTGGGGGCTTCTCTTCTCTACCTTGCACGGTGCTAAATCATCTTCTCTTTTAGCATATGGAAGACATTACCTTACTCATCCTCCAAATATTCTTATGAGCTCGTTGGCGGGCAGGAGCGCATCTGCGCTCTCCCTGCAGTGCTAACCCTTTGCATTCGTGCTGTTTTGATGATCAAAGCTCTTCTGCATTGAGATAAATATGTATTTTGTGTGAGAAAAAGAGACCTGAGGACACTGAGGGGCCCGGCGTCTTTCCCAGAACTCGTCATCCCTAGATCTGGGATAAAAGTCTGACTTCTGGCCTTGTGCTCTTTCCTTTGGAACCCAAGGACTTTACGACCCATGGGGACGAGAGGTTGAGAGCCACAACAGGAACGCAGAGGAAGACAGGGGAAGAAAGCCTACAGTGAACACCTAAGAGATGCCAGGACCTCTGCTAAGTGTCCTAGAGACATGAGCACCATGCCCAAGCTAGGGCTTATTTGCCTCCATTGTGTACTACAAGGAAAATAAAGGTGCACCGCTAAGTTCCCCAGGGCACAGGCCGATTTTGAAGCCCATTTGTTCATCCCTGGAGATCTTGGCCTTTCTGCACAAGATGTCACTGTCTCTTGGGGACTCTGGACCCCCAGGCTCACAAGTTAGAGTTTGAGGAGGGCTCAAGAGTAGGTAGTTCCACAGGTGGGGCCTGCCTGCTCTGTGGGAGGTGAGCTTCTAAGTAGAACCACGTAAGTCTGAGAAGTGCCACCAATGAGCCAAGTTCCCCCTGCTCTGCCTCTGTCACAGGAAAGATGGGAGGGAGGGAGCAGGACACAGGAGAGCCCAGTCAGGTCATGAGAGAAGCTGGGTGGGCTGGCAGAGGCCAACCACAGGGCCATGAGCAGAACCAATCTGCGTGAAGGCTGGTGGAGTTTGGAGCAGATCAGTGCTGTGTTCAAGACAAGAGAAAGTCCTGAAGTTCCCAAGAGGCACACAGTGAAGAGTTTGTTTCTATCGCTCCCCGACACCCAGCGCTCCTCTGCAGGGGTAGACAGGCCTGCCTTGGGGAATTCGCCCAGTCTAAGCATATGCAGGCAATGGGTAGCTCATCACACACTACCCTTTGCTTTCCTGACTTAGCATACATCCTGGAGATGGTTCCATGTGGGTACACAGAGCCCCTTTTTAATGGCACAGAGCATGTGACTACGGATGCCCTTACCGGCCAACTTTTGGACTCAAAGCTGCTCTGACAAGCAAATGGGTGGCAGGCAGCCCATGAACTGTAGTAGCATCCTCCAAGATGGGTTCTGTGAACCTCAGTTCCCCAGGGGGGAGGTAAATAAAAGGGTCAGTGATCAAATAAGTTGGGGAGATACCAGGTTAAACAAAGTTAAAAGGTTTTTATTCTGTTTTATTTCTCGTTTCTGTTTTTACTGCAATTGTCTCTGAGAAAAAGTAGGATGGTCCCAAGTTTATTGGGTCATGGGACCCTTTATTTCTTCAAAGCTCCCCGGGCTGTTGAGTAGAACACACTTGGAGCCCAGGAGAGGAGATGGGGCCCAAGTGAGGGTGGCGTGGCGGGGGGTGGGGGGGACAGAGGTGGCCGCGCCTGTGGCTGCTAAACTGGGGGGTGTGGAGGACAGGGCAAAGGGGTCCAGATGACTCCGGGGTGACCAGCAGATGATGTATATCTGTGTTCGGAAAAGCATTCAGCTGGGAATAGATTCAATCATTCAGCACAAATACAATACAGGACCTGTCCAAGGGAGTAATGAGGGAGGCTTTGGATGAGCTGCTTTCAGAAAATTCTCTTGAACTTCAGATTTGAGCAACACATCTTTAATATCCAGCCCTTTCTTGGAGCAAAACACACACCTGGGATCCAGACCCACTCTGCCTGCTGACTCTGCTAAGCAGAATTTAAAGATTGTCAGGGGTGTGGAGAATAATGAATGAGTACAATCTTCATGTTTTTATGAATAAATGCTTTTAGTGTTTCTTCAAGGTTGACTATTTTAAGTGTTTGCATTTAATCCTTCATGTTGAAATAAGTCAGTTATGATGTTACTCTTGGGGGAGAAGTCGAATATGGGGATGGGGGAAACAGAAGTAACCTAACGCTTCCTGACTACCAAATGTATTCAAGACGCTGGGCCAAGGCGTTATCCCACTTAATCCACATAACACCTGAGCTGGTAGATTATTGCTCCCATTTTATAGGTGAGGTAACTGAGGTTCAGGAGCTCAAATAAACTGTACTCCATCCTAAAGTGGTGGAACCAGACTCTTAGAACCTAAAGCAAAATGACTTTCCTGAAAGTCCATAAAATACTATTTAAAAATTATCCCAACTGCTTTAGGTTCTGACATCACCCTAAAAGTCAGCTGTTCACTTAAGAGGATACAGAAGGGGGGTCAGACAAGTATGAATGTCAATAAATGACAACTAAGAAATAAGGATTTGAAGCAAGGGCTGTTTCTCAATGTGCAGCTATTCAGGCCATGATCGTCATGCAGGAAAATCTTAGGCATGGCATCGCTCATTTGGGATGAGTTCTGGATTTTGTGGATTTTGACGTATAGGGGTGCAGATGCTGTGCTCTGGCACTGATTGCATGAACCTGTCTTAACTAAGAAATTTGCAAAACAACTTATTCCATGTCCTAGTTGCTCTGGGCAGAGGGGATCCAAACCACACTGAGCCATGGGTGGAGGCAGAGGAGGGGGCAGCAATTAGAAATGAGCCAACACCCCCAAAGGATGGCCCCTCGTCCCACATTGTGCTTGTTCCATCTGAGCTACAAAGGAAAAGTAGCAGCAACATTTAGTGGTTTCCTTTTCATTTTTGGAAGTGCAGCATTGCAATTAAATGGAGGAACTCCTGAGGGTAGAGAAGGAGGCTTAGGGTTTTGGCACAGACTGTAATTGCTGAAATTTTACTGCTTAAAAAAAAAAAAAAATCACCACTACAAACTGAAGCTTCTGAAGTTGAACAAACACTTATTCCGAAAGACCAAAAGGCAAAAATCTACCTTTTCCTGCTGAAAATCTATAGGAGTCTCCTGTTTTGAAACTGAAGGAGCCCTCATGGAGAACACCACCCAGACTGGTGGCAGAATTGGCAGTGGCTGAAGTTTTACAGGGAACTTAACATATGCTCAAATTGAAATTTATTGGGTGCTTACTTTATGCTAGGCAATGTGCTGGGCCCGAGGGAGACAGAGATGAAAGACTTTCAGGGGAACAGGCAAGCAGTGACAATCGAATGCAACATGCACCAGGGCAGAGAAGGCTTTGGGGACACAAATGAGGGACATCTGATTCGGACTGAAGATTGGCAGGCCCCCCAAAGGAGGTGCCCAGGCTCAGTCATAAGACAGAAAGACATTAGACAGAGAGCAGGCGGGAGGCGTGGCTGGTCTAGCAGGGCAGAGGGAGTATGGGGTGCCCAGTGCATTGCCTGTGATTGCCAAAGGTGGGAAAGCTGGGCTTGTGGGCAGGAGTGAGGGGAAAGGAGGCTGAAGCAGAGAGCAGATCTCAGGGGGACTTACAGGTTGGGTCGCCTTCACCACAACAGCCCAGGAGAGCTGGGAAGGGGTCAGACGATGCTAGAGACGGTGTTATAGAAAAATCTCTTTGGTTTCTTGGATTGATAGGGGTGAGACTGGAGACAGGGAGGCCAGGAAGGAGGCTGGACAAGACTGTGTTCTAGAAAGATCCATCTCACTGTAGCATGGAAGTGGACTCATGGGGGCAGACCTGGAGACAAGCAAGCTAGGAAGGAAACTGCCATTGGGGTTCAGAGGAAAGATGGTGAGGGCCTGAGCCAGGACACAGCAGCGAGGATGGAGAAAAGGGGAGAGATGTGTGGGGGATTTAGGAAGAAGAGATGATAGGACCTAGTAACTTATGTGGGGATAACAGAGAAAGTTATGGGAGACGCTTTGCTGTTCGGCTTGGGTGAGTGAATAGGCACAGTGATGCCACTCAACATCGCGGGGTACCAGGAGAAGGAGCAGGTGTGCAATGAGGTTAGGTGTGGGCATGGTGAGCTTTGTTAGGGCACAGATATCCCCTGTCTCCAAACTAGCTCCACAAGGCACATCCTTGGATATACACACGTGGGCCCAAACTCCATGCTTCCTTTTCTCCTCCACAGAAGCATGTCCCTGCCCCACTGTCCAGGGTCAGTCTTTCCCACACTGACTCATATATATAGACTCCTCTCGGGCCCTCTGCCTATACCATAAGCTTGCCCACCCATCTTGCCAGGGTTTTGCCCTCCTTTAGGCTACATCCTCCTCCTTCCTTGGCTCACCTCACATGCAGAGATGCTCTCTTGGGGCTCCTAGAGGAGACTACAGGGCTTCACAGGGTCTGCGGACAAGTGGGAGTGAGAAGCTCAGGGAAACAGGCGGGAGGCGCCATCCGACAAGATCCCCGTTCCTTCATGAGAGCCCTTCAGGCTTTTGCTTCTCATGAACTACCTCACTCCAGCAATGAAAGAGAAGAAACTCAGATGGGAAATCCATCAGGGGAGGCCCATGACAGGCCGGTGTCACCCACGCATGGGTTTCTACTAGAGGAGACGACACTCTGCCCTGTGATCCTGGGGCATCTAGGCAGTTGTCAACCAGAAGCCTCAAAGTCTGTTGTCGCCTTTCCCCTGTGGAACCATGGAATTTTCACTGGCGAGTGTAAAGTACCATCACATCACATGACCCCATCTATCTGGTCAAAGGAAGAGCTGCATTACTCTTTGGGGGAAACACCCAGGAGGACTCAATTCTACCATCCTAAATAAGCAAGACCTCAGTACTATGCACTACCCGGAATTAGAAACTTACCTCCCAGCTGCTTTTCTCCAAGAACTAAAGGGTTTTCACTGCTCTTAGCTCACTAGCAGCTACAGTGGCAAACTAAATGAAAACAGGAAGGGCTGACCTCACTTTAAATCGGCAAATAACACAGAAGGTCAGCAAATAAGCCGCTAGCATTAAGCCAGATAATTGGTTTGGGGAAAACCCTCTAAGTGTTTTTTAAAGAAGCCTCAGGATTTTTTCTTTTTCCAAACATGTGATCTTTTTGGCTTTTCCACCCTGTATCCCTTCTCACTATTTCTCTGCTCTCCACACCCAACTCCACTTCTGCGTACGATTACCTTGCGGGCACTGTTAGAAATGAGACATCTTCAAAAGCAAAATGGCTTTTCCTTTATCTCTGTGACCCTAATGATTGGAATGGCAGCTAAAATGTTATAGGCGAGATTATACTTCTCATAAGCTTGAAGGTTTGTTAAAAGCAAACTGAGGGATATGCATTTCCAGTAATAATAGAGTAACATTGAAGATCTACCCTCCCTCTGAGAATGAGTAGAAAAGCTGGACCACACACACACACACACACACACACACACACACACTCACACACACACACACACCCTGTTTAAAGGTTTCAGGAAACTTTCAAGCCAGCCCCAAAGAGAAGGACAGAACACTGAGGTGACCCCAACTGGCAGCGGCACTCTTCCCCTGAGCTGTTTCCAGATTTGTAAGCAGTGTGAAATGGGAGGTGAAGAAACGCAACGTGAAGTGGTGGCTACGAGACCAAGTTCTCGAGTTTCTGAGCTGAGTTTCTGGCAGTCCGATGAGTGTATGAAGACAAAAACGTAAAGCTCAGTGCTAAGGCCTCCGGGACCTGAAGGCCAAGGTCCCCAAGGGAAGAGGAAGCACATGGAGACGAGTCCACACCACATTTACTCTCAAGGCGTTTGCTGATTCCACAGCAGCACCGGGTTATGAGACTAAGAAACCAGGCAGAAGACAGTGACTACGGTGCTGAGAAGACAAGAGAAGATGTATTTAATTCTTGATTGGACACAGCAGGAGAGAAGACCAGTGATCCAGAAGGTGAGTCAGTAGA
Organism: Rhinolophus sinicus; assembly: GCF_057876585.1. NCBI lineage: Eukaryota > Metazoa > Chordata > Mammalia > Chiroptera > Rhinolophidae > Rhinolophus > Rhinolophus sinicus. The sequence continues at coordinate 14,269,702 of NC_142505.1, forward strand.
AAATATCCATATTGAAGCATGGAGAGGAAAAAGGATAGAAAATACAGAAATACATGGAAGAGACATATAGGCACCAGTGAAAGGAATAACATATTTATAATGATATAATAAATAATCTTTACAGTTATGTAAAACACCTAGCAAAATGACCTGCATCCTGTAGGTGAGCAATAAATGGTGGCTAGGATTATTTTTCCATAATTCTTTAAATGCCAACTTTGATATAAAAATCTGTAAAAAACTGCCCTATTGCAAAATGAATCCTTATCATGAACTGTGTATGTCACAAGAAACTATTTCCCATTTTACAAGAGGTAAACTGAGGCACTGTGGTTTCATTTCAGGTCCTATAAATTAAAAAATAAAGAAACATTTAAATTAAAACCAAAGGAGAAAATTCTAGAAATAATTTTTTTAAAACTTTATGAAAAGCACAGCTGACTATCATAGTCTTACGAGACATGATTTACACTGGGAAGAGACAAAGTTTTACCTTTGGATGAATTCAGTTATAAACATTGACTAGAGAATGAGAGCTCTGAAAAATAGCTGAATTTTAAAAAAACTTCAAAAACCCTGTCATGGGAACAGGAAATAAATGGGGAGCAAATCAGTGTATCTTGCTTCCGAAAATTTCTCAGTGAGATTAGAGATTTTAATTATGACATATACATTACATAGAAATGGATATCATTATTAGTCTGAAATGTCTGACCCTCGGGCAAGCACCAGTGCTCAGGAAGGGGAGGAAAGCCTCAATTACTCTTCAATAGACATATTTGCATAAATTATCTATGAAAATCACATAACCTCATTGATGCTTTTTCCTCCTCAAAGATAAAACAACAGCTAGTTGGATATATGGAAAATGGTTTGTTTTTGTGTTTGAGGGTGTATGGGGGGTTGCTTCTTTATTCAGTTTACACATTTGTATGTTTTATGATTTTGTTTTATTTCTTTTTCTCTGCAACCATTCCAAAATATGCTAATAAAAGACTAGACAGTTTGACAATTTGGAAACAATTTTCTAAGTGTATGCCACATCTTTTATAACGTTCTTTGCAAAGAGATGTTAATTACATCATAGATAATTACATGCACCATTTGATAGCTAAATGACAGCAGCTGGAATTGGCCCAGCATGGAGATTATCCAGCCTATAAGTGCTCCAGGGGAAACTAAATTTTGGCTTCCGTCTAGTGCTCCTCCCTCTCTCTTAATTCTCTCTCCACCTCCCATCCTCAATGCCCAAGGTGGCTTTGGTAAAAATATTTGTAGGTGAGGAAGAAACTAACAGAAGAAAATGCTACAAATGTAACCTACAAAAGAAAAATAGCCAGTGCTGCCCCAGGCAGGTTTTCTTGCTCCACCACCCTTCCCCACATTGCCTCAGCAATCAGTCCTGCATCTAATCCGTGTGCCCACCTCAATGCTCCCATTAGGACAGATGCTCTGGGAGTGAACAGTAGTCTTTAACTGCCACTCAGTGCGATCTCTGCCTGTGAGTTGCAGGAGAAGTGGGAGAATGAGGAAGGGACCCACTTGGCTTGGCCAACATTTGAAAATCCTGGTTTGCAAACCTCCCCTCCCTTCATATTGACCTACTAAAGCAACGTTTCAAGGAAGGGGACACAACTGAGCCAAGTGCCTCTGCTAAGGTTTGACTACTGATCCCTGTGTGCCTCTGCCCATACGGTTCCCACTCCCTGCGAAACATGATCCACACTCAGGGCTCAGCTCAAGGCTGCCCCTTCTATGAAACTTTCCTTAAGGATGCCAGCCCTTGAGCCATAGCCCCTGGGGACCCCAGTGTCCTCATGACACAACTTGGCACTTAATTCTTTTCTGTCTTTTATTGCTTTCTTTTCTTGATTCCAAGGACTTCCTTAGCCTCCCATTTAAAGTTTCTGAAGCTGGGATACATCTAGCCTCAGATAATATATGTATTGTAAGAGTGTTTCCCCTCCCCCACCCCTGCCTGAAATACCTTCATTACACTGTTAGCCACGTGGGAAGTGAGGGAAGGTGGTGCTCGCTGCAGGGTGAGCTAGCTCACTGGTAGTAACTGCCTGCAGGCACTTGATCTCAGCTCTGCCTTTAGCTCCCCATGTCTCTTGGACAATACTGAGCTCGCTCTTGTCTGAAAGGGGGACGTGCAGCCGCAGTGGCCAGGACACAGCACTCAAGTGAGTGCTGGGGATGACAGGTGTGTGTGGGGGGGTGGGGAGGAGGTGGAAGGGGGCATGGACAGACATTACAGGTGACCCTCCAGAAGAACTTCACCTGGGTTGCCTTTGGCCAACACTTGGTTGCTGTGTACCTGTGCCAGGCACCATGTTTGGCAGAAGGAAGAAGAGAGGAGGCAGCCAGGTAGGAGGGAATGAGCAAAAAGCCTATAGGCAGAGGAGAAGGTGCCCATTCAAGAACTGTGGGAACCTACGAGAGGGAATTGCTTCTGACCCAGAGTGGGGAAGGCGTGGAGTGTTGAGTCCTTGGAGAGGAAGTGGCTCTGGAAGAAAAACTAGAAGTTCCACAAGCTGACGGGGGAATGAAATAAGGGCTATCGTATAAGTTGGCGGAGATAATATGGAGGTCTAACAGACAACTGCTTCTCTGAGGATGGGGGCAACAGATAAGATAGAAAGTAAGGACTTCAGTATCAGACTGTCCTAGGTCTGAGGGAGTTCCAGCTCCTTCTCTTACAAAGCATATGAGGTTGTTCACTTAATCTCTTGGAACCTGTTTTTTTTTTCAGATGTAAAACAGGTTGACAGAACCAACCTTGCATGACTGTTGTAAAGGTTGAAGATGACAGACATCAAGCACCTTGGAGAGCTCCTGGTACTCATTGAAAGTTAGTTTATCACCACCACCACCACCACCACCACCACCACCACCACCACCACCACCTGACAAGTGTCTGTGGGGGCAAGATCAGAGGGTGAGGGGCAGGGAAGGGCTGCAGACAGGGAAGGAAAGCAGGCTGGAACCGGGTCGCAGAACCTCCGAGGCCAAAAGAAGGCCCTTCCTAAAGTCAGCTTTAGGATAAGAGCCCCAGAGGTAATCTGAAGAACTGACTCGGGATGGAAAGGGAGGAGGACAGGGTCTTTACAGGGCTGGTGCACCCATCCCCAGCTGCATGTCAGTGGCCATCAGCTCACAACTGCCTCTATAGAACACTGTCCTTGGTTAAATGGGAGCCACCTCATCTAGGAGGTTTTATGCCCCACCCTTCCCCACGAGCAATAACAGATTGACATGGGGGTACACAAGGGGGTGCCCCTTGCCTCAAGGTGGGACAACTCTGTGGTGCACTTCATGCCCCAGAGCTGCCCTGTGGGCTGAGGCTGGTCTCCAACTGAGACACCATCCTCACTCAGCTCCTTTCCCTGCCCCATCCTGCTCCCCTCATTCCCTTCTCCTGAAAGCATCCCCTCAATAAATCCCAAACAAGCAAAATCCCTTGTCTCCAGGTCTGCATCCATGGAACCTGACCTTATACAGTACCTCAGCGATACCAAAATTGGGGCAGCAGGAATTCATAGCTACACATATGTAATGATATACAGATAAAATGTGGACTTGGAGGTAGGGAGAGACAGAGTCCCCCCTTGCTCAACATCTGACCTCAACTCTTTGGCTCACCCGAGGAGAATCCCCGGTGACCACCTGGAAAGCCTGCATGATGGAGATGAAAACACTGAAGGCCAAACAGGGGAAGAGACTCCCCAGGATCACAGAGCCAGCATCCCTCTTCATTCTGTACCTCTGGACTCTATGAGGGAGTAAGACTACAGCAGGGAGCAGAGAGGGAAGCTGTAGCCTGGGAGTCTTTGAAGCGAGGTGAGGAAGGACGCGACCTATAGCCCGGTGAATCCCAGACTCTTACTGGGAAGGAAATGTGGCAGAGAAGGCAGCATTATAAGAGATGCAAATGGTCTCGAAAGTGACCCAGTCAGGCCCTGAAAGGTCCCAGGAGATGCTGGTCTGCAGGCGACAATTCCTCCCTGTTCAGACTCTGGCTTTCAGAGCCAGCGTTGGGTGCACAATGTATTATATAATGATCTGTCCTTGTGACTATCTACTGCCAAACTGTGAGATCCACAGACGTATGAGGGGCAGAAACCAGGCTCTCAAGGCAGCTCGGTCCACATCAGCTCCACTTTGAAAGCCATAGATGTCAGGAGGTTCCCACATGTAGCAGACATCTGTTAGTGCCCCGCCCAGATGCCCTTTAGTAGCTGGTGCCTCCATCGCCTAGTGGCCATTGGCTACTAACAGCTCACATCTACAACCTTCCCAGGAGGACTGCATATGGCTGATGGGAGTGGTCTCCTCCAGAGATGCCCTCCATATGATGCCTCCACACGACAGGCAGAAATCTAAGATGACCCCCAATAGCCCACATTCTTGTATGATCCCCTCCCTTTGAGTGTGGGAAAGACTGTAAATATGACAGACATCATGCCTGTGATTATGTGACATTATATGGCAATGGTGAAGGGATTTTTTGCCTATGTAAATAAGGTCCCAAATCAGCTAAATATGAATTAATCAAAAGGCGTATTACCTGGGTGGGCCTACTCGGGCAAAAACCCTTTACAAAAGGGCTTAGGTCTTCTCGAAGCTAAGAGACTTGACACAGGAGAGACACTCTCCTGTTGACCTTGAAGAAGCAAGTCACCATGGGCTCTAGAGCTGCAAGGACGTGAATGCTACCACCAACCACACGAGCCTGGAAGAAGACCCTAAGCCTCCAATGAGACCCAGCTAACACCTGGATTTGAGCTTTGAGGCCCTGAGCAGGGGACCCAGCTGAACTGTGCCAACTCGTGATCCACAGAAACTGTGAGATAATAAGTGTGTGTTGTTTTCAGCTGCTAAACTTGCAATTTTTTATGTAGCATAGAAAACTCATACATGCCCCCCGCCCCTGGCTCGCTGATGCACTGCTGTAGCAGCCCATCCCGCTGGCCTCTGGGTGGATAAGCTCTGGGGCATGACTCATCTTTCCAGCACTCCCTCCTGGGACCAGGCTGAGGCTTGCCTTTTCCTGAGACCACATCCTTACTCAGCCTTTTCCCTGCCCCATTCTGTTTCCCTCCTTCTGAGAGCACCCCCCCTCCCCCATAAATCTCTGGCAGTAATCCCCATCTCTGACTCTGCTTCTGGGGAACCGGATACAAGATACCATGTAATAAATTCCATACTGAATTTGTTGGTTGCAACATCCTTAAACAGGTGAGAAAGGCGAGATAAAGTGTGAGTGATGGCCCAGAGCTCACCTAAGACCAAAATGCAAGCAGATCCACGTCAATCCTGCAGAAGTGTGGGGATTACACGCAGGTTATCATTTTGACCATTTCTCTCCATTACTTTCAACTCAGAGATTTACTTTGCCCTTCTTTGTATTTACTCTCAAAAATAACAGAGCTAGCGAGCTCTCCACTAGTAAGTCTTATGGCTCAGGGGTGGATTAAAGATACAGATCAGCCCCAGGCCTCCTTTAAAGAAAACGTTTCATTTATTTATTTATTTATTTTAGAGCTGTTTATGAAGCACCTTTGCGTCTAGAACACGAGGCACTGAGTTTTACAAAGTGCAGTTAAGAGTTGGGACTTGGACTATCGCAAAATTAATAATGAGCTTCTCCGCCCTGAAAAGTTGATAATCTATTACCACCCCTTACATAAACTACACACTTTTTGGTTTGTTTTCCTACTTTCAATCAAAATTATATCTTAAACCAGAGGTTCTGAACCTAGAATTCAGGGGGCCTGTGAACTTGATGGAGAAAAAAAATGAATGCCTTTATTTTTATGAACTTCTAACTGAAATTTAGCATTTACTTTCATTGTAAATGTAGGCAGCAAACCACAGAACTATTAAAAAGACCCATGACTGTCATCAGTAGAAATCTGGGTTATTGTCACATCATATTGCAGTTGGAGAGACCTTTAACTATGGTTTACGTTCCTCAGTACTTCAATTATTTAATGCATTAATTTTTTAAAAAAAGGTATTACCATACCACAAGTGGGGGTATTCTTTTTTACATTTTGATAGCTGAATTTCAATGTAATTGGTTTCTTTATCATTCTATGTATTTTATTACATGCACTTAGAAACATTCCGAGAAGGGGTTCATAGGCTTCTCCCAACCGCCCAAGGGGCCCACGTGCAAAAAACATTCAAGTTTTGTCTTAATGGTAAATGATATAATGAGAGAGACCATCCTGTGGTTTCTGAAATGCTTCAAGATATGCTTCAAAAACTGCAAAAAGAATCATTATGTTGTTTCGGTCTTCATAGGTTGTATGAACTCCCTGGTCTCAGCAGTTAAAAATATACCACCCATTACATTTTATGACAGGTTCAACGCCTGGGCTCAAAATCACCCCAAGACCCCTGGGGTTTTAAGAATTTGGTCCTGGATAGATATTTCGGGCCAGGGTAGAGCAAAGCTGCTTCGATGCTGAGAGTTATATGAAAGCATCTGTTTCCCTGTGTGAGTCCATAAGACGGAAAGGGTAGAGAGTCGGGCTCTCTGGGCCACATGTAGTGTTCATTGCTTTCACAAAAAGAATCCTGACCTTCCCAGGGCAGGCCTGCTGCTTCACGAGCCCTGAGAGGGTATCTAGAAAGCTGAGAAGCTTGCCCTTGACCTTGGTGGTGTGTGAAAATCCTGAGCCATGACTGAAATAAAGAAGAGAGTCAAAACACCAACCCCCCAAGATTTCTAAGTTACTTAAACCACAGTAGGCCTATCTGCTCAGCTTGGGGACCAACTACCAGCGCAAGTGCTTTGAACAGTTTGCAGCTTAGCAAGTGAAGAAAGTAGCTCCCCTCAACCCTGTAATAAAACAAGGTCATTAAAATTCCTTGACTTCCATCAAAACTTGTTCGCTCTTTGGTCTCTTCCATTCTCCTTCTTGCCACTCCATTTCCACTGGTTTTGACAAGATAACCAACAGCTGCCCTGTTGTTAAACTCAATGGACACCCTCCCTCTGTCCTCATCTTTCTCGACCCCCACAGGCATCTTGCAACTCATCCTTCCCTGATTCCCCCAGGGGTGGCTCATTTCTCCTGTCCCCACTGTGCCTTGTCCTTTCGAGACGATATCTAAAACAATGCAGGACATTTACTGGTTAATGAATTCCTCCACCACCAGCATCACCACCAAAATAGACTGAACTCTTTGGGAGCAGAGGCCAGCATGGGACAGAGTAGACAGTCTCATTTACTGAGATGTCCATGAATTTAAATGGACATTTATCCAAAAATTAAGGCACTGGTGAATTTGAGATCACCCCTCTTAAGAAACGTGGCTTTAGTCAATAGACTGATCCTACACCTACAGTCAATGCACAATATATATTTGAACATCTTACTAAGCATTTACTTAAAGTATTATTTCTTTGTTCTATATCACTTCCTTTCAGTTTTTATATCTCACACTTCTTTACTGCTGTTCTTTTCATATCTCCCTTCCTTTTTAACCTTGGCCATTTTAAATACCTTTACACTCAGAAGAAACAATGTCATACCTATCCATGAAAGCCATATTAAACCACTTAAAAAATACCATTTATTACACCTCTTAGCTAGAGCTTTTGGGTTTACTAGGTACTAAGAGATCCTAATCCAATAAAAGGAGACAGATACTCAGTTCTTATTTGTGGAAAAGGTTGAAACATTGGTAAATGGATGCTCTGAGTGAGGTCTACTTTCATTTTTTTCCCCTTCAGCATGGCAGCTGTCACATCTGAATTCAACTAATACTGATCAATCATCAATACTCAGGACTGGGACACATGCTTTTTTATAGGTTATCTGGTTTAATCTCACCACAGGTATTATTTTTCTCCGAGTGGTAAAATTCAGGCAGAGACAAATTAAGTCTGTATATGTATCATTTCAGAGTTCACCAATATGATCCCAAGAGACTGTTCAAGTTGTCAGGAACACAGCAGAATACTCTGAACTACCATCACATTTCTGGAATCCTCACCAGTAGATAATAAAAAGAACAGAAATCATTTATCATCTTTCCTTCTCATTTCTCCCTCTGATATTTGGGTAAGCCTTATTTCCTTTCCCACCTGGCCATTAGATGGAAACTATGTACAAATTTAAGAAGACCTATAAGTTTTAATTAAACAATTTAGAGAATGAAAAAGAATCTCATCTTCCTTTCGGGTAAATATAATATTAAACAGCCCTGCCCTAAAAATATGAAATCTATCTGGAAAAGAAATAAAGAAAACAATATCATTTAAATAGCATAAAAACAATAAAATACTCAGGGATAAATTTAACCAAGGAGGTAAAAGATCTACAAGATATTGATGAAAGAAAATGAAGAAGACGTGAATGCAAATATATCCTGTGTTCACAGATTGGAAGAATTAACATTATTAAAATGTCCATACTACCCAAAAGCCATCTATAGCGTCAGTGTAATCTCTATCAAAATTCCAATGATATTTTTTACAGAAATGGAAAAAAAAATCCTAAAATTTGTATGAAACCACAAAAGACCCTGAACAGCCAAAGCAATCTTGAGAAGGAAGAACAAAGCTGGAGGTATCATACTTCCTGATTTCAAACTATACTACAAAGCTATAGTAGTCAAAATAGTCTGTTTCTGGCATGAAAATAGACCCATAGACCAATGGAACAGAGTTGAGAGCCCAGAAATAAACCCATGCCTATACTATCAACAATTATTTGACAAGGGAGCCAAGAATACTCTTGGGGAAAAACAGTCTTTTCAATCAGTGGTGTTGGAAACACTGGATATTCACATGCAAAAGAATGAAACTAGATCCTTACCTTATATTGCTCAAAAAAATTAACTCTATGTGGACTAAAGGCTCAAATGGAAGATCTGAAATGGTAAAACTCCCAGAAGAAATCATAGGAGAAAAGCTCATTTACCTTGGTCTTGGCAATGATTTTTTTTTTTTTTTTTTTTATGACATCTAAAGCACAAGCAATGAAAGTGAAAATAAACAAGTGGTACTACGTCAAACTAAAAAGCTTCTGCACAGCAAAAAGAACAGAATCAACAAAATGAAAAGGCAACCTATGGATTGAGAAAAAATATTTGCAAACCATATATGAAATAAGAGGTTAATACCCAAAATATATAAGGAACACATACAACTCAACAGCAAAAAAAACAAACAGAGATAAGCCATTCCTAATGTCCCCTGTCCAATTCCCTGCCCATAGAAACTGTGAGCACAATAAGATGGCTGTTGTTTTATACCATTAAGTTTAGGGTGGTTTGTTACGTAGAAGTAGATAACTGAAACCCCCATATTTTGTGATGCCTAATTACTTACAAGTGTCATGGGTGGAGACCGTGTCATTCTTTAATAAATCTTCCACAATAATTTTTTACCTGGCACAGGAATATGTACATAGGTATTAAACAACTCTGATTCATTCGTTCATTCATTCATTCATTCATTCATTCAACACTTATCTAGAATGCCCTCTGTACAGGGTAGAGTTCACTAGGGATTATAAAGATGAATAAGATATCATTTACCTCATAGGGAGTTTACAAGTTTTCTTCAGGTGGAGACAAGAGCTGTTTACAAATGCTTCTAACACCAACCTAACGAGACACAAAGTGCTATGAAAATTCACAGAAAGAAGAAACCTTTCCCTATCAAATTAAAGGATGGATGGAGTACTTGATGGGAGAAGTGTGCGAGTGAGAGGGAGATGAGAGTGGGCTACGTGAGAGAGGGTGATTGTGTGGACATGCCGGATGAAATAGAGGCAGTAAAGCACAGAGCATGGCCCACCTCTCAGAAAGGACAGGAACAGGGCTGATCAATGATTCTCATCAAGAATTTTTTTATTCACGGGATGAAAAGTAAGGCATAACGAATTTAGGGGGTGTTGGGGTAGCCACAAATTTAGGGGATCTTGCCCTACATCTTTGTGTAGCATGAGAGGGAGGGCAAAGCTTCTTCTGAACATAAAATGTCAACCTCTGGTCCCAGGAACTTGGATATATGGGGTCCATCTTTCTGCCCAGGTCCCTACCTCCCCTAGAGACAGATAACTCAAGGCCTTACAGATTACACTTCAAGGACTACTCTAAACTGCAGTTTCAAAGAAAACCTCAAAGAAACAAACAAATAAATCCTCTAGACTTATAAAAACACACCATAAAAGAGCTGGTCCCGTTAACTATATAAAACAGTGTTTATGTCTTCAACTTCGTGTCACTGAAAAGTCCAGCAAAAGCCTTTGAATGGAATAGAGAAGGGTCTCCAGGAACTCTAAATGCAGCACTATTTGTACAAGGACAGGCTCGTCTAAAATGATTTGTAAGTACTGATGGGCTACCTGGGTCCCAAGGACAAACCTGCCTAAAATCATTTACACAGTCCCAGTGAATTATCTGGAGTCCACGAACCACATTCTTGATATTACTACCAAGATGATGAAAAGTTTTTATTCTGTAAGTCTTAGTTGATTGAGCCATTTCCCACTAAATATCGGCCTATTTGCATTGATATTCTATATAGTCATTAAAAAAAAAAAAAAAAGGACAGAAAAGAAAAAGAAACAATGCTTAACACTTTTTGGTGTTTGCCTTCAAAGACATTGTCCCAAACTCTTCGTGTTAATAGAAATAGCTGAATTTTATGTTCTTGAACTAGCACTCGTGCTGCATTTATGATCTCTTTGATCTTAATGTTTTCAGTGGGTAAATTAATAACACGTCTTATATTGGAAAGGGAAACATAAATGACTGAGGCTTTTAGTCATTACCCTCCTCAATCAAGGGAAATTTGGCCATAATCTTTAAAAGCGTATTCTGGAAATACAGCCATAAAGAGCCCAAAGATTTCCCCCTACGCACCCAAACCACCTGTTTATAAGCCGATCAGCTCAAATCCGGGGTGTGAACAAAAATATGCCAAGTAGAAAAAGCCATGGCTGCAATCCAGATAATTACCTGTAATTGGAAATCCCTGTTTGGCTTTCTCATGCCTGGTCATCCCAGCAGAAATAAAAATAGCTCTAAGGAATGACCACCAGTGGTGAAAACAGGGCTACCCCCAAATTAAAAATGCTTCCTGCTCAAAATGGTTCCTGAATTTTAAAAAAAGAACCAGCAGTCTTTTCACAGGTCCACGTCTGCCAGAGCTCCGGCACCCCTAACGCCACTCCCAGGTCTGGGCTGTCCCTGGGCAGGGATGTTGTTGTTTCTACCAGAGTCGTTGGGCTTTGCATAGCTCATTACTAGGATAGATGGCACCAGACATTTTCAACCATTTGCTTTCCTGGAAAAGTTATATTCTAAATCTATATCATGCAAAAAAACTAAGCTGCTCTCCATCCAACATTCATGTTATCTTTCGAGAGGCTGCTGCTGTGTAGAATATGAACTAATCCCCCATATGCTGAATGCTGATATCTTAATCTGAGGGGTAGGACTTGCCCAGACATTGAATTCCAGAATGGGAGAGAACTCATGCCACTCACACTTACTATTCAATATACCACCAAGCTTGGACACATCATCAATTGTCCTTTCCTCACCTCTAGACTGAAAAGAACAACGTTGGGCCAAATTTTTGTCCTAACCCTGTTTCCCTATCTGCACCAGAGTAACTAACCTTCAATGTTTCCCTCTGTGGACAGGTGAGCTACCTGATTTCTGACCATGCGTCCAGGTGTCTCCCGGTCCGGGACAGCAGTGTTAGCTCATCCACCCACCTGTCACTCAGCAAAGGTCTCCTGAAAACTCTCATGTTCCCAAGGATGTGAGCAAACTCAGAGGGTTCATTCAGCCGTGCTGTTGCTATGGCCCTTGCACAGTGGTCATCATCCCCCAGAAATCTCTCACACAGACTTAGATGTGGGCAAGTGCCAAGAAACCACTGACTTTCAAGCATCTATGCTGGAGGGGACAACATTAAACACCAAGAGTAGGAAGTGACCCATGCCATTCCTTGGACTGGCCATCCTCTGCAGGCACCGCTGGGCACCCCCGGAGATCAAACGGGAGCTCAGAGCTCAGAGCAGAGACTGGCACGCGGGATGCGGCCCCCTGTGTGGACAGCCTTCTCAAGGAACCCTTCTCAACATCACTTTAATGTCACCCCACGGACAGTGGTAACATACTAAGATGGCAACCCGGTCCCCTATAACTGTCCAACAACAGGTATGCATCACAGGAGATACTGATGCTGGTGAGGATCTCGGTGGGTGTGAGGGGAGTCTGTGAGCTCATGGATTCACAGAACCCTGGGGGCTCCGAGGAGGGGTTTCCATGAGAAAAAACAGTCCTCTAGAACTGCACTGTCCAATACAGTAGCCATTAGCCACACGTGGCTATTTACATTTATGCTAATTAAACTACAGCACAATTTAAAATTCAGTTCTTCCGTTGTTCTAGCCACCTTTCAAGAGCTCAGCTAGTAGCTGCTGGAGTGAACAGGGCACACAGAGAACGTTTTCACCACAGCAGACCTTCCAGCAAATGTTTGTAAATTGGTCTTTCTGGGAACCCTGAGACCCTCTTGGATGACAGGGCAGCAAATCTCAGCATCTGCTCGGGGCTATAACAGAAAATTACATTTGAAACAGGATATTTCCTTGCAACATAAGGATTCCGAATGGCCCAGACACATAATGAAAGATAGACTTACCACATTCAAAGCCAAAATAAGTATCCTGTGACTTTACCCTAAGAACACTGAGGTTCTTGGGGGGCAAGAAGATAGCAATCCACCGGACTAGGGGGTGGTGAGGGTCCATCAGTACTTGTGTGCTAAAAGCACGTGGTTTCCTGTCAATGGGCGAGTGACTGCAGGGAGATTTATTGGGCCTCCATCAGGCATCCTCACATTTGCAGCACGTCATACCTACACACTTTATCACACTCATAAGTCGCCCACATTTGGGTACCAGAGACATGAAGCTAAAAAAAAAAAAAAAAGAAAAAAGAAAAAAAAAGCTCTACCAGTCCAACTTATTACTTCAATAAATGAATCATATAAACGACCACACTGTGTGAGTTTTTCACCAGTCGCCCTCCCTTCGAGAGACAGTGATGGCAGTAAAGAAACAAAAGCATCTTTTTAGCCTCAGGCTGTAATAAAATGTTGCTCACGTAGGGGCAGCTGAGTGATTTTTCCAACATTGCAGGGGTCCACCTCCTTTCAATATGAATCATATTATAGCTCAGATAAGCATATGGTCCAGGTTTATAGAGGACTTTATGAATACTTATTCCTTCCAGAAACCACATGAGAAAATACTTACCCCTTTTTTATTAGGGGTGAACAGTTGAATGCCAGAGACATAAAGAGAACTGCCCCAAATGGCACAGTAACAAAGTGGCAGAAGTAGAACTAGAATTCACGCCAGCTCATTGGAAGCACGGCAATTTCTTGCCTAACCTCCCACATGAAATCTCCTCTCTGGCTTCCTGCTTGCTCTCCTGTCCATTTTCCACGCAAGAGCCAGGGTAATCTTCTGAAAACACAAGTAAAGCCACATACCCCTTGCTCAAAACCCTTGAACAGCTTCCCATTGCTCATCTAATCAAACCCACTCCCTGAGCAGGGCCCACCAGGCCCCTCGGAAACTGGCTGTGCATCACCTCCGACTCTCTCCCTTGTTCACCACACTCCGACCACGCTGGCCCCCTGCTGCCCCTCTGACACCCACTCCTGCCTCCAGGCTATCACATTTGCTGTTCCCTCTGCCTCCAATGCTTTTCCCCCAACACTTAGCATGATTCATCCCTTCTCAAACATTTCACCCTGGTAATTTTCCTCATAGCACCTGTAATAATCAATTTCTACTTATTTAGTTATTACATGCTTACTTTCCAGCGCTCCTATTGGATGTAAGTTCAGCAAAGAGTAATCATATCTATTTCATTGGCCTCTGAAGACCCGGCCCAGAAAGAGACTTAGTACATGAGCTGAATAAATTAACAAACTGGACAGATGATGGAGTGCTTTCTCAGGCCCTGCTGATGGCCTTGGTGCTTTCATGGAGGAGACCTCTCTGACCAGCTGAGAACCTCTGCATGGTTTCCCTCAACTTTCTGAAATGGACTCTCCATTCAAGGTTTTAAAGGGGTGGGGTGAGAAATACTGAATTCTACCAAGGATATCTGCCAAAAACTACATCTTTCAGGTTGCTGTTGCACAGCGAGTAAAGAAAAGAGAGGAGATATTACGGAAAGGTAAATCATAATTAAAGGCTGAGCAGAACTGGAGTCACCCGTGATTTCTACACTATTCCCAAAAGCCACACAAAGCCCTCAGTGTGGAAACTCTCCGGCTAAACATTTGCTTTTATAAGCAAGGTTTTCCTAAATGTTTAGTTCGTGCTACTGATTCTCACAAGGAAACCATTTTTTTTGCTGCCCTCCAGGTATACATGGTAGGAAGTTAGGTAGATTTCTATCAATTGCGTTTAAAGCACACCAAAAGATAAGGCTTCATTTCTAATAATTCTGCTTCTAGAATCTACCTGATGACGGAATTTTCTACCTCTGTAACTGAGTTTAACACAAAGTGTTAGGAAGTGTAGAAAACTACAAAAGACTGCCTAACTGAATGGGAGATTTAACCCCTCATGGTTTACTTAGCGTCTCTTTAAGCCTATTACCTGCATTCAGCTGTCAGCTTCCGCCCATGCCTTCTCCTTTTAAATCCCAGACACTTTAGTGACTCCAGATGCCTCAGAAAATAAGCACCACAGATGGGATGTGATCTGGGAGAGGGCAGCAGGGGGAAAAGCCTTAAAAAGTTCTTAAAACTTAATCAGTTTCCTTTCTGATAGAAATGTTTGCCCATCTGTATCCTTTGTCTGTTTCCTGGCTGAAGAGGTAGCCTTCTTTTCAGTTCTAGCATGAGACCTAAGGAAATCTGAGTAGTTAGGATGTGACTCAGACACACTTCAAATCGGGTATGTTCCCGATTCTTTTATCCAGCACTGAGCCACCTTGCTGCCCTTCTCCATCCCAACAAGAGAAAATAATGGCAGCATGGTACGATGGAAAGAGCAGCGTTCTGGGATCAGAAACCCCAGGTTTGAACCCTTCTTCGGTGATACCCTGGTAAGGACCATAACCTCTCTGAGCCTCAGTTTCTTCCTCTGGCAAAGGAAGAGATACGTGCATGGACATGCCTCTCACAGTGTCTGGTACACTGGGTGAAGGAGGACCTTCACAGCGTATTTGGTGAAGCAAAATCTGTCACATTACTAAGGGAATCACAGGATTTTCCAAGAGGGCGACTTAGAGATACTCCATCTAAAGCCTCACAGCACCCCTTAATTCTCAGGAAACATCACACATCACTTTCTGCTTATGATCACATAACTGGAGCTTGGCAGTAGGTGGAGGAAATACTGAGCAACATAAGCTCCACTTATCGAGAAGGCCCAGAATCTCAAAGATACTTGAGTGCCCGGAATATATGACTCTCCATGAAGTAATGAGGGAATTAAAAGGCTGGGTCAAGCTAGAGAGTGTTGGAGCGATTTTGACTGCGCCCAGATCATCACATCACGGGTCCAGAGCAAGACACATCATCATGGGAAGCGGGTGATCCACAGAGAAATTCTAGGATGGGTGTTTCACCCTCTCAGGAGAATATTAAGAGAATGGCTGAAATCACAACCTTTGAAGTAAGGTGAACCTCTGCCCCAGCTTTGCCAAATAATGGCTGTGTAGGCTTGGACAACTTTACCCTCTAAACCTCAGTTTTCTCCTTGGCAAAATATGGTAATGGTGGTACCCATGTCACAGAGTGGGGGTTTTGCTTAAATGAGATAATGCACAAAAGACACCCGACATCAAGCAAGGTCTCAGGAAATCCAAAACACCACTGTTAGAAGAGAAACTGTTATTTACAAAGACAGCTTGAATCCATCGACTTTGTAACTGACCTCACTTGGAAATGGCCAAGAAATGCAGAAAACGAGAAAAGTATGCCTGATTTAATAAGATTAAAGAAATAATTTAAATAAGAGAGAATCTAAATCTTAGTCCAAAATTCATCATCTAATGAAGGAAGAAACCATTTCAAGAGAGCCAGGAACTTACTCCCATGTTTCCCCAAAAATAAGACCTAACTGGAAAATAAGCCCTAGCATGATTTTTCAGGTTGCTTGTAATATAAAATAAGTCCCACCATATTTCCCTGGAGATAAGACCAGGTCTTATATTAATTTTGGCTCCAAAAGGGCTTATTTCATATTACGAGAATCCTGAAAAATCATGCTACAGCTTATTTTCCGGTTAGATCTTATTTTTGGGGAAATATGGTATGAAATATCTATATCTATATCTATAATATATAGATATTTTTAAATGAGAGAAGAACAGATGTGTGATAAGGCAAATACAGTGAAATGTTAACTACAGAATCAAAGTGATGAGTATATAGGTATTCACTGTGAAAATCTTTAACCTGATTGTTTGAAATCTTTCATAATAAAATGTTGGGAAAAAATAATAGAGGCAGGAAGTGTGGATCCTAGTTTAAAACTACAGACTTACCCAGAAGATTTGGGAAGAAGTTTATAATCCTTGAAGGAACTCCAGTTTGTCTTTTAAGACAATCTTCAAATGTCATCACTTCTTCCCTGGGCTTCCTTCATAGTATTCCCATAGCACCTGGGGAGTGAGTGAGTATGTATGTGCGTGTGTGTGTGTGAGTGTGTGTGAGTGTGTGTGTGTGTGTGTGTGTGTGTGTGTGTATTAACTACTTGAGAAATACACGAATATATTCTTGTAATATAAGATCAACACTCTTCCTTGCCCTTCTCAGTTCCCTCCTCATACACGGTCACTGTTCTCAGCCTTCCAGAACTTTAAAAATGTATTTTAAACATATACATAAATAAATACAGGCATACTTCATTTTATTGCGCTTTGCTGGAACTGAACCCACAATATCTCCTAGGTATGCCTGCATATAGCATGGCGAGGTCTGTTTTAATGTAAATGGAATCAACTATGTCTATGGTTCTATAACAGATTGTCACAGGCTGGGTTCTCGGGAAGCCAACTCTGAGATGGCGATTAGCGTGCATGAGGATTATTAGGGAGTGGCCTTGGGATAAACACTTGTGGAGGAGAAGGGACAGAAGCAGACTGGGCAGATGGAGAAGTTGAGCTTTGATGTGGTCTCAATGGAAGACTTAGCCAAACCTATTACTCAAGAAATAATAAATATGTAATAATAAGTATCATGTATTTATTACTATTACTAGAGAGTTCTAAAGATGGAATGACATTGCATGGTTGTTCCAAGTCAAGCCGAGAGGCCCAGGACTTGATTCCTCTGTGAAGATCAGCCATTGGAAGCAGAATGCTCCAGGAAAAGTGTGTGACCTTGGACAAGGTCAGCTGAAGGTGATGTACAAAGGGAGATGACAGCTGAAGGCCTCAGCTGGAAGGTGTCCTGCATTCTTGGAGGAAGACCTGAGCTGTAAGCTATGTATCACAGCATTCACCACACTGCTTTCTTCATTTCCCTTGTTTTCATTTTTAAAGTAGGATCTCTGAGAGCTTTCTATTTGGTACAAATAGATGCGCCTCGTACTCCTTACCTGCTGCATATTAGATTCCATAGTATTACTTCATTACAGCTCATCTAACAATCTCCCTATTTATGGACATGCATATGGTTTCAATTTTTTTACCATCATGAACAACACTGTAATAAAAATCCTTGCTTTCAGCATGTGTGCAAATATTTCTGTAGGAAAGGTATCAAAAAGTACAGATTGAAGGATATGAACAATTAAGGCGTTTGATAGGAAGTCAAATGACATTCTCATCACTAGTAAATGCAAATAACGATTTCTCTATTTTCACCAACATATAATACTGTTACTCTTTACAAATGTTTTGCCAATATAGTGGGTAAAAAATGCTATTTCATTGTTTTACATTCCCTTGATTACAAGTGAGAATAATTGTTTTTTGCGCGCATTTGTATTTCCTAGACTATAAACTACTTCTTTATATCTTTTATTTCTTACTGCTGATAAATGGTTTTCTTTACTGTGTTTTAAAAGTTCTTTATATATTCTGATTAGAAATCCTTTGCCGCCATATATATTTTATATTAGTCATTTCACTTTGTCGATGATGTTAGTTGTCATGTAAAAGGAGTTTTAACATAATAAAATATATCATCTATCCTTTATAGTATTGATATAGTGTATTTGTTTAAGAAGACTTCTCCTATTCTAACCTCATGAAGATAGCTTTTTAAAAAAATTTTCCCACAGTCCTGCTTTTTACATTAAACTCTTTAGTCCATGTGGAAATTATTTTTGTGACTGGCATGTAGTGGGAATTTAACTATATTTTTCAAATAGATAGATATTTCTAATATTTATCTATTTCTAATATTTCTAATATTAAATAATTCAGCTTATTAAAATCTCATATATATATCTGTTTCTATTCTGTTTTACTCATCAATTTGTCTACTTTCATACCAATTCTATATGGTTTTCATACTGTTTTATGATCTACATGGATATCTGGCTGAGCAAGTTCCTTCTTCCACTATTTTTTTCTTTTAAAGAAAGTTTGATTCTTTTGCACATTTTATTTTATATTTGAATTATGGACCATCCTGTCAAGTTCCTGAAAAAAACAATCTTACTGTAATGGTGCTGGGAAACAACTGATCGATTTGTGTGGTACAGCTCTTTATTTAGTCAGATCTTTTAAGTCCTTTTAAAAATCTCATACGGGTCTTACATATGTCTTATTAGGTTCACTCTTAGCTACTTTATTGCTATTGTGAATTGTGATTTCTTAAAATGATATTTTCTCACTAAATATACAGGAAAGCTATTGATTTTTGTGCATAGATCCAGCTAAATTGATGAAATCTATTAATCTAACAGTTCATCAAGCATTCTTTTACATTTTTTTTTTTTAGGTAGAGAGTATCATTTGTAAATGAAGACATTCTTATCTTTCATTTTCCACTATTTACACCTATTTTTCTTGCTTTATTACATTGGCAAAAACCTTCACTAGACAGTAGCAAAGATAGTAAGCATTCTTGCCTATAGTTCCTACTGTAACGCAAATTATTTTTATATTTCACCATTAAATATGTTTACTGTGGGTTTCTGGTTGATACACTTTCCTAAATTAAGGATATTTACTTTAGTCCCTACCACCTGTGCTTCAGCTTAATGATACACTCGTATGTGCCTCTATTATTATAATACAATGGGTGGGAACCTTACTGTTTTGTATCTCCAATTCACAAAACAGTATTGGTTCATAAGAGGTCCACAATTAATGTTAGACAAATAAATTAATGGGTTACAAGAACAAAGGTGTTTTCTGTATTGTTTGGGTTTTTTTTAGAATAGTACTTGGGGGACATTTTTCCATTTTTAGAAAAACAAAGCCATCAATTTTGATTTTAAGATTCTGATTAAAAGAAAATATGCAAGTTCTGATACTGTGTGAGAATTTCGTTAAAGCCTGTGCTGATGGAGTTCGAGTCTGGTTAATATCAGAGATAAAATATTTAATATTGTTTATGTTGATGGTTAGCAGAAGCCACAGTGCCTGGAAATTATCAATATGCTATCTGGAGTCCTTAGGAAAATTCCTAAATGTAAGTAGCTTCTGGAGATCGTATGCAGCTACCTGAGGAATATGCCGCTTCATGTTAATGAAGTTGGCTCATGTTAATGAAGCGCTAAAAAGTGAATTCCGATGCTGATACCTCATCGGCCATCTTCCCTTACTATTCTCTGCGAACAACACCTGGCTACTTGAAAAAGGAACCTCTGCTTCCTACTAATTATCTTGGGCTCTGCATTCTTGCAGACTGAGGGAGCTCTCTTTTCTAGAAGCTGTTCGCTTTCTGTTCACATTGCACCATCCCTTCCTTACCCATTCCCCCACCCCCACCCCAATCTCCACAGAGCAGTGAAGGCCTGCCTGGTCAAGAGCTGTTCGGCTCAGCAAAAATGTCACAGAGGGGAAATGGAAGCCTCTAAGGGAATGGAGGCATGGCCGAAAGAAAGGAACCACTATTCCCCTTTTCCCTCCAATAGGCTAAGAGATGTGTGGGAAGGAGATGCCAAAGCAATACTTGCTCAGTGAAATAAATCACTTCCTTTCTACAGAATCTTCCATGGCTCCCCAGGGCCAGGCAAATAAGATTGAAACTCCCTGGCACCACAGCCCTAGAGCACAGGGACTTCATCGCACCTCTCTGCACTCTCTCTCGCCTCTTCATGCACAGAGCCTTTGTACTATCTTACCTCCGTGGCTTTGTACGTGCTATTTCTTCAGCCTATAATTCTCTTCCCTCCCTCTGAGCTATTTTGCATCCTTTAATAGTCTTTTTTTCCTTCTACATTTGTGCCATAGGCAGAATTATTTACCCTATGGTATAGTGAAGAGCCATTATTGCTGTTATTTAATCCTTACTGCTCAGTGAGATAGATTTTCTTATCCCCATTTTACAGATAAAGACGTGAAACACAAAGTGTAAAATAACTCTCTGAATGTCACGTGACTAATGAGTGTTGCAGATGGGATTCAAACCTATGTCTCCCTGGGTTAGAATGATTGTATCAATGGCCCTGATTCTCTTTCTTGTGCCTCTTCCATCTCCATGACACCATGCCTGGGCTGGCCTGCTGGAGGATGAGGTACATGTGGAACAGAGCTGAGCTGCCACTGTCACCCCTGCCAAGGCCAGTCTACTTATCCGACAGTCAGCTGACGCCCAGCTATGTAACAAACCCTGTCCAAACCAGCAGAGCTGTCAAGCCAAGCCACTGCTAATCCCAGATCTGTGAATATGCGTGTTATTGTACGTCACAAGGTTTTAAACTTATTTGTTATGGAGCATTATCGTTGTAACAGATGACTGAAACAAATCCAAGGCTTATTTTTCTCACCATATCATATTTAAGAAATAGTCACTCACCAATCATTTATTGAGCACCTATTATAGATAGGAGCAGACAGTAGGTCCTGGGTGGGAGAGGCAGCACTAAATCAGACACTGAGTTCTCAAGACAATAGAGATGAGTCCACAATAGAGAAAAAAAGGAGACCATAGGACCTAGTCTTCATGGTACCCTGCCTTCTCTGCCGCCTGCCCTCTTCTTTTCACCTCCATCACTAGACCACCACAAACTTCCTACCTGGTCTCCCCATATCCACACTTACCCTCTACTGCCTCTTCTCCATCCTGTAGCTAGAATGATCTTTCTGAAACGCACCCTCTTGCACCTGCTAAGCCTTTAGGTGCTTTTCTCCCTGGACCCCTGGATGAAACCTTGGGCAGGTCCCATTATCTCAAATCATTCTTAGGTCATGAAAAATCTTCCAGTCACTTTAATCTCCAGAATAATCTCATTCAGTATTAAAATGACCAGTCCTGTGTAATAGGAACATAATCCAAATTGTATTTAAAGTTGAACTTTCTTGCATCCTATTTCTGGTTTAAAGGCTTCAGGGAAGTAGGAGCAGAGGGTAGAAAAGCTGTGGTCACTTTCTCTCTTACCCTCCATTTCCCAGCAGCTGCTTCGGACACCTTTTAGAGGGGAGGGAGGTGGGGAAGGCACGCCTGGCTGGAAAGGGTACCATCAGAGGTTGGTTTTCTCTGGTCCCTGTAGATGTTTAAAGCTGATTCTCTCTGGACACTTCTGTGGGTTGGTGGCATTGCACGCTGACATCTCTAGATTTGGTGGGTATTCCTGGTTGACTTTTCTTCAGGCATGTTTGAGGGCTCCCTGGGGCTTCCCCAGCACCGGGTCCCCCATGCCCCCTTCTTCCACCTCCACCCTGCAGCTCCTGAGAGGGCAACATGGTCTCCTCTGACTGGTTATGGTCCCATTGCCCCTCCCCGGGGTCACCTAGATAAAATTCCTTTAAATGACTCCAGATGACACAGTGGGCCAGCTCTCCCTGTGATGCCCTCATATATCATTTTCCATGAAGGAGGAATTCTAGGGGTTCCACTAACTCCTTGTTAAGCTGCATCCCACATTCACCTTTGTACCCTGAGACTCTGGAAGACACCCGGGCAAATACTCTGAATGTCCCCTCCTTTCTCGGGGCCTGAGGGGATACACCCTCTTCTCTCCTCCAAGCAGCTCAGGTGGGAAACCACCACACCACCAGCTGTCGTCACAACCTCCTCTCTCCAATACCAATACCTGGGCCCCTCGAATGGCAATCCCTTTGTACCCCCAATGTCGGTAAGGGACCAGCAGTCCAAAACTGGGGGGCAGCCGGTCTCTTCCAAGTCCTTAGAGGTAGTCGAGCATCCTGACAAGGATGTGGAAAGACTCATAGCCTCTTGGGGCTTGATGGAAACTGACAAGAGAATGTTATATGTAAACATCCAGTTACACTTTAATAGCAACGTGTTTCTTCATGGCAGATGTCACAGCTGGAAGGAGATATTTATTCACAGGGTTATTTGACTCATAGTGGAACCTTCAATAGGGCAAGGACCATGTCTGCTTTTCCTCATCATTGTAGCTGTAGCACCAGGCACAGGGCTAAACCATGGAGGGTGCTCAGTAAATGCTACTGATGGACCAAATCAATCAGTGAATGAATGGAAGGGAAAAAACCATCTACAACCAGAAGGCAGGGCTTCAGCCTTCCTGCCGTGATGGGACAAGTGGCTGGAGCTTCGGATGGCCTCTCGGCCCTGGGCACAGAGACTGAAACACACAAGACCAGAAGTCCTGGCTGAGGGCTGCATTGTTTCCCACTGTCACACACAGAAATGAAAACACGCTTTTTAAAAATGGGTCGCAGGAAGTCACGCTGTAGATCCTGTAGATTTCTTCTTGCATACATGGTCATCTTGCTGACAAACACCAAGCCAGGAAAGGAATGGAACGGAGAAGCAGACTTAACAAGCTGATCAAACACAGACGAAAAGCCAAGTGAGGCCAAAGGGATCGGAGTCAAGTTCTGCTCTTACCAGCATTCCCAGTGCCACCTCTGATTACTAAAATAAAGAGATTAAGTAGCTAAATTTGTTTAGCCATGTTTATGCTTTTCTACCGTTCTCTGAATTGGGCACTCTGGATGACAACAAGTTTCTCAAGTCTGAGTCTGTTTGCTTTTAATTTTGGTTGTTTTTTTTCTATGCAGTTTTCAGATTTCAATCTGGTCACATGCCATCAAAATTCCTGACATCTGCACTTCTTGCTTCTATGGCCTATTCTCACTGTGTTTTCTTCTTCCGGCTAGCCTAGCCCTTGGGTTGCCAAGGGTACTTACTGTCTGGCCTGGTGGTGGACTTGGGTTTTGCTCTGGGGTGGACGGGCCTGTCCCCTTGTGCAGCCTGGGGCCCCCGGGGGTCTGCCATCCCTCCATCACCCAAAACTCAGGCCTTGGAGGCTCCCAGCTCCTACCAGCCTCCCAGGCATGTCAGGAGACCAGCCTCCCTCTTCCAACCTGGCTCTCTCTCAACCACGATACTGCTGCTGCTCTTCCTGGTGTGACAAATCTTTCAAATTTCAAATGAGGCAAAGATAATATGGGTGCCTTTTCAATGCTCACACATTGACTTTTCAATGTCCTACACCCATATTGTGGTCTTTTCAAAGCCAAACAGTAGAACACTGTTTGGCAAGACCACCTAAGGGTCGTGTGGTTCTCTAGGAGAAGATATCTTTGTCTTCTTTACTATTTATTCTTGAATGGGGCCCAAACTATTGAAAGTCAGATGCTAATTTGTGGAACACTGATAATCCAGGAATGATTTCTATCTGGTAGAAAGGTGTCCCCAAAGGTTTCCAATTTATTGTCCTATGGGATATTAACCAGTTTTAAATCTAACGTTGCAAACTTTTTCCAGCCTCTGACTATATATAGACCTTCGTCTCACCTGTTGCTCATTCCCTCTCCATGTGCTTCACGGGCCTCCCCTTCCTAAAACCCTGCTCAGACTTCAAGGCACAGCCTGCACCCCATCTTCTGTTAGGGAAATCTTCCCCAATGGCTGCAGGCCCCCGTGTGGTCTCCGCCTGTGGACTCCCAGCAGAATTGCCAGGAAATAACGTGGAAGGTCATCATGTCATGTCAGCTTTATGTCACTCCTCAACTGGTTCCCGCCTCGTTAGCTCAGTCACTGCCTAAGCTGTAGCTATCTCTGTTTTCCTATAGTATTCAACATTCAGCAGGTGCTCAATACACACTGATCATTTCAGTTCAAGTATAAGGATAATACACAATCAAATGACAACTGAAGCAACAAGATTTGCAGGGAGGCGAGAAGCCTGGCACTGTGGAAAGATCAGGTCCTCACACAAACCAGGGAGCTTATTGAGAGCAATGGGAGATGTCAGCCAGGAGTTCCAGCCATAGGAACTCTCCCCTCCATCTGCCCAGTTCCCCCACAGGCAGGGATGGGAGCCCTCCCCAGCCCACCACCCCAGGGGGTGCCCCTTCTCCTCACTCCGGGGATAAAAGCCTAATACAAGGCTACCAGTCTGACCTTTTAGACAGGAAATGGTCCAAGCCCCTGTCTCAGTCCTCACCTGCAAAGCCTCCCCACATCTCTGCTCCCATGACCTTTTTTGACTCAGGGCTCAGATGGTCCAGGTTTCCTGGCATCCTTGGTCCCACTTGTGGCAGCAGCAGCCTGAATCAGCCCAGTGGCAAGGTGGCCTGCAGCCCAAGACTGAGCTCTCAGCGGGTTCCCCACTTGTTTCTGATGAGGGATGGAGGGGGGGCATGCTGGCCTCTGGTCAGATGCCCACATAATGCCAGCTCCCAGCCCTTGTTGGGGCCACATCCCTACAGCAATGAGCCCGAGGCCAAGGAGAGTGGAGGAAGTCATACTGGCACTAGGCAGGCAGACATTCCTCCTCACCTGAGTCAGGTGGTCAGCTTCACCTCTCTCCTGGGATCCTAGAGATGAAAACCCAACATTGAAGGGGGCTTCATGCCTGAGGAGGTGTCCGCTCCTGGGTTACTAATAATGTGTTCTTTCTTGATGATTCTTATTATTAGCTGTGTACTTACAAACGGATTGGCCTCATCCTACCAGGTGCTGTGGTTTCAGGCTGTGAGTAGAACTACAGATTTTCTCAACTAGATCTCTGTGGGATGGGCAGAGGGGACTCAAGTTCCTTCAGTGCTATTTCTACTCATTTACGCATTCATAAAACATTCCTACAGCACCCAGCGTGTGCTGGGCTTGTGACAGTCAGGAGCCGACCCTCTAGACATCGGCCCCCCTTCCCGCCGATTTCATTTCCTTGGGTGGCGCCACCAGCCACCCTGTTTTCCAAACTAGAAATCTATGTGGGGGCGGGGCAGGGGGAGGCGACCTTGAACTCTTGACTTCCCTTCATTGCCCCCCACACACTCACTCACCAAGTCCTGTTGATTTCACCTCCTCACCATTTCTCTAGTGCGACCCTTCTCTCTCCATCTTCTACCACTGATACCAGGTGGACTTATCACTGCAGTGGCTCCCAATCCAACATCAAGTTCCCAGCCTCCTTCAAGTCCAGCGATGACCATGTGACTAGTTCTCACCAACAGAAAGTGAGTGGAAGGGATGTGGGTCATTTCTAGGCTGGAGTGTTTAAGAAGCGGGTGTGTCTTTGCTACTGCAATTTCTCCTCCTGCCTCCAAGAAGCAGAGCCAGCAATGGAAGGATTGGAGCCCTGAGTCACCACATGGAAAAAGCTACCTCCACTGAGGAACAGCCTTCTTTGACTACTATGTAAGCAATGGACAAACTTCTAGTGGGTTAAGTCACAAAAAATTGAGGGTTTATGTGTTACAGCAGTTAACTCTGTGTTAAGTAATCCAGGCACAGATGGGGTCATCTGATTCTTGGAGGGGCTTAATGAGCATATTTAAGCAGAGGAATGGTGTGAAGGGAGAAATCTCAGGCCACAGTTGGAAGAGAGAGAGAGAGAGATCTTGGAAGAAAGGTTTTCTACCATCTCCCAAGATGGGGGTGTGGGAGGGAAGGCAGGGGCTGTACCCCCTCCACACCCCACCCCTATCCGCCCTGACTGGCCTCTTCACAATTATGTTGACTAAGTTTGGGGTTCCAAAACCAACTCTATGTCTTTGCATCCTTTTAAAAATCCAGAAGCAGATTAAACTTCTGGCCCCTCATAACCCAGGACAATACTCCTTTCCTTAGCCCCTGTCGAAGTGACTCCATGTAGACCCAGACCAGATTTCCGAGTAGAAATCAAGGCATCTTG
The DNA here is from genome assembly GCF_057876585.1 of Rhinolophus sinicus. Taxonomy (NCBI): domain Eukaryota; kingdom Metazoa; phylum Chordata; class Mammalia; order Chiroptera; family Rhinolophidae; genus Rhinolophus; species Rhinolophus sinicus. Next base: position 14,295,972 of record NC_142505.1, read on the forward strand.
GGCTGGAAAAATAGGGGTGGGAGCATGGCCTTCAGTCAGGGGGAGGCCCTCAAGGCCAGTACTGCGGGGGATGGGTGGGCCAGTGGAGACAGATTCCACAGGCAACCCAAGAGGGAACACGCCAGCAACAGTTCCCAAATGCCGCCACAGCTCAGGCAATGATGCTTAGGCTTTTTGCTAAGGTCCAGAAACAGGCTGACTGAAGGGCTTTGCACATGAGGGGGGGGTCTACAGCTGAGGAGGGGAGTTAGCCCAGAGAACATCTAAGAATTCAGCTCCCAAAAGAAATCTTCCTCCTGACTCCATTCTAACTAACAGCTGCTACCTCTCCCTCTAGCATCTCCTTCCACTTCCCAGCTCCCCACCCCCAGCAGCTCACAAAAGCAACTTGAATATGCAGCCAGAGAGTGCTCCCCCCTCAAAGGAATGGCTAAGGGTGGGGTGCTTTGGGGGTCCCCAGATGCCAATGGGATTCATTCCATCCCAGGTTACATAACCTCTCGACTGCAGCCAAGGTCTGAACTGAATATGAAAATGGAAAATGCTCCAGCAAATAAATTCCAGGGGCATTAGGCAAATGGCCCTTTTAAATAAACAATAGCTTTCATTTTCACACAGACATGATGACAGGGAGGTGGGGAGAAAATTGAAGAAAAATGGAATCTTCCCTGATCACAAAGCATATCCTTAGCAGAACCCAGGCCCTCTGTTTAACCCCTAAAACCTGAGGCCCTGAAGTCAGGGGCAGGGGCGTCAGCTGTACTGCCCAGTGTAAGCCAGACTCTCCTATGGGCAGGGCCTCCCCTCTGCAGGGCAGGGTGAAGCAGAACAGAACAGGGCAGCAGGGCGAGGACTTCCGCTCTGAGGAACCCCGATAACCCACAGGGCTGCACAAAGGGAGTTGGTGTTTCCACCGGCAGAGTTCTTCCAGAAACAGGGCTGCAGGGCTTCTCTGAATTTACTCAGCTAGAGACGGGAGGGGTGGGCATGTCAGCAGGAGGCTCTGACTGTATTAGAAACCCTCTGACCTAGGACCACCCCTCACCTCCGCCTGCCTGATGGGAGCAGCAGGTAAAACAGGCCTTGCTTACCCTCCTGCCTCCCAGTCCCTCTGGCCCACCCACAGAGCTGCAGAGGGGGACATCTGCACCTTGGCACTGGTCCCGGGAGAGCCAGCCCCCTGCAAGGCTGTCCAGATCAAGAGCAAGGGCACGGAAGACACTCTGGGAGGGTGTTTGGACTGATGTCTGTGCCACAGTTACAAGCAGAGTCAGAGCTGGTGTGGCTGCAGCTAAATGTTTGGGCTCCATGGCACCATCCACAGGAACAATGGTTCTTCAGACTGAGCCGGAAACCCCATGGGACAGCCACGACTGGAAACTGGTTGGAGAACAAAAACCCAGCCCTGCTTCCTGTCGGCTCCCTAACACACACTCCCTCACCGGCTGCACTCCACCCTGCCTCTCCCCCAGCCCTACAAGAGATTCTTCCCAGCTTCCTTGTCCCCTATCACTGCCCACCAGGACACAGCAGTGGCCCAGGGTGGCCTGGGCACAGGCCCTGGGCTCCACGGGGGAGAGGGAGAGCCCAGCCAAACTGAGGATCATAGAAGGGTTGCCACAACCCGCTCTCCTTAGAAATGAAATGAGCACCCACAACCTGCCCTGTGCCTGAACGCCCACCAGCAATGTCACTCGTTTTTTCAAAAGGGCTCCAGAGGACAATGCATCAGACCATTGGCTAAAGCCAGCCACCTGGGACTGGAGGCCCTGGGCTCCAGGGCATGGTGGCTGGGAGCAGGGAAGGGCATGCAACACAGACTGGAAGTAGTGATCTTGCAACAGAAGACGGGGGAGACCTAAGGGGCTAGACTGACAATATAGAGGCAGCCTGAGGGCCCGAGCCATGGGGAAGAGGTGCTGAGGGGTGCAAGGGCTCCACGTCACTCCTAGTAAAAGGCAAGGCCTTTCAGTGGTCTTTAAGGCCGATTTTAATCTGGCTCCTATTACTTCTCTGACCTCATCTACAATCCACGCACACGCGCATGTGCACGTGCACACACACACACACACACACACACACACACACACACACTCATTTAGCTCCAACTACAACTGGCCTCCTGGCTGCCCCTGGAGCAACAGGCACTTCTGCCTCAGGGCCTTCGCTCTGACTGTTCCCGCTGCCTGGAATACTCTTCCCCCACATCTCTCCACATGGGTCCCTCCCACATCAAGTCTTTACCCAAATGACCTCTCGTAAGGCCTACCCTGGCCACTCTATTTAAAGCTACAGCTCACCTTGGCATGAACAAGCCCCCTTCCCCTATCAACTTTTTCTGTTCTTCCATAGCACTTCATCAACTTCTACGCAATTTCCATATTTAGTATGGTTATGATTTATCTCTGCCTCTGTCTGTTAAGACACAAGCTCAACTATGGCAAGGAATTTTACTTCTCGTTTACTGCTGATTCCTAAGTTTCCAGAACAGTGTTTGGCACATGGTAGTAGGTACGCTACAAATATTTGTTGGATGGATGGATGGACGGATGGCAGCCCCTTCTCAGTGGGGTCCAGGGCTCCTGGAGAACAATAGCAGTAACAGCCACCGTCACAACAGATGTGATTGACTGAGAGCTCACTATGGGCAAAGCCACATGCTGCGTGTGTAGCTTTCTACAACATTTCATTCGCCACCTACACAACTCTACGAGTACGTTTATTTTATCCCCAATTTCTAGACAAGGAAACTGAGTCTAGAGGAGTTGAAGAAAGATCACACAGCTGGCCAGTGGGGTGCTGACATATGCACCCAGAAGCCTGTCCCCAAAGCTCAGCGCTTTGTATAAACTGTGTTCTGAAATCACATCTCTGCACAGAGCCCATGTAAGCTACAGTCACCCACTCAGGCCCAGCCTCAGGGCCTCACCCCCCAGAACACTGTTAGGATGATGTTTGGAAAAGCTCAGCCTTTAGAAACTGTGTGCAAGTAGCAGGCCCACTTTGCAAGATGAGAACAAGACACTTTTTGGGGAACCAGGGCACCAGACCCAACTCTGAGAGTTACCAGCTGGGATCATCTATATAAAATGACATGAGTGGGTCATATGACCTCTGCAGCCCTCTCCATCCTTTGACTTGGCAGAACAGCTTTCACCTAAGACCTGTGCAAAGGTGCACTTGCCTTGAACCCTACCTTCACAAGAAACCTCCCCTAGCCCTCAGTTAGCTACAATTCTCCCCCAGAGGCAAGGAGTCTATCAGGCCAAGGGCAGAGCCCATGTACCTCTTTCTCAGACATGTTCTGGGTGCCCAGGTCTCCAGAATTTCCTGCCCAAACAGACCTGAGTCTACTTTCAGGGTCTATGTGGGGGTCTTCTCCAGGGTCCGTCCCCTTAACTGCAAACTGAACCACAGTGAGTGTCCCTCTAGACCCAAGGCAGCCTTTTGTGGGGAGTGGGAGATGGAGCTTGGGGCCCGTCCTGGCTGGGGTGTCCATGCACAGGCATGAGGAGGCCCACTGCAATGTGGGCTAAAGCCAGACGGAAAGGGAAGTGGGGATGATTTAGCGACCAGCTCTCCTCAAACTATCAATTTTTGCACTAAACTCTGAGGAGCCTGAGAAATCTGGATTTCATCCTGGATTTCCAAGTAATCATGAAAGGTGTACTGGAGGGTAGAACAGAGTTTCCCGAACAGCTATCTTGATTTGTAACTTTTTTTATATTTAGACAATTGCTAAGTGGACCTCCATTTGTAACTTTACACTCTTGCACTCTTAAGTGACAGGGTGAGTCTGGAGAGAACCCCAAGCTTCCGAGAGACTGTCAAGGGCAAAGCAAAGGAATGAGAGTTGATGGGCCCCCCAGGGGTTCTGTCCTGTGTAGGAGTACATCCCTCTCCTTGTTTCACTGAGCGCAGGAAGATACCCCAAGAAGAGAAGATGTGACAAAGGCGGGACTGTCCCGGCTGTGAGCCTGCCACAGAATGCTCGCTCTATACTCCGAGGTGGGCCTGGGTCCAAGCAGATACGTAGAAGAGTCCATTTGACATCAAAGAAGGAAATGCAGCTCTGGTCCCAGTGTTACAAGGATGGCTCAGGCATCCTGCTCCACCTTGACTGGCCAGGTGACCCAGGTAAAGGACGTTAACTTCTGCTCTCTCATCAAATGGGGGATACAATTCTTACCGCGTAAAAATGCTTTGAACACTGGAGAATGTCTGGCAATAGTAGGTCTCCAATAAATGATGCTTTATCGCTCCAGCCCTAGCACGTAAACACAGTGCCCTGTACCTTGTAGGAATTAGTAAATGTTGACATGAATGGATGGGTGGGTGGGTGAACGGATGGATGGCGGGCAGGTGGCAGATTTTTGAATTCTTTAAAGGCTATTACAAACTATTCAGCATTCATAAAACTCCCCACCCAATACTGATTCATCCAACATTGCCCTTGAACTGAACCTCAAATACCAGGGTATAAAACCCCTTTTGTCTTTCAGGAAGAAAAACAATAACAAAAAGCTTGGAATTCATCACTGGAGTTAGGACTTGAACTTAAATGTATTCTCCTAAAGCATGTGCCGTGAGGTCATGTGCAAACGGTCATAAGCTCAGTTCTGAAAGATGTACATTTCAGGGTTCACGGCCCCACGGGTCTCCACGTCCCCCATGGCCTCATCGCCGCCCTTGGACATGGAAATCATTTTTAATATCACAATTATTGGTTCGATTAATTTAGATTCAAATCTCAGTCAGTGCTTTGCAGAATGAGAAAAGATCTGTCATGCTGTTTTTCCATATATGCAATGCAATACGTGCTAAACCAGAGATGCTAATAAATCAGGATCAATCCAGGGGACCATCATGGAAGAGGGGACCTTGCCAACACTAAAACACATGGGCATCACAGTTCCCCGACACTCCAAGTCCTTGGGCTTGTATTATTCATTCAACAGTCACAGACTTTGCAAGAGGCAGAAGAAAGAGTATGATTGGAGATGAGAAGGAAGTGAGGGAGCTATATATTACAAACAGCATGCGTGGGGGCGGCAGAAAAACACAACAATCAACAGCCCAAGAGAACTTGGCTTTGCCAGAGAGAGGTTTCTTTCCTCAGTGGGTCACAGAAGCAAGAACGAGATGAGAAACTAACAGGCAGGCAAGGCTGCCCAGGATCTCAATTTATAGTAAATAATATGATAGTTCCCCAAATGTATTAATTAATAGATCCCCCCCCAAAAGAATCTCAAAGCATAATCACAACATTTGATACCAAAGGCTGTAATGTCATCTGGAATGTGGGCAACGTTTCCAGGTATGGCTTTCTGCAGCACTGCTACAGAAACTTGAAATGGTACTCCACAGAGACTTCTTAACCTACAAGGAAAAAGCTGCCCAGCGTGTCCTTCTGAGGGGGCACCATCTGTGCTCCTCTCCAGAGACTAGTCAGTTGGGACATCCCCTTGCCTAGCGACGTTTATATGCAGGAAAACCCTCTGCAGAGCTTTCTAGAAACTCCTCTTGCATGATCCCAGCATTGGGTGAGGTTCAAAGATCTGATCAAGAAGTTATACAATGTAAGAGGGGTAGTAGATTGGGGGAGGGAGTTATCACTTTGTGAGGCGTTTAAATGTCTACCTAGTACATTGTTTTGTACACCTGAAACTAATTTTTTTTTTAAAAAGTTACCACAAAAAAAAAAAAAAAAGGGAAGAAGTCACGCAGTGGTTCTCAAAGGGTGGGCTAAAGGCTGTCTGCTTGTAGCTTTCATGTGTACAACATGACAATTGCTATATCTTTGCTTCTGGTATCAATTAGGATATTTAACAAAAACCTGCTGGCACCATTCTTCCCACACAATGCTGGTCAGATACTGTTGGTACAGGAATGAGTACTGAAGGGGCCCCTGTGACACAGTCCATGTAAACTCTTGGCAAACTGTACAGTGATTTCTAAATGTTACTTATTCTTGTATACTGTATTGTGGGGAGCCATGGTTGCAGTTAACTTTAAAGCCTTAACAGAATGGCTCAGTTTATACTTAACCTATTTCCTCCCACTGAAGCAATTGTCTCTGCCTGCATCTGGAGAGAGCTTGCATGCTGCTCAGGAATGTGGTGGGAGTGGCCAGTTCCCAGAACAGAAGGCTGATGCCTATCAGAGCTATTGATAAGATAATTACATTTGGGAGTTTCAGTAAATTTTGTGTCTCCTGTGTTAAAGTTAAAGATTCACTGTTAACTAGATAATGCATTTTTGTACTTGTAAAACTGCACGTCCACAGAAGGTATAAATTCTGGGGACAAAATAAACTCAGCGTCTCCAGGAACACTGGGGTCCGCGATCGCCATCATCAAAGTGTGAGTGCCTTTTTTCATTCCCACTCCCCTTGTCAGGAACCGTTCGACTCGTGGCGGCAGGCCCGCTGCAAGTGGCGCCCGAACAGGGACTGGATATAGGGGTAATAGTGAGGAACACCGTGTGGCAAGGGCCCAGCTCATTGGAGCTAATCAGTGGATGCACGGTGAGCAAGGCACTGTCCCCTCGGTCGAATGAGTGTGTGAGTGAGTGATAGCTCCACGACTTTGTGTTACGGAGCTTGATTGGGTCCTAACCTGCGGTTCCGGTTCTGTCATATGGCATAACGGCGACTGGGCTTTACAACCCACCAGGCCGGGGGATTATACCGGCGCGCCTCTAGCTAAGACGGATTTGGCCCCGCAAGGGACACGGCCAGAAGGACACCTGAGTGTTTTTTCTTTGTTTGAAAGAAGGGCCGAGTTAGGGAAAAAGGATGGGTCACGCCAGCAGCAAAGACCTGTATGTTAGAGGACTTAAGAAGTTGCTTACCGCCCGTGGCAGTCGGGTGAGCAGAGAACAGTTAGACAAGTTTTATAAAAATTGCAAAAGAAAGGTGGAAAAACAGTTACAAGATTATTATGCTGCCCATGGACTTAAACAAAAGGGCTGCAAGCTAGAGAAAGTGAAACAAGCTGAGAATGAGAAAATCCTCCCATCTGCCGCTTCTGCCGCTTCTCCAGCAGAGAGAGAGAAGGAGGGAGGGGGCGCAAAGTTGTTAGAGGGAATTCTTAAAGTTAACAAAGAGCCTGTTTGTCAGGAAGCTCCGGTCGAGCACCGGGAAGATTTAGACCCTCAAGATCAGAAAAAATTAGAAGATAAAGTAGCTAAATATGATAGGGACAAAAACTCTCCTTTAGTGGCTATGGCTCAAGGAGACGAGCAGCCTGCAGGCACTGCACTTTCTTTTGCAGATCAGCTAAAAAAGATTCAGGGACAGCTGATTGAGCTTAAAGTTGCTGTGGACAGAGGAAATTGTCCTCGGAGTCCCCAGATTCCTTTTAGAGATCAATGGAATCCTCGGGGTAAAGATCCCCCCATAGTTAATCCCTCTGCACCACCTCCTGAGGAGCCCTGTAGGTGGGGACCTCCGCTGCAGTCTTTGGTTTGGGAAATGCCTGCTGAGCCTTCGCCAGGTTATGTTAAGCCAGGATCGGACTCTGTTGTACGATCCCCTCTTCAAATGGCTTGTGAAGAAGCTCACAAGCAAGGGGAGTCCACAGAGCATTTTGGAATATATCCTATCTTTGACAGGCTCAACAGACTGGGCCTTTATTAAAATCTCAATCAAAATAAAAGCCTAGATTACAACTAAATTCTCCTCCAAGTGTAGTTGCAGGGCTGGATCCACAGCCTGAGGCTCCTGTTTTAGCACCTGTGACAATCAGGCAATTATCAGGCGTAAAAGATCAAAGGTCCCCCCTACAAAAGATTTTACAAGCTGCTAGTACAGGAGCAACTTTAAAAGGGACACATTGCTTCCTCTAATTCCACTAAAATTCTCCCATTTTTGTTATTAAAAAAAAAAAAAAAAAAAATCTGGTAGATAGAGATTATTACAAGATTTACAAAAAGTTACTAAAACCATAAAATTAATGGGAGCCTTACAGCCAGGCTTGCCCTGTCCTACAGCCACACCAAAAAACACATATAAAATTGTTTTGGACTTGAAAGATTGTTTTTATACTATACCTTTAAATCCTGATGACTGCCCTAGATTTGCTTTCAGTGTTCCTTCTGTTAATTTACAAAAACCTTTTAAGAGATATCATTGGCTAGTGCTACCTCAGGGTATGGCTAGTAGCCCTACATTATGTAAAAAATTTGTATCAGCTAAAATAAAACCTACCCAAAGGGCATTTTCAGATATTTACATCATCCACTACATGGATGACATACTTCTTGCCCACTCTTGTGAACCAAAGTTGCTTGCTGCTTTTGCTCATTTACAAAAAAAGCTCCACAATTATGGACTAGTTCTAGCCCCAGAAAAAATTTAGCAAGTGCCTCCTTACTCTTATCTGAGATATTGTTTAATGCCTCAAGCCATTGTGCCTCAAAAAATACAAATCCGGCGAGATTGTTTAAAAACATTAAATGATTTCCAAAAGCTACTGGGAGACATTAACTGGATTAGACCTCAGTTGCAGTTGACAACTGGTGAATTACAACCTTTGTTTAAAATATTACGTGGGAAAGCTGATCCTACTTCTCTCCGCAAGATAACACGGGGAAGAGGCTTTGCTTGTATTTCTCCAGGTCTGGAAGAAAACACCTTTGTAAATTCCTGGTCGGTGTTAAACCATACCATGAGCGACAGCCCACAGAAGAGAAGACATCTATAGATGCCCATCCACGCCCCTAGGGTGTGAAAAAGCTCTCACTTTCCACAGCTGCAGAAGGACTTTCCACTTCAGACCCTGTTAAATGGATAAAGACTTTGGGTAGAGGGTTTGCTGGGGATATTGCTATTCTGTTTATTGTTCTGTTTGTTTTACATAGTCCTCAGATGTGGACAAATAGCCCTCTGACAGGCTGTAAATGAAATAACTACACGTTCTGTGTTTCTCATGCTTCAAAAACAAAAAAGGGGGAGATGTAGACACAACAGCCTAGCCGACTGTTCCCCCCATGTCTTTCCTTAAGGAAAGAAGAGCCTGTAAGACTGGCTTTTTAGGAACTTTGCTTATCTTTATGTTTTACACCTCATGTCTCTCTGTCTGGTCCCCAAAAGATGGTTTGCAGCCAAAGACGGGTAAGATATCTCAAGGGAGATACAACCTAAGCCAGGCAAAACCGAGTGGGGACCCCCAATGAGCTGCCTTAAAAAAATATGGGAAGAGGCCTTGCCTCCCCTTCCCCCTGCCTGGGAAAAGCCACTGCTGTCTCTGGCTTTCCTCAAAGGAGATCGGTAGCCAATGACGGGTAATGATCAGTAAGCGTTTTTACAACCTAAGACAGGAGTCGATCGCTTTGATGATTGATATCCAATGACGGGTAAGTAAAAATGTCTGTACTGACCACCTAAGCCAGGCACGATCTCAAAAATATAAAATAAAAAAGGGGGAGATGTGGGGAGCCATGGTTGCAGTTAACTTTAAAGCCTTAACAGAATGGCTCAGTTTATACTTAACCTATTTCCTCCCACTGAAGCAATTGTCTCTGCCTGCATCTGGAGAGAGCTTGCATGCTGCTCAGGAATGTGGTGGGAGTGGCCAGTTCCCAGAACAGAAGGCTGATGCCTATCAGAGCTATTGATAAGATAATTACATTTGGGAGTTTCAGTAAATTTTGTGTCTCCTGTGTTAAAGTTAAAGATTCACTGTTAACTAGATAATGCATTTTTGTACTTGTAAAACTGCACGTCCACAGAAGGTATAAATTCTGGGGACAAAATAAACTCAGCGTCTCCAGGAACACTGGGGTCCGCGATCGCCATCATCAAAGTGTGAGTGCCTTTTTTCATTCCCACTCCCCTTGTCAGGAACCGTTCGACTCGTGGCGGCAGGCCCGCTGCACTGTATCATCACCATCATCATCCTCATCGTCAGATTTCTCCTTAATCAACAGACTAAAACTTTGAAAAACATTAGCTGGGCCCAGGGGATCCCACACTTGATTAATATGACTCACTCGGATACATGCTGAGAACAGATTCCTAAGCCCCATCCCCCGCCCAGTGAATCGGAATTACTAGAAATCTGAATTTTTAATAAAATATTATCACGACCAGAGAAGTTTGAGAAATACTCCAGTGGTTCTCAAATTCATTCGGGAAATTGAAATTGGGGGCCCTTTTTTTCCTGCTTAAAAAAAAACCAAACGCATTGCTCTATGGAGTCAGGCATAGGGGTGTTAATTACCCCTTCCCAAATTATTATTCGTAGGGTTTACGTATAGTTTCCTTATGTTGAGACTTCTTTAGCCACAGACATTCTCTACATTCCCTCCTTGGAACATGATATGGTACATCTGGGAAATAAAACCTCCACAATTTATGGAGAAAATGGTGCACTTGAAAGAATCCCTCATTATCCCAAAGGGCATGCCAAAAGACCTCAGAGAAAAAAAGGAAAACCTTATCTTCTGTACTCACTCTGATGAATTTACTTCGTCATGTTCTTATGAGAGGGAATGGTGGTTGGACCAGCCATGGGGAGAGAGGGAGGGTGCCCAGACCTGAAATCCCATGGGGTTTTCAGGTAGAAGAGACCAGTAAGTGGTGGAGAGGCCAGAGGAGAGGGAAAACAAGAAGCCCCGATACTCACTGAATCGTGTACTTATTGAGCACCTAATGTATGCGTGAGATCCTGGCCAGAAAGAGATAGATGGCTCTTGCCAACAAGCAGAATAAGAAGAGTTCACTGAAGGGACTACTCCTAAGAGAGGAGGCAGGTGTAAAAGGAACACCCCCGTGGTGATGCGCTTCCAGGGCTAGCAACAGCAGGGAGCTCTGACTCCCCCAGGGCTGGTTACTAGAACCCTCAGCTTTTCAGAACAAGCTGCCTGGCAGAAGCTCTGGCCTTCTGCAGAGGGTCACAGTCACACCACCCTGTGGCCGAGCTCGCTTCCACCCTCTTTTTCCAGGGCTCCTCTCTGACTGAACCCAATGAAAAGTCAGAGAGAAGGCCCGCCTCCCAGTACACGAAGCAGAGAGAACTATGGCGGAGCATGGATCTAGAGGGGAAATGGAGACTATCCAACATACCCACTGAGAGCCAGATACTGCAGCATGCCCACCCTGATGGTCTTCAAATGAATAACACTGCTTGTGGTAGCCCGTATTCCCCTGTCCCCCACCAGCTATTCACACCCCTTTGTCACTGACTCTGAAGTTCTTCTTATAGAGGCAAACTGTTTCCCCACTCCCCTGACATTGGATCTGGCCACGTACCTTGCTTTGACCAATGGAAGGTAGAAGAAGTGACAGTGCCGGTTTTGAGCCTACCCCTTAAGAGGCCTCCCCTGTTCCTGCTCGCCCCGCTTGCACTTCTGCTCTCACCAGGAGGAGAGCTTGCCCCAGTGGCCCCACCAGATCTAGAAGGATGAGAGACACGGAGAAGAGCTTCCCTAGCTGACTTGCAGGCCTGTGGCCTGGAGCAGAACTGTCCAGCCACCCCACAGACCTGTGGGGATGATAAATACTTCTTGTTGTGTGCCCTGAGTTTGGGGTGGTTTCTTAGACAGCAATGGCTGCCTGATACCTCAATTCACCCAGTTAAATAAGCCACCTCAATTCAATAACAGAAGCTACAATACTTCTTGTCGTGTGCCCTGAGTTTTGGGGTGGTTTCTTAGACAGCAATGGCTGCCTGATACCTCAGTTCACCCAGTTAAATAAGCCACCTCCATTCAATAACAGAAGCTACAGCGGTAGCGATTAAAGGATAAGCACAACCGAGAGAGCCAGCTCCAGTGTGGGCATTTAAAACCAGTAGTGTCCAGTAGGGAGAGAGACCATGGGAGCTCCCAAGGCTTAGACACGAAGCTGTCCTGATGTGGGACCATATTTGAAGGGATAAGATGAGCCCTCTCTCAGAGGAACAGATGTTTTGTTGTTGTTTTTGAAATTTACACCTCGTCTTGTCCCAAACAGGATTTAAGGATGCTTACAAAAATGCCCATGATAACATAAGCAAGTAAGAAAAGCAGAGCAGTGAGAAAATGATGGTATGTGACACTAGGGAGTCAATACACCAAAGGAATGCCATAAAGTCATGTTCTCCTGCTAGACATGAACTGGAAAGTTGTCTCTGAGCTCCCCAGCAGCTAAGGCAAAGATGGAAACAAGAGTCACCGCATGAGTAAGGTATAGAAGAGTCAGTAACTCAGAAGAAGGACAACTATTTCCTGGGACTGAGATCTGATAGACATGTCTTGCCTGGGGCACCATAAGACCCTGAGTTACATAGTGAATAATGTTCTCAACAGAACCCTCACCAATAACACTCTGAAGCGCACGACGACGACAACAACCATGATGATGATGATGATGGTAACACAACAATAGTTCATGCTTACAGGGGACTCACCATGTACATACAGGTGTTTGCTAGGTGTCCAACATACAATTAATTTAACCCTATCCTCAAAGAAATAGCAATGGTTGTTTCCCAGCATGACCCACAGGAGAGCTATCTCTGGGAGGACAGCAATCTATACAAAGCAGTCTGGGGACTCCACTCTCAGAAGAAGAAGTCTAAACCAAGGATATATCTTAGAGCATCCTGTGAGAATCCAGAAATCATGATTCATAAAGGAAATATTCCACTTTTAAATAATGGCCATTATATATGTCAACACTGTGGAGAACAAGAAAAACATGACTGTGCGAGAGCAAAAGGCAACCTGCAGGCCACCAGTGTTCAAACTCTGTCCTAGAAATGAAAGGACGGCATACCTTCAGACACTCCAACATAAATATAATCAATTTCAGCCACGGTTTGAACAAATATTGAAGGACCGGAGGTTTGAAATCCTACTAATTAACAATTTGAGGGACGCTGACATTCCATAATATTGTTAGGTATAGAAGACTAAGGATTGCCCAGGCCAGGGGTGGGACAGACACATTCTCGTGTGGATTGGGGAACAGAATGAAGACACCATCCCTGCCCAGAAATGGGACAAGAAAGGTCCAGAAACCAGCCAATTGCTCTTGGAGAAATCACACCATTATTTCCTCAAATATGGGTTTATTTCTTCAACTTGGTGGGTTTGTGTAGAACCCACTACAATCAAATAATTAGACTGCCAGTACCACCCTTCAGACCCGCCAGTCAACATACACCTTTGCTGATATTCTTCGAAATTCTGGCACCTAGGCAGCCCCCACTTCTGAGAAAACCAAACCCTCCTTCTTTTTCTCCCGAGGAAGTTTGGAGTGACGCAGGAGGGAGGAAGAGTGAGAGAAGAAAACAAGAAATGCCACATATATTCAGCCATCTTCCTCCCTTAAAAATCAATCCCTATTTGGAAATGTGTGCTGCCCCTTCTTAAACAAGACAAGTGACCTCAGGGCCAGAGAAATAAAATCCCTTGCCTGTCTCGACTCAACAGGTTCCCTGACAAGCTAAACACAGCTGCACTTCAGCTGCTATTTTTAGAGCCTATAAATTCTGCTCTTTTTCTCTCTCTGAAATATTCTTTACAGATTTGCCAAAGCCTTTTATCTGGACTCTAACTCCATGACGATCATTTCATTAGGACGATGTCCTCGCTGTGCGTTTGTTCGCTGCTATTCTCATTATTTTAGGAATGCACTCATAAAACACGTGAAGAGTTTCTTCCTCCTCCAAGGGGAGGCTGCCTGCTTCTAATTGCCCCCAGAGTCTGAATTATGAACGGAAAGAGGAAATGCTGCCACCAAACTGATTGCCTTCCCCCAAAAAAGTAGAAGGAACAGAACCAGAGCAGGAGTCACCTAGAAACTCCCCCAAGACAGTGTTTCTCAAAGTGGCTCAAAACCCAGATCTCTAGGTTAACCCCCCTCCCTCAGGGCTAAATAATGGGGTCCTGACCCCGCCTGTAACAGTCAGCCACTACAGCACCCAGATTTTGAGAATGTTGTTTAGATTCCAAAGCCCATCCTGAATCCAACTCTGGGGGAATTTCACTTTGTTCTGACTCTGTGTTTGAGCAGACAGCTGTAGGGAGGGGACCAGTGTCATCTAAAGTTGTATCAAGGTAAATCTGAGGGGTCCCTAAAGCTTTCAGGAGGCTGTATTACTTTCTAGGCCTTGCTCAATACTGCCCAACTTGATTCTAGAAGCTGCCATCTAAAGGGGTGGGTGGTTGGACACAACAGTTTCAAACACAGAGCAGCAGTGGACCTTGGCCTGTCCCACTGTATTCACTGTCCAGCATGGCTCCTTTCCTCCAGGTTCTCATGGATCCGGCCAGACAGCCAACATTTAGTGGGTGTCACCTGTGTGCACAGTCCTCTGCCAGGCTCTGTGACAGGCACCACTACCCCCATCCCAGGATTCCTGCTTGATTGTTCTGGTTTCCTCCCTTTTCCATATCTAAGGATGCAGCTATTCCTACTGTCTTTCCCTCCAAAAGGTTCCCAGGCCCATCTGCTTGCCTCTGGCCTCACCGTGACTAAACTAGTCCAGCCACTTTGTCCACCACCCTTGCCTCCTAGCTGCGCTGTCTGCTTCTCCTCTGGTTTCCCCTGCCCTGAAACCACTCTCTCCACACAGCCAGAGAGATCTTTTGAAAACATGTTTCGTAGCGGGTCATCACCCTGCTTCTTGGAGCACTTAAATAAAATCCAAACTCCACCCAACCCGGTCTTCATCTTCCTCGCTGGGATTTTCTTCATACATGGTTTTGTTCAATCCTCCCAACAACCCTTTGAAACAGGAATTAACCTCAGTTTACACGTGAGATTTGGGAGATTCAGAGAAGGGAAGTAACCAGCTCCAAGTCACACAGGCAATAATGGTGGAGCTAGACTGGACCCCTGTGTCTTTCAGACACTGAAGTGTGTGCTTCCCACTCGCCCTCTGTGTGCCTGGTAACCAGATTCAAAACCAGAAATCTGACAGGCAGCCCCCATGGTTTCTGGTTCACGTATTTCCAAAGGTCAGACCTGAGTTGACTTGGGGAGAGCCGAGCGGCCACAAAAAGGAGCACGACTGGAATAAAAAAGAGAAAAGGAAAAGAGAGAGAAAGAGAAGAAAGGGAAGAAGAGAAAATGAGGAAGAGGATTTAAAAAAAAAGGGATGCTATGACCAGCATTTAAAACAGAATTACAAAACGCAGCTACAAAAGTCCATCTGTGTTTGGTCAAAGCTCTGCTAAGTTTCCGATGCCAGAGGGTTGGGCCAGCAGCGATGTCCCACCCTCCCTAGAAGCTGCCGTCCCTGGTGACATCACCTCTCCCGGGACGTAGCAGACAAAGTGAATCAGCCGGTCACATGGCGAGGGCTCACCAAAGACACTTTCCAAAGGACGCGTCCAGCAGAGACTTTCCTTCCGCCCAAGAGCAAAAGGAAAGTTCTTCCTTACAAACCATTCCGATTTTTTCCATCCACTTATTGTTTTATGTGGTGGAACATAAATTTACGTCACTAGATTTTCAGAAGGATTCCCTGCCCTTTTACAAATATGAACTTCTAACATGAGTTTTCTCAGCAAACTCCTGTCTTCCTGCCTTGATAGTTCAAACGCAAACAAAACGGTCAAAAGGAACATTTTTCACAAAGATTTCTCCTTAACATGCTACTAATAATGATTCATAGTGAAACCTTTATTTCTTGTTTCTCTCACATCTGGAATCAGACAGTATAACTACATATTTACCAAGACTGCCAATTTTCATAGCCTAGATTTTTCTAGTTTCATTGATAATTATTAGAACCTTTATCATTAGCATGTAGAAAACTTGATAATTACATAAAAGCCCTTTGAGAAGAAGCTATTTTTTAAAAAATGATGGTAAGTGATTTCCTATTAACTATAGATTCATGAGGGAGGGAAGGGGGAGAGGCAGGACAAGGCCTGAATCTGATTCAAATCAACAAAGTTGGGCTGAGAACCCGCCATGCATGCCCCTGGGCTGATAACTATAAATAATGCCAAGAGGATGGGGTATACTCAGAGCTTCCAAACAGTTTAGGGTCAGATAAGAGGGTTAGAGATTACACAAAGGGCTACAATGCTTGGCAGAATATGCTGAGGTTCAAACATGAGGTACTTCACATGTGCTAGGCATGGGAGAGACTGCTGTTTGCCTAGCCAACATCCATTCTCTCCTTTTCCTTTTTCACTGAACTTCAATTTTATTCAGGCTGCAATGTGCCTAGCTAAAGGACAACATTTTCCAGTCGCCCCTGGAAAAAGATTCGGTCAACAGGATAGCCGCAGAAACCACCAAATGAGGCTTCCAGGAAAGCTCCATAAAAGGAGACAACTTAGCTGAGAGATGCGCTCTTGTTTACTCTTCTCTCGTCCTCCTGTTTCCTATCTGGAATTTGGATGTGATGGCTGGAGATCCAGCAGCCATGCTAGGTGATGAGGTGGCCTTGAGGTGGGAGAATGGTGGAACAGAAAAGAGAAAAAGGATGCTGGGTCCCTGATGACTGTGAAGCCACTATACCAGTCCTGAACTTCTTTTGTTTGAGAGCAATGAACATGTACCTTAAATAAACGTATTATTTGGATTTTCTGCTACATGCAATTTGGCTTGGCCTAAAGGAAAGGTGGCACAAAGTAGCTACCAGGAGAGGAATCAACAGAAGGACAGGATGATGAGAGTGCTGCCCTGGGGCTGCTGGGGAGGGCACTGCCAAGATACCAGAGGACAGGTTCTCAGAACATCTCTTGGGAAAGATGGGATACTAAGTGATGAGGGAGGGGATAACAGGGCAGGGACAACTCCCCTGACCTTAACAGGATCTACCTTGCGCTTAGCTGTTACGAACCACTTAAATGGCCTTTCTTCCTCTCATTTTCTGTGTGCTCCCCCTTCTCAGCCTTAGGTGACTTTTACACATTTATATATGACTGAACCGCAAGAGCAACGTGCAGCATACCTCTTAGGACCTTCCTTCTTACCTTCCTTTGTCCCACCCACCATATTGAGGCTTTTCCCTGCAATTCTCTAGGGGACCTGGACACAGAAATAGGTAGAGACATGTCAGGAAGAGATATTCTGGAGATTACGAATTAGGGGGGGACAGGTTCCTCTCATCTCTCTATCTCTCTCTCTTTTTTAAAAGGTCAAAAGGATGCCAAACAAAATCCCTGATCCCATCGAAATCCGAATCAGAGAGTGGGCTCAAGCCTGAGAGATGAGTCTCTTGTCCGAACTGGCAGATGCAAGGAAACAAGGCTGCAGAGGTCCAGGGACCACAGTGGGGAAAGGTGGGTGAAAAGGAAGCACTCCCTAAAGCATGCCACAGCAAGAGTGAAGAGGGGCAGCTCCATCTCTGAAAAGTCATCCAAAGTAGAACAGTCTTCATATTTTCCACCAAAAAGTAACAAGTTATCCCACATCCCTCCAAGGACGCAGGCCCTTATGAAGGAGGGAAGCTTTCCCACCCCCTTCTCCACGCTGGCTCTTAAAACACGAAAATCCTTATAAAATGAGCTCATCCAAAATTTCCCAGCAATGAATTAAAATTTAGCAACACCAAGCAATACACTGAAAAGCTCCAAAATCAAACCTTCCCCCCCAACCCGACGACACACAAGTTTTGAAAGAACAAAAGGAACAGGAGCCAAAGTGTCTCCCCCTCACTGAACATTTCTTCTACCTTTTAGATGCATCCCTTCACACCCCCCCCCAAAAAAAAAAACACCCCTTCTTTCTGGAACTAAAAATACCAAGCTTTATTAAATATCTTTTCTTCACAAGAAACCATGTTTGGGCTTGAAATTAAATAGCAAGAATTCTTTAAGACTACATTATTTTTAAAAAGTAAATAATGGCTGAGGGAAAGAAAAATCCCAGATTTTCCCAATACAACATAAAGATGACAGCACAAGATAATACGAAGGCCCTATTTATAGTCTCAGTGACACTCACGACTAAATAAAAATGTTTGTTTCGACAAATCTACTTCAATTTCACATGTTCTGCTCACTTAGCCATCACTTCAGAGAAAGAAGTTATAAAGCTTCACGGTAGATGTGGAAATGGAAGGCTTTCTTAATTGTTCCTCTTGTAGTACAACCTAATTAAAAACAGAACTGAAAAAGATAATTCAGGAGAAGTTTCTAGTAGACAGGAGGAAAAACAACAACAACAAAAAGCCTGGTTATTCCAAAATTAAAGAGGCCCCTGAAAAGGACTAAACTTTTCCAGCCTTCATCCCCGTCACTTTATGCCTTTTAAGGATACATTAGAAACGAACTTAAGACAAGCGGGGCTGGAAAAAGCCCATTTGCATAATACATTCATGGCAGAAACAGTTGGTTTCACTGTTGGTCCCGGGACTTCGTGCAGTCCCATTTTATGGGATTCCAGAAAGCCCAAGTCCACCTTTTGCCTCTGCAGACCGTGAAAAGGCCTGCTGCTCTCACAGCCGTCAGCCACGAGGGCACGAACACCCTCCTTGGCTCAGATGAAGCTAAGTCATCATTTGGTTTTATGATTCCAGTCCCTGAATGTCCCGCCAGGACATGGAAACTCCAGCCTTTTCTATGCCAGAACACTGAAACAATTAACTGAGACTCAAGACATTGCTACCCAAGGAAGAAATGGTAAGCAAGGGCAGTGAGGCTGACAGACTCAGCCATGTGGAACTACCCGATGTGGGAGCATTCACCTCACCCCTGGGTGCCGCTACAGGAAGTAAATGACCTCTCTGGATGTGTCCCTCACCTCTCTGCTTTTCCCATCCTCCCTGACACCCTGCACCATGTCAGAGGAACAGAGCCCTGGGACCAGACCGCCCCCAGGACATGTGCCGGAGGGGCAGGGATCAGCCTCCATCAGACTGGACCACAGGGCATCCTGGCAGAACCCGGGTTCCTGAGTGCCAGCTCAGCAGCCCACACTATTGCTCAATGAGCACACTGACGTGAGTCTATAATCTCTGCTTCACTTTTTTTAAAACAAGAATTGTGGCTTGGCTGTGGCACACGTGGGCACTCCTGCCTTGCTCCATGAAGTCGTACCCCTTATTCTCCTCCCACTTCAACTTCTCTAGCAGGACTTCTCCTGATGGAACATGATCCTAAGTAGAACCTCGGACCTCCCTCCCTCACACTGTCGTACTGAAACCTCTTGTAACCAAACGGAGATCTCAACACTCAGGTGGAACTGCTTCATCGAAAGACTGCTCTCTCTCCTTAAAGGAAACAAAACCCACGTCTCCATTCACAGGCAGCATACTGCAGGAAGGTTATGAATATTTCTACTTGGGGATATTAAGAGGCTGCTCCAGACCAAGGCCAAATTCCTCCTTTCTCCTCTCTGCTTCCCCAGCCCCATGTGCCCTGTTGGTGAAGGGCTCCCCCACATACTGTCACGGGAAGCTGTGTTCTCCCTGGCGGATGAAGTCCTTGAGGACAAGGGCATGGGTGGTAAATGTCCCTAGAGAACAGGGCAGGCACTCTGCAAACAACAGAATGAAAGCCACCTTCAGGTGGGGTCGCCACCAGTCATCTGGAGTTGCTCTGGGGTGCTGGGTAATAAGCCTTTCCCGGGAGCACTGCTGACCTTATCATTGCTTCTTCTGAGAAATGGTTTCAAAAGAATCCTTTTACTTGATTCTGAGTTTTGTTCCTTGAGACAGATTTTCAGATAGTCTAAAATTAGCACCCCACCCCAAAATCAATGATGAAAATCTTGACCTTTTATCTGAATTTTATAATCCATTGGTGGTCATGTTAGGGCCTTTTGGTTGAGATCAAGTGTAAAAACTCCACTGGTGTTGAGGACTTGCTTCCACAGTGCTCAATGCACGTTCCAGTTAGGCCCGCTTTGGGCAAGCAGGTACTCACGGGGCAGAACTGTCTCCACCGGGCTTTTCTGCAGCCGTGCTTTGTCATGCAGCTCAGTGCCCACCCTCCAGCAGGATGGCCCTGGACAGTCAACTAAACAGCCCAACCCCAGAGCAGGAATACAGACTCCAGGGTCCAACAGACTGGGCCTGGGGCCTGCCTTGCTGCTTTCTCTTATAAGAGTTTGCACAGTCACTGACCTCGCAGGGCCTCAGTTTCCTTGTGGGTAAAAGGGGAGACGATAGCAGACTCTTCTCAGGGCTGTGTAAGGATTAGCACACAACACTGGGTAAACAGCTTCAAACGGTACATGTATAATAAATACCAGCCATCATTTTCAATGTTATTTTTGTGACCCCCCACTTCCTTTATTTATCCTTAAGTAGGAGACGGCAGATAAAGTAAAATGAAATAGCAGCCTGAACAAAACACAAGCAGGTGTGAGTCTGGTGGACCATATGGGTAAACACCTGCGGAAGGCCGAGCAGTCACCTGGGGCCTCCCTCCTCCTCGCAGTGCTCTGAGCCACCTCTCCATCAGCAAGCAGGATGATCTAGAACCTGCTACTGAAAGACAGGGATGCATGAGGGTGAGCTACACCAGAGGCATGGAGTGTGGCTATCTTAGGTGACAGCAGTCTGTGGTTGTATCAACTTCCTCACCAGAAAGATCTTCGCCAGTGGATGTCCTTTTATCACCAAATGTCCTAATGCAACTGTGTACAGATGCCTGCCACCCTCTCTATTAGTCTTGACTCAAGGGCCCCTCCAGGGGAGCGGAATCCAAGGAAATATACTCTGTGCAAAATGACCTGGGAGGCAATTCCAGAGCGAGGGCCTCTGAAAGGTTCTGAGAACATGCTGTAGCACCAGAAGGATCCCTGTAAGTCTAGATCCATGGCTCAGATCCTGTTTGAGCCCCAGTGCCAACATGGGCTCACTCACTTACATGACCTCAGACGTGCACCACCAGCAAGAGCCAAGTAGAGCCTTGCCCCGGGAGCTCTCCCTCTCCACTGAAGGAATGCAACTGCGAAGTCTGAAACCTTAAGAGGACTGCACAGTAAATAGTCCCCACTATGAAGGGAAAAAGCAGCGAAACGTTAAGGATCTTTCCAAAGACTCAGTAAGAAATCTGAGGCTAAGAGGAGACAACTCAGGAAGTTTAGGAAAAGGTAACCACATCCCAGGGGGAGTTCAACGGCTTTATGGCTTATTGGTTAAAACCCTAAGTTTTAATTTCAGATTGGATCTTAATGTAACAATTCTTGGCGGCAAGAGCTGGATGAATATGGAAAAACAGGAAAGAATAATAGGAAAAAATCAGCAAAGGTGACTCTTGGGACTGATATTTTATTACACCACACTTGATCCTCACCCAAAGGGCAAAAAGCAATAGGATTTTACTCTCTACTTAACCTGGAACTTCTCCAACCATTATTTAAAGTTAGATATTCTGAGGACACAAAGATGATTCAAAAATAAGAGAGCTTATTTTGGTGGGAGTGGCAAATGAAGAGGAAATACACTATTAACAGTCTTAAAAGACATACCTACCCTGTGAAGAATACCAGAACCAAAAATAAACTTCACATAAATGTAAAATAAACTTTTATAAGCTATCTTCTCCTGGTGCTGACTTTTTTTTTCTTTCTTCCCATCTGACTTAAACATAAGACAGGATGCTGACTGAGATGAACTTTTCACTTTTTTAAATAGTAAATAGAACTTTGTAGGTCCTGTGCTAAATATCAATAAATATTAAAATGGTCTTCCACAAGTTCAA
Organism: Rhinolophus sinicus; assembly: GCF_057876585.1. Classification (NCBI taxonomy): domain Eukaryota; kingdom Metazoa; phylum Chordata; class Mammalia; order Chiroptera; family Rhinolophidae; genus Rhinolophus; species Rhinolophus sinicus. Next base: position 14,317,575 of record NC_142505.1, read on the forward strand.
ATTTTTAACAGGATGCGTCTATACCACAGAGTCTTGGGTTTCCCATGTGAAGTGATTGTCCAGAAGCCCTGCTCACTCTGTGTGGCTCCAAAATAATCCGAACAGATATTTACGAGATGAATGCACTGCCTTTCTTCTCCCACTCGCCACCACGTCCAAACTGACCTAACCCTTCCCTCAGGATACTCACTGGTGGCTCTCTGTGCCTAGAACATATCAGCTCATACTCTCTACTTTCAATATCACAATGTATTCCCATCCCTCAAGTCATCTGCTTTTCTATAATGCAACCTTGACACTCCTCCCACTGAGTGGTGAGGTCTATTGCCATCCCCCTTGGACTTGGGCCATCTGTGACTACCTCAAACACTAGAAGTGATACAGGCTAGACCATAAAAATGTCCTTCTACTCTGCTCTCTTGAGACTCGCACTAGGAACAGCACCATGTTCGGAGGAAACTCAGATCAGCCCACAAGGGGATCATGTTGAGAGGTTACATGTATGTGCCCTGGCCCATAGCCCATCTGAGGACCCCGCCCCAGCCAGGCACCTGCCAGACATATGAGGAAAGAGGCCCCAGAGGATACTAACCCCAGTACATGCATCTTGCAGCTGAGGCCCCAAACATCATGAAAGACTGATAAGCCATCCCGTCCTCACTGTATGAACTGCAAAATGGGATTAATAGAAACTAGTAAGACCACTGTAAGGGTTAAATGAGGCACAGCATGTGAAGACCCTTGAAAGGTGTGAAGTGTGAGGCATTATTATTAATATCACATGTGGGTCTTATCAACATCATATACACCTTCATTTGTAGACACATGAATTTCATGACTCCATAATGCCTACTAAGTCCTATTGGGAAAGTAGAATGAGAGAAGATGATGAAAGCAGTAGCATGTAAAAACAGACGAGGCATCAAAAATTTTATAACTGTTCCATTTTTCCTCCTCCCAGCTGATTTTCTAGGGTGCACATCAATAGCTTCTACAAAACATAATCATGGGTAGGTAGGAAAATGAAGAATTCCATTCCTAAAAGTGCACGTACACAACGCGCATACATTACAGGTCTTTCGATGGCTCAACGCCTGCAGTAATAATAACTAAAATGTGTTGACTTTTTCTGCAAGTGCAATTCTAATTGCATGACATGTTTTACCTTACTTAGTCCCTACAGCACTCCTATTAAATAGATTCTAGTATTATTCCAATTTCAGAGATGAGGAAACGGAAGCAACAGGAGGTCATGTCAGACTGTGAAGAAGTGGCAAAACCAGAAGTGAAATCCCCAGCATTCTGAAGCAGGGCCGTGCTCTTACCCACTGCACTAGGCTTCCCTAAAGCAATTTTCCTGAGGGTAAAATGTGAACTCACATTCAGTTCGTTTCCTATCTAATTATTGGGAACATGAAAAGGGCTCTTAATAATAATTCTGCCACTCAATCTCCCATGAAGAAACACAAGGAACTGATAAAAAGGACTTTCAACAGAACACAGAAGAGAAATGTTTTCTGTTCCGCCTCCAACTCATTTGGGGCATGAATTACATGTTCACATCCTCAGAGACCCTGGACATGTTTACAGAGCAAGACCCAGCAGGTTCCCACTGAACGTTAATGGGCCCCATCCTGTGGCTCAGATCTTAGCGAAATTCTGAGACAAAACTCAACAGGCTACCGAAATAATTTACAAAACCCCACGATTCTCTCCGGCCCAGACCCCATGTGGCAGGCAGTTCAGTTCTCTTCTTTAAAAATGCAGTGTCACATGCCACCTTTTTGAATTTCTGTGACTGAAGGACAAGCGGAAGGAGAGAAAGAAATAAAGAATGATAGCTCCTCAGATGGTGAGACAAAGCTGGGCCAGACTCAATGCTCCCCTGTCACCTTCCAGCCCCAGGCAGCTAGTTGGCTTCCTGGTACCCATGGAGGTGGAAAGCAGATGCCCTCCCGAGATCCAGACCTCCTCTGCAGCCTAGATCAGTGGATCTCGGAGTGTGGCCCCAAGGCCAGCAGCATCAACATCTCCAGGAAGTGGTCAGAAATGCACATTCCTGGCTCCCTCCCCAGACCCCCTGAATCAGAAACCCTAGAGTGGGGCCCAGAAATCTGTGTTTTAACAAGTCCTCCAGGTGATTCTCATACCCACTGAAATTTGACGATCACTCGTCTCAAATGAGAGCCACAGACCTGAATCACAGGACCACAGAGGGCTCCAGTTCATCTTATCCGAGTCCCGCCCCATCTCTGGCTAATGTCTAGATAGCGCTCCCAGCCACTTGAAGCACTTCACACATAGAGCCCCTCTGAATTTGCTGGGAGGGCTGATGGGAAGAGCTCAGCCATACTATCCAATTGTCTTAATGCCCATCGATCATCACTTCACTCATTGAACCAAAATCAGGGGCAACACAGATGTCATCTTGAGAAACCCCCACTCACAGCTCAGATCTTGTGCGCTTCCTCAATCTCTTAGACAACTCATGTGTGTGACACACTGCCTCCAGTTGACCACCCTGCCCTGAGATGGCTCTTGACCAGGGAGCAGCCACTCTGGGCCCTCACTCAGTATTGCTATGCATCCCCTTCTGCCCTTAGCAAGTGCCTCTGAGATGCTTTCCACCACGCAGCATTCCCATGGTCTATCCATTGGTCTTATTCTTCTGTTTTAAATGATCACATCTATAGGAATAGTTAATCTGTTTGACAATGGTTCTGTAAATTCTTACCACCAAACCGACAGATTATTATTTATAAATCAAGCTTGATGAAGTGGTCCCCGTCGACAGTGATTCAGTTTTTCAGTTAAGGGAAGAACTTATACTTTTTTGATAATATACAACCTTAAAAAAAATGGTCATCCCAAAGTCTACATTTCCTTCTCAGAAAAAGCGGATCATGTTTCTGGCCCAGAGAGCCCCAGTTTCTCAGGAAATTGGAGAGTGATGAGCCTAATATACCAAAGGTCCACTGCTGCTGGATACATTCCTAGCATCCACTACAAATAGCTTCATCGGAGCCCTTATTTGAATCATTGAATTAAGGCTTTTTTATTTCTGTCCACCTCTCATCAGTAGGTTCCCATAACTTGAATTCTCATTCAGTGCTACTTCCAGACTATTTTTTCCTCATGTTATCTCATCTCTCTATCCTCTGCATTTGTTCCATTCCATCCTTATTTCCCTTCTGCAATTAAAAAGGAAAAGGATTAAAATAAGAACATTTTTTCAGAAACTGAAGGAAGCGCTCAAATGTCAAAGTTGGCTTTGGTGAAAAGGTGCAAACGTACCCACTGGTTCTCACCAAGGTCAACTACAAAAGTAGATTCCCTTCTTCTGGGAACATCACATGTTCCTTGATTGGACTTATAATGAAATGTCCCAAAGTGGAGTTGACAGATGACACCAGAAGGGGCAACGGCAAGGAGATAGAAGCAACTCAGATCTATCCCCTTCCAGAAACACAAAGCCTCTATGTGGTTCAGAAGAAACTTGCAAAACAATCTCACCCCCAAACTGCTCGTTGCCGTGCACAGCTGCATCATTACCCACTCCTGTCCCAAAGGGTCCTACCCAGCTGAGATATGAGTTTGTGAATCCTTTGGACACTCAACATGTAAGAATAGTGACAGCCAGAATAGTCCACAGGACTCTAAAGCCGTCCAGAAAAAGCTGCCAAGCACTTGAGGGGTGCATCCGATTAGGTCTTTGCTGTACCCTGGAGAAGGAGGTCAGCCAAGGCTAAGGGTGGCCAAACCCAGGGAAGAAATGCTGGGAGTTTGGGGGAATCAAGGCAGCTGCTGAGGGACATGGCCAAATCACTAACCAACCCCACTTCAGGGGAGGTGGTTTCCCACAACTGCACGATCCTCAGATAGTTTCAAACCTCTCACTGGCATGACTCATTATGCATTCTCAAAGCAGCTCTCAGTAGTACCAACATTTTCTCATCGGAATAAAATGGAGGCCAAATCTAATCTGGCTTCATGCTCAGCCACTCTTTGCCCCTGGAACCTGTGATCTGTCATACTAAGGTTTCTCAGCAGCTCCCATGCATACAAAGGACCTCTGCATGTGTTGTTTCCTCTCCTAGAATATTTCTGCTTCCCTTGATTCTACTTCCAACTCCTCATCAATCCAGCAAACTCCAACCCATCTTCTGTGGGCCAGCTCCCCTCTCAAACTTGCACCCTCCTGACCTTGAAGATACTTACAAAACTAGTCACTTCCTCCAAGTCTCTCGGCACTCCATCCCTGCATGTGTTATGGCACTTATTTATATTACAGTTGTGTACTTGTATCCATCTTCTCCACTAGATGTTGTACTCATCATGTCTCATTCATCTTTGTACTCCAAGGCCTAGAATAATGCCTGGTCTACAGAGTACCAGGATTTAATTCACATGAACTAATTAGACCAGCGTTCAGAAAGGTGATCATTTTGGTAACTCCATCAATGAGGAATATCACTGATTCACCGTCTAATCAATGACAGTCACAAAATCTGCCAAAACAATGAAGAGATTTTGAACCAGGGTTTTCAAGGAGTAAGATATTCAGGGGGCATCTGGTTCAAGTTCCCTCTTAGTGCTGGGGATAGCAGTAAGTGCTAAGGCTCATGCTTGACTGTCTCTGGTGAGGAGAAACTCACTACCACGTGAAACAGTCAATTCCAATGAATAAGCTGGACCACACAGAAGCCACAGGTGATGAACACATGAAACCCATCCAGTCCAGATCGCTCTCCTCTGTGACCCAGCTTTGCTGAGCACTGTGGCTGAGCCATCTCCGTCTTGAGACAAGAGAGGCCTCTGTTAAACCTCACTATAATCCCATGTTGTGTTCATTCCACAGAAGAGGAAAGTGGGGGGCTCAGAAGGTAGGAAACATGCTTCTGGTCACCACGCAGTGAGTGAAGAGGTTCATGCTCCAGTTCAGTCCTCACTCACCAACGGGTCACTATAAGAGAACCACTGTTGCTTGGGTCAGCAATTACACTAGACAGGTTTCTGGAAGCCCAAGATCCAGCCTGTTTTGTTCAAACCCTTCAACTTCATTATGCCATGAATCCGAACACCTATTTCTACTCCTTTCTAGGGTTGGTGTTTTGGAATGTCTGTTAATCCTATGGGCTTCTTTTAGCCCCTTTCTCCTTATTAAGTCTAGGTGGGGATGGGTGTGGCTAGAGAGCGAGGCCTAGGAATTTTGTTTTGGGCTCTAAGACCCTTCAGCGAAGCACCAGGGCCCCAGGCCAGCATGGTACTTGAACTCATGGGCATTCAACAGATGCCTGTTGAAGTAAAGCGGTAAGTATATCCATCTTGGTGACGTGTCACAATTTTTAAAAAGACACCCACATGTCCAGTGGCTGCTCCCTCTGGTCATAAATCAGTAATAATTCCATGATGGGGAGGAGGAAGAGGATCACATTTTCTTCCATTAAGACCAGCAATCAATCAAACGTGCCGAAAGTCTAGCTAAATTTAGCATGAGATATAAGCTTTCAGAAAGTCCTCCACAGTATAGGAGGCCACTAAAAATATAACAAAACAATTAAGTCATCACAGGATTGATGGAGGGCTATAAATGGTGGGGACCCCACAGATTGGTAGTAGGGCCTGCCATCCCTTTGAACAGGTTTTATCGATGAAAAGGACCTAGAGAAAAATCTCCAGATGTGAACCATCACTAAGTTCTTCCACTATTGAATTGCGAAGCTAAAGAAGAGTGAATGAATGGGGAGAAAAGAAATAGGAAGGTGTACAAATTATTTAGGGAAAACTGATCTACACTGTAGCCATGTCACCTAAACTTCAGGGAGAAAAAGTGTTGTGTGGTCAATACATTAGCCTGACTGTATCCCCTTTTGTACATTGGCCTCTACAGCTCTGAGAAGTCCTGTAATAAGGAAACCTGTCCTGTGTTAAATGCAGTAGTTTCCAAAAGTTATTTGAATACAGAACTATGTTTTGTCATTGACATGAAACCTGTTATGATCCTTTGGGAAAAGCACTTTGGGAAATGCTGGTATAAAGGACAATATTCTCGATGTCGTCAATGTGATTTTTAACAGGGAGCAAGCATCCTCAAAGATGTTCTATAAAAATGATCAGCTTGTTGTGCACAGCTGCTGACACGCACCCCCTGTACCGAATTCCCCCAGAAGGGCTGGTTGAAAATGTCCTGCTTCAGCCCAAGATTTACTCATGTCCATCCCAAATTCAACAGGCAAAGACTGGCTACCCTGTCTGAAGCCAAACTTAAAATGTAGGAGTTCTCAGATGACCATTTTCCAAGCTATCGGGCCATGTGATCTGACAGGTATTTACTTCTACTCACAATCAAACAAAAGAATTTGATCACATCTGTGCTATAATATCTTGGACAACACAAATTAACTCAAAAGGGATCACCGACTTAAATGTAAAAGCTGACACTGCAAACTTCTAGGAGAATATCTTGGGCCGATGTCCAGCTTCTTCTAACATTCAGTGAACATTAATTGAACAATTAATCAATGTCAATTACTTTGCTTGGCGCTGGAGATACGGTGAGAAACGAGCGAGTCCCCGATGCCAAATGTCTTATGATTTTTTAGGAGCTCTTTATGGCTTTGTCATTAATAAGATTATCCCCAACTGCTTTGAATCCATGTCTGTTTCTTGCTAGTACTACCTCGATTGTAACCTAAGTTTATGGAACTTTTTGGCTCAATATTTGATTATAGCATATATAATGGCTAGATGCTAACATTTCTCTTACCAAACGGATGAGAAGAGGGACATCAAGTCCGGGAAAGTATAGGATAAAAGAGGAACAAATGTCAGATTCAGAAGAGCACCCTACATAAAATCCCTGTTTGATCCAGACCCACACATACTGCCAATGTGGTGGAAAAGTCAAGCCAGCTGTGGTTTGAGGTGGTGTGATTTTATCAACCAATTGGAGGGAACTGGCAAACAGGAAGGAATTAACACCTCCATTTAACCTGCTTTTGCAGGAATCTCCCCTACACTTTTGTTGATAAGGAGCAAAACTGGCTGGTTGGCATTTCTTCTTTATTTTTCCTGACCTTTGGGGGGAGGGTGGGGAAGGCTAAAAGGTCAGACACAGAGGAAGAAAGGAATAAAAACAAAGATTGTGGGTATTTCGCTAATGGAATAGCAAACTGGAGACCCAGAGGAACTGGGGACCTTGAGCCCTGGAGGAAACAGGAAGTGGGGGTTGGGAGGATGGACAGAGAGATGCCTGTGGCTGATCAGGGGCAGAAGTAGGAGGGGGTGTGATTACACAGAGGTGGACGCTGGTTCTGCTTTCAGGTTATCTGCAGCACCCAACACTCTGCAGTCTTCCCACACCCAGTGTGGCCTGAGCTATGGCACACGTGTGGCGGCCCCCAGTGCCCTATTCATGGTTCTCTGCTCTGAAAACAGGGGGAACCCCATCCACAGAGCAGCTGCAGACAGAAGAGCTAAAGGAAGGGCAAAGTTGCATTTCCCAGGCATTCCATCAGGTGGAGAGCATTATTTGTGGCACACAGGAAATGCTTACACCCTGACTTCAACACAGGAAGCACTTAACCAGTAATAGGGCTCACTTACTTCATCGATTTTTTTTGTACCCTCCCAGCCTCTGAGTGTTAACAGGGCTGACAAATGAGTCCTGGGAAGGTCTGTACTTGCGCCCGTGGACGAGGAGCACAGACCCGAGAAATGGGGGCCTCTCTGGCCCCAGGCACTTCTTCACCCACTCACTCAGCCCCACCCCCTCCAGCAGGAACCCAGGAGTCCCCACAATGTCATCAAAAGCTAAGCAGAGAGTCTGCTCAGCGCAGGCTCACCAGCAAGCTGTCCTAATACACCCGTGGGAAGGAACGCTGCTGACATTATCGCAGCAGGGTGACAATCACTGGGAGTCCTGCAAGACTTTCTGAAAGGCTAACAAGACGCTGCAGACCTTCATCACCATGTTTATGGGCACTCGGGCTCCAGGAACTCCCGTTTAGGAAATTCAGAAGCATGTTTCCTAATCTAAGTATGAAGGCAGCCTTTACAATATTCAAATGTTTCTCAGAACCTCAGGTGACAGAAGCTGCACTTTGCCTACTCGCTGGTGCAGGAAATGCGTTCGCACATGTGAATTCCCACTCAGGGCCCCTGCAGCAACCCCAAGGTCTCCCAAAGTGATCAGGAGACTCTAGACCGGCACTGCTCAATATGGTAGCCACTACCCACATGTGCCTAGTGAGCATGTAAAATGGGACTAAAACACAGACCAGGTTTCAAAGACCTAGTACAACAAAGAACATAAATAGAGTTTCATTAATATTTATATTAATTACATGTTGAAATCATGTTTTGGATATATTGGGTTAAATAATGTATGTCACTAAAATTAATCTTACTGGTTTAACTTTTTCAGTGTAGGAACTAGAAAATTTACAATTAAACATATGCCCTGCATTACATTTCTATTGGACAGTGATGCCCTAGAGTTTCCACTCTGGGGACAACTCCTCTTCCTGGACAGAAGGAAGGGAGGTACCACTACCTTGGGGCCTAGGCGTGGCTCTCCTTCATTTAAATCAACTTCCTGCCACCAGGCCAGCAAGCAGGCATCCCAGAGAGCCATAGCGCTGATGGTCTATACGGGCAATTGCTCTATGTGATTTTCTTGAAGATATAGCCTTGAACCATTTCCTGAAATTGTTCGGGTCCTTCCCTCATTCCTTCCAAGGCAGGTTAAGTCATCTGGGAAGGCACATGGGAGAGAGTGTACATGCCACTCCACAATCACCATCTGGTGGGTTTGGGCTATTAAACAAATAATAAGCAAAATCACAAAGGGCTAAAAAGAGGCAGTGAGGACACCTGCCTGGAAATTCCAGCTCAGTGGATTTACAGAAGACTCTTACACATGTGTTTGCATATTTTCCAGTGTGCTGAGCTTAGCACTTTGTAAGCAAGGTCTCATTTTATCCTCACACCAACACTGTGGGGTAAATATCTGAGTGCTGCCTTTCCCTGTATTACATTTATACCCAAGGAGAGAGATTATCCAGAAAGCAATTCCTTATATTTTTAACATAAATGACCCCCAAAATGGTTATGTTGTGTGTATCTGTGTATGTGTTCATACAGCCTCATCCACCACAATCTTTCCAGGATCAGAAAAGTTTGATTCATTATATCAGTGAGGAAAAAAAAAATCTCTCCTTTAAAGGTCAGTCCATTAACTCTATTCATTCTTTGAAACAGATGGTAAAGAAGAAATGGCATTAGAACCTAGTCAGTCATTTGACAAGAATTTTGGGGGTCCTATCCCATATTAGGCATGGCCCAGGGTGACAGTGACAAATGTCATAAGTTCCCTGCCCTAAAAGGGTTGATAATCTAGTAGAGGACATAAAAATCAAGTACCAAAGTCTTATGGGCTGATTCGTATCCTAAAATTCATATGTTGAATCCCTAATCCCTAGCACCTCAGAATGTGACTATTTAAAGGTAGGGTAATTAAGAGGTAATTAAGTTAAAATGGGGTCTTTGGGCTGGGCCCTAATCCAATAGGACCGGTGACCTTATAAGAAGAGCAGACTGGGACACAGAGGGAAAACTGTGGGGGGAGAGGGGGGGACGGACCCAAGGAGAAGGCAGCCCTCTGCAAGCCAAGGAGAGAGGCCTCAGAAGAAACCAATTCTGCTGACATCTTGATATTGGACTTGTAGCCTGCAGCACTGTGAGGAATAAGTTTCTGTTCTTTCAGCCACCCATTCTGTGATACTTTGTTATGGCAGCCAAAGCAGACTGACACCAAGTAACACAGGCCGAAAGAAGGCCCACAGCCCAGTGGGGTGAGAGGAGTGAGGATGGGGAGGGATTCGGGTGGCAGGCAGCCATTCTGCAAAGGGAAGTAAGGTTTGCACAGGTGGAGCTGGTGGGAGGGGAGCAACAGAAGCGAAAGCAAGGAGTCTGGAAGGCAGGCTGTCTGACCTGCCAGGTCACGGCTTTCAGAACACATGCCCCGCAGACCAAGAGTTCCCTGGATGCAGGGGCTGCGTCTTACTGTGCTCCATCAGCCCAGGGCTCGGCACAAGGTCTGGCACACAGCAGGCGCTCAATCATGGACGTGGCATACATAATTTGCTATCCAAACTAGAATGCACTGAGAGTCAAGGGACAACTGGGACAACAGGTGTCAGCGGGCCCGTCCCAGGCACGCCTGGACGTAGGTGACTAGATCAGTGATACGTTTAGAAGTGAAGTGAAAATAGAAAAGCATGGGGCAAGAGGGGCAAAGCTGAGAACTGGCCAAGTGAGGCAATACCCCAAATGCAGGTGTGAAATAATTGGAGCTTCTCAAGGGCGGGCCTGCCTTTTTCATCTTCATGTCCCCGCACCCAGCGGAGCCTGGCACCCACCACGTGTGTGTACTCCATACCTACTGGTGGGCTGAATGCATGAAGCAGACTTCAAGTTCCTCAAAAGAGGGTTAAATGACATTTATTTTTTAAAGGTTGAGGCCAAAGATAGACTGGCAGACCAAAGAGGAGAAAAGAGAAGCTGCATTCCCCCAGCCCTCTCCCCTGCTCTGGGCTCCCTGACCCACACCTGAGCTTGTCTCCTGTCACAGAGCACATCAGGTAGAAACACACATGTGCAGCAGCCTCCGTGGGTCAAGTTCTCTGACTAACCTGGGAAACCAAGTACCAATTCGCCCAGACACAGGCCTCCCAGAACCAGGGCTTCCTCGTGCTCAGACTGACTTTTAGCATCATTACAGTCCTCACCATTTCTTGTGGGCCATGATGTTGAGATTACAAAACCTGTTCAAGGGCACAGAGCTATTAAGTTGCCAAATGGGATTCAAACCCAAGACTTTGCTGCTGATCAGCTGTGAGACCTGTAGTAAATTAAATGCTCTAAGCCCCAGATTTGTCAACTCTAAAATGGGATTTTATATATATACATATATAAAATCCCATTTTAGAGTATATACATATAATTATAATACAAATAATCTTATGCATATAATTATGTGTTGCTGGGTTCTAATAAGGACTAAATGTGCATGTAAAACATCACAGTAAATGATCAATAAAAGGCAAGGAAAAAGTTCTCCTGGTGATCAAGGAGTGTCCTTTGTCCTTGTTTCTCTCTCACTACCTTGGTGATTGCATTAAATCTCACAGCTTTCAATTCAACCTGCCTGTTGATGACTCCCAAGTGGATACTTCCAAACTCACTGTGTCTGACAATGAACTCCAGATCTCATCTTAAAATGAGGTCCACTTGCAACCTTCCCTACTCCAGTTAAGACCACACCACTGATAACTCCATGCTTCCAGTTACTCAGGCGGAAAATCTTGGAGTCAATTTTGACAACGTCTCAGAGCCTCATACTGATGGTCCAACCCTCCCTCAGGATGCGTGCCTTCAAGATGGATGCAGAGTTCCAGCACTGCTCACCGCCTGCACTGCTCTCCCCCAGGCAGACCACCAGTCTCTCTTCCCAAGCGTGCTCCAACAGTCTCCTAATTATGTCCCTGCATCCACCCCACCTCCTACAGTCCATTCCAACACAGCAGCCAGAAGGGTCCTTTACAGGAGGACCCTTTAGAATGGAAAGTGAGACCATGTCACTGCTCTGCTCAGTTCCCTCAGATGCTTCTCATCTCAGTCAGGACCAAAGCAACAACCTTCCATGCCTGCGAGGCCTGATGTGACCTGCCCCACCTACACCACTGCCAGGACCTCCTCTCCTCCCTTTCTGCTCCCACACCGGCCTCCCTGCTCCTCCTCACACACACCTAACACTGCAGGGCCCTCTCTGAACACGTTGTCCAGGAAGCCGCTTTGCTAACTCCTGCTTCCTTCCAGTCTTTGCTCCAATCTCACCTTCTCAGTGAGGTCACCCTGAGTACCTTAAGCCCAACCTGCACTTCCAACCTGCTTCACCTTGCTCTACGTGTTTCTTTTCTCCTCATCACCAAACACATTTTAAGTTACTTCCTTATTTGATCTACTGTCTGTTTCCGTCCACTGGCATATAAACTCCAAGAGGGCAAGGATGTTTGTTCACGGATGGAGCGGTGGGTCCACAGAGCCTAGGACACTGTGGGCCCTCAGTACATATTTCCTGAATAAGTGAAAGGTCAAGAGAATTGCATCCTTGAGCCACTGAAATAACACCGGCAACTTCTCTTCCTCCAAGAGTCTTACTATGTGAGAAGAGGTCATCTTGATAAGCTTAAGCCCCTGTAGTCAGGTCTTGATTCCTGGCAGCTGAATGGAATTCCTGACTGATGTCTGGTGAAAGCCAAGGGTATTAGGTCGTATTCACAGGTTGCAGTAAGAACTAGGGACTCCTCCAAACACCATGGTACTGGAAGCCTTATTAATGACCCAATGTATCACCTTCGAGGGAGCTGGAACTGGTTCAATAAGTTATCCTATTATTATAATCGCCCCCTTCGAACACTTAGCTGGCTCAGAATCCTTCCTTAGAAGAGGAATTCTCTGGACAGACACCCACTGCCAACCTTACCCAGATACAGTCATCGCCTGTTAATGGATGTTTTTATCCACGTCCTCTCTTAATGTGACGCACGGCACGAAGGGGAACTCTCTTCCCCCCACTTCCCCTTCTTGTAGCTCCCACCTAAACACACAACTTTCATTATCGGTCCAGACTTGAGCTACTGCCTTCAGCCTCCTGCAGTCAGCCAGTAGACAGCACTGGATGCCCAGTGAGCTGGCCCCATGGTCCAGTGCCTTCAGGAAAACACTGTGGCTGAGGCCATTCAGCTCATCCATCTTCACTCAGAGGCCATCATGGGCCCTGCCACATGGAGTTGGATGTGTCTCAGACACAAATGCTCTACTTAGGAGGAGAGACGAGGGCTGTTGGGGCCTGGTCGAGGCAGCCCTGGGAATGGACTGAGGGACCAGCTACTACACAAAGGTGGTTCCCAGGCCTGTTGCTCCTTGAACTATGTGGGGTTCACTAATTAGACCAGAGAACTCTACAAATGGCTTTGGGAATGGATGTTTCAGGATGAAGTGAAGAAGGCAAAGAGTTTAATAGTACAATTTGGGCCACCTTGATATGCTACTTCTGATTAGAGCAATGAGTAATATATGGTGATGGAAGGAGAACTGACTCTGGGTGATGAACACACAATGGGATTTATAGATGATGTAATACAGAATTGTACACCTGAAATCTATGTAATTTTACTAACAATTGTCACCCCAATAAATTTAATAAAATAAAATAAAAAATAATAATAATTAAAAAAAAAAAAAAAAAAAAGGACAGGACCAGCCCTCAGATTCTACTTGATTATGTCACCATGCATGAAAACCAAAAGGCTGAAAATGACTCCTGTGAGTCAGTCCATCCTGCACTAATCAGGGTCAAATTTGGTTTTGAGAGGTGAGATGCCCGGTGTTCAAACCTGTGGGAGGTAATCTCCCTTGCTCTCCTCCAAGCGGCTCAACAATCAGCTCTTGATGACTCTTCAGTGTGCAGAGAATTGATGAACGGAATCTCAACATGTATAATGGGTCAGGGGGTGAGGAACGGAGAGCTTGATAAATTTAAATAAAATCTTCTGCAATAGTTTAAACGGCAACAATTAAACCATTTAATGATTTCAGTCAAAATCCAGAGTGTCTCTGAACCAAATGTACAAATATAATAGCTGTGGTCTGGTGGTTAAGCTGACCCCACAAATTTACTTTCCTATTATTCGTCAATTTAAAAAGCCACAGGAAACAAGAAGAAGAAAAAAAAACTGTGATACTCAAACATCTGCGTGGTAGGCATGGCTTGAGTGTTATGATCGACTTAGTAACAAACACAACAGACACTGTTTGCTGCCAGCGGAGCTCACTGGAGCTGGCTTGCAAGAGCCAACTGTTCAATTTTCAGACAGCTTAGCAGCCAGTGGTTAAAGTTAAACTGCATCTATGATAAGTGAAATAAGTCAGACAAAGAAAGACAAATATCGTATGTCAAACATAAGTGAGAACTTGTATGGGGAATCTAAAAACTAATAAAAAATAAAAAATAAACAAAAATAAAACCAAACTCCTGGAGAGAAGAAATTGTTGATTGCCAGAGGTAGGGGGTGGGAAAATGGGTGAAAGGTACAAACTTCCAGATATAAAGTCAGTCAGTCCTGGGGATGTAATGTATATGGTGACTGTAGTTAATAATACTATATTGTATATTTGAATGTTGCTAAGAGAATAAATCTTAAAATTTCTCATCATGAAGAAAAAAATTGTAACTGTGTGGTGATGGATGTTAGCTAGACTGATGATTGTGACCATTTTGCAATATACACATATATCAGATCATTATGTTGTACAGCTGAAACTAATATAATGTTATATGTCAGCTATTGCTCAATTTTTAAAACAGTAAATAAACAAACCCGGGAGGAAATTCCAAAATAGGAACTACTAAAAGATGGTTGCTTTGAAGGGAATCACTCTTATAATGAATTTGTAAGTTCTAGGTTAGAGGGTGAAGGAAAATCTTTATGATCCTTTATAATCACATCTCAAATGTAAAGACAAAACCAGTAAGACAGAACACGTTATCATGTGTGACTGCACAAGAATATTGCTGTTATAAGGGCATCGAGAGTATACAGGAAAACCTAGTTTAAATCAATAACTGTCAACAGAAAGTTGCCTCTTAAAATGAAATGTTCACCCAAAACAATTGCTATAAGCCTGTCTTATACAAAGTAGAAATAAGATTATGATAGAACTATTAGAAGACAATGCCATGACAGTATTTGTTTATATATCAGCCTCGTTCCAAAAAAGAATTGAGGTGGGCAAAGCCATTGGATTAGAATCACTGTACCTTCCTTTACCAATCTTGTCTCCTATGGCACTGTCCGAATGGAGAAGACTAAGAAACCTTCACGCAACCCCACAAAGAAAGCAATAGCCAGAGGCACTCGCGGAAGCGATCAGCTCCCACGTGGAATATTCACCACAGCCCTTCCATTTTTTATTTTTCCCCAGTTTGCACTCCAGCTATGCACAACATGGCCTCCCAGAATGGTCAAAGCAACCCACACTTAATGAGTTGACTTCAAGCATGGTCCCCAAAGCGCAGCCTCCCCGTTCCTTGGTGACATCTATATGACCAGGGCACATCATATGAGCAGCTGTGTAACTGAGCTAGACAATTACGGCAGCTTCCGCATATCAGTTCTACTCATCCCAGCCTTACTCTCTTCCCCTGCCCTACTTTCCAGCATCCCTGTAGCAAACATTCAGGCCATCTGTGCCACTTACAGACAAACAGCCTGCCAAAGCACAAAGCGGACTGCAGGGATGAAGAAGAACCTGCCCAGTTTTCCTTGGTAACCCATGGCTGACAGGCATGTCCTTTTCAGGACACAGGTCCAAGGCCACCTCAGGGACCACCAGGGCCCCTCCATCTGCCCTCTTAAGGGATCCTACGACACTACAGGTTAGGGCAGGGGAGAGGAGCTGAGTGCAGCAGGAAGGGACAATCCATTCAGGTTGAAGGGTTATACCCCCTCCCAAGGCAAGTTGACGGTCTTCCAAAACGGAAGCCTGACCCACTTCTGGAGAAGCAAACTGAGATTACTGATCTATGAACTACAGATGAAGTCAGCTTGGAGCTGACATTCAGAAGATACCCTGGACTGGTTAAATAACTCTAAGGGTGGTCTTTCAGCAGAATACCATGAAGACATGAAAAAGAACAGGGAAACTCTACATGCACCAATATGGAACAACCTCCAAGAAGCATTAAAAAAAAATAAGTTTGATTGATACATAATTTACACACAATAACATTCATTCATTTGAAGTGTACACTTTGATGAGCTTTAATAAATGTATTCAGTCATATAACCACCACCACCATCATGATCTAGAACATTCTTACCACTCCAAAAAAGTTCCCTCACGACTCTTTACAGTCAATCATTGCCACCCTCCACCCCCATCCCTGGCCCCTGGAAACCACCGCTCTGTTTTCTGTCTCTTGAGTTGGCCTTTTCCACATTGACCTATAAATGGAGTCATTCTAGTAGTAAGTAGCCTCTTATGTCTGGCTTCTTTTACTTAACAAAATGCTTCTGAGATTCATCCATGTCGTTGTGTATATCAGTAGTTCATTCTTTGTTATTGCTGAGCAATATTCCACTGTACAGACTTACAAAAATCCGTTTATTCTGCTGTTGGGCGTTTTAAAAGGAAAAAGCAAGTGACACAACAGAGTGCCACAGCACGCTGCCATGTGTGTAAAACGAAAGGGTTGCACACACACAGCTTTGTGTACGTTTTGAAAGACACACAAGAAATTGAAACATGGCTGCCTTTGTCACAGAAACAAGTAGCTGAGAGAAGTCCTTTCTTTCTAGAACCTTAGTTTTTTTAACTATGTGCATACACTATGAATTTAAAAAAAACAAAAGTTTTAAGATGAACTGCTACACTTAAGATCTGTATCCGTTTTCCCCACACCTTGTAACTCCTTTTTTTTTTTTTTTTTTTTTTTTTTTTTTTTTTTTTTTTAACTACAACAGGTTCTCAAATAGAATTGTTTCATTCAACGTTATTTCATTGTAACACTGATGAGATGGCGTAGGAACCTTGTTTGTATCAATCAGCCTGTGGTAAAACTGGTTTTGTTATCTACCATTTCACTATAGCTCTAAGAACCTATTGATGACATTCAGTGAGGACTTACTGTATTTCTTTGACTTATCAAGATGACCAAGAGATTTAGCATGTTATTTTCCAGATACAGAAGAAAACTTTGCTGCTTTCCTTTCTCCTCTTCCTTACACAGAATTCTTTCTTAGTCCAACCTCATCTCCCTTCCTCAACTTCATAAACAAGAAAATAAAAGCATCCCAATACCTCTGCAAATAGCATTCAATAGGTCCAACACTGAAAACTCAGTGTCGTGTGACTGGAGCTTGGTCCTAAGACATTTTGTTGGATGTGAAAATGGAAACAAACTGAAACACAAGGGCAGAGCTTAAGGCATAACCTCAGAGAAGATGTGGTCGCCAGTGTGATGTCCTGCCCTTTGCCAGGCCAGGACGACCATCTGCCCTTACAAGTGACAAAGCAGCTGCACTAACCGAAGGTTCAACCTCCCTTGAAAATTCCTCCAACGACACAGAACAACAGCCTTATGAATATCTGCAGGTACTCAGAAAGCCACTATGCTTTTACATGCCCTTGTCTACTGTGCAGTGGCTTTTTTGCCTTTTTACATGAATCCTTGCTATTGGCTCCCTTGACAGTGTCTGACACACAGGTTTGCTCACCAAAGGTTTTTGGAAGGCCTCTAGAGGGTGTCATTGATCCTCACAGTTGGGAATGACGCAAGTGACCCCATATTCCTCCTTGCCTGGGCTTCTCCACCATCCCTGTGTAGACTCCAAACTGTCACCCTGGTTTCCTGGCTCCTGAAGAGGCTCCCAGTTTGCCCACCATACACAATTACCTGATTTCACAAAGGGCTGGCTTTCTCAAGATGCAGAACCTGAGGATGGAGCAGTTATCATCCAGGTAAATACATGGAGACCAGAAAATGAAGGAGTAGTGACAGGAAACTCATATTTATACCCCAGCGTGAGCCATGCAACCCAAACTCTCTGCTCCAACATCTCCCTTCCCAGCTGTAGGTCCACAGAAAGGTGAGCAGGACCCACCCCTATTGGATGCTCCCTGTGACCCCTCTCTCCAGCTGAGCCGAGTGGTCACTTCAACAAGTTTCAGTTTCACACGCATTTATTTTGTGCCTATCACGCTCAAAGCAGGAGTTGGACAGCATGGAACAAGCTCAAAAAGTCAGGAAGTTGATGGCAGCATCACCAAGGACAGTGGCTGGCTGAAGAGGTCTAAGACCTGTGAACTGACTGGTCCGTGAAGAACAGACAGTCCTTCAGCAGGCAAGAGGGATGGGCACAACCAACCACAGCACAGCACAACCAGGACGTAGGGCTTCCCATCGGGGCTCATGCCATGGTTTTCCATGGCACATGGGCATGGCTCTACAAAAGGACCGACATATTGGAAAGTTACTCCCCAGTCAATATATCCCTTTAGTTCTTCTGATTGCATCAGAGAGAAAGTTCCAGATTGGTGCCAGTATCTTTACTAGTTCCCCAGCACTCCATAATTTCCCCTTCTAACACACAGAAGGGCAGCCTCCTCCTTCAGAGACTTTGGCAAACAGTAAATCCAGTTAGAACTCAATGACATTGTTGTGTCTTCGATGTATTTATTTTTACAGTTACTTTCTGTTTTGGCCTGTGATGACTGGTTTGCTGCTTACAGGAGGCTACAACGTTTCTGTTTTAAATTATTTTATTTGAGGCCAGAGTCAGCCAATTTGAAGAAAAAAATATGAAATAAAATACCGCAGGAGGTATGTGTTGAACATCAAAACCGTGCAAACCCCATCCAGGTTACGGTACATGGTTGTGCATGGATATGACAAAAACTGGCCTCTGGCGACTGAAGCGCCAGAGGCGCTGGGGTGAGCACAGGAACGAGGAAGGGAAGCATGGTCGACACGTTCCAGGAGGAAAGGGGGCCGTTCACCTTGCTGAGAGCCCCAGGCGCACGTGATGTGATGCAAAAAATGGGGCTGGGGAGGTAAACTGAGACCTAGTGGTGATCCACGAAAGGTTTGCAGCCCACTTCACTAGCAGAAGGGGCCCGTCCCCAAAACTGGGCCGGTTTGTGGGAGGAGAGGAGAGACACCGGGGCACGTGGACTCTGAGGCAGAGCAACCAAGGAAACAGACGGACTGGCCTCAGCTCTGCCGACCACAGTGAGGCCCTGAGCATGGACCTGGCACCCCCAGGAGGATGGGGTTTATCACAAAATTCTGTACACCCTGGAGGTCCCATCTGGGCCAGGAATGGAACAAAGCAAGGGACAACACAGCTAGCCTGGGAGGCAGGTGTTAGCCCCAGCAGTCTTCTATGGCAGATACTTTTCACCATATATGGAATGAAAACTTCTAGGGAAAAGGAGAAAGGAAAAAAAAAAAGGAGATTGGAAAAGGCTTAAAGAAAAAAATAAAAAAATACCTAAAGATAGCCTAAACAAAACCCACCCAGCCCCTAGTGTCTGCCTCACTGTCTGCTGGCCATATGGTGCATGATAAGCCAGAACACTTTTATTTATCTTCCTCCACTGTCTAGAAAGCCCCATTGAGAAGGCTCCACTTGAGGTCAAGGCTATGCTGTGCTCCCAGGCCCTAACCACCAGCTCCCATTCCCCGCTCCAGGAGGCGGCCAGGCGGCCACTCCTCCCCCCAGCCCTGCTGCCTGTCTCGGCCCCACAAGAGCCACAGCCTCCACAGCTGTTTTCCCACATCTGGAGAAACCACAGGCCGGGCCAGCTGGGCCACACTGTGGACAGCCAGCCAGCTCATTAGCATTCACCCACATTGGCTCACCCTGCCATTCCCCAGGTCCTCTGCAATGATGCAGGCAATACCTGGTAGAAAAAACACCTCTCCTTGTGGCTGGAAGTTACCAGCCACCTCGAGCACTGCTTAACGGGGGTGCTGCCTCTTGCCCAGGAAAGCCCTCGGAGACTAATGCCTTCCGGATGTCCAACCACCCTCATCTCCTTGCATGAGGAAATGGTCAAGCAATAACTATATCCAAATTTCTCCACGTCTAAGTTCATTGCGTTTTCCTAAAATGACCCAAAGAATCACATAAACATCTCTTCTGGCGCTGCTGCTGAGCCGCGTCCTCAGCCCCCACACCCCTCTGACCACCATCTCAATCTCTCTTCTTGTCAGCCGTGTTTGGACGGAATGCGGAGGTCCTACGTGTCGGGTGGAAGGATATCGATAAGGTTGAATCTTCCAACTGGATGCTCAGTTCAATTCAGATACACAACAAATAAATTTGAGTATAAGTACATCCCACACGCTATTTGGAACATACTTATACTAAAAAGAATTGTTTGTTGTTTATCTGAAATACAGATTTAACTGGAAATCCTATTTTCATTTGCTAAATCTGGCAACCCTGAAGATGAGGAAGGCCTGCTCTTCCCCAGTGAACCCTCAGAGGCCACCACAGAAACAGCCCTCCTGCCTCGGGCCTGCATCTCATTATTGCTGGACCCGGAGCGCACTTTGCAGAGGCCTGCAGGCCCTGTGCGGCCCTCTCTTGTGGCCAGGACCCCTGGCAGCGACACATGAAGGCAATCTCCCACCAATGCGAGATGTCGCAGAGTGCCTTATGGAAAGCCAGCAGGAGGAAGCCCAAATGAAGATGCTGCATCTCCCGTCAGTATGAGATACTAAGCACGGGCACTGAAAAGCCCGGCAATGTTTGGGTGTGAGCCTGTCCTGGGCAGCGTCACACCCACAGGGGCACCCATGAGCCATGTAATATAACACCCAGAGGGGCAGGTGGCTGGTTGGCTTAGCAGGAGCATGAACTGCTTTACAAATGGCTTTCACCCCAGGCCTTCGGGCAGCGGGTCTGGGCAGGCCCCAGCTTGCATCCTGCTGGGAGACATGGCCCAGCCCCACTGAAAGCATCTCAGGGGCATGGACTCATGGGCTCGGGACCAGATCAAGTGCCATGGATGTGTGGGGCATTTCTCTATATACAACCCAGAAGCAGCTGTTATTCTCCTGCTCTGGCACTAACAATGCAATAATAGAATGACACTTCATCTCTAATCTGTGGACTATTTTTGCCATCACCCAAAAAGCCACTGGCTAATAATATCAGGTGGAACTACATGAAATTGCCATTCTTGTAAGTCAGGAATGTTAGAATACTGGCAAGTACATACAGCCCAACCAAATGATAATAATGCTCAGTGCTTGCTGTGTGTCAGACTCCATGAAAGGTCCTCTAAGTATATTCATCACATAATGTTTAATTCTTACAACCACCTTTCAAGGGTAAGCATTACTGTGCCCATTTTAGAGATGCAGAAACTGAGACACAGAGAAGTCAAAGTGTTTATCCAACTGGATACAAACCAGGTCTGTGTGACTTCAAAATCCATTCATTTCACCGATCAGGAGGCCTGGGTCATGCTGGTCCTTCCACCTCCTACGCTCTCTGCCTTTGCCCGTGGGTCAGTGGCTGGCCATTCTTGTAGCATTGGGCACTGTCAAGACTCCCACCCTGCCAGCGCCTGTCACTAATGAAACCCTGGCCTCCTGAATTAGCAGTAAAGTGTATTTAACAAACATTTTCAAGAGGAGAAAAACATTTGAGAGTTTATTTAGGGTGAGAGGGCCAAAAAAAAAAAAATGCACTCCTAAAATAAACAGAACGTAATCAAGGGAGAACAATCTAGTCCAACCAGTTTTCAAACGCCTTAACCGTGACCATGAGCGAACAGGTAGTGGACCACTAAGAAAGGCATCAGGTGCCGTACGATCCAGCCTCACAGGCATGCGTTCTGCGACTCTCCTCTGAGAAGACTATGGAGCCTCATCGAGGAGAGAGAAAGAGAAACCTCCCGAAAGAACAAGTCAAAGCCAGGTCTCCTCGCCCACCATAACCCCCTCAGAGGCTGAGACCAGCACAATAAGATACATAAAGGGCTGTCAGACTCCAACGGTAAAAGAAGAAGAAAGGAATGGCCTTGTGAAAGAAGATTTGGGAAGTCAGAGCAGACGTCATCCACAATAAAAGTAGTTTCCATAGTTCCAGATGCACATCTGTAGAGATCAAAGTGTGAGGAGAAAAAGGAGGACTGACCTTCACGTGGGCCACATAGTGATGACACGTCTCCTCCATGTGGACCAGCTGCAGCTTCTCGGAGACCTGCCCCACGGACTCTCCCAGCAACACAAAGTAGACCCTGGGCAACTGGCTCTTTTCCTTTTTGGCCACATCAGCCGTCAGAACATAATTCAGGCCTGCCAAAAAATAAGGTCCAAGTGTCAGCGAGAACACACACACACAGTGACAAAGCCACCTCCGCTCCCCCCTGCCCCTCAGGATCACGGGCACATTTCATACGACACCTAGCCCTCCACTGCACAGAGGGCTGTGTCCCCAAGTCACCACCTTCTCGGAAAGAAGCACGCAGTCAGGGCACTCGCAGAATTGAGAGAAAACCAGATGCCTAACCCCCGGCCTTCCTGGGGAAGCTGTGTGTGTCATACTTCATGGCGCTCCCTGATTTAAACCTCATGAGTTATCAACTGAGCCACCAATATACACATCAACAATTGGCTGTACTCAACACAATTAGTGTCCTGAAAAAGGAGACACCATGGCGAACCTATAGAAAATTACTAGAAGCTGCTGAAATGATCAGGGCTGCATGTAATTCTGACTCCTATAAAACACTGGGATACATGCCCAACACAAGGGAGAAATTACCCACTAACTCTGACTCATCTCACAGATGTCGAATCGTGCTCTATAAGCACTACATCTATTGTACCGTGCCCCGTCCACGGTCCACTGAGTGCTGACTGTGTGCCAGGCGCTGTGTAGGCACAGGGGGATACAGCCATGAACAACACAGGCAGCACGCCCTGCCCTTACGGAACGTATACTCACAGAAACTCAGACAAAGGCTGACGCTTCCTGGGCAGCCCAGTGTGGTGCTCACACGTTTTATTACCTACTGTTTCAACAAAACCATGACCACTGTGTGACCTGTGCTAAGGTGTCTTTCGGAAAAGAGGAAACTCATCACCTATATTCCTCGGTGTGTCATGCCAGATGGCAGAACCTACCGTGGTACAGTCTGGGATTTAAAAACAAACAAACAACCAAAAATGGTCACACTATAGAATACACATCGGAGAAACCCAAAAGGTTTCACCTCCATTGTTTCAGAGTCTGTGAGTAAACGTAGGACAGTGTGTTTTATCGGGTAAATAGGGCGTTAGTATTAACAGACCTATTTCACTGCTTTTCTGCACCAAAGAACCCTGTTTCAGAGATCCGGCCCTCTGTAACCCTCTTCGTTGTGTAGCTGCTTTGTGGATTCAGGGGGATATGGCATTTTTAAAGTGAGAGAAAAGGAACTTCCTGTCCATAAAACAACCAGATGAGACTGCTGAGAAATGGGAAAGCAGGTGACCCAGCCCCTACCCCGTCTCCACACAGCAGCCTCGTACAAGCTGGGCTCTGGCATCAATAAGCAGCAGCCCTGTGCCTGCCTGCAGTGCAGTACCAGAAGCCCGGCAGCAGGGATGGCTCCGGCTTTGAATAACATCAGAGCGATCCGCCACCAGGGGAGGTATGAACACGGAAAGAGGCAAGTGACCTGGACAGGCATTCCGCAGCTACCACAGGGCATGTTTTCGATGCATTTAATGGTTTTCCTGGGCCTCTGCCATCTCAGGCATCTTGCCATGCCAAGCTGGCAGATTCTGGGTCAGCAGTGGCCAGTCTGCCCCAACTTGTTTATTTCAGCAAACAGCTGATTTCTAAGGCAAGGCTGGGTCACCAGAAGGGACCTTAGACCTGGATAATCCCAAGAGATACTGTTAAGAAGAAAAGAACGCATGTTGGAAAGCACTTCTACTGAGGAAACATGGGAACTTATATAAGAGCTAATACCAACTCCCTAGCCGACAACAGTGGGAAATGGGGTACACTCATCGAACGTCAAGTCTTTAGGGCAATCCTTGGGACCATGTAGTCCCAAACCCTCAGTTTTAGATGAGGAACTGAGACCCCATCTAAGGAACAAGACTTGCTCCAGGCCAGAGAACCACCCACCTCAGGACCGAATCTAGAACTCTCCTCACCTGCAGTGCCGGGTTATCCCTCCTACACTGGTTCTGGGTACATTTTTTACATTGTCTGACCAAAAAAAAGCTTACATTTTTTGAACGCACAGATAGCAGAACCAAACAAGTAGGGAGATCTAGAACTGAACTTCATGATCATAATTTTTCTGAACAACAGGCATAAAGAAAGAATAAGTATAAATAAAACGAGTTTCCAAGTTCCGTTTAGCAAGACCAGGGCTAGAGATGGGCACTGCTGGAGGATAAGCCAGAAGGCCGTGGGAAACCACTATGGCAGCTGCTGAGTGGGGTCTCCTTGGCAGCCCCCTACCTGACCTTCTGCCCAGGTGAGAGTGCTATGGCGGCCCTCCCTCAGAAAGCGTAATCATGGAGAGAACAGAGGGTTTGAACCATCTTGCCAGCAATGAGCTGGCTGAGCGCAGAGAAAGCCTGGGTGGAAATGAACACAGGAAGACAGAACGGATAGTATCAGTGCCCCACCCATATCCTCTGCACTTTTACCATTTCTCTGCTGTCCAGCCCAATTTACAACTGCCAGCACCTGCATCCCGTTTCCCGAGGGCTTTCTCTGGTGGCTCTGTCCACATGCATGGCAGGCCAGAAATAGCTGAGAACTCAAGTCCCCACAGCCACCTTCAGTACTGCGTGACCCCAGCTCCCTCGTCCCTCGAGGGGGGTGACTCTGAGGTGTGTTTCACACGGACTCCCAGGGTCCCCCAGCAGGATTCAGCTCCAACTGCCCACACTGGTAACTTGCTCCATAACACACCTTCTATTTGGCTGCTATGATGCTCTATTTTATGTGTCAATTTGATGAGCCCACAGTACCCAGGTATTTGGTCAAACACCAATCTGGATGTCACTGCAAAACTATTTTTTAGATGAGATGAACGGCTAAATCAGTACATTTTGGATAAAGCATATTATCCTCCATATTGGGGGGGGGGGGGGAGCTTCATCTAATGAGTTGAAAATCAAAGGGAAAAAGACTAAAGTCCCCACAAAAAGAAGGCATTCTGCTTCCAGACTGCTTCCAAGCTGCGGTATCAATACGCACACATCCTCTTGTTTCATTTCTCTAGAGAAACTTGACTGATGCAGCTGCCTTCCCTTCCCATCTCATTTTCCCCACTTTCCTACTGGTGCCTCTTGGGATCAACTCCTGAATCAACTACCTGCACTTGAGTCTTTGACCCCGGCTCTGCTTCTGGGAGAATCCAAATTAAGATGGAGCAAGTCAGGAAAAGGGAATGAGTTTGACCCTCAGTATGTGCCAAGCACTATGCTGGGGGCTTTCCAAATACCAGCTTTAGACTTCCAAACCCCCTCTCATTGCAGAATTGTTGACCCAGTATATTCCCCTTGCAACTCAAGGAAGGGGAGAAATCTCTCAGTTCCTGGAAACAGCTGAGGACCACAACCGCTGCCCTGCTCAAGGCAGAGTGTGGACATGCCAAACACGTTCACCTATCAGACTTTCCTAAAATGTTAACGTATACAATCACAGGCAGACCGTGTTATCCAATTCACCCAGCGCAATCATTTTGGAAGCTTTTCATCTTTAGCACTGCCTACTCGGTGCTTCTGCTTGATTTAAAATTTACTGTGACATTTTAAATTACACAAAGGAAGTCCACTGCATAGCAAACTGTCTTCTAGAAGAAAGCAGCCATGAGGAGACTCACAATGGGAAACCCAGCCTGAGGGAGGAGGGTCTTGGAGCTGCCAGGGTGGCAAGAAATGCAGACCGTTCTGAAGCCCTGAGCTCGGCTGGTAGTTTCAAATAGCACCCACCCCAAGTGTCTGAAAGGGAGCCTCTAAGAAGCAGAGAAGCTGCAGAAGCAGCCAATCAGCTCCCTTGGTTCAGGTGGCTGGAGCCCCCGTGGGAGGGTGCCCCTAATGCAAGCCAGCCCGGCCAGCCCCCGCCCGTCCTGGGAGGGTCGTGGTTCTGATTAGGGCCCGCTCCAATAGCACATTGCACGTCTTCAGGTTTTCCCTTTGGCAGCTTGCGTCCATGCCATGTCGAATGATGTCATGGTGATGGAAAAGCTGATCAGCCCCAAGTAATGCTTTCAGCCGCCTCTTGTCCCTGCCCCCAGCTGGTTCCCGGGGGCCCCCCACACCGGCCTGGGCCAGGAGGGAGCCAGCTGTCTCGCATCAACTCGGGCTCTGGTCTCTCCCAGCGAGTTCTGATTCATTCCCTTTCTCCGTCAGAACATGATTTTAGCTGTGAAATTTTGCTAATAAATTCTCCTTCCAGAGTTACTCTGAGCTTCCCTTAGAGTTTCCCAGGAGGTTGGGGGGAGGGAGGAGATTTTCACTTTACTAGCTTTCCTAAGATTTATCCCCCCTCCCAAAGAATGAGGAGCAATTACTGAACCAGGTTACCCCTGGTCTAATATTACTCATATAACATGGATTGCCTCATTATCTCATCTCCATGTTTCTCAAGAGACCAAAAGGAGCTCAGAGAACGTTCTCTGTGTGCAAACACTCTCTGGAGCAGAAGCGCATTCCTCAAGCCCCAGGAAGGGTCAGAGAACAAGTCACCTCGTTTCAACCCTATTTCTGCGATTGGCTTGAGTGACATGGGTGCCATCTCCCAGGACCTGGACTCAACTGCTTGTCCAAAGGCAGGGCGGGCACGCCTGCTTGCTCACAGCTTTGCCAGGCTGACTGAGAGTCATGGAAACTGGGGACGCAGAATCAGAGCACAACACACAACCACTTAGCGCTCACCCCTTCCTGGTTTTTATCTAGCACACTCTGGTGAGAGCCCAGAACTGCCTCCAGAGACTGACAGGTATGTGTAGGCTTCAGCCTGGCCAGCAAATAGGTACAGACCCAGCCCGTGGGTCAGGGCCAAAGCCCTCTCCCGCACAGCAGTCACCACCCTTACATATGGCAGCCAGGAGGCTCCAAGGAGCCACAGGCCACCCCCCAAGCCGAGAATGAAGTGATTAGGGAGACAGGATGGGCAGAACTCTTGCCTGACGAAATATACTATAAACCTGTCTTGAGGCTGTTCGAGTCGGACGCTGTGTCTGCGCCCCAGCACTGAGCACAGGACCAGCCACATAAAGAGGCTCAGGCACATCCAGAAGCAGCAGCATCGGTTATATTTGTCTTGATCACCTGTCTCCCTACCCCTGGCTGGCAAGTTCCATGAAAGCAAGTACTTTGCCTGGCCTGTTCTCTGCCCTGTGCCCAGGACCGAGCATCGCGTCTGGCACTTCTACATAAGAATTTAATAACTATCTGTGGATTGAAGGACCCCACAGGCGCTTCAGGAACTCCAAGTGACTGGGTCCTTGCTGTGCTGATTAATGGAGCGGGTGTGTCTCGGCTCCAAACCCAGCCTTCTCTGCTCTGCAGTGCTGGAGACCGGGCTCTGCAAACTTCATTTCTGCTTTGCCAGCAGCTCTGTGGATCTGCCAAGATGGAGAGCTTGAGTGAGGCTGCAGGGCTGGAGGACAGAGAAGGGCCTTGCTCCTGCCTGCCTGCTTCCCATGCCTGTCAGCTTAACCCAGCAACAGTTTTACACGGCAGCGGGTTCCAAAAGCAGTTAATTCTAGTTTGTTTTACCCCACCCCCTCAGAGAAGCCAGCAGCAGCAGCCGGTAAGTGACCCCTCCTTCGAGGTTTAGGTCTCAGCTCTGCAGGATCTCTTCTCCCTGTTACAGATTCTGATAACCCCAAAAAGTGGTTCACCCAAGTATAACCTTTTCCCTTTGTTCCCCCCCAACCCAAGGTCCTCAGATCTAAGCCACCTGGAAGCTTGTCAAAACATAGGTTGCTGGGCTCCACCCCCAGAGTTTCTGATTCAGTTAGAATTTGCATTTCTAACAAGGTCCCATGTGCTGCTGCACCTGGTCTGGGAACAACAGCTGGTGCAGACACAGAAGTGGTGGCTGTTAGATGTACTTTCTACCAGGCCCTCTATGACCTGCTTAGCTGATTCCCAGTGTTAACTTCTGTTTGTGAAAATAACTGGTGTGCTTTCTGTTTTGCTGACTGGACCCTCCCTGAGGGGCCAAGGCAGAGTCACTCCCTATCGTGAAGCTCGGTAGTTCCCACGGTATTGCCAGAAGGCACAGCAGCCCCTCTAGCGGCTTGGCTAATCAGCTGGCCCTAAATACTCCTGTGACCAAGTGGGAGCTGTGGTTTTCCATTGCTAAAGCAGGAAATAAAAAGGCAAATAGAGTCCCTCCTCGGTGGTTCCTTCTCTGTGCGCATGTGTGAGGTCGCAAAGGAGAGAAGAAACCAGAGACAAGACTATGACAGCAACTGTTTATGGCTCCCAAACCATCCCCAGAGAGGTCCTGTAGCTGAAGATGCCAGCGGATGGATACCACTGAAGACTCCACTTCTGACAGCTGTTCAGAAGTACCTTGCAGACCACTGGCACCTCTTTATTGCACGGCCCAGGCTGTACTGCCCAAATGCAGCTATTCTGCTGAAAAACTCAGCCCTGGATATGCGGACACCTATTTGCAAGGTAACCATGGCCAAAACCACCAGCAACGCGGATGCTCTGCTGCCACCAGCAGTGAAAACGAGGAAGGCTGATAACTGGAGTCTCAGCCCTGGGCTCCCAGTGCAGAGGCCTGGGCGATGACAGGGAGCTGGCCAACCCCGTCTGCCGGGCCTGCAGGAGTGGAAGAAACCTGTACCCTGGAGGTGCCCTCTTCTTCCTCCATCTGGAAACTGGGGACCTCACCGTCCTGATTGCACAGAGCCAAGGGACTGCCTTCGACGCCAAACTCCAAACACCCCACCCACAGCTGGACTCCACAGCTACCTGACAAACTACCTTTTACCTCCACCTGATTTCCCATCACATTTCCATAATGGCTGCCCATTTTTCCCTTCTCAAACACTCCATAATTCCACTGCCAACTTTTTTTTTTTTTGGCAGATTTCTGCATTTCTTTCTCTACTGCAAAGACTGAGACATAGTTATTTCCCTGGATGCCAGGGGAAGAGACAGAAAATGTTAGTGTTGGATAATTTTCTGCATTGTCTCACTGATATCGAAAGTCTCGAGTTATCATCCATCCTCTTTAAGCCTGAATCTTAAATAAATGTGGGAAAACATCCCTTTTGACCATAAAGGAATGTTTGATTTCATCCAAGAACCCATATGGCAGGTGGAAGGGAAGGAAGTGACCTGAACTGGAGGAGGAACCCCAGCTCAGTATTCACCATTCTGATGTGGACACTAGCCGAGTCGTTCCTTACTGCCCATGAAGTCCGTACTGTATCTATATGTGTGTGTGTGTGTCACCCAACAGCCTGTCTCTTCCGTGACACCCCAACACTTCAAGGGCCATGGTTAAGGACCTTCATTATAATTCTGCCTAGAAGTCAATGAAAGGGGCCCCAGTGACTGGGGCCAAAGAAAGGGTCACTAGTTGGGAGCAGCGTGAGGAGACACCCACATATTCTCCTTGCTCAGCTCCTGAACCTGCAAATCAGAGTGTGTTCTACCATCGTCTTGTGCTCCGAAATCACTCTTGCGTCCTGGTTCCTGCTCCTCGGTTCCTGCTATACTAATTTATCTTCACCACAACAGACAGAGTTAAAGACTCTGAAAGCTGTGTACGGTACTTCAGGATCAAAATAGTAGAAAATCTGTTATTCCCAGTAGACGCTCCATTGGGACATGCCTGGCACATGTAGGCGCACAATAAATATTTGTCAAATGAACACACACATGAACTCCCAATTGCTTTTTTTGTGTGTGAAGAGTTCTCAGGTAGTTCTGCTGATTTTTATGCACACCAAAATTAATCTTCAACTCAACCCTTTTTAAAATGTTTTTTCACGGAGTCCAACTACATCATGAGTTGGTGGTTGACAGACGACACACCGTCTAACGAGGCGGAGGACCTACGAGTCCCAGGACCATCTGAAAATTTTTTTCCTAGAGACTGTGGTGTCTTAAACAATTAGGGCGGGGCTGAGAAATGGTTTTTGAACACAAAACTCAGTATCGTCAGACCAGCATTCAACTCCTGGCGCCACCAATAGCTATAGGATCCTGAGCAAGTATCTTTTTCTCACTGGGCTGCTCACAAAAAAAAGTTTGTTCACCCTCTCTCATTGGACAAGTCCCAAGTTCATGGTATGTTTATATTTGATTTTGAAACTTCTGAGTCCTTTCGAACAATCTATAGTAAAACAAGGTTTTAAAACAAGGTTTAATTGTGGAGCTTATTCAATCCACCTGAAGACCAAGATAGCGTGCCAATGAGACAGGTGACCTAGAAGGGTTAGAATATTGTGAAACAAGGCAGAGAATTCCAGGTGCCGCTGAGAGATGGACCAGCCCATGGCTGTGTGCGCACACACACGGGCACTAGAGCAGCGCTTCTCAGACTTAGCTGTGCCCGCGCATCTTGCAGGGGTCTTGTGAAACACAGTTTCTGATTCACAGGTGTGGCCTGGGGCCTGAGGGTCTGTCTTTCTAACAAGCTCCCGGGGGCTGCTGCTGCTGCTGCCGGCCCAGGGACGACACTGTGAGTAGGGACAGGAGACACACGTGACACTCAAAATGTCTAAGAAAGTCAGTGAGGCCAGGTCCTTATTAGTGGGACTTTTTTGTTCTCATTTTCCTGAAACTCTACTTTCTGTTATTAAATCAACCTTTCAAGTGAAAACAAAGCCCCTATGAATCTGCACAACTGCCCTGCAATTCATTTCCTTCGGGTGATCACACCCTCTGAATTCTCATCCACACGGATCCTCGCTTGTTCCGGGGCTGGATCCAGTCTCTGGAGCTGGGCTGGCGAGTCGACCTTCCCCAGTCAGAGAAAGCGGGGATGGCTGCCGCTGGCCTCTCTTCAGTCATCTAAAGCTGACAAAGCAGCTCCCCCTCTTTTGGAAGCCTAAGCCTTTGTGGAAGTCAGCGTCCCAAACCTACCATCCACTCTTGGTCTCCAATTCTGCTGACATTTGGCTGGAGCTACAAACTCACAGGGGAGCCTCCAGAGTCCCACCTTTTCTGACTGCACGGAACGT
Source organism: Rhinolophus sinicus (assembly GCF_057876585.1). Lineage (NCBI taxonomy): Eukaryota > Metazoa > Chordata > Mammalia > Chiroptera > Rhinolophidae > Rhinolophus > Rhinolophus sinicus. Next base: position 14,348,394 of record NC_142505.1, read on the forward strand.
TCCAGAAGGCCAGGCTCCAATCACTACAGTTCCACAAGTCCCACAGGCCTGTCCCACCCGTGGCCCAGAAAGGTTTGAGTCTGATCCACATACATTTGGGAGAGAGATGTTTGGGGTCAAATATTATTTGTCCTAGAGCTAGTGGTTGTGTTAAAGTGGGAAAACAGTGGTACGCAGAATGAAAAGAGGAGGAACCTCAGAGGGAAAGGGCGTCTGGCTCGTGGGGGTCTGCTGCCTTCAAAACTCCAGAAACTTCCCTTGGCTGCCCACACCCCCACAAGCCCCCTTCAGCAAAGAGCCCTGACTCGCTGGCTCATTACCAATTTCTCCAGGGACGTGCCTGCCGTGGAAGCGGAAGCAGGCAGTGACATTCAGGCAATTCACAGGCTGCTGTCCGTCGTGGCACTGAGGCGCCGTGATGTTGATGGAGGCTGGGAGGAAGATGGAGACGTCCACTGTAATGACGGGTCTCGCCCTACAGGACGAGAGAGGAAGCTCTCAGCACCGAACGAGAACTAAAGCAACAGGACAAATCCTAGGGCTGCTGGCTGGCCGCCCAGCCCTTAATTAAAGTATGAAATAACCCAAGCGAGAAGGGCCAGGGTGCTCTGTAAATACCTTTTTTCTGTGTTGTTTTTTTTTTCCAGCTTATTTCCTAATAAGTTAATGGTTAGCTTCCCAATAAGAAAAGCAAGTTCGTTGTTAATAAAACACATCTGGTTGAAGCCATAAATGAACCACCAGATGTTGAGTGATTATTTGAAATTTCACCAATTAAGTTCCGATTTCCATTTTATTAGGAAGATAAGACTATATTTAAGAGGAGTTCAACAGCGGATGCCGTGACTTGAGAAATGAGGCACAGTCAGGATTCCCCCACAGCACTTACTGCCATTAGAAGCATGAACTGCAAAGTGCCCGTCCCATCAGGTGGGTCCCGCCTCTACCTTCACTGACTCCCATCAATTCATTAAGTATTTTTCTACAGAACATGATTAATGGAGTCCCAGCTGGTAACAGCAAAGTACTTCAGAAATCAACCCGCCTGGCCTCAGGACCAAGTGAAACCCAATAAACATCCACACACTTAACACCCGTGTGGACCACCCCCCAGTGCTTGATGGATAGAGAGCCTCATTGTTGCAGGTCCCCTGAGGCGACCAACAAAAGCTTTGAGTGAATCCCACATTCTGCTCTCATTGCAAACATCTGCTCAGGGACGGTTCACCTAAGCTGTGGCTTAACCTTCTCCCCTCCAGGCCTCACAAAGAGACCCTTTTCCCTCCAAGGAGCTGCAGCCTTCATGCGCTGGGGTGACATAACAAGATTAAGGGGCATTAGAGGCCTGAGCACAATGACCTCACTTGTGTACAGTGATCTCAGAGTGCCCATTGTGACAAGACACATGGGAACGATGACCAACACCAACTCTAAGAGAAGAAAGCATTAAGGAAAACTGCAGAGAGAAAAAAAAAAAAAGGAAGCGAGGAGACACGTGACACACATGGGGTTAAGGAATTTCACTGCTGCTCCCACTGCATGAGATATGGGTCCAGAGAGGAACCTTTGTGACAAGTACAGGGACACTGTGGGACTCCCAGAGCAAATCCGGCTGTAGGACTAATGGAAGTCAGCAACAGTGCCTGAAAGAAACTCGATGGTCTTGTCTTCCCATTTTCTTCTGGGTTCATTCTTAGATGCTGTAAAGGAATATCCTGCTCCTCATCACGGTGATTGTACGGAGGTCAGGGACACTCTCTAGAGCCCCACTGCCTGTCAACGGCCAGCTCAGTTGTTTCCTCTCCCAAGAAGCCCTTCTTAGTACCCCGGCAGTTGGATGTTCTCCCTCTCTGTGGTCTCAGGGTTCACACCTCATCTCACTTACTAATTAAGGTCACTGTCTATTTCCAACGCTGCCCCACGAGCCTGCAGGCCCCCCAAGGATTGGGATCCTGGAGAGTCGATCCTGAGGTTCCCAGGTCAGCAGGTTTTCAAAACCCCTTGTTAAATGGGGGCAAACTTCATGCCAGGCCATGGGACTGAAAACGACAGAAGTGCCCAAAATTTCACAAAACAGACAGGGGTACCAGGGAGAGTTGGTCTCTACCCTGGGAGAGCCCCGCCCTGCCCAGTGCATGTCCTGCATGGTCATCAAACAGGAGAAAACCCAGCCCCTGCAGTCACCCGAGGGGCCACCTCAGCAGGAGGATGCCTGGTCCCTCCTCTCATGGAAGAGCTTTGCAGAGGTGAGGTGAGCAGGAAACAGAAGTGAGCGGTCCAGACAAAATGATGAAGGTTGTTAAAACAGAGTCCTTTGAAATGACACATCAGGACCTTCACAAGCACATCTCCCTCCAACATCCGGCAGATCAGTCCCCTCAAATCCTTTTGTTTCAACTCCAAGTATTGTTTTTGGACCAGGAAAAGCCCAGAAATCTTTCATAAGCCTCTCTGATCACTTCCCTTGACTTTCAATGGCATCATACCAGACGCCTATCACCCTACCCCAGGACCTGCCCTCCTGAGCTAATCAGAGAGAACAAACTTCCTAAGGGCAGAGCTGGGCCAACCCACACTCCTGGGGGGAAGGGCGACTGGTTTTCATGGTCCCACCTGCACATGTGCCAGCCTCTGAGATAAAAGCAAAGGGGCACCTGAGGACAGCACCGCAAACACTTCCAAGATTTTATTTTAATGAAGCGGGGGGCTGGACTACCTCTTTCTGGTGGCTGACAGTTCGGCGCCTGCTAGTTCACTTGTGATATTTCACAGTGAAGAATAAAACCAGTCAGGGTGCCCTCTGACGTGGTGTCACTCTAATGACCCGGGCCTTCTTCGGGGTCAGTTTGCAGGGCAGAGATGAGTGGACAGATAAAGAGCAGGCACCGCCAGTGAAAATGCGAGCCATCCATGCCTGCCCTGAAGCCATCTGCTCTACTTAGGGTTTCCGGGCGGGAATTCCCGCCCGTTCTCAGGAATTTTTTTCGCTTTCCCATTCCCGAATCCCGAGATACAAACTGTTTTCTGTTCTCCATGATGAATCATTTCCACAAAGTGATGGCAGATACTACCAACCACCTGGGTTCAAGGAGCCAATTTTCCCGATTTCCTGACCAACTATTCTTGGGATTCGGGAATGGAAAAGCGAAAAAAATTCCCAAGAATGGGCGGGAATTCCCTCCTAGAAACCCTAGCTCCACTCTTGGTTATAAGGTTTTCTCTTAGCTGCAGTTCAAAGCATCCCTAACCCACACACCACTGGACTCTCTGGGAGGACACTTGAGAACGAGCACGGTGTGTTCTAAGTACACATACATGCACAGTTGCCTGGCCCTCCTCCCTTTTCTGGTCCCACCGAAACCCTGAGGTAACTACCTAAACTCTACCTAACTTGCCTGTTAGCTGGGTCATAACGGGGACACAATTACCACCTTCAAATACTGAAGGCCTTCTACATAGAAGATAGGGAACCCAGAAGCAGAATTTTAGGGAGGCAAAAATTAACCCAATGTATGTGAAAATTGCTAGCATGTATTGAGCACTTACGCCAAGTACTGTTCTATGCATTTTACATGGACTGACTCACTGAGTTCTCCCAAGAACCCGATGGGGTCCATACCATTACTTTGTTCAATAGATGAGAATGCTGAAAGAGAGGTGACCAGACTTGTCCAGGAAACTCATCTCCTAAGGGTAGAGTCAGGGCTGGAAGCCAGACCATCTGGTCCCAGACTTTACACTCTTAACCTCAAAGCTATTCTGCCTCTTCAACAATTTAGTATTTTGATTCACCTGGGGATTAACTGGTTCCTTAAGAAGCTATGAAGCCCCCACCCACAGGGGGGCACTTCTTTTACGAAGAGGCTGTGTGGCCTGGTAGTAAAAACTTGGAGACAGGCACTGCTGAATGAGAAGAATCCAGGGTGTGGAACGAAATGGCCTCTGGGATCCCTTCCAGCTCTGAGATCCTACCAGCCTATTTTAGAACGTTCTGCCATCAAGTTATTACCAAAACCTAAGCGTTGGCTCCCACTCCAAAGTGTAATTCTGCCTCCTCTGACTCATACAGACAGAAATACTTGGAGATGGTTCATGGGTGGGATGGCAGCCCACTGGCCTCCGTAGGAGAGATCCAGACCGCATGGGCTTCAGCAAGCACTGGACCTAAGCTTACGTCCCCCACCTCTGCTGCCACCAGAAAACAAAGGGCTAGCCCACAGGCAGCGGCTCCCCTTCCTTGGGGAGCTAGGGACTGATGAGGTGGGAATGCAGGGTGTGGGGTGAAGAGAGAGGACCGGACAGTGCTTCCCAGCCTCTTGGACACTTCCTTGTCATGGCACCCATGGGAAACGATATTCTGTGTATAGCACATTAATGAAAGGGGTTGTTCATAGCAAAAACCCCTGGGACTCAGCCCGCCCCCCCAAAAAAAATTCTGTCTAGAAGCTCCAGGGATGCTATCATCTCACATCTGTAAGCCACTGGAGCTGGCAATGCTGAGACAGAGAATAATGAGAGTGAAGGTAGCATTCTCCTTTACCAAGCACCTCCATTTGCATGGAAGAGAACAGAGGGAACTGCTAACTAATGGTGAATAACTCCCTTGTGCTCCCACCACCAAATTCCACCCCTCATCCGTGAAGAATGTAACCCAAGAAGCAAGAGAGAAGCATCTCACCTCAGAAGAACAACACTGTCGGACATGAAGGCTCCAACAGTTACATCTGAAAAGCAGAGGTATACATACATATTCAGAAATCTGTTAAAGCCCATCCTACCCACCCCCTGGCAAGGTGCTCCACAGCAATGGAGGCCTGGCCCTGAGGTCAGGGGGCCCCTGACAGCCATCCTCTGGGCTATGTAATGATTTTGTAAGAGTTAGAGCCACACTGTCCCATATGGCAGCCAATCACCCACCAGATGTGGCTGGTGGACCTCGAAACGTAGCTCGTCTGAACTGACATGTGTCTGAGTGTAACATACAAGCTGATTTCAAAGACCTAGTATGACAAAACATTAGCTATCTCATTAAGAATTTTATATTGGTTATATGTTAAGATGATAATACCGTGTTTCCCCGAAAATAAGACCGGGTCTTATATTAATTCTTGCTCCAAAAGACACATTAGGGCTTATGTTCAGAGGATGTCATCCTGAAAAACCATGCTAGGGCTTATTTTCCAGTGAGGTCTTATTTTCGGGGAAACATGTCGACGTATGGAACTAAATAAAACATTAAAATTAATTTCACCTGTTTCTTTTTATCTTTCTTATGTGGTTTCTAGAGTATTTTAAATTACATATGTGGCTCACATTATATTTCTTTAGGACATCAGTGAATCAGAGAGAGGGATACCTGGAATTAGATGACTTAGGAAAAGGTCCAAGATCTGTAAAACATGTGAATCATTTCCACTTCACACCTTACTCTACGTGACCTCAGAGTCTCTCAGTGTCCTCGTCTGTACAATAAAGATAATTACCCCACGTCTTTTTCCAAAGCTGATAATATGTCATAATACTTAAATCAAGAAATATGTATTAAATACTAAATATTTATTAAATATAATATTTTAACATATTTAAATATGTATTAAATGTAATATACTAAATCAGATATTTAAATAAGAAAATTCTTGAAAATACTTGGTAAATTTCAAACCAAGACACAAGCGTTAGCTGGTAATGTTTACTCCTAAAGAACTTTAATTTAGGAAGTATCCACTCATCTAGTAGCTCTCTGCCTTTCTTCCCCTCTAACAGAAACCCCTGGGCATCCGGTTGGCTCAGTGGTTAGAGTGCACTGCTCATAACACAAAGGTCACCGGTTCAGTTCCCACATAGGCCAGTAAGCTGCACCCTCCACAACTAGAGTGAAAACAACAACTTGACTTGGAGCTGATGGGTCCTGGAAAAACACACTGTTCCCCAATATTCCCCAATAAAAATAAAAAATAAAAAAGATGTACATTGCATGTGGAAGCATTTTGCATATATTAAAATGCTAAACCAATGTAAGGTATTATTTAGGGATGGCCACAAATTGCCTGGGACAAGATCATGAGGGGTCTTCCTACAGGGCCACACACTTCCACACTGACCTTTGTCTATTCACACTCCTTCTGGCTCCGCAAAGTTATGAGGGATGCTCGAAACTCCTCTGTCTGTAAGAAGCTACGGAATTTGGGGCCCTCCAGAATTGCATTTGTTTTCCCAGCTCCTTTGGAGGCATTTTAAGTGGAAATAAATTTTTTCACAAGATAGCAAGATGACCTACAGTTTCAGGGAAATTTTTTCTGAATTCCATGATAATTTTGGATTTTTTTTCCCACATTCTTATCTTCGTTTCCTTACCTCATCCCACTCCGACCCCTTCAAACACCAAAAGAACCACTACTCCACTGCCCAATTTTACCTGAATCAGATATCACTTGGGATTGGGGTTTGAAATCGTACATTTTCATTTAATTCGCCTCAACCACCACAAGGTGTTAATTAACCCTGAAGACAAGCCAGCCAGCCTTGAATGGTGAAGTTCTGTTCGTCCATCAGTGAGAGGACATGATTTTCTTTTTGCTCTAAATCTTTCTGTCAATAATCTTCATGTAGCGGGGTTTGGTGGGGCAGGGGGCTGCTGCTTAGCTCCTTTTTCCCCCCTCTCAAGAGTAAGAAGCTTCTGAATATGGTTAAATATCAAGGAAAACATGAGCTTTCACTATTTATCACTTTATATGTGGATAGGGCTTTTTTCTTCATTAAAAAGACTTGCTGCCACAGGAACCATTGAAAAAATCACCCTCCAGTGTTTCAGCCCTTCAGAGTAGATCATTTTAAAACCCCAAAATAAACATCAACACTTTCACCTTAAAATCAAACACCAGACAAAACACCCCCTTCTAGTGTGTGAATTTTCCTAATCCTAAATAGATGTAACCATTGCTTAAACCAGACTGGAAATTATTCTGCCTCGGGCATTTTTCTTCATTTATCTCATCTGCCTTTAAAGAAAAATAGCTTACCAGGATAGCCATTTCCATCCATGTCAATTCCTCCTGATATGGACTGCCCAAACATCCGTAAAACTGGACTTATCTTCTGCCCTGACAGTCTCTGAAACAGACAATAGGGAAATTGAGTCACCGGAAAGGAGAACCCCACGGCTATTTCAGCCCAGCTTCCCTAGAACACTTGGTCTTGACATTGTTGAAAGGAAAAATAAAATATTGTCCTAATATGATCAGGAATCTTTAGCAGGCAACACACTCCAGAGCCAAATGTTATCATTTAAAATTTTTTCTAAGTTCAGTGCTAATGAAAAATCTACCTAACATGTTAATGTTTTGACATGTTGAATGAAGTTTGAAATGGATAAAGTTTAGCTTCCATTTCTAACCAAGGTTTTGTTTTGTTTTCACACAAGCACAGCTGGCTGAAATTATCACAACATATTTTCCCTTATATGACTCTACCCAAACATGTACCCAATATGTAACACTCCTCCGCTAAGAGGCACACATTAGCGTCTTTCCCTAGGTGGCAGGCCATTAGCATGTCTAAATGGCCAAGATGGTCACATGGAAACCACCTCTCCATCAAACCAACCAGAAGAACTCTGAGCTTCACTAACAGGATGAAACAGTTTTACACAATAAATCTAGAACCCCATGGTCCTGAACTTTCCATACACTGTAGGAAACCCCCAAAAATGAGCTGAAGCTGACCCTCCACTCTAAAAGACAGCTCTTAACCAACCAGAGTTCACAGCCCTACCATCGTGGGGCATACCAGCACCCATGCTTACTTTTTATTCATCATTAAGTTCAACATTTGTTAACACATGCCACATTGGTTCAAGGAGATCTGTTCTATATGATGTATCATGTATAATGATACATCAACATTTGTGTGGCGCCGTTCCTCACAGAGATATCAACCTTCCTGAATCAGAAAAGTCCCCTCTTCTGGGATTAGACCTGTTCCTTCTTTCCTTTATCTAGGCAGTCTCCTTGGGGAGGCTTCCTCCACAATGCCCTCATTGTGGATGATAAGAGAAATGCTTTGTTTTCATGCCATGCAGCAAAATCCTCATCAGAACCAGGTTTACAAATCTCCAGGGGATCCCTTTGGGCTTTATCCTCATCCTTTTCCTTCCTGCATCATCCTGCAGGGAAGTCATGAGGCTGAGGAGGGGGAGTTTCCTTAGGATCTACAGATGGAGAGGCCAGGGACATTTCCCGGCCCCCAGCAGCCGATCACTACAAATAACCATCCACTTGCTATCTTCACTTAAGCCATCCAACAGGAAATGCGCAAGTATCAGAGTACAAATCAGAACACTGTAGGAAACACTAAAGAAATGTTTCTTGCTAACAGGCAGAGCCCACATCCCCGCATTGCTCTGTCTAAACAAACATGTATGTGTGTCTGCGTATTTCTTAAAAGCCACATCTTGAAGCAGACCATCTCAGCTCTGAAGTCCATCAACGCGAGCAGCAGCTTGCCCTGGGATTGCATTGCTAAGGTATGCTGTGGCTGGGATGAGGGGGAAGAGTGAAGGGGTGGTCCGTTTGGGGGTGGCGATGCAGGCTTAAGTTATCCCACAGACATCTGCAGGCCATTATGTCATAAAGCCAGGAAGATAAGTCTGCTCGGTGCTAATAACCCTAAATGAAAACCAGGAGCCTTGGAAAACCTCTGCTTGACCAGGTTTACATGCAGTGTCCTCGTGGCAGGAGAAAGATCACAGAAGCCGCCACGACATGCCCAGAGGGCTCTCAAATGGAGAAAGGCACACGAGGATCTTAAAATCAACACTCCTCGTAGTCAACTCGAAAAAGAGGAATGAGTTAAAGAGCAATGTGTAAGAACTTTACTCTGATCTCACAATTTATCCAGTAGAAATAATACTGATCCGGGCCAAAGAAAAGCGATTCCCTTGCCCAGGGTTGTTCCTGATTTCCTTCTCGAGTTCACCCACACAATGGCTGCTCTGTCCGGACGTGGGCCCTGAAGAATCCTGTCGTGAAAGGATTTTTTTTTCCCCTTTTAAATCACTGACCTTATCACATACATATTAGCAGCTTGGAAAAGTATAATCATAGTTGTTTCTTTTTTTTTTCTTTTTTTCTCTCTCTCTCTCTCTTTCTTTTTTTTTTAAAGAGCCCCAAACCACTTCTCCTTGTCAAAGCGAACGAGGCAGCCGGCCTGCTGACCAAGGCAGGACAGGTCCGACTGCTGATCCCTGCTTCCTACTGAAGACACCCCAGGCTGACCACAAAATTTACACGTCAGTTCCCTGCAGGGTTCCACCCAGCAACAAAACAAAACACTGGAGGGCTGGGGGAGCACAGGAAGCAAGGGTCTCTCGCAGGTTGCCTCCCTGTGTGATTAGCTTCCGAGGTCCGGGAACAAGCTTCCAGGAGGATGCGTGGAGAGTGACCCTGGTGGCTGCCCAAGGATGGGGCCCCCTGGATGACTTTCAGCTTGTCAGGAGAAAGATGACAGGGGCAGCCATGACATGCCCAGAGGGCTCTCAAATGCAGAAAGGCACACGAGGATCTTAAAATCAACACTTTTCATGGTGAACTCGAAAAAGAACAATGAGTTAAAGAGTAATGTGGACGAATAGTCAGCTTATCATATCACACTGGGCACAGTGGCCCTGACCCAGAGAAGCCCTTGTGACATGGATGTGACTTCCAGACTACGCCTGAAGCCTTCTTCCTCCTGCCACAGCAGCTGAATGACCTAAGAGTTTATCCCCACTATTAATTATTCATTTCTAATGAAAAGAGGATGATCTCTGTAAATAAATACCCCTTGGAGTGTGTCTGTCTCACACCCAAATCAGTTTCTACATTCCTAAGTTTTCCAGCTGAGCTCCCCGAGTGCCCCTTTTTCCTATGTGTTGAGGACAATGGTTCCAATAAAAGGTTTGGGAGTCAGGCTGGCGGTTTCAGTCACCGTATTGCCACTTACTGGCTGGTGACCTTGGGCAGGTTAACTAACCTCCCTGGGCCATAGTCACCTCATAAATAAAAGGCGGGTAATAAAGGTATCCACCTCCCAGGGCTGTTACGAGGATGAGAGGCAAGAAAGGGGCAGGGCAGGTATACTCTGAGCAGTATGTCTCTTAGCATCTGTCTCTTGGAGTCAGTGAGCTGAGCAGGAGTCTCCAGCAGACGGGGAACCTGAAGCTCTACTGGCAACAACCCCAACCCTCGGCCCTTCATTAACTAACTTACATGTGCAGCAAGAACAATTATGAACCTATAAACTGAACTTCCATTTACGTACTGCCTCTTAAAACCCACTTGTAAAGTCTTTTTTTTCTTACTGAGAAACTTTAGTGCATGAACAGGTTTTGATACTTTACTACGCTTTCATTTTACAGAACATTTATAGAACACTTTATAAGAACAAGACTCAGTTAAAATTTTTTGTTTCCTTAGCAATAATCAAGATACGAGACCAGCCTCTTTGCGACGAGAAGTACAAGCATTGAGTAGGAAGTAATAAGCGCATAATGAGCGCTCGATAAATCAGTATTTGCTGATGGAAAATACCTCTGTGCTCAGTCCCTTTTTGTCACTGACCCACTGGGAGAAAGACACAGGCCTGTGCCACTCTACACACAGAGATCCACAAATATCCTGATGATGCTTCTGCCGAGAGCATGACTTCCTTTTTTCCCATGGACTGGGTTTGACACCATCAGCAGGATTGAACACCAAGCTGATCTGGCAAAAAACAGAACTCACCACTTCCATGTCCCAAGTCTGGGGCACGAGGGCAGAGCTTAACCAGCTCCTCATTTCAATGCCAATTGTGACAACGGCCCTGTGATAGCTTTCAGGCCCTTCCTCCCTGGACCGCTATCTTTCTAGATTATATTTTACAGTATACTCCTTTGGCTTAGCACAGATGGTTGACAAAGGAGTAACAAAAAAATAAATACATAAAGTCTCTGCTCCTTAAATAAACAGCTCTAAATCTGGGCAAGAATTTGGATATAATCTTCTGTAGGTAGAATGCATCCCTGAATGTGAGCAAACTCAGGAGTCTATAAGTTTTTGTTTTTAATAAGCAATAGCATTTGTTTTTGTCTTTCACTAGAGGGTGGAAAGACTAAAGGCAGGAACAATCTTGTGGGGTCCTCCGTATCCCAGGAGGTGGTGCAGGGTAAAGGATCCCTACATGTTTGTCGAATGAATGTGCGAACAAACAGGTACCACGTCACTCTCACACCAATTACCATTGAGTACTGAGGGACTATCCCACCGGCGTCACCATGATAGATATAGACTGCCCCGGAGAAGTCGTCTTCCTTGGGCGCACCAATAGCCACATCTAAGGGGAGAAAAACAGCTATGGGTTAGAAAAGCCACACAGAATAACATAAGAGCCAATTCCTTCCATCATGTGTGAATCCCTCCATACCAGAAATTTCTTGGTTGCTGGCGGTTCATACATCAACTTAGGCACAGAAGCTCCCAGCAGAAAAAAAAAGTTAAAAAGAAAATCATAGAAGCTGAGAAAAGTTTAGTTCCAGAAAAGTTTCTAGCTCATCCTTCTAGGAAAAATCGTTCAGCCATCCAATAAAATAAATACAAACCTCCGGCCCTCAGTTCTGTTTCTCAGAGAGGGAAATTCCATAGACAATGGTTATTGCACAAGTGAGAAAGTCAACTCTATTCCTGGATAAGGGAATTGTATAAAATTGCATTCACTTCACACAAAAGTCAACACTACTCTGACAAACTGACAACTCCTGGAACAAAGCCTAGATCTTCCTGACTTTGTTCCCTTTGCTTCTAACACAAGTCACGTGTCTGTAGAAGTGAGGTCAAGCGTGAAGGGCACGCACCCACCACCTCCAGGGAGGTCTCCTCTCTCCAGATGAAGCCCTCTCTGGCCAGGGGTGTGAGGGGATGAAAGGAACCTGGATGCCTGGCCCGAGGCAACAGCTGCCCCCCAGCCCATGTTCCACCTCAGCCATCTCCCTAGTGACATGGCTTCCACAGGTCCTGAGGTCTGAGTACTGCATACACAGTGACGGGAGGAGGTATTTAAAAGACCAGAAAGAGAAGCCAAGACGGGGAAGGCTACCGATGTCCAAACAGAAGTGGACATCAGGTATGTCCCTCCCCCCAGCACTGACACATTCAATCGTCAGTCAGTCCCACAGGCTGTCACTATCAGGGGAGAGTGTGACCTCTCCTCATGTGTTTCGAACTTCTCTTCCATAAGAAGCCCCAGTGGACCAGCCCCAAAGTTCACTTGCACCCCAGTCCCACTGAGCTGATGAGAAGGGACTACGTAGAAGCACAACTCCAGGGGGCTCAGAGCTCAGCCCTGAGCATCTACACAGACAACATGTTCTCTAAAAGGTGTCCTCCCTTCCCAGTGTGCATTGACCGGCCTTCCAAGCAGGCAGGGAGATCCAGGAGTGCATCACGTGAGGGCAAAGTTAGACGCAGGCATGAGCTCACTGACCTGGGAACCCGTCATCGTCAAGGTCACCCAGGCTGGCGATGCTTTCCCCAAAGTGTGCGTTGTAGGCACCGTCCCCGTTCAGGACCAGCTGCTCCTCCAGGGCCCCCTGAGAAAACAGGATGGAGGAAAAAACGGAAAACAAAACAAAAAACAGAACTAAAAACACAATTTAAAAACCAGAGCTGGCAATACCGCCCCTCTAGTGCACACTCATGGACAGGAAACACCTGGGCAGAATCACAGGCACCCAGACCTCTCTCTCCCGGTGACAAGATGAGTCCCTTGGACCTGGGCAGCGTGACGGTGTCTAACAACTTGAGATGCCTTTTACTGGGAAGGAGAACTCACGCTGGGAGTAACTAAATCTCCCCCTTGTCCTATGGCTCTATAACCGAACCCACCTGCCCACCTACCCACAGTCGCTTCTCAGCTTTCTGTACGGCATAGCATTTTTGCCCTAAATTTGTTTTAAACAGGAATACAATTTCTATTTTTCTCTCCTGCTTTTTGGGATGTTTGTAAAGCTGTTTTGCAGAGTGCGTGTGTTAGTATTGTGACAGAGGGAGTCATGGTTGCAAGCACCCCATACCCAGTAGTTCTTGGCTGGGGTCTGGATGGGGGCACACACATCAGTACGTATTATCAGGCGTGGTCTCAATGTCCTGAGCACACCCCAACCCACAGAGGGAGAAGGTTGATGGTGATGGTGGCAAGCAAAGCCATTTGAGGACATCCACTCTATTCCCCAACCATGGCTATGTGACTATCAGTGTTAAGACACAATCTGATGGTCTGGGGCACGAGAGTGTCTGAACCTGCCCCAGGGCAGACATACTCTGGACCCACTGTACACCCACAGAGCACCCCAGGGAGCACGTGGCTTTTGCCGACCAAATGTTTTTCACTCGAAACACAAACCACTTGCAACTTAGCAACCATAAACCTGTGATGATTTCTTACATCAATGCAACCCCCACCCCACAACAGAACTATGTAATGGTTTCTTCCTATTAATACGGTGGGCAGAAGAAGCACCAAGACGTGATTTCTTGATTGTACCCGGCACTGTGTGTCCACCTCTTCATTTCCATCGCACAAGGACTCTGAGGAAGACCCACTTCACAGAGGAGGAAACTGAGCCACCAACTGTAAGCTCTTTGTCCATGTCACACAGGCTAGTCAGTGACAAAACCAAGCTTCCAAGGCAGGTCTCCCGAGCACCAGTCATCGCTTTTTCCGAACTTCTCCCCACTGCTTTGCAACCACTAATCAAAGAGGAAGAGGCTGGACAGAAATAAGAGTACCCTGGCATTTAGTGAGCACGTGGCATTGGAAACATTGGTCGAGGGGCTGAGATGTGTGGGTAAAACGTGTCCAGGGCAGGTCTGGGGAATCACCCTGCTCCGTGTCCACACCCAGACTGAGACGTATCGTCAGGCTGGTGGTCTGGTTGCAGTATTGCCTCAGACAAGTTCACACCCACACAAATGCTCCCGTCTCCTGCAAGCAGCGTGGCTGGCAGCTGCCGAGGGCCAGCTGTTCTCAGCTTCATGATGACCACTTCGTTTCTCCCTGTGCTGTGCCTGTCCCCCTTGTGGGGACGCAGGTGCTCATACTCGCTGCAACGGATACCAGGAAGCTTCTCCCCTCCCAGGTTGAGATCCACCTCACAGAGTTTGCAAACATCCAGGAAACTCCAAGGCTCTAACGTCCTCTGACTCCTCTTTGAATAGCTGCCCGTTCTCTCTGGTGTCTGACCACCTGGTGGTAGTTAAACACCATCGCTCCCTCCCAATTGGGATAACTAGCACCTTGGTCGCTGCTGAAAAGCACTCACTTTTTTGATTATGGAAGTATTACATTCTTGCTATTTGGATAAAGATAAAACTAAACCTCTACCCAAGCACAACCACCCAGGGAGATCTGTTCATAACATTCCCTATGTATCCTGTGTATTTTTAAAGGTTGTTTGTACACACAGTTTTTATCCTGCCTTTCCCCTGATTATCTTATAAGCATTTTCTCATGTTAGCTCAAAGGCTGTGGTACCCAAATATATTCCTTTAACTATTTCCTGCTTGTTGAACACTCTTACTTCCAGATTCTTTCTCACTGGTCTCCTGCCGCCTGTCCCTGCCCACCCTCTGCTCAGCTAAACAGAGGCAGAGGCATCTTTCTGACCCCATCCCATGCCTTTCACGATTCTGCAGAATAAGGGACATCTTATGATTATGACCCTTGGCCACTGCATTGCCCCCACCCAACCCCCATGGTGAACTAAATGCTCCTGCTGCTCATACCTCAACCCACTCGCCCAGCTCCCAGCCCACTCCAGCCCATCTGCCTAACTCCTACTCCTTCACGGATTCGTTCCAGCCATTGTGTCCTCTGAGAAGGCTTCTCTGCTTCCCTAGGCAGGTGTTGTATATATGCCCAGGAAGGCAACATAACCAAGAGGTGAAGCAAGCCAGCTCTGAAGCCAGCTTCCCTACGTTCACATCCCAGCCCCATCACTTCTTAGCTGTGTGGTTTGGGGCAGGTTACTTAACCTCTCTGAGCCTCCGTTTTTTTCACCTGAAAAATGGGGACCCCTGATACCATGTACACACTACATTGAAATAATTCACAGAAAGAGAGAGGAACAGTTCCCGGTACATAGTAAGCATCCAAACCACAGCCATTAAGATTTTTCTTGATCCCTGTATGTTTGCAGTTGTAACATTGTATGTAACGTTCCATTGACGGAACATTGAGCTTTCTGCAGGTAGAAAGCTCCTACCTGGGCAATGGGGCTCAGTGCACGGCCCAGAGGGATGTTCAAACAACGCCCACTGGGCAAATGTTCCTCTCCCACACCCCGTCCACATGTAGCCCAGCACTGTACTCACGTTTCCTCTGTTGATGTAGACGGTGACCTGCCCCTCGTCCCTGATCTCAGAAAACATGGGGGCCCCCACCAGCAGGTCAGAGAGGCCGTCTGCGTTCAGGTCAACTGCACATAAGGAGGAGCCGAAGTAAGAGCCCATCTGCAACCAAGTCGAGTTGCAACAAAGCGTTCAGTGTCTGCCCTCACACAGGAAGCCCTCGCTCTCCTCCAGCCCACTGGCTTTAGAAGCACTTGCCCCCAGGCCCCTCAGAGGCTAGACAGCAGCTCTGCCCCTTAGCCCCACAAGCTAGAATGCCTAGGGAAACAGTAAAATATCTGACTTCCCTTCCCAGCAGTGAGGCACAGCCCCCAGTCAATGTGAGACCAGAGCTAACTGGCTCCGTCCCCTTTCCCAGAGCCCTACCAAAGGGAAAACAAATGGACCCATCCCAGAGAATGAGGCACTGGTTTTAAAAATACGAGGTGAGGTTGCAAATACAGGTTACAACCAGGTAGAACTCATAAGACTACTTGACAGAAGAGGAAACACAGCCAGGTTACACTGGCTCTTCTTTAATGATAGCTTAATCCAGTACCTATTATTTTAAACCAGGGGTCTCAAACCCAAATGCCAATGGGATGCAGGCAGGTGATATGACACGTATAAGAAAAAGCAACTAACAGTGTAAGTATGCTGACAAGTGGCAATGACGCTTGGCTTCAGTGTCTGGGAAGCAACAGGGAATGGTGGAGACAGTGGCAAATGAGTCCACAGACCCAGCTAAAGGAGCAGCTCCTGCCCAGGGGTTGTCAACTGCTGTGAAGAGGAAGCCTGACCCAGGGAAAGCCAATTTTCCCATTTTTCAAGAGAAGCCAAAAATCTAAAATTTTACTTAAAAGGCCTATTTTTTAAATACAACAAATTGGCTCATATTAAAAATTAAAACAAACAAACAAACGTACTGTGCAGGACAAACAAAATTTTTTGTAGGCTGTATCCTTTCCAACGTCTGCCAGTTTACAACTGCTGGTTATAAAAAAAAAGAAAAAAGAAAAAAAAAAGCTATCCTTTTTTAAAAAATGTTTTCAAATAAAAGGGCTCTGTTTGTTATCACCATGAACAAGCATTTTCTTCATTGTTGGAGTATATTGGCAGCTAAGCCCAGGGAGTGGGACACAGGTAGAGGGCACTCCTGACTATTTCCTGCAGTTAGCCCTGGGACACGAGGACTCAGAAGTCCTTCCCCAGTCATATGCCAAGGCCACTTCCACCCAACCCACACCCGCTTCCAGCCCTTCCATTCCCAAGGGAGAAGGGCACAGTGGAGGTTTAGAATCACAGGAGGCAGGGGAGACAGAAACCAGTTGCCAGTCGCTAATTCAACAGCCTTGCCAATCACCCAGTCTGGACTTTAGTTAAAGAACTAAGACCCAGGCAAGCTCTTGAAGCCACCAGCTGTTGTCTCTGTCTGAGCCCCAGGGAAGTCTTTGTTACATTCCAATGAGCTATTTAACTTGGCATTGTTGTCAGTGTTAAATCAGAAATCCTTGCACATGAAGTTTCCTATCTATATACTGATGCATCACACACTCCGTTAGTGCAATAAAACTTCAACATGGCCGTGACATGCTTTGGGATGAGTGTTTCTTCATCAGAGCTCACCCATCAGCCTGGAAATTCGGGCATGTGTGTCTCTATTAACATCTGAACTACATACATACTGGTGATTTCTTATGTGTCTATGCAGGATGTCAACCAATAAAGACCAGAACTGGGTTTTTTTGGTGTGTTTGTTATGGTGAAGCCAGGAGACAGAATTAGCTGACCAAATTCTGGCCAAACAAAAGCAGAAGTGGACTAGTGGTTTACTGAGTCAGAACCCTCTTCTCTGTGTGTGACTCTGGACACAGAGTAAAGCTAAAGGCACCCTTTGAAAGCTCGGGGTCATGTCCTTTCCCTACGAAACAATGGATAAGTCAGAGGGACAAGGATTTCTCATGTCTTGTGGCAAAAAGCAGAATAAGATGTATAGAGTAATGGTCTATTTCAAAATCGGAGAGGTGATGGGGGTAAAGCTAGAAGACAGTGCAACAAGAGGGCAAGAGTGAGTGACAGAATGAAGGAATAACTCTAAAATGGTACGAGGTAAGGACAAGAAGAGCCCCCAAAGAAAATGAAAAGCAGCATGGCTCCAGGGCTGGGAGGTGAAATGCCTGGGCTCTTTAATCCCCCCCTTCAGAAGTCATGACACATCCTGTCTTAAGGACATTCAAGCAGACAAGTAAGCTGGTCTCCTGGAACTCAGTTTCATAAAGTCCAAGGAAGTTTGGACACGTGGCTTCTCAAATGTTAACCTCTCATTTTACTGACTCTCAAATCTACCCCTCAAAACCTGACCATTACCCAGTTACAGATGGGTGGCCATGTAAGTTATCATCCAGACCAGGCTGTTTCTGAGAAGGAGCGAGAACACAATTACAGACTGTTAATTACGCCAGGATGACAGGCAATAATGGGTCTCTCCAGGGTACAGGCCGTGGGGAGTGGAGTGGGGGACAGAGGAAGCAGGCAAGCAGGTACAGCTACCGATACACATGGAAACATTCCGAAGTCGGTGACGGGTATGTTTAAGCTCCACACAGCACTTTCTAAAAAATAGTAGTTATGTGAGGTGATGGATGTGTTAATCATTTCAGTGTGTGTGTGTGTGTGTGTGTGTGTGTGTGTGTACTGAGGGTTCCAAAAAAGTGACACAAAAAAAGTATACAAGTGGACACTTTGGTCAACATTGCTCAAGAAGTAGTTCGCAATAATCAGAAGTGTCTGGATGCTGATGGTAACCACTTTGAGCACCTCTTGTAATTGCAGAAGTCAAACATGACTTGTATTCATGTTTTATTATCAGTATATATTATTACAATTTTAACACAGTTTTCCTTTCTTAAAATGTGTATACATGTTTTTGGCATTCTCTGTATATATACCAATTATCAAATGATCATGCTATACACCTTAAACTTACACAACATTATATGTAAATTATATCCCCATAAATCAGGGGGAAAGGGGAAAGAATCCTTTAATTTTATGCTTTCAAGCTCAGATACATTTGAAGGGGAGCAGAGGGGGTTTTCCTCAGTAGACATACTCACCTATTGATTATTTTTTGGAGAAAGATCTAAAATGTTAGGCTTAGCAGCATTCATACCCTACTTGCTCTTTGGGACTTTTTTTTTTTTAAATCACAAATGACATAGAGTTATACATTTTCTATCTTTAGAGGGGCTTGGAAAACCTTTTCTGCAGAATTGCTCATAGTCATTTTCCAGTGTTGCTGCTTTGGGGCTTGGAAATGTTAAAATAACAGGCCAGCCCAGTTCTCAGGGGAACGCAGGGTTGTTCTCAGGGAAAACTTCACAAGTTCGGGGATGCATTTTTGTTGTTCTTGGAAAGATGACAATTACATACTGAGTATACACATTAAGGTTGTTAAAACTGCAAAAAGTGAGTGGAATTTATGGAACTCAGAATAGGACTCACCATCAAAACCATATGTAACGATGCCAGGCTGCGTGCCGCAGGTCTAACTGACAGCAGGAACTGAACTGGGGCTGGGACACATGACCACCGAGAAAGGAAACCATCTTCCCCCCCCACCGCCCGCTTTTCTCAGGGTAGTGATGAGGTAAAATCATCTTCTGACATTCTATCTCCTGTCATCTCCCTCCCGTGTCCCAGGTGTCCCAAGCTTCTTCCCAGAGCTCACTAAGGCCTCTACCAAGAGAAGCCTCTGAATGACCAATCTCATCTCCCAGCCTGAATTGGCGTCCCCTTAGAGCATCCAATCACACTAAGCAACCTTGCTGATCTAAGCCACACAAGGTGTCCATGGCTAAGAAGCCCACGTTTATTAATCAAAGGAATCTCCAGCTGGCTGACTTTCAGACTATGGTGCAGTAATAACAGGAATTAAGATGAGAAATTTGCAGGAATTAGGATTGGGGAGAGGGTGAGGACAAACCACATAGGCAGATAAACCTTGCCCGTGACTAATTTAATGGCAGCCTTCCCGAGCGAGGGCAAATGGGTGTTTTGTTTGCTTTTTCTTTGTGTGACAACAATCCCCATGGCAATGGTGGTGGGGGTGCTCAGGATGCAGGGAGGAGGGGGCAGCACTGCACTGGTGAGATAAGGAGCATGAGAACCGCTGGTCTCTGTGCCTCCTTTGAAAGTTATCAGTATACATATCAGGGATTGCTACCTGTACGCAACCGTACATGACCCCTCTGGAGGTGTAGATGTGTCTGTATGAAACAAAGACGGACAGATGGAGAGGGACAGAGGCAGACAGAAACAGCGTGCAGTAATTCTGAAGACAGGGTCTGAACTATGGACAACCTTTGAAAGCTCTGTGCTGGAACTTAGCCACGTACACACTCATCTGGCTGCATGTCTCCTCCGGCAAGCATGAATCCCTTGAATTTTCAGGTTACACGGTGTTGGGAAGGTTAAGGCACCAACAGGCAGTAGAACTGCCATGTAAATATAGGGCACAGATAGGGCCTTTAAATCAATTTTTGAAAAAGTAAAAACTGATTCCCACATGGTGACATCTCTCAAACAACAAAAAGACATTTACACCAAGAATCTCACCTTTTTACCTGATGCCTGAAAAATCTTAATTAAGGTGCCTGATCTTCGGTCAGCTCTAAAAATATAAACCTATGGAATGAAAAAAAAAAAAAAAAATCCAGGTAAGATGGAAGCAATAACCAAAGATATTTACCATCATCACCCTGGGAGTCCTATTTAAATGCCTGGCCAGGCACAGGGCAGGTGTGCTTACACTGGCTGACAATAATGAAGTCAGTGTTGCCCTCATTTTATCAACTCTGCAAAGAAAGAAAGTGTCCTTCCATCCTCAGGCAGAGATCACCTCCATTGCGCCTGAGACACGTAACTGATGGAAACCACGCACAATGAGACCCAGGGAGCTTCCAAATTACTACTATCCAACAATTTGACTCTTGGAAACAATATTTTCTTCGTTGAAAAGTATGTCCTTCATTCCTACTAGTTAGAGCTTTAGCAGGCATGTCAAGATAAGACAGAGTGAGGGAGGTATTTTAGACAAAGCCATTTTCCAAAGTGATACCACAGAACATTCGAGCCATGAAATCTGCTTGGGTAAATATGAGTTTAGTTTGGGAAGTGCCAGAGTTAAACGTTATATAAAATCCTTTACCATGGGACTCTTCAGAGCCCTAATGTGCATGTTTATACCCTGAATCTCCACCACAAAGAAGCTCATTCATGTAGAACTTCCTAAATGACATGACTATGGAAGTTCTTTTCCTAGTTGCATCTTATGGGAGGAGTGTCCCATGAGAATAAAGATAGGGGGCCCTGCCATGGGGTAAGGAATCACCATCTTAGTGTGAATGCTTTTGTGCCCTGACACCAGAAACAAACAACCACCCAAATCCTGAAGGCCAGAGGTCCATGCTGGGCTCCTTGGGAATCAGGTGTGTACCAGACCCCACCCTCTGGGAATTTGGAACAGTCAGCAATTTTGTCAATTATGACCAGTTAACCCAGAGCTTTTCATGTGATCTAACTGAAAGCAGCATTTTCATGCTCTTTTTTGTTGTTGTTGTTGACTGGGTCCAGGATTCTCTCTGTCTGGCTCTACTGTGTTTCCCCGAAAATAAGACCTAGCCAGACAATCAGCTCACATGACGACATGTTCACAGTGGAACAGTGGCAGCATGGTCCCCCCTTCTGTCTGAGCCCACACTATCCCACGGACTCTTCTCCTCACCTTTCCGATGCCTTCATCCTGTGGGGCACCTCCCACCACATCGGTGGTGGACACGTGAGAGAAATGGCCGGCGGTAACCGCATAGCCTGTAAGAGATGGGCAGCAACCAAGCATGGGGTTGAGAAAGAAGGGCAGGGAAGGAAAAGTTCCTTCAGAGGAAAACGTTTCTCAAGCACCCCTGTCTAGATAGTTAGGATTCCGCTTTTCTTGGAACATAAAGTACAGGGAACAAATGGCAGCTGTCAGTCTTCTCATGCTGGAATGGCTCATCTCACATGACCACATGTTCACAAGGAAAGAGTGGTTTCTGAGTGTCCTCTTTGGAACAGGTACTATGCTAAATACTCGGTATCTATTTTCTTCTTCTTTTTGATACATTTTGAATTTTTGTACGGTTTGAATTTTCATACGGTAAAGTACACACATCTGAGGTGTAGAACTTAATGTGTCCACATGGACATAACCATGCAATCACCACTCAGAGTGATTCTAACCATAGAACCATAACCCAGAAGGTTCTCTGAGGCCCTTTCCCAGTCAATACCC
This sequence comes from Rhinolophus sinicus, assembly GCF_057876585.1. Classification (NCBI taxonomy): domain Eukaryota; kingdom Metazoa; phylum Chordata; class Mammalia; order Chiroptera; family Rhinolophidae; genus Rhinolophus; species Rhinolophus sinicus. Next base: position 14,370,123 of record NC_142505.1, read on the forward strand.
GCCACGGTAGCCACTGTTCTGATTCCTATGATTATATATTAGTTTTGCCTGATCTAGAACTTCACTTTACACAACATCTGTGACATTCATTGTGTTGTTAAGTGTAGTAGTTCCTTTTTATTATTGATTAGTGTATCTTTTTTTCCTCCTGTTGCTAGGCATTTGGGTTGTTTCCGGTTTGCGGTTATTATGAATAAAGCTGCTATGAACACCCTTGTATGTGTCTTTGGATGCCATCGTCTCTTTTAATCCCACCATTCTAGGACGAAGGTATGATTCTTTCTTACAGACATAGAAACTGGGTAACTAAATGCGACTAAGCAACCTGCCCCAGATCACACATCGAGATTCAAATCTAATCTGTGGCTAAATCCCGTGCTTTTAACCGTCATGCGAAACTCCCTCCTAAGAGAAGGCAGAATGAAATTGACTGTGGGTGGATGGATGGGTGGGTGGGTGGGGCAGATGCGTGGGTAAAGAATCCAGGTACAAAAGGAATCTAGCAAGAAAGGAAAGAGTTGTCGGAGCTTAATCTAAATGTGTCCTTCCGATGCTGAGAGCTTTGCTGGTAGTCTGAGAGCTCTCTCCTCTGGCTGGCAGAAACCCTGTCCAGGCTGCCATAGATTCCCCAAACCATGTCATCACCCTCGAACCCTAATGCTGTGATCACAAGCTATTTGGGTTTTGCGATGACACCATATTGGGATCAATTCTTATTTACCAAGTAGAAGCACCGTGGCTGATTTCCTTCAGACTGGAGGCTCACATTACCCAAGAGTGCTGGGAAGGATTTCAAAGCCAGTGAGCCTTGCAATGGCTGCAGCGGATAAGGGCCTCTGTTTTGTATGTAGGGAGAATCCAGCAACCCAAAGCCTAGTCCCTAAAGCCCTCACCCAAACCAGGCTCTCTTTTGCCTTTTTTTCATTTGCTGACCGAATCAACATAGGCTGAGTCCCTACGCAATGCACCAGGCACTATACTGAATCCTGGGAACGGGATACACATACCCCACCTTCAAGGTGCCCCCAGCCTAGTGAGGGGTTGGTGGTGTCTTCAATCATGCCCAGGGAAGGCAGGTCGGACTTTAGAAACTCTGGGCTCCGAAACCACAGGTTGAAACCCCTACTTTGCTATTTACGAATCATGTGACCCTGGCAAGTTCCATAACTTCTTTGTACCTCAGTTTCGTCACCTATAAAATGTGGGTAATAATAACAGCTACTGCCCAAGGCTGTTTGAGGAATTAAAAGAATATGCAGCGCCCGGCACAGAGAAAGTGCTTAATAAATGGTGGCATGAAGGTGAACACAGAGCAGCAACAGCACAACGATTCCAAGTAAATGTATCACGGTTTATGTCACTGGGCAAACAACTGGGCAGTTAGCAGGGGGATGGCAAGTCGCTGGCTCCTTGCTGCCATCTCACAAGTGAATCTCTATGAAAATGCAGAAGGATCCCCGCCCCCACCACCACCACCAGATTTAAATTACGTGTAATGCGTGTGAAAGAGCGTTGTTTTCTCATTAGACCTTCCTAAAGTGAGCTTCATTTTCAGTCCAGAATTGTAGCATTTAGGGCATGAAAGAAAAGCAACGTAAAATTGTCATGTACACAAGGAAAGGACGCCCATCTCTGTTCTTAAATAGGTCCCGTCTTGTCCCAGTGTCGTTCTGGCCTGGTGGCTACTAACTTCCCTTGTGTCTACCTTCTCTCGAGAAGATTAAATGGGCTGAGAAAATAAAAGTTTCTTAGCCTTTACTTAAAACTTCAGCATGAGGCGGCCATCCGTCATGATCATTTCTGGTTCTTCTTATTTCTGTTTGCATCCAGTTTGGGGACCAGGAAGCAGATACCTCACCCAACGGAATGCCGTGGAAAACCAGGATTCTGTTGCAGTCACTTTGTACCTGATCATCTGAACTTGAGTAATTGCTAGACTAAGAAACTAAAATGACTTGCTTCCCTGGAGGGTCAATTAAATCACACAGTTTTCATTCAGTCCCCTCCTTTGTTCTCCTCTGTGTGGGGGGCTTGGTGTTCGGGTACCCAGGTAAAAGTATAACTCATTAGAACAACAGATGTAAAAGCCAACAAACTCTGTTCCACCAGTAAAGCAATAATTCATGAACTTGGTGGCTACCACTCCCCCGCCCCCTTTCTTACCTGTCACCTCCTTGAGCTACTCACCCAGGTACGTGTACCGCCTGTTCATGATCGCGTCATCGTTCAGCTTGAAGTAGGTGTTGTCTGTGAGGTTCAGCACTTTGACCGTCCCAGCCCAATAAAATGACCCTGGGGCGCCCATCACCACCAGCTCCTACCGAAGAGAAACCCAGAGGTAATCAGGGAAGGCAGCTGATGAGGGGAGCAGGCAGGGAGAGGAAAACCGCAATCAGAATAAGGAACTCACAAGGAAAGGAAAGATACCTCACCAAGGACTTTCTTCAGCCGAACAATTTAAAAGAAAAATTATCTCACCAGATTCCCTGGCATTATGCAATCAATTATACAGATGGGCTCATTAGGAATAAAGACCAAAATAACTGAGCGAGGTGACAGAACGAGCAACATGCCAGATCTTTATCCTACCCACAGATGAGACGGCACATATTTCCTCCCCTTTACAACCAGGACCAAGGAAATGGCAACAATATGACATTGTCCTACATCACAGAATGCCAGGGAACAATGCTCATGAAAAGACACCACACAATCTCACCCAGCCTGGCCTCTGGCCCTGCCATCCAACAACCCCACCTGCCCGATCCAGAGCAAGAGGAAAACAGTGACCCAAATCAGCTTTGCAAAAACCACATACTAACACTCCCGGAAATCCCCTCCGGACCTGTCAGAATGCTCAACAGGAACCGTTCGAAAGCTGGGTTTTCTGGTCCCTCTGACCCACTGCAAACTCAGAACAAAAACAGGAGAGCAGAGAGGCTCACTAAGGAAAGGACGTAGACTAGAAAGGGAAGAGACCACAAGCAGCAAGAGACAGCAACTACTAGTAAAAGCAGACCCAGGAACACAAAGACACAGCTGTCTTCAGCATTTGGATGACAGGCAAATGGGCCCACATCCTCCACAAGCCTGAGAGCATGTCTGTGCTACAGAACCATCTAATGACCAACACTGATGACAAATCTCGTGCTCAGAAATGATCCGGTTACCTTAGGAGGGCAGCATGGAGACCTGCGTGGGTCTTCCCCACAAGAAGACGCATCCTAATTGTGCTAACAAAAGTTGGAAATGACCAAGACGTCTAACAATAGGGATCCTAAATCACAGTACATCCGTTCAGCAGAATTCTATAGCAGTAAAAACACTGTGGAAGATCTAACAGGACTGAGTCACAAAGTGCTGTTGAGGCAAAAAGGATGTACTAAACAATATGTACGATCAACTTTTATAAAAGGAAAAAAAAACACGTATGCAGATAGACAGACAAAGACCAGAAAGATATGCCCCCAAAATGTGTGTGGGCACATTTTTCCACTAGGTGACAGATTACAAGAACTTTTTGTTGTCTTTCTCTGTTTTATCCCTGAAGTGTGTTTCCTGTTGTTCAAATTTCTAGAACAACAATTAAACACTGACAAGGAAGTCGCCTCCGAGAATGCAAAATGAGTGCGTGGGATGACATTGTACAGGCATTAAAATAGAGCACGTGCTGTGTGGAGGCTGTGATGGGGAAGGAGGTGTCCGTGGGTCCCTGGTGTCCTGACCGGGGCTTTGTTTCCTTCCTTCCCCGACAGGGAATCCCTTCTTTTTGATGGTCTATAGTTTCTAAAGTATCTGCACTGCAATAAAAAAATAATAAAAACTATTTTTCTAACACAATCATTCATTTTTCATTGAACGGTATCTATTAAGCACCTACTATTACGTATGAAACCTTATATACTAGATACACAGATAAAGCCTCTTTGTATGACATTCCCAGGGGAAGGCAACATGGAAATGTACAAAGTAGTTTAGAAAAATTCTATCCTAAAGGGTTAGAATAAAGACAAAGTCGAGAGGAAACCCCTCAACTATACCAAACACCCAAAGGTGCAGGCCGTCTGGGCTCATGGGAGTGACAGCCACAGTGAAGGTCACCTCTCACGGCCTCCCTTTGTCATTAAAGTCCCCACACACTGTTCCATGTCAGAAACATCCTTCCAGGTGGCCTCTCTCTGCAGAGCTGGCCTCACCACGGCCAGAAGAGCTGGTTTGCTACAAGTCCCTAGGAAAGGGACTTGTAGATCCTGCCACAAGGATTCTGAGTTTCTGGTGACAATTCACGAAGCCACACCGAATTCCCAGAGAGCAAATGTCTGAGAAAGTCAGAAACATCTAAAAAAAGAAAAGAAAATTAGAGCGACTCCTCAGACAGAGCGTGCGGGCAGGAGAGCAGGGCAATGCTTTGACCATCACACGTTCCGGGGTCAGTTTGGGAAAGTAGCTGAACAAAGAGGAGGCTGTGAGCACAGATGGAAGAAAAGCCACCAGGTTCCCGCCTGGATGCTTGGCTCTTGATAATTCAGGAAGGTGTGGGCAAGGAACACTTCATTTGAAGGTTCTGAGACCCTGTCCACCTCCAAGGACGCTGTGGATGATACGCTGGATACTCTCCGAGGAAGCTCACGATGTTATAAAAATATATCACTTTCTGCACTCAGGACTCATCACTGGGAAAACATGGGTGGCTCGTTCGTCCATCCATTTATTCCCCTTACTCATCTGCTCTGTGTAAGGGACTATGCTAGTCCTAGAAAGGGTGTGAGAGAGACAGTGGTCAGTTCATCCATCGAAGAAGAGAGACTTTCCTTGGCCTTGGGCTCAGAAAGGAATCCTAGTATCAGTGTCCTAATACAAAGGGCACCAAAGAACATAATGAACAATGATATCCCAGTACCAGCTGTGTCCACGGCGTAGCACTTTCTCCACCGGCTGTTCTTCACAAGCCAAAGCTTTGAGCATCACCACGGGCCTGTAAAGCCTTTGGGACACTAGGCAGCAAATGTGTTCTTTTCCAATGATTTAGATTAATCCAGGATAAAAGCTGAGAAATGCATGTCTAACATATGCCTGCCTGCCCTCTCTCAAAACATTACAAGAAGGATGAGACCTCTCCTCGAAAACCTTTAAAACTAACAGCCCTTTCTTCCCCTCCTCTCCTCTTAGTGTTCATGCCCCATCTCCCTTCAATTCAAACTGGATAAACTGAGGCCTTGGGGCTGGGAGCAGGGGGAAGGGGCAGGAAAGCAGCATCCTCCCCCCTGGAACTCCCTCATATTTAGTGTTTTCCATTCATTAGGGCTGACGCCTGTGCCCTCTTGGCCCTGTCCACCAGTGCCAGGAAAGTGTGACCAATGCTTCGCTCCCCACTACCCAGGAAGAGCCGATGTGAATGTCACACATAGAAACACAAGCTTCTCCATGAGCCAAAGGCTGCCACCACTTCAATCAGGGTGTGGAATCCCATCAATAAACAGTGGGGGCCTTTATTAGCATCACCTCCTGAGGTACAGGGGCATCTGGGGGTGCTGAGAGGAGCCGTGGGCTTTTCCCTGCACACCACAAGTTGGCATGAGCAGAAGGGTAGCAGAATGCTCAAGGTCCACCTCAGAAGCCTGTGCCAAACAGCCTTGCCCCCGGATGTCTCCAGGCTTCCACAGTGGGCTCCATGGCTGGCGGGGTTGGTCCACGTCTTGCTGCTTAGAAGCATACCTATCACCTCTATTCTCCTAGGCTACAAAATCAAAGTTCCCAGGAAATTCCCCCTTGTGCTCAGTGACCGGTAAAACCCACATGGTATCCATAACTCAAACAGCTTTGATAACCCCAGGGTCACCGACCTCCAGGTCAAGCAGGCACTTTTGGCCAGAGTATTTCAGGGCAACATGGCCACGTCCGGAAGGCCACAGAAGCACGTCCAGCTTCGGAGGCAGCTGCCCGTCCCGTGCAGGGACAGCCCAGCTCCCAGCAAAGGCAGGCCCAAGTGACGAGGTCAGCAGGAGGGCAGAGGAAAAGAGCAGCACTGCTTGACCCCTTTGACCACATTTCCTGCTCAGCCTCCAACAGCTGAAGTTCCAGAAATGAGGGAGGCAGGGAGTTCAAAGACCTCCTGGTTAAGGAGGCCAAAAGCTTGGGAACTGAAGCAGAGGCCAAAGCCCAGAGTGGCCAGGAGACAGTGTGGCTGGGTCAGAGGGCTGAGCCTCCCAATCCTGCCACCCCCGCCCCCACCACTCCATGCGCTGCTGTTTCCTCCCAGCGTAGCCAACACGTGCTGAGGCACTGTGCTTCCCTCAGGCTCTAGAGCCCCGAGCCTGGAGTTTTAACAGGTCCTCCGGTTCCTCAGTCACCTGGAGCTTGCACAGCCACCTGGGGCTTCCCTCTGCACCCCTGCCCCTCCCACTCCTCCTCCCAAACCCTCCTTCCACCCAGCCCCAATGCCCTCATCTTCCCTGACTTTCCGGCTGGTGAGACCACAATGACACCCTCTCCCCAGGAACGCTTTCTCTCCCTTAGTTCTTCATCAACATCTCTGATGAGTTCTCATTTCTGCAATGAGTCTACTTGTTCTCCCATCATCTAAAGGAGACATTCTCCCCCGGGCTCCATGCTAAGCACACCCAGTCCCTCAGAGTTACTAGCATTGGACAAATCTAAGTTTCTAACTCAGGCTGGGTTCCAGTCCCTATGTCCAAATATCTTCTAAAAATATCTACAAGGGGGCAGCCAGTTAGCTCAGTTGGTTAGAGCAAGGCGCTAATAACACCAAGGTTGCCAGTTCAATCCCCACAATCCCCACTGTGAGCTGTGCCCTCCTTAAAATGAATGAATGAATGAATGAATGAATGAATGAATGAATAACATCTACAAGTGTCCTGTGCCATCACCTCACACAGCACCTGTCCAAAGCAGACCCATCAGTTTACCTCTCCCAGGGATCCTTCTTTGGGCAGCCCCTTTTCCACCAGCACCACCATTCTCCAAAACCCTGGCTCAAACCATCCTTTCTCTCCCCAAAGTCCTCTGGCCACCCAGCCCACTGATACTACCTTCATATTCTCCAATGCTCCTCATCATTTTCGTTTCTAAAGTGCCTCCCTAGCCGGCCCTGTTACTTTGGAGCTGGACCACATCACAGCCCTCTACCTGGCCTCCCTCCCTCCCACTTCCAAACCCCTGGGCACACCCAGCCCACATAGCTTTTCTTACAGCACTGCCATCCACCATGTCATCACTTCCTGGTGCTAATGGGTTGAGTCTTACTTTACTAGACTTTACTGGAAGAGTGGCAGCCATAGAAGTTATACAATCTCAATGCTTACTGAGATGGAAGAAGCAGCATATAGCAGCATGGCATTTCAAACCAATGGGGACAGCAGAAACTGTGTATTTAGCACCCCAGTATCAGAACAACCAGCTATACATCTGGGAAAACAATGGAGTTTGTTTCCACCATACAATGTTTGCAAAAATAAATCCAACATGGATTAAAGAGATTCATCTTTTTTTTAATTATAAAAGTGCTAGGAGAAAATACAGGTGGATATTCATAGTCTTAGGATGAGAATGACATTCGTAAGAGAGAGGTCTAGAATCCAGTACAAAAAGAAGGATCGATTTGACCAAGTACGAATATTCAATGCCAGTATAGTAAACACACCATGAGCAAACTTCAAAGTGAAAGACCAATGAGAAAAATTTGTAACACATATGAAATAAGAGATTAGTGTTGAAAATACAAGTTCCTAAAAGATGAGTAAAACAACGATTGAAAAAAAATAAAAAGCAAATTGGACTAAGCACATAAACAGGCAACTTCCAGGAAAACAAATACAAAGGGCCAATATTTGAAAAAGATACTAAACTGAACTAATAATAAGGCAAAGGGACATTAAAACAAAATGAGATCTTTTTTTAATGACAGAAATTTTAAGTGTTAGCGAGAGAATGTAGGGACAGACAATGACATACAACTGGGAGGAATGTCAACTGGTAAACATTTCTGGAGTGCCGTTTGCCGACATGTGCCAAAATTCAAATTGTGGAGAGCTTTGACCCAGCAATTCCTCCACCACGCATCTCCTCTAAAGACACGTGCACTGCGCTCAAGATGCCACGTGTCGGGGCTTCCAGGACAATGACGCCAGTAAGAGTCGGGCATGTTTCAGCCAAAAGTCACTCTGGCTGGAGGCGGTAAGTAGGGTGTGGCCAGGGAACAGGGGAGACTGAAGAGGTAGGAAGGCCCAGGAGGCCGTGTGGAGCAGCCTGGATTTTATTATAAGTGTGATGAGAAGACACAGGAAGGTGCTGAGCAAAGGAGCACCCCAATATTTTTCTTGTTTCTAAAAGTTCGTTATGGCTGCTGTGTGGAAAGAGTCTGTAGAAGGTGAGGCTGGAAGCAGGAAATCAAGAGGTTCAGCAGTGGGCCAGGAGCAAGGTAACTGTGGCTTAGGTTTGTAGGGTGGCCGTGGGGAGAAATGGATGTCTTTGTGACAGGTTTTGAGGGCACCGGAGATGAGACTTGCGGATGGCGTGGATGTAGGAGTAAGAGAGGAATCTTTTTCATTGTTGGCCTGAATAGCTAGGATGATGGGTGGTGCCACTCGCAAGGCTGAGCATGGAACTCTGTGGAGTGTAGAGTAGACTCATAAAAATGACAGTGAATGCACAGCATAAGAATTACTGAGAGTCAGGGGTGAGGACTTGAGAGGGAAGGGTCTCGTATTTATTGGTTTGAGAATGAAGGGCAATAAGATGTCTGGGTTTTCTACCTTTTGCATGTTGCTTTCCGGATTAGACACTAAGTTGCCAAGTGTCTATTTTCTCCTTGAATTTAAATAGCAATTTTGGAAGGTAAGGTGGACAGTTTTGCACTTGACCAGAAAGACAATTCTTCAGAAAGCTTTGGCAGCCAGTGGGTGGTCAGGGGCTTTTTGCCCCCTCAAAGTCACGTGCCCTCCTGCAGCGCTCAGTTGTCCTATAGTGAGTGAAGGAGAGCTGACAGCAAAGTCACATCCCTGGGCCAGGACACAGAGTTTGGATGCTAATCTACCATGGAATGGGAAGCCCCAGCGACGGAGTCACAATGACAGGGTTTGATTTTGAAAGATTCCTCAGGCTGATGTGCAGGAAATAGAGTGGGGGCCGAGGGGTACAGACCGAGGTGATAAAAATGCTTTGAAACCAGACAGAGGTGACAGTGGCACAGCTTTGTAAATATACTAAGTGCCACTTCAAGATGGTTAAAGTGGTGACTTTTATGTCATCTGCATTTTACCATGTGGAAGGAAGGAAGGAAGGAAGGAAGGAAGGAAGGAAGGAAGGAAGGAAGGAAAGAAAGAAGGAAGGAAGGAAAGAAAGAAGGAAGGAAGACCAATGCGGGGCCAGTGTACTTTGGTGATGATGGTGGTTTCTGGAAGGCTGCAGGTGATATTGGAGCTGACGCTGGTGGTACTTAAAGCTGTCACACTGGGATATGTTTTGAAAGTTAAAACAACAGGACTGCAGATGAATTCAAAGTATAAAGCACTTTTTTTTTTTTTTTTTTTTTGGCCTGAGCCTCTTGATGGCTCATGGTGCCACTTCCAGGGCCAACCATGGGACTTTGCACATGGCAGGCAATCATTAAAATGTTTGAGACATGAGGAGTTGATATGAAGTGTAAAGTTAGAGTGGGTAAGAATTACGTTAAGAAAATGGTCCCTAAAAATGTACCACCAGCCAAGGGTCATGGTATGACTGCACAGGCATGGAAGCACGCAAGTCTATGGGAAACGGATAGTTGGAGCAGGGGATTGACAGGAGGCGATATCCATATGCTTAATATACCTTCACGTCTGCCAACAGTAAGACGCAAACTTACTGAGTGCTGTCTCGCTAGCACCCCCTTTAATCTGTTCTTCCCATGCATCTCAGAGTCAAGCTGATGCCTAAAGAAATGGTCCAAACAGGTGTATCCTTCAAATGAGCCAGCCCCCACCCCACCAGTGATCTCTGGCTAGCAGGTGCCCCCACCAGTTTCAATAACCTTGCCTGGATGTGAGGGCCAGAATCTACTCATTCACAGCTCAAGTGTGTGAGGACATCAAAAGACCAAAATCGGGGCTACCTAAATCAGAACCAGCAATGAAATGAACACCCCCAAGAGAACAGAAATGCCCAAATAGCTCACACCCACCTCGGTGAAGAAGCCTGCTATCCCAGCCTGGCAGGAGCCGTGTTCCGCTCCGTACTTCTTCTTATATTCTAGAAGGGGAGGGAAGGAAAGAGAACAAACCACAGCCTTGTCAGTGTGTGCCAGTCGTGTGTGGGGCGGCAGAGTGCACTGACCACTTCCCCGTGTGCTGCTGCGGGCTGGGCCCCAGGACACCCTCCAGACTTGGGCGTGGAAGGAAAGTCTCTGGAATCCACCAGACTGCAAAAATCCAGGCTCTGGTGCCATCAGGTAGCGAGGCTGCCAAGTGCCCCCCCACGCCCCCACCCCAGGACTTCTTCCACACATGTGGGCAAAGAGGAGCAGCAGCCGTAATTAAATGGGAGGCTGGTGACAATTATTTCATTCAGTTCAGAAAGGACAGAGAACCCCAGTAGGAAGACGGAGCTGAAAACATGACCCAGAAATGGAAGGATGTAGCCCTCCCAGCGTGGAGTCCCCTGGAAGACAACCAAGCCTCCCAAAAGTCACTCATCCAGCTGGAGGCAATATGCTTTCTACCATCCAACCGGAAACCAAATGAGAGCCTAAGGGATGCAGGAAAAGGGGGCTCCGCAGCCCTGCCCTGCACACGGTTACACGGTCACTGATGGCGTATGGTGACACTACACCCTGACACCTGTCTTCCTTGTTCCGCACAAGGAAAAGGGGAGGATCTCTCCAGGTCAAAAGAAAACAAATGGATAAGCTCTTTCCCTCCACCACTCCGTTCCTTCAGTTCCCAACACCCCACCCTGACAAGGGGGCATTCTGTTGCTGCTGTTTTATTTTTAAGTTGGCAAGGAAGACGGTGTCCCAGGCACTGTGTTAGCTGTGTCTACTCTCACCATTTTATTGACCCCTCATCCCTGGGAGCCCATATTGCCATTTGTTAACATGTAAAACTCCTGAGGCTCAGAGAGGTTCAATGAACTGTCCAAGGTCACACAGCTAGCAAATGGCAAAGCCAGGGTTCTACCCTAAGTTCATCAGACTCAGACATTCACATTCTTTCACCTCTATGGCCTATCAAACGAAGGTTTGCAAAGTGAGTGGTTACACAAAACCCAGGACGTGACCTGCCAACTGAAATAATTATGTGGGTAAAGACGTGGAGATGGAGAAATATTCAACTCAGGTGACTCAAATTAATTACCTGTGAAACTGACATCACTGGACACTGGCTCAGAGGTGCCCCCTGGGCAACTTCAGGCTGGGGCTACCCAGCAAATTAACCCAGGGACACTCGTGTCACCCTGTGGGCTCTTGGCAAATCTCTCCCTTGGGCTCTTGGCAAGTCTCTGGTACCATTAAAAGCAGCACACTTAATTTTGAAACTTTTATACTTAAATACACAATATACTTAAATTTGAAACAAAATAAATAACACAAAAGAACAATGAAGCCATGATTGCAACACAGGGCCACTTCCTGCCGCTAAGAGTGTCTACTAGAAGAGAAGAGGGAAAAGGGCCCTGGGGAAACATCCAGAGTAATTCAGTTTCTAACAACACTCACCACAGAGCCTGGTAACATTTTCCAGTAAGTGGCCATTAACCGACTGCTAAATTACAACGGAATGTCAATTGAGTTACTCCTCTTCCACCGAGGGCTAAAGCAGTTCCTCCAGCCTCGTCCTGTTATTACAAGGAGAACTCACAGGCCTGCCAGAAAGCGACCCAGTGGCAAACGGAAGTTGCTTGTTCTCTGCAAAATCTTGCACCAGGGCTGGGAGGCGACTTGTGCAAAGTCATAAATAGACCCTGCATCGAACTGTATGATGGCATGAAACAATAAAAATTAATAATAAACACTACATCACATAGCACAACAGCAAGAAGGATCAAAACGTCCCAACCTGAACAGTAATATTAAATCTGGAAGGTCTGGAAAAAGCACATCCACTCCACCGACTCTAGGGGTAAACGGCCAATTGTAACTCTCAAACAAATGAAACACAGAAAGGAAATTCAGACCCCACAAGCTGAACAAAACTACACGGTAGGACACACCAGTTTAGCCTCATAAATTTATGACGTGAATGGGACTTACATGAGAATCTTTCATGTTTTAAAGAAGAAACATGTGTCAAGAGCTCTGTGACAGGGACTCAAAAACAGTAGATAAGAAAACTTGAGTGTCTTTCTCCACCTCATCCCCAAACTGTGTTAGTGAGCTCTATGCCAGGAGCGGGGCCTAGGGTTTCTGAGGTGGCCACAGCCATTTTAGGAGCTGGCCCCAGACTAAAGGCCAACAAGGTGAAGTCCCTCTACCAGCACCCCTGCCTCAGCCAGCACCCAGGCACTGTGACAGGCCAGCCCGTCTTCCCAAGCAGGGACCGATCTGGAGGTCTGAGGACCAAGGACACATAGAAAGCAGGTACCATCCAACTGGCTTTCACATTTCTGAAACCCCAGGGTCTATACCTGCCTTCGCAGGATGCTCCAGAACAAGGAATCAAACCATGTGGGGCTCCTGACTAGTACCCAGAACCATAATTCCCAATTAGAGGACAGGCCATGTTCCAACCTCCCAGAATCCTCTGTGGCTCTGCGATTAACCCCTGAAGCTGAAATAGGATCCAATCCTAATGCGTCCACCCTTACCCCATCCCACCACACACCCTTTGGGGTGGAGGCAGTTATGGCAACTCTATTCGAGGAAGGCTCAGCTGGTGTTCCTGGATTAGACAGGTTCACATTCCCAGCCTTCCAGAGCCTTCCAGACCTCTCCTCAGCTTCTCTGTCCAGGTGACTTTGCAGGTACAGGTAAACGAACCCCTCCCCGCCATCACAAAATGTGTTTTCCCCCAGTCTATTCAACACAAAGTCCTTCACCTCAGAGTCCCAACACCAGCCCTGTGCCAGGTACCTGGCTGTGCTAGTGAAGGGTGCTGAGGGAAGGTATGCACACTCACTGCTCTATGCAAGGACCCAAAGCCCACGCACATCCCTCCTGACTGACACTAAGTACCTGAACTATCCAACCTGCTTCGCTTTGGACCTTTGTCCCGTGATCTTCTAGCCCTGCTTTCTCTCTTCCAACCTAGCAGGCTCTCTGACCTCAACAGCAGCCCTGCTTGAAAAGGAGGTGTGTTCTGGGTACCAGGCAGCCCTGGTTCTCCACCTGGTGCCACCACTAACCCCAGAGGACTGAGGATGGTGGTGAGCGTGAGCACAGCAGGGCCAGGGTCCACAGCACGGATTTTTCTGGGCTTTCCAAACCTTGATTGCTGAATCTACCTGGGGCAATTCCATCTCCTATTGGGACTCAGGAAGAGCATTCAGGTCCAGTTCTTCGACCCCTGGGTACCCCCTGACATGCGCCTTCACTGACTGTCCTCAAAAACCTAAGAGGAACCCGCTGAGCCACCGATGGCTCCACCCAGCCCGGCAGACAGCGGCCCATGAAGTTACGTGCCTATGTCCAAGTCCAGCTCTCCTTCCGTCAAGTACTCCTCTCAAAGCCAAACCCCTCTAAAGAACTGATGTGAGCAGCCTTCACAGAAGACTCCAAAGCTTCTCCTGATCAATCGCTTCTTGAGATGCAGCGTCACTGTACGAATGCGGCCGCCCAAAGCCCAGGTTCTGTGCCCAGAGCCAGCCCCGTCTGCTCCTTTCAGTTAAAAAAAAAAAAAAATCACAGTGTGCTGGCCTCCTGGATATTCCATACGCCTCAGTGAGTGAGAAGTGATCTAAGGAAGCATTTTGTGAAGTGAACAAGGTAAACTGACACCTCAGCGGGCTGTGGTGACCATGAGGGCCCAGCCTGGGCCATGGGGGCTTTCCCAGGAGACACACCAGCCCCTGGACCACTGCCCACTTCAGGTGATTTTACTCTTTTAAGTGTTATTTCTGGGAGTGAAAGACAACACTGTTATTTTAACCTCCTTTTTTATTTTACAAAATGCTGCAAAAAGGGAAACTTCAGGCTTCTTGCTAATCCACTTTCCACATGTCCACGTACAGACCTAGGATATGAATACGTAGACCTACCTACCTACCATACCCGTAGCCTGAAACACTTGATTTTGCTTGCTTAGGCCTGAGAGGAAAGCGTCTCCCACAGAACTATGAGAAGGGCAGTGGGTGTGGGGACAAGGGGCTGCCCTGGGCACGGCATCCCCAAGAAATACCCCTCCCCCCATCCCACACCCGCCCTCCACTGAGAAATCCAGGAAGTGCAGGGTGGCGGGATCAGGGCTGGGACATTCAGTCTCTTGTGTTTCCAGGAAGAATTTTTCCTGCACACGTACAAAGGCTGTGGGCCCCGCAGTGGGCTGCTCCTGGGCACGTCCACTCAGTCTCCAAACGTCCCCAGGACATGGCCAGGCAGAGAGAAGGCTGCAACATGCTAGCTCCTTCCCTCTCGGCTGCAGAACAAAACATTTATCCACCTCGAAGCAGCAAGGGACAATCAGGCATGGCATGACGGCAGCTCACGGATGCTGTTAAGAAACCCAATGCTGTTAAATTTGGGGGAACTGAATCTGGGAAGCAAAAGACATGGTGGAAAGAGAGGACCTAGAAGTCACTCGGAGGATCTGGGAACAGGTTGGAAAGCTCTGTCTTTCTGCCGAGACTGACTGAATTACTGGGCCTACGTCATGTGCTTTGATTCACTAAGTTGTATGGATCCTCTTCCTAAAAATGGTAGCATTTCCCTTGGTTTGGCTTCTGGTTGTATTAAGCCCTGTCTAAACAGAAGGCAATTCCGAGAGGAAAAAAATACCAGTTTCCAAATGTTCACAATCCACAACTCTACGCTTGGAGCTTAAACTAATGAATTTTAATTCATTCAAGAATGAAATTGGGTGGGGTCACTTCCTGCAGTCTTCCCAGATGCCGGTGGGATTAAAACCAACCCCTGGAAAGATCAAAATTTATGTACAGCATAACATATGCCCTTTCTACTAATCTCTCTTCCTATTACTCATTTGAGAACGTTTCATCTTTCAAAGCTAGTCTTTTTAACACATCAATTTTTAAATTATTTTTCCATAGTTCCTTAGCTTAGCCATGAAATAAAATACCACATTAAAAAAAAAAAAAACAGCTTTCCAGTCTTAAATTATTTAATTTTTTGCTCAATTTCTGAGTGAATACTAAATAACCAATAAGTAAAGAATTTAGAGAACAACAAATTCAGGCAGATAGCTATTAATAAAAAGGACATTTAAACATACAAAACTGAAGAGAGGACAAAACTACCCTCAGTTATCAGGGACCACAACCTGAAGGGAACAAAAAAATTATCTAAATAGCTAGGTTAGAGAGGAAGGGAGAACATTTTTTCAAGATGATTGACAGTTAAGCTCTGGTGAGCATTAAATGCACTCTGCAATAAAGGTAGAACCTTACAATTAAGTGAGAGAAAGAGGCTTTAACAGGGAAAATGATCTTTAGAGAATGTCTATAATTCTAATCCTATCCACTCATTTTACAGATGAAGACACTTGCTCAGAGAGAGCAAGGAGTTTATTTAAAGCCACAGCAGGACTCTTCTAACCTGCTTCTGCAACACCATCCTGTGTCACAGAGCACACTTCCAGGGATAACATTCTTATCCTTTGGGAAAAAAAAAAATGTTTGTCATTGATGGACGAATGGATAAACACAACGTGGTGTATACATTCAATGGAATATTATTCAGCCTTAAAAAGGAAGGAAATTCTGACACATGCTACCACATGGATGACCCCTGACGACATCATGTTAAGTGAAATAAGCCAGACACAAAAGGACAAATACTGTATGATTCTACTTATGTGAGGTGTCTAAAGTCATCAAATTCATTGAGACAGAAAGTAGAATGGCAGTTGCCAGGGGCTGCAGGGAGGGGAATGGGGAGTTAGTGTTGAATGGGACAGAGTTTCAGTTGGGGACTATGTTCCGGAGATTGACCGTGGTGGCTGCACAATATGAATGTACGCTATACCACAGAATTGCACTTAAAATTGGTTAAAATGGTGAGTTTTATGTTAAGTATTTCTTACAACAGTAAAAAAAAAAAAAAAATATTAATGTTTTGTAATCCCTAAAGAGTTCCTTCCACCCAGAATCTAATAACATATTTTGCCAACTCCCTACTTCAGAAGCAGAAAGTAGCCAACTTACAGGCACATAAAAATATACCTACATTCAACTTACTGTGTGTTTTGGACTGAATGTTTGTGTATCACCAAAATTCATATGTGGAAAGCATGCTCCCCAACCCAGTGTGATGGTATTAGGAGGTGGGGCCTTGGGACGTAATTAGGATTAGGTGAGGTCATAAGGGCAGAGCCCCCATAAATGGGATCTGTGCCTTTATAAGCGTCCTGAGTGCTTGCTTCTCTCTGCTCTCCACCATGTGAGGACACAGAGAGAAGACGGCCATCTGTGAACCAGGAAGGAGCCCTCACCAGACACCAAATCAGCCCGGGACCTTGATCTTGGACTTCCCAGCCTCCAGAGCTGTGAGAAATAAATGTTTGTTAAGTCACTTATGTACTTAAGTATAATCTATGGTATTTTTGTTATGCAGCCCAAATTAACCAAGACACTATACACTGTTATCTTTTGTCCCTCCAAAAAGAAAGTGGCCCTGAACATGGGGCAGTCACATTTCAATGAGAACCCCAGCTCAAAACCAAGTAGAATTTACTCTGTGACCAAATCTCAAGACTTATGAAATCACTATCACTAAAACATGGACAGGTAAGTCACTGTTCGGATATTAAAACCAAACGTTTAGAGTAAGGAAAGATCCAGAGCATAGAACAGATCGGCCTCCCAGCAAAATTTTATTAGATAAGGGGCCATAACTGCCCTCTGCACCTGCTGGGACTTGTCTATAGTTTGTGTCTACAATGGCAAAAGTGCAACGTGACTTGAAAAGCCTATCCTGTGGTGCCATAAGTATTCATAAAATAATGACATTAAAACATAGATTTTTCTCTGTGATGGGCCAGAGCACCCCGGTAATCACAAAGAAAACCAACATCCCAACAGAATAGCAAGTACGAAGAAGCTTACTGTGAACTTAACAGCCAGCAACCCTTCCTCTGCTTAATAAGCCTGTGACCTTCATCAACCTCCCTGAGGCTTCGTTTTCTCATCTGCACCGTGGGGGTAAGAATACTTACCCTAAAATGATGTGATTACTCAGTAAGATTGTCAACGTTAGGTACCCATTATAACATCTGGCACCCAGTAGCTGCTCAACTAATGTCAGTGACTCTGAATCTGTCAGTTTCTTTGAGAGGAACAAAACCTAAGATACTCATCACACAGATGTGAAATTTTAGAAGAGGAGATTCATAAAATTTGGACATCTGTAAGGAAAATACAGACAATCGAGTTTAAGCAGTCAATAGCTCCACACAACATATGGAAACATGTTTGAAGTATAGAATAGATTTGTGCCCAAGATAAACAATTCTTGGCACCAAAGGAAAAGCGTGATGGGGAGCCCTGAGCTCGGGGAGCCCTGAGTTCAGGGAGCCACTGCCAGAAACCTGGTCTCCTCTAGCCCTGCTGTCCCCTCCAGTCACCCTCCTTCTCTCCCCTACAAGGTCCCTCTCCACCTTAACTGGCCCTAGTACAGAACTGTGTTTGCTTTTTAAAAATTTGCTCTATTTACTTAAATGAGATAATGTTTATGAAAGCTCTTTGGAAACCATAAAATCCTATGTAAATGTAGAGTTCTTTATTTAATAAAAATTTATGGAGCTTGTTCTTGAATTTTTAAATAGATCGACTTAGCCTTTTATGGTTCTCTCCAAAACAAAACACAACAAAACAAAACCTCAATTGCTTTTCATTTATAAATGGCTCTTGATTGATTTTTATCCCCTGTGGAGTCACAGCCTCCAACAGTGGGGGGCGGGGGGGCTATAAGTCTTCACATTTGAATGGGTGATCTATTTCCTTCTCTAGAAATGATCACTGTCTTTGGAGATGTAAAAGCTTTTAGGAATAAAAGGCCAGCCACCCCCTGGTAATAAAGAAAGTGGTACAGAAATCTTTGGAAGCAATGGAACCATTTTAAAGCACAGTAAAATTTGATAAATTCAGAACCCAACAATTCCAAACTTGAGAACATTGGCATGAGTTAAACTTTAGCTGATCTACAAAAGAGGAGAGGAGGGCTTAACAAGCAAATCACTTGTGCAAACATGATCTTCAAAGTATTTAAGAAATGATCTTTTCAACACGTCTTAACATCATTTTATTAACCCCCAGCTTTCTACCCTACATTATCTATCCATTAAAGCTAGATCTGCTAGATACCTTCTGAGAACATTTAAGAATACTATTATGGTCCTTTAAAGTTAATCAGAAAATTCGTATTTATTGAGTATTCACTCTGAGCTAGGAACTGTGTGTTAAGCACATTTTACAAATGAGGGCATTGAGGCTCAAGGGGTTCCTCCGAAGTCGCCCAGTCAGAACACAGGGGCTATGGGTTAGATCATAGGAATAAATGAGAGCTAAAGCCAGATCGGAAATTAGGTCTAATATACAATGGCACCCTCGTTGCATTTCTTTGTCAGTGTTTTATCTGGAACACTTTTTGTTAATTTAGCTGAGCTGCTCCCAAATTATTCCATATTAGTGAGGTTTTTCTGTCACCATGAAAAGATGACTTGTTTACAGCCTCACTCTGGCCAAACTCTGGCTTCTTGTCTCAACGGGCTCAAGGGCAAAGGATGAAAGAAATGTCTGTGCCTGGTTTTATCAATGCACTGACAACTTTTGGGAGTCCTAAAATATCATGACTTGGCTGATAGTAACGAATGTTTTATAGTTCTTGCTCTTTAATTTACAAAGTTTTCCCCATATGTCATCCCACGGCACCTCTCGTTTTCCCACACGTTCTGATAAAACCAAACAACATATGGTAGTAATGATACTGTCCTCTTATCAGACGTAAACGAAATGGTTTGACTTAAGGGTATATGCTCCACTGGTTTATTTTACTTTGTGTCCTAAATTCATTTTTGTTTCCCATTCCTTCTCCATTTCCCGGTTCCAAACAGGATATTGATAGCATTTCCCACCCAACCAGAAGCAGGAAGCACCTGAAAAGTCATGAGAAAAAGGTCCTTGTGCCAAACCAAAGACCAATTTTTTAAGAATTCAAAAGTTTGAGGCATTTTGGACAGGTGCCCACACACTTAGAGGCTTTCCTCAATTAAACCAACCTTCCCACATTCTGAAGAGATGACAGCTGACCCTCCCGGGGACCTACAATCAGGCCACAATTACAGAACAATGTGTGGTCTTTCTGACTACTTTCACCTGAGTTTTCTCATGATACCCTCATAATAACCCTCAGAAGTCAATGCAATGAGCCATTGCAGCATCCATTCCCATTCCCACTGAGGGTCCAGCCACAGGCCTGCAGCCCGGAGGCAAAAGCATGGAAAAGCGGGCCTCAGGCAAGCATTCCACTGCCCCTCCATGGTCTCTCTGCTATTCCACAGGAAGCATACCCCTTCCTCTGGGGCCCTGCACCCATTGCCAGGACCAACAGTGGATTCCCACCATCCCTCTCTTCTATGGGCCCCAAGAGGCATTCAGACTCTATGCAAGTCTCAGTTTTTCCAGTTGTAAAATGAAATAATCCTGCCTTAATGCCACTTTGGGTCCTGGGGGAGAGGTACCCGGCAGTATACACTGGCAGGGATTTTCAAACATTGTGTTCCCTCTCTGTTTTCCCCTGTGGAGGGGGAACTTTTTGATAGCTGGGACTGTGTCACTTGGGTTTTATCTATTAGGCACTTCCCACAGTGTCTAACAGGCACTTAATAAGTGGAATCTTTCTGGTAGACGAATTAGTCTCCCCATGGTGATTAACAAACACTTGCTTGGCATATAGTACATTAGCACATAATATGGTGTGTTAGCATGTAGTATTCATCAGCATATACAGGCCAGGCACTGTTCTAAGAACTTACCCATATTAACTCAATACTTTCCACAGCCCCTTGAGGTAGGTGAGGCAGAGAGAGGTCAATACCTCATCTGAGGTCACGCCGTTAACAAGCGGCAGAGTCAGCACTTGAACTCTGGCAGTCTGGGTCCAAAGTCTGTGCTCTTAGCTGCCATGCTGCTCTCCATGATGTGGCATATGGGTAACAGAATGGAAAGAAAAACTTGGCCTTGAGAAAGCCACGCCACACCTCCAGACCTAAACAAAGACAGGCTGGCCAAGTGATAGCTGAAAGGTCATGTCAACTTCTAAAATAGTTGACCAAAATGTGATTCCCCCACCCAATGAATACAGAGCTTGCGTCACCAAGTTTTTCCACATTAACTAGAAATTATGGTTGCCTTCAGAGCCAAAGTAGGTTTAGTTTAGCCCACAACACAGAGAGGTGAAGATGCCCAAAGCCAACAGAGCAGAGGCAAGAGAACTGTGGCCTGCATGCCCCACCCTGCCAGTCCAGTCTTCTAGAGAAATCTGAGCGTCTGCCATCCCTCATCTCTTACATGACCAAGAACCATAGAAATGTCCTGTTCAGTCCATTGTTCTAAGCGGCTGCTCTTATACACCAACACTGCGCACCCCGGCCCCACCCCTTACTCCTCCCTGGGTCAATGAATGAGTGAGGGTACAAAAGTGTGCCTGTGTGACCGCGGGGAAGGACTGGGCGGGGGCACGACCATTTTGCTAATGGCTTTGCGGGCTCCATTTGGCCATCATTAAGTCAAGGAACAATGAGAGGCCATCCTGGAAGCGTGAGTCAATCCCACAGCCACTGTTAAGAGGAATTTCGGTTCCTCTTTTGCTGTGTAAGGACCGCGAAATCTCCATGGCAAACAATAACAAGCGTGCATTTCTCACTCAGACATTTACAGATCAGCTGATTCTAGTTGGTTTCTGGCTGCAGGTTTGGTTCAGGTCTGTCCACACATCTCTCTTCTGGGACCAGTGAGCTGCCAGGGGCACGTTCTGAAGAACCCAGAGGGGTGGGGGGAGCCACGGTGCCACTGAGGCCCAGGCTCAGAGCTCACAGACTACTCTGGATGAGGGACAGATGGAGTAGACCTGAACCCAACTGTCACGGGCCCTGCGGCTGCTCTCCTGGCTCACGCAGGCTTCCACACTCCTGCCTGGCATCACGCCAGAACCATCATCTAAGAAGACAGGAAGGCAGGCAGACATTGCCTTCACCTCGTGACTAGACCTTTGGGATAGTTCTAACAGTCGCCCTCTTCTGACAGGTTCTTACTGAATTCTCTTTGAAATGGGAAAGTCCAAAACCCAAACAGAAACCACCACTACCCACCAGGGCACCAAATGGTTTGCTGAGGGCAGACATGCAAAATTCAAAACGCAGCTCTACCATTTACTGTATGGGTGACCTTTGGCAATTGATGTAAACTCTGAGCCTCTGCTTCCTCACAGCGTAACAGGAAAATGGCAACTCAGAAGTCCACCTACGGGGGCCCCACCCACACCCCTCAGCCCTTACCATTTCCATGGGAAGAAAGGGACGAATATGCTGACCAGTCAGAACACGGTCTTGACCCAATATTTCTGTATTTATACTACCTATCCCTCCCTCTTGACCAATTACATGTATATTATCATCTATTTTTCAGATAAAGTTTTTCTTCCGTCTGGGGCAATGTAAACAGGGCCAGAGTTTAATTTCCCCACATGGCCCAGCCAGAGGGGATCAAATGTTCATCTTCCAGGAAGGAAAGGGTTTGTGCCTCCTACAGGGACCCTGCCAGCTCTTCTGCAGGGCCATTTCACAAAACATCCTGCTAGGGCCACCTGAGTCCCCTTCAGGGCCTGCCAGGTCCTCCACAAGGCCGAAAAAATGCATGTGTCCAAATAGCATTTCTCAGAACCCTCTTTGGCAGCCACAATATTTGACACCTGGGAAAACCCAGGGAGGCCCAAAGGCAATGTGGGCATAGGCCAGTGGAGAAGTCTGTCCAAACAAATAAATTAGGGAGAAAATTAAAATATAAACAGGCAGCACTTAAAGAGGAAACAGGTTCTAGCTCTCTTGGAATTAGGCTAAGAAATCCTGAATGTACAAGCTACAAAAGTGAAGAAAATGACAGCTTTTTCTGAATCCTTAAAGCTAGATTCGACTGACCTAAATAAGGATGAGTTCAATGGTCCCCAGTCCCAGCGTTTGAAGATTTTAAGCAGGGAGCCTGAGGAAATACATTTTCCTCCCAAGACTCCGAATGCCCCTCGGTGAGGAGCTCTTAAAACTATGCTGAGAGTGCACCCAATCCTCCAGCGTCTGACAGGTGCATGGACCAGACAAGAAGGAAAGTCAGACTTTAGATGTTATGCAAACTGCATCCTAGGCCTTGTCTGGCCCCTGCCTCAGGACGTCTATCCACAGGTGTGGCCAGGAGCTGTCTCGGGAGCCTTACGTCCATCTGGGAGCTACACAGGCCTAGAGACCATTGGAGCCACCCTCTGAATTTTCAGGCAAGGACACTGAGGCCCAGAGAGAGAAAGTAAGTTTCCCAAGGTTGCACAGCATCTAGCTGTGCCAGTAAACCAAGAGTTCTGTCTGACCGCTTAACTGAGGTTTGGTGACTTTTGGTCTCTGAGACTTCATAAAGCTTGGTAAGTACCATGGGCTCTGTGGCAGACATGGGCAAGGCTGGGCGGGTCCCGGAACTGCTGCCCCCTTCTCACTCTCCTCATTACCTGGGCAGGGCCTCAGGCACCAAGATGCCATCTGGGGACCAGGCTGCCCTCCTCTAAGCGTTTGGAAAGCTGCGGGAAATGGAGATAGGCCGGGAGTGGTTGACAGCACAACGGGTAGAGGGGAGGGAGAATCAACAGCACCGACCTTCATAGCAAGGGATCAGCGTCCTGCCTTTGGCTTGGAGGTTGGACGGGATGATGTAACAGAAGCCGTGGGGCAGGATATGGTCTGTTTCGTAGTAGATGTTCTTCCAGCGGTGGGCGCAGGCCTGGAGGACAGAGAGGAGTTCAGAGCAGGAAAGTCAGCCCCAGGAGGTCGCCAAGCAGACCCCAACAGTGCCAGGTGGTTCTGTGGGAGGAGAGAGGAGCAGAGGGGCCAGAAGCCCTCTTCTCTCCCAACCAGCCACCCCTTTGAACCAGGCACTATTCTAGGCATCAGCAAAGTGCATGATGGGCATCAGCAAACGGAACAAGAACAAGCCCTGAGAGGAGACGGATAACAAACATCTGAACAAGGATTGTAGCTGGTGCTGAGCACTGGGAAGGAAAGACACATGATTATGGGGTAGAGCCTGCGAGTAGAAAGGCCTAAAGCATGAGAAAGAGCTGACCATTGAGCATATAGGGAAGTGTATTCCAGAAGGACGGAATGTCAGGTGCAAAGGAAGCACGTGAGAAAGGCTTACAGGTTCGAGAGAAATACGGAGGCCAGTGGGGCTGGTCTGGAGTGACTACGGTGGAGGTAGATGAGGCCAGAGGACAGCAGCCAGGCCATGGATAGGACGGGGGCGGGGGTGCCTCCTCTAGACCATGGGGACAGCTATTATTTTAGCAGATGGGTAACGGCAACCGATGCAGTCTTACACAGGTGAGTGGTGTGCTCTGATTTAAAGTTTGGAAAAATAACTCAGGGGCTGTGTGGAGACTACAGGTGGGAATGAGTGGAGGTGAACATCCAGGTGAGAGATGATGCTGGCCTGAACCAGGAGACGAGAGAAGATAGCTTTGGGATGCACGCTGGAGGTAGAGCTGATGGGCTCTGCTAGATGTGGGGAGAGCAGGAAAGGGAGAGAAAGCGAGCCAGGTGAAGGCTAAGACAACCGCCCAACACCCACCTTGGGGCCCTCAGGCCAGGATGGGTCTGCTGTGCATACCCCACCTGTGCAACTGTGCATTTAGTCCCTCGTTACGTATTTCCTGAGCACCTACTGCATGCCAGGCTCTGTGCTAGGCACTGAGGAGACAGCAGTGAATAGTCACGGCTCTTCTCTTGGGTCTGTCTGATGGGGAGGCAGACTCGAGTCCTCATGAGGGAACACACTGAGAAAAAGCCAAGGACCCAAAAGTCTACTCCCCTGCCCACCCCAACACCCACTGGATCAGCAGTCGGCCTCCAAACTTGAAACCCATCAGGGTCATCTGGAAGCCTTCTTAAAACAGACTGTGGGCCCCACCTTCGAGATGCTTGCGCAGGCGGCCTGGCGTGGGCCCCGAGAATGTGCACTTCTAACAACCTTTCAGGTGACCCTGAGGCCGCCAGTGTGTGGAACACACTTTGGGGAACTCCTGTGTAGAGCTGGTTCCGTGTAAAGTGGTAGGTTGAACCATATGAAATTGCTAATATTTGATTTTTATTTTTTTTTTACCTACAGAAACACTTCAGCATGCATATCATTAACTAGAAGTAAATGCTTGCTGATGGTTCTTTTTTTGAAGTAAACTTACAGCAAAATGCACAGATCTCAAGTGTACCATTCAATGAGATTTGACAAAGGCATATGTTCACGTAACCAAACCCTTAGCAAGATACAGAACATCCCAGCAGGAAGTTCCCTCATGCCAGAAAGTGGTTGGTTTTGACAGGCTGGTCAGGGAAGGCCTCCCTGAGGAGGTGACCTCTCAGGAGAGAACTGAAGAGAGTGAAGGAGCAGCTGACAGGGGATATGAGAGAAGGTTCAAGGAAGGGGTCCCTGAGGTGGGCAAGAGCTTGGCATGTGTGAGGAGATGAGGTCCTCAGGGACAGACAGACCCTTGGTCAGCTCTCAAGAGCAGCCCCTCAGCACTGAGGTCAAACCTGCAAGGAGATCCTCAGGGAGGGTTGTTCTCACACACAGACACTGGACCAGAAGCATCCTTCCCCACCCACCACAGGACACACCCAGCCTCACGCTTGGACACAACTGCCCACTCCAGTGATACGTGCGTGTCTCTGTACCTCTGAACACCCACAAGGCTGATGAGGAGCTGACCTGCTTACTCAGAGGACGATGCACTCTGCCCAGCCCCGGCCATTTCTCGTGGGAGTTCACGGCCCACTTCTACGAACAGATCACTTCGCTCTGGCCAACGGACTGAATTTTTAAATAATCGGAGTTTTTAACGTCTTGGTTTGTTTCTTTAAAATGCACTACAGGCCATGACATTCAGCATTTACGTGATCCACGCCTGACTTTTGCAACCCTGGAAGGTGGGCAGAGTTGTCTTCAGAATTCCCATTTTCTATATGGGCACCCTGAGTGTCACAGAGTGCTTTGCCCAAGTCACCGAGCTAGTAAGTACTGCAAACAGGACGGGAACGCACCACTTCAGAGTCCTCCTGGTCTTACTAGAAAACATTTTCCATCTTGAGAGTCCCAATTCCTGCCTGATAAGCCATCAAAACCCATCCCTGAGGCAGGTCTGGTAGCTATTATCCTTACAGACTTCCTCACAGGACCCAAGACCTGAAATAACTGCTCTGGGGTCGAATGGAATGCCCAGGCCGCTGAAGGGGGAGGAAGGGTTGGAGGGGGTTCTCTGGAGCCTGGTCACCCTTCAGGTCATTCTATGAAAAACCACTGTTGCCAGCCTCTCTGCTCTTCATCCCTCCAGACCACTAGCAGTAGGGCCCTTCAGAAGGCCACTTTCTGCCAAGAGCCACGAGGACACACTCAGAATGACTGGAAACCTGAGCTGCCCACACACTGCCTCTCGCCCGATGACATGAAACTGTAAAAAAATCTCTTGTTCGTCCTTATACTGCAAACCACCCTCATTCCTCCCCACTCGGTACAGTTTTGTGCTCATAGCACATTTCTCAATAGACTGAAATGGTATGGGGCAAGGAGCTCTAAAATGTGTCACTAAGCAGATAATCATCCTATTCAGCTAAGTAATTGTGTGTGTTTTTAATTTTTAGTTCCAACTTGATTCTGATGGCTTGCAAACATGCGTCACTGATTATCATCTAATTAGCTAGTAAATCAGTTATATTTTAGTTTCTGGATTCAGCAAAGCCCTTGGTTTCTAGGGCTCACCATATTTTACTGGATTTCTGGGTTGGAGGAACCATAAAAAGAGGTGGATGTTTATCGTGAGGCACACTGACTCTCGTAAGGGAGGATTTTCTGCGTTTACTAACTAATTTATTGTCTCCTCATTTGCTTTGTTTTTTTTTTTCTAAGTGCCATAAGCTAAGGAGCAAGCTTAAAAAATTCCTAGAAGATCCAAATATTGCATTTCACAGTAAACAAAACTAAAATTAGGGCATTCTGTGAGGTCAGAGATCAAAGTGTCGAAGGCAGCATGCATCTAGGAAAACAAGGACAAATGCCTCTGAATATAAATTATAAAAAGACTATTTAGCCCTGATTATCGTTATATATACACACATGTCAGTCTGACCCCTACATTAAAAAAAACTCCCAGGGACTGTCTCCAAATCATTAATAACTCCATCAATCTCTCCAAATGAGCTCTGCTATGAGGGAGAAATGGGGCAGAGAAGGAAGAACAGGAAAAAGAGAGCATTCTCTGGAAACAGCAAGACTCGATCAAACTCATATTCCAAATAATTATAACAAAGGGTAGGAGGGGCTAGCACCACCCCAAATCTTGGAATCAGACATATTTCAAGTTATAAGGATTGTTTTTCCTCCCAAAAGGAGAAAATGAGCAATTTTTGTCAGAGGTCTTTTTGTTGTATAGAAACAGCACGTCCTGGGAGGGGTGAGAGGGAGTGGGCTTTTCCGGGTGTTTCAGCCACAAAGGCACGTAAGTCCCCACCCCCACCCTCTTACACGTGCATTTGCAGATGGCCAGAGCTCTAACCTGGCCCTCGGGTCCACCCCTGGGCCACTGAGAACAGTGGGCAGAGGGAACAGGGCTGTGATGCCACAGAAAGATGTCCCTTCCTCCAGCCAAGAGAAGTGGCCTCGGAGCCACAGGGAAAGCTTCTGGGATGCTAGAGAAGTCCTTCTGGGAATGTTCTCCCAGAGAAGGTGTACACAGATTATTTGTGTACTTTCCTGCATGCGCATTATAGCTCAATAAAAAGCTCACTTAAAAAAAATCAGGAAACAGAGCAACCAAAGTCAATGTAAAAATGTACCCTGTGGTTTTGAAAAACAGGGACAGCTGAGACATGGCAAATAGATAGTGACTGCTCTGATGTTTGCAAAGGAAACAGCAGAGATAGAGCCGGAGAGCTCTACTTCCACCCAGAGATTATCGAGACACTCATATTACTTGTTGTCTGAGCCTTGGAGACAAATGAAAAGCAGAAACCAGACTTGGACATTTTGAGTCGTCCTCCCAGGTCTAAGAGAAGAGTTAGTGCCTACACTAGGTTTGTTGGGTAATTATGGCAAAAAGTGATTTTTTTCCCCCCTTATTTCTTAAACTGCCGTCTGCACACTGGGAGTATGGGGTGAGAGTGTAGAAATGGAAGGGGCTTATCGCTCTCTAATCCCCACGCTGTGTTCACACCTGGTATCATTTGTTCCCTGGGGAAAAACTGGAAGGTACCACGACACCTGTGAGCCGAGACTGGCAGACACAAGCCAAGGTCAGCCTGCCAGCCCAGCCCAATGACCTGGGTCTTGCCAGAGCTGATTGCTAGGTCCATGGGCCAGAAAACGCCATTTTTCATTGGGACACTTGACTCTCTGTCACAGCTTTCAAATTCTTCCTTTGTTCTTTACTTTGAAATCAGCACCAGATACCATTTTCAAAACGCTACCTTACCTCTTCCTTTTCAAACCCAACCTTAGAATCCAATATTATGCTCCTTGGGGATACAGGTCTCATGCCCACACCTCCAGGTACCTTCTGAGCTCTCGATATGTGTTTGAATAAAACATTCTCTTCCTGTATTTTATTTTAAGATAGTTGCCTCCAAGAAAGCTCTGACAGGTAGATTTGAGACATTAAAAAGCAAGTGGACATGAGGCCTTTAAAAATGTAAATGTGACTAGGTCACCACTCCTGGTACGTTGTCAACTACTACTTCTGAGAGGCATTTCACAGCATTTTGCTTCATGCTTTTGTCAACCACTTAGAATCAGCCACCAAGAAGAGATGGCAATGGATTTGGTTTCTAAGAGTTTTAACATTGACACTCTGCCCCTGTATTATCCAAACATACTTTCAGACAGCACTCCTGAGAGTAATCTTCTCCAAGCACTGAGAATAAAAAGGATAGAAGATTTGGTCTCTGTCCCCTCGTGGCTTCCATATAAAAGGACACATACACGCAAAATAAATTACACATATAAAGTAACCATACAATGCTGAGTTCCTAATGACACGAAAGGTGCTAAACTTGTTTCAGACAGAATTGTCACCAATGGCAGGCTTCATGGAGTCAACAC
Organism: Rhinolophus sinicus; assembly: GCF_057876585.1. Classification (NCBI taxonomy): domain Eukaryota; kingdom Metazoa; phylum Chordata; class Mammalia; order Chiroptera; family Rhinolophidae; genus Rhinolophus; species Rhinolophus sinicus. The sequence continues at coordinate 14,398,620 of NC_142505.1, forward strand.
CAGAGAGGACAGAGCAGGGTGGGAACAGAGGGGACTTAGGACAAGTCTTATCTTACAAGACAGTATATGCACAAAAATGTACAAGGACTACTCAACAACAAAAAATAATCCAATGTAAAACTGAGCACATGACCTGAACAGACATTTCTCCAAAGAAGTCATGTGAGGTATGATCAAAAACTATGATGCATGTTTAAATTTAAAAAATTATTCCAGTAAAAGACACACTGCCATTAATCCCTCTCAAAATACTCCCCCTTGCTTCAAATATACTTATCCCATCGTTCTTGCCGCTTTATGAAGTAGTTCTGGAAGTCCTCTTTCGTGAGTGTCTTTAGTTGTGCTGTCGTGGCTGCCTCGATATTCTGAATCATTTTGACTTTGGGAAAGAGCCAGAAGTCGCATGGTGCCAGGTTTGGTGAATAAGGTGGATGAGGACACACCATGATGTTTTTATTTGACAGAAATTGCCATATACCAGAAGTGATGTGTGACACGGAGCATTGCCATGATGGAGGATGATTTACGGCACACTTTAAAACATACCTTCTCTCAACCATAGCTCACACTCAACTGATTGCACCGAACAAGTTGAAACTTGTCACACGCTGTTACTAAGGTTCCAAACACCATTTCCCATATTGAAGATCCCTGCCTTTCCGTTGGATGGCACTCAGCAGCAGCATTCACCATATTGGCTGACCACAACAGAAAGGATCCATGTCACACATTGCTTCTGGTATACGGCAATTTCTGTCAAATAAAACCATTACGGTATGTCCTCATCCACCTTATTCAATGGATGTGGCACCGTGGACTTCTGGCTCTTCCCCAAAGTCAAAATGACCATGAAAGGTAAACATTTTGAATCGATTCAGGACATCGAGGCAGCCACGACAGCGCAACTAAAGACACTCATGAAAGAGGACTTCCAGAACTGCTTCAGAAAGTGGCAAGAACGATGGGATCAGTATGTTTGTGAGGGGTATTATTTTGAGGGGGATTAATGGCAATGTGCCTTTTACTATAAGAAATTCTTTTTATTTAAACATTCACCATATTGTTTGATCACACCTTGTACAAATGACCAAAAAGCACATGAAAAGATGCTCAACATCACAAACTATTAGGGAAATGAAGATCAAAGCCACCAAGAAATATCACCTCATACCCATTAGGATGGCTACTACAGTGTCTCCCCAAAAATAAGACCTAGCTGGACAATCAGCTCTAATGCGTCTTTTGGAGCAAAAAATAATATAAGACCCAGTATTATGTTATCTTATATTAATTTTTGCTCCAAAAGACGCATTAGAGCTGATTGTCGGGCTAGGTCTTATTTTCGGCAAAACAGGGTATTTAAAAAAACAAAAAAACAGAAAATAAGTGTTGGTGATGATGTGGAGAAATTGGAATGCCTCTTTTGTGCACCGCTGCTGGGAATGTAAAATGACACAGCCACTGTCGGAAATAGCATGGTGGTTCCTCAAAAAAATTAAAAATAAGAATTACCATAAGGTTTTGGAATCCCACTTCTGAATATATATACAAAAGAATTGAAAACAGGACATTGAAGAGATATTTGCATACCCATGTTCACATCGGCAGTATGCACAATAGCTAAGAAGTGGAAGCAACCCAAATATCCATCAACAGATGAATGGATAAAGAAAATGTCATATACCGGGGGTGCCAAAAAATTGTATACAAGTGGACACTTGGTTAACATTGCTCAAGCAGTAGTTCACCATAATCAAAAGTATCTGGACGCTGATGGTAACCACTTTGAGCACCTCTTGTAATTGCAGAAGTCAAATGTGACCTGTATTCACCTCTTGTTGTTGGAATATACTGAGTATTACAATTTTAATACAGTTTTCCTTTCTTAAAATGTGTATACATTTTTTGGCACCCTCTGTATATATACAATGAAATATTATTCAGCCCTAAGACAAGGAAATCCTGTCATGTGCTATAATATGGATGAACCTTGAGGACATTATGCTAAGTGAAATGAGCCAGTCACAAGAAGACAACGCATAGAAATGAAATCATGTAGTATTATCTAAAATAGTCACTCTTACAAAGAAAAAAGATTGATAGTCACAAGTGGCTGGTGGAGGGGGACACAGGGAGTTATTAAATGGGTTATCGAGTTTGTTTTGCAAGATTAAAAAGCTCTAGAGATCTGTCACACAATAATGCGCATACAGGTGGTGCTACTGTACTGTACACTTAAAAATGGATACAATGGCAAATTTTATGTTGCATTTCTGACAATTTTTCAAAAAGTCATGAGGGAAATGGGTGCTGTTGGATGCCCCTCTCCTTCTCCAGCACCCACATACGGTGGCTTATTAAATGCAGGGTGCAGTAACTATTTTTTAAAAATGAGAAAAACAGCTCCGCATGTAATGAATTAGCACAGGATTATCATAGCACCATTACCACAAATGCCCCAGCTCCGCCTTTGTGGCCTCCTTTGCTAAATCGTCCCCGTGACCCTCACTGCCATTCATGTCCCCAGAGATGGCCCCTTCCTGATACTAATTTGCAGTGATGCAGAACCCTCGGGAAACAGACTCTCAGCCCCATAGAGGTTATCCTTCCATGGGGAGAGGAATTATTTTCACAGGAGCAACCTCTGGCTGTAGGCTCCAAGCTCTCCAGAGTGTCATGTGTTATGCTGTCATCAGGCCACTGCCTCCTCTGTTCTGAATCTCAACCTCAGGTCACCCTGATTTGGGATGGATCAGCTGGTTTCCTCCTTTCCATAGGAGGGCAGACAACCTTTCTGGTCCTCCTGGGCCCGAGTTGTCCAGTCAGGGTCAGGCCAATACATCTAGAGGAATGCAGAGGCTTGGAGAGGGTCCAGGGCAGCCCACGACAGTGATTAAAGGACTAGAAACCAAGACAAATAGCGGGGTCGGGGACTCTCAACACGACCTACAATGGTTTCCAGTAGGGAGACCCCACAACACTGGTGACAGCATCCAGCTGCTCCCTTCCTCCCCACAGGGGGCTGACAAGGGGGAGCTGCTTCATTTGTGCTGAGAAGGCAGGCGGGATTCAGATGAGCAGCCTCTGCTGTGGAGAAATTTAACACAAAAGCAGGCTCCTCAGAGACGGGACGGAAACATTTTGCCTCGATCCTGCAGGAAAACCTGTCTCCCCTGGGATAGAATATATGTATACTCTCTGCTTTATAGCATGTGGCCCAATGGGAGCCCTCAATAACTGGCAACTAGTATTATTTTGCCTTCTTGATCTTATGCTTTTATAACAAAAAAACTCATACAGCTTCCAAAAAAAAGCCCATGCATGGCAAGAAAAGGCCTACAAAATCAGGAGACTGGTTACCTCAGTGGGGAGTGGCACGAGGGCACATTCTGCCATGGTAGCAATGGGGATGCATGTGTGTACAGCTATGAAAAAATTCACTTGAAGTTGTGCGTATTAAGTACATGAATGTCATACCTCAATAGAAAAGGGTAAAATAGAATGAAAACAAAAAATGGACAAAACCTATGAAGCAGTTATAAATTCCTTTTTGTCGGGTCCAATAAAGCTTTCTGCAATAGTGGAAATGGTCTCTCTCGATGCTCTTCACTACAGTAGCCAGCAGCCACCTGTGGCTCCTGGTCACTCAACATGTGGCCAGTTTACCGGAAGAACTGAATTTTTAACTTACATCAGTGTAAACTTTAATAACTGCATATGGCTGGTGGCTACCTTACTGGGCGCACAGCTCTAGGAAAACACGAATCTCAAGGACAATGATTCATTTTTTCTGTGCATCTCCCTCAAAAAACCTAATGGATCAGAATTCATCATATACATTTGGGGAGCCAAATAAATGACTGTTTAAAAATGATATGTATTTCATAAAATACAGTATCATGTAGGAATGAAGAGGAATGAACTACTGATACACACAACATGGATTAATCTCAAAAGTATTCTTTTGGGTAAAAGGACCCTTACCCAAAAGAGCACACACTGTGGAATTCCATTTTTATGAAGTTCTAGAGAAAGCAAAAGTAACCCATGGTACTGCAATTCATCACAGTGGTTGCCTCGGGATGGAAGGAGTTGACTAGAAAGGGACAGAAGAGAACTTTTTAGAATGACAGAAATAGTTTGTATCTTGATGGGGTGGGCGTGTTACACACAGGTGTGTACAAGTGTCAAAGCCCAAGCTGTAATCTTAAGATCTGTGCATTTTGTGTACATTAGACCTCAACTTTAGACACACACACACAAATATTTATGTAATGAACAAGATTCACAAAGCGCTTTTATTACGCAGTTTGTCATATTTCATTAGCCACATCTCAGCACCCCTGGGACCAAGATGATTAACATCTGACAGATAAAGAAAATGAAAACATCTGTCACTTGTCCACATAGTAGTCCAGAACAGGCAACCTCACTCAAAGCCGTGCCCTGTCACCATGCCAAGCAGCTTTCCTAAGAGGTCAAAGTCATTCATTCTGAGTGCCACCCCGTCCCCACGCACCCCCAGGTGGCCTTACCAGCACACGGCCATCGGCCTTGGGCTGCCGGGCCAGGCTCACCCCCATCCACTCATCATCCCGGTCTTCCCGGCAGGTCTTCCCACAGGACATGCCCCGATTCTTCCCTGGAGGAGAAAGAGACAAGTCAGATGTGCATTGAGGAACGATGTCCCGCTGGCTGCTTGTCAAAGGGTGGTCTGTAGCCCAAACGTTTCTCACCAGCTCCCGAGGAAATAAGGAACTTACAACAAAGTGTAAAATCAGCTCCACTACCATGCATGCTGTTTAATTCAGCCAGCATGTTTTTTTTCATAGCAAGACTTTCTCGATGGAGGAAGCAGTGCTTTGGCTTATGTTCTGAAGCAAACTCCTTACTGGGCTGTGCACCAGTAACAAACAAGTCACCAGCCAGTCACACTCCTTTGCTGCTAAAGAAAATCATGACGATACTTCATTCACAAATAATAACAATCAGAAGCTTTAGATGGGAACAGACTTGGGAGAAACGGCGGAGTTGAAGTGGTTATAACAACACAGCTCTACTTACTGAGTGCCTACTATGTGCCAAGCACAAGTCTGTATATTCACCTCTATTATCTCACTTAATCTTCTCAAGGTCCTATTGTGAGGTAGGTATCTTAGTCCTGATTTTAAAGGTGAGGAAACTGAGGCCAAAGAGGCTGTGGGACATTCCCAGTGAGTCCCAACTAGTAACTGGCACAGCGGGGCTCGGAACCCAGGCAGAGCCGTCTGATTCCAAAGATGGGGTAGTTTCCACTGAACCAACACGAGCTTTTTAAAACTTCCATCAATCGTATCTTTCCCTACTTAAAATACAAAACCTCGAATTGATTCTAATGGCCTCTCCCTTCATACACAGACTAAAATCCTAACACCTTACCCAGCCTGCTGGGCCCTGTGTGACCCAGCTCCAGCCCACCTTCCAGTCTCCTCTGCTCCCGCTGTCTCCTGCTCACCACTCCAGCTTCACAGACCTCACTGTGCGCTTTCAAATGGCACATGCTTTCCTCTGCTCAGAGGTTCTGCTTCTGGTACCTGCTCAGCTAACTAACCACTGTGCATCTTTCCAGTCATGTATGGATCAAATATGAGGTTGGTGCAAAAGCAATTACTACCCCACCCCCCGCCCCGTCTTCAAGCACTCAACTGTTTGTGTTAATGTCTCTTTTGCCCACTAATTTGCAAGGCCCGGGATGGCAGGGTCTTTGTTTTGTTCACCAGTGTATCCCAGTGCTTAGTAAGTAATAGGTACTCAATGTGCAATGAATGGGAGGGAGGGAGGGAGGGAGGGAGGGAGGGAGGGAGGGAGGGAGGGAGGAGTGGATGAACGATCAGGCCACTTTGAGAAGAAAAAGAGGAAAGTATGAGGATGCAGAACCCATTTCCACCTTGGCAGTGATGTCCACTCACCTCGAGCCATGTCCAGTTCGGTGCATCTCCGGTCAGGGTTGGTGTGGATGCGGCACTTAAACACAGCCCCCGGGGACTTCACTGAAGTGCTGTACTTGGAATCTGCCTTTGGTGCACCCACGAGGACCCTGCACATCAAGAAGAAAGGGCGTTCTGTCACAATCCAGTACCAGGAGAGAGGAGGCCGGTGGTTAAATCTTCACGCAGCCAGGAGTGTGCGTCTGCATCACACTGTGCTGGCAGGCTGTGGGGGAGGGCCCCCTACATGGAACCTGTTAGATTTTCTCCAGGCACACTTAAAGCTTAAGTTTGGTTGGGAACACACACAACCCACAAAAGCTTCTTATACAGAATCGATAAAGAACTCCCACAAATCAAAAAAGGAAAATACAGCTATCCAATAGAATAATGGGCCAAAGACTCGAACAGCTACTTGACAAGACAATAACCAAATGGCCAATGAACATATGAGAGGCACTCAAGGATATTAGTTATCAGAGAAATCCCAATGAGATACCACTTCACTACTAGAAGGCTAAGACCAAAAATGACTGAAAATGCCAAGGGCTGGCAAGGATATGGAGCAACTGGAACCCTCAGAGGCTGCTGGTGGGAGTGTAAACCATTACAAGCCCATTGGCAGACAATTCAATCGTTTCTAACAAAGCCGAACATGTGTCTACCACCCTATTCCATTTCTAGGAACATATCCAGCCGACATTCGTACAGATGTCTACCAGGAGACATGTACAAAAATATTCACAGCTGAATACATAATGTCCAAAAACGAAGAAACCCAAAGGTCCATCAATGCCAAAATGCATAAGTAAATTGTGGTATAGAAATACAACAGAATTCTACTCAGCAATGAAAATCAATGGACACCACTCAACTGTAACCACACGGCTGAATCACAAATGGAACACTGAGCAAAAGCCGTCAGAGACAAGAGCATACTCACTGTCTGATTCTATTTATCTGAAGTTCAAAGCAGCTGAAGTTTAACTGTGGTGTTAGAGGTCAGAGTAATGGTTACCTGTACTTGGAGGCGAAGAGGGGTTGTTGTTGGGAAGAGGGGGCTTTCTGGAGGTACGCAAGATGTTCTACTTTTCAACCTGAGCGGTGTTTACACAGATTTGTGATAATTCATTAAATTGTATATATGATATGGGCACTTTTCTGGATGTGCGTTAGACTTCAATTAAAAAAAACCTGAGCAAATGAAAAATAAGACATTGGGGGATGCCATTTCTCTTCTGTGTCCACCTCATCCCCCTACCACACGCAGCACATACAGTGAGGGGGACACAGGAAAGCGGTAGTGGTGTAGAATTAGAAACACATCCTCTATGCCAACGCCCATCAGAGATCGAATCGTTCGCGTACAAACAGGGGCAAGCATGAATCTCTACAACCTTCATCTTGAACTGGAAAGCTGCCTCGGGGATGAGCCATCCCCAGCAGGACCCTTCCCGCTGGAGGAAAAGAGTAAGACCTGCCAAGAAGATAGATAAGACATATTTGGGCCTGTGTGGGCGCAGCACACGGCGGGGACAGCAGAGAGTTCCCCTCCAGATGTTACAAAAACAACCTTGATCTACAGTATTATGCATTGTTTCTGGAAAGCAGTCAACCGAAGCGCTATAGCAAAGAATACCAAATAGCACCCATCAGGCATGGTTTGTGCTGAGCTCTGAGCCGTTCGGAAAAAGATTTGCACAATAAGACTTTAAACACAATACCCACACCGAAGTTCAAAGAGTAGCACATTCCAAGCCACTGCTCAATGAGAACACAAACTGCTCCATGTCTCCAGAGCCTGAAAAGGGGATGCAATTCGCCTGGAAACGTATGCGGCACATTATGAAATAGATCGTCTCCACTTGCCTAGGAATAGAAAGCATTACGCATTAGGTGTCTGTGGAAAAGGTGTCTAGTAGAGGCTAAAATGACCCCAGACAGCATCCCTGGGGATATGGACGGGACCCAGACTCGCCCCACTTTGTCCTGAAAGCCACCTTCATCTTGGGATCTTGGACACTCAACCTTCACCCCTTCCCTGGCCTCACACTGACACTGCTCCCCAACCCACACGCCGGCTGAGCCAAAGGGTAGATATCTAATCAGACAACAGAAGTCTGAGTCCCTCAGACGGGCCTTCAGCAAAAGCTGGCAGATATCACAAGGGACAGCCACACTAATCTGGCTCAGACATGTGTTACCAGGTTCACGGGAAGGCATGTGGGCCCCATCTTAATTGCCACTGCCCCTTGAGCCCAATCCCTCAATATCCAGAAGGTAAAGGATCTCTGAGGACACAAGGAACCGGAAAGATCCACCCCTTCTTGGAGACGTTCCTTCAGGGTCAGTGTTGGAGAATCTGTATTTGATTCTGTGAGGAGTCAAGGCACACCCTGCTGGGGTGTGAGAGGAGCCAGGCCCCGAACAAGCTGCCCCGCAGCCCCTCAGAAACGCCCTGGGAAGCTGCCCTTCCAGGTGTCACTGGGCAGCTCTGTCTTCTGGCCTCACCATGGTGGGCCACACAGCTGCACAACTCCAAGCTGGAACGCTCAGCCTTCGGAAATCACAGCAAGCACTTCCCCAAGCAGACCACACCGCCTCCGTCACCCACATGAGAGCAGTTTGGCCAGCTCTTGACTGCTCTAACTCCAATGCATGATGACACACAAAATGAAACTCCAGGAAGAAAGCCACGTTAAGGGATCAATTTCCCCCCACTTGCTTCTGGGGCTGAGCTGCAGAGTCACCAGGGCAAGCCAAGGGTTGCTCTCTGTAATGCCAGTTGTGTTTTCACAGGTGAGAAGAATTAGCAGTTTGACATATCTAAACAGCTGAAACATCCACCACCTTGCCATATGTCAGCCTGTAAGAGCTGGGTAACATAAAATGCCTCCTCCTCCACAGCAAAACCTCAGTGGGACAGGGCTTGGTCCAAAAATTCCCACCAACTCCAACTCTAAATTTAGCACAGTGAATAAATGCCGCTTGTAATTCATTTTGTAAGCATTACAAAAAAATTAAACAAAGGGGAGAATTAATCACATACCACAGCAAGCTATTTATCGCGTGTCCCCAATTGGCATGGGAACCCTGGACCTTTCAGAAAGTACCACTGTTCCAAATTTACAGACCCAAATTCACAGGTTAGCCATGCAGGAAGGGATCCCAGAGAGCTCAAATCCCAGGTACTGCTTCTCCCCGACTAGCGCTATGACAGAGGGGCAAATTCTATATCAAAATCTAAAGTGGAGAAAAGACCTGCTGAGTTACTTTTTCCTTCCAAGCCCAAGGTAGTCAATGGTTCTAATAACAATGGCTGATCAAGCACTGATAACAACCCGCTGATTCAAACTCCTAATCAGCTGGTCTAATGAGAAAGTTTTTCCCAAATCCTGTGTAATGGGAAATGCAGCAAGAGACAAGGGGCGTGTGTGCATGTCGCTCACTGGGGTGGCTCGGTGGAGACTGGGCTTGTATCTCTGTGTTTACAGAACTTTGTGGCTTCCTCCTTTGCCTGGTGCTGCTCTTTACCTAGGCCACTGGCCAGCAAGACCGCTGCTGCAGGCCAGCCGATGAGCTTGTCTCTTCTGAAGTTCGTTCAGCTGGCTGTTCGCCAGGCTGATCTCAAGAGATAGAGTGTAATGGCTCAGAGTTCAGGACAAGCCACTGAAAAGATGCCATCTGCTTTTTCTCATTATTCTCTGAGTTATAAAGAGACATACCAGATACTTCCAACATCGTCTAAAATCTTCCCTGGCACCCTTGACAAGACAATAAGCTATTTCTTTCCTCTGTACAGTGGCCATATAAAAGGGACTGAGTGTCGCGGCTCACTACCCCCCCAACAGGCACCCATCAATAAATCAACAGGCTGATTCTGACTTTTGCTAGCTACTTCAGGTATGGTCCTCAGCACAGCTGCACAGAGAACACGTGGGAACTTGATGGAAATGCAGAATCTCAGGCCGCATCCCCAGCCTGCTAAATCAGAATGTGCATTTTAACAAGCTATGCAGGTGATTAATAGTCGAGGACATGCTATGTAAGCACCCATGCTGATTACAAGTAATTGTGTTAACTGCAAGCCTGTATGAACTGATAACCCTCGAGATACGAGACTCTCCTCCTATCTTACCCCAGTGAAAGAAATACTCAAACTTTAAAGACATTTGAGAGTCCTCTCATTAACTCAGAGCTCTCGAGTTCTAATTACAAGGAAAACCAGCATGTATCGGGCACTTGGGGTGTGCAGGTGCTGGGTTAGATGCAGGTGCTGGGTTAGGGGCAGGTGCTGGGCTAGGTGCAGGTGCTGGGTTAGGGGCAGGTGCTAGGCTAGGGGCAGGTGCTGGGCTAGGTGCAGGTGCTGGGTTAGGGGCAGGTGCTGGGTTAGTTAGGGGCAGGTGCTGGGTTAGGTGCTGGGCTAGGTGCAGGTTCTGGGTTAGGGACAGGTGCTGGGTTAGGTGCAGGTGCTGGGTTAGTTAGGGGCAGGTGCTGGGTTAGGTGCTGGGCTGGGTGCAGGTGCTGGGCTAGGTGCAGGTGCTGGGTTAGGTGCAGGTGCTGGGCTAGGCTCCTTGTGGACGGAATTGCATTGAATCTTCACAGCAATCCTATAGGAGACACTAATATCCCCATTTTACAGATGGAGAAGCAGGTGGCCAGAGAAGGTCATGGGACTTGCTGGAGCCCACAAAGTGTAGAAGATGCCAAGCTGTAGCACACACCTTGGCAGCTGAGTGCAGGGCCCACCCTCTATTCTGTCCACCCTACATCAGCCAGAAGGAAGAACAGGGAACCAGCAGGGACCTAGTGCCCCCTCAGGTCACATGTGTGATCTGCCTGAAAAAGCCCGCGTGAGGCTCCACGGATGGCGCCCAGGTTAGAACTCTGATGTGGAAGTGTCCTCACGCTGAAGAATAGACTGGGGTTTACAAGAGAAAGAAGGCTTTCTCCTTCCCGTCAGGCTGAATTTTCCATCACATTTTTGCTTTTCTAAAATGTTTGCATTGCTAGTGTGGTTTTGCCCAGGGGTTCACCTCTCTTCATGAGTAGTTTATGCACCTGTTTGGACAAGGGGAGACTTCTGTTCTTCTGCCGGCACCAGTGATGCTCGTGGGTTGTCTGATTTCTTGCTCAAGGCAATCCTGTCAGGTAGCTCCTTGTGTACATTTTACTCAGAGGTGGTGGGTGACACTGCTGGTTTAGTGGCAGAGATGGATCTGAACCCAGGGCGTCAGCGTCCAAGGGTGTGCTCTTTCCGGGCCCCAAACTCCCCTTTGTGGTGGTTTAGATGCCCTCCTTTTTTCCAACATAGCCACTTCCTTGTTTGGCCTGTGTATGATCAGGCTGGCTACAAAGGCTCCAGTCCAGCCGCCCATCTGGTTCTGAACCCATCCCTCACCTCCGGAGGGCAAACTGCAGGTCAGGTCCCTGGAGAGCAAGGGGCAGAGAAGGGCTGAGCCACAACTGCTTCTCTGGGGAAGGCTGACAGCGTCTCAAAGGTTCCCTCCCTCCCCACAAATGCCACAGCAGTGATTCCACGGGGCAAACTGCAGCCAGATCCAGGACAGCAACTGGGGATTCCAAACCTTAAACCCATTAGGTTTGCTTTCATGCATCTGATCCCAAAGCCTAAGCTTCCCAAAGGACCCACATGTCAGTTACAGGAGTGGAATTCACTGTGTTCGCCACGCCGCATGGAAACCCCAGGAATCACGCCACATCCCTCAATGGGCAAAAGTAGCCAAGACTTGAGTACAGGGAAAGCTACCTCCGACCACACCAAGCCATTCACACCCAGAGGGAAGAGACCCCCTAGGGCCAAGGCCTGCCAAATGAAGGCGTGGAACCGGAACAGCTTCAGAAGCACCTCTTTCTACATTTGGGGAAACTGGGGCTCCAGGTGGTTAAGCAGTGGATACTAACTGCTTGTAAGTGTTTTAAACGAGTAGTACCTCCTGAATTCTAAGCTTCGAGGGCCAGTTACTCAGGGAGGTGAATCACAGGGGTAACACAGGGTTCAAATTCTGCCTCTACCACTGGGAAGCTGTGTGACCTCAGACAAATTTCCTAACCACCCTGAACCTCAGTTTTCTTCCTCTGTAAAAACAGGAGTAAAAATGTACCTTATAAGGGTTCTTATAAGGTTTAAACAAGATAATGTTTATAAAGCATGCAGCATGTTGTACAAAGTAGCTATTCAAAGAAACGTTAGCACACGGGGAAGTAGGCTAAACCTTGGCACCCAACTTGTCCCAATTCCACCTCTTAGCAGCACCCCCAGGAGCTCACAGATCCTTAGAACCGCAGTCCTTTTTCTGGTGTGCCAGGCAGGAATTTATTCAGACCACCAAAAAAATCCAGGAATGGCTAGGATACTTTTACCACTAGTAGCAGATAGCAAAAGTAGCCGCAATTCTCCACCCTTCCTGTATCCAGGCCCTTTTCAATGTGACTTTCCATCAGAGATGGAGTCTTTTTCCCCACCTCTTGAATGTGGGCTGGCCCTGTAACTTGCATCGGCCAACAGAATGTGACAGAAGAAGGATGGCTTGACTGCCTAGCCTAGGCTTCAAGAAACCAAGCATACTTCTGATCGCTTTCTTGGTACCCTGCCCAGCCACCATGTGTACAAACCCAGGCTGCGGAAGGTGAAAGACACCTAGCGCAGAGATGAGCCATCCCAACTGAAAGCATCCTAGACCAGCCAGACAACAAGCCACCCCAGAAGCTGACAACAGATGCATAAATGAGTCCAGCTAAGAACACAAGTACCGCCCAGCTGAACCCAGCCTAAACGGCTAACCACAGAATCATGAGCTAATAAATGGTGATTGGTTTAAGCCACTGAGTTCAGGGTAATTTGTTACACAGCAATACTGCACCAATAGAAAACAGATACATCGTCAAGCTAGGGCATGCCACCTTTGAAGAGAACTAGGCTATGGTACCAGTTGTTCCTGGGTCCACCCCAATAACCTAACTCTGTAGCTGAGAACTGTTGTTACTGCTCCTCTACCTACATGATCGCCTTTCCTTCCCACAAAGGAATCTCATTGCCAACTAAGACCACAAGGTCCAAGGGCTCTGACATGCGAAAGGCAGAGTGGAGTGGTAGCAACAACCCTGGAAGAGTCTGCCAGCTCTTCTCCAAGTGTGTGACCTTGGGTAAGTCGCAGGCTCTCCTTTACCTCTAAAACAAAGATAACAAATGCAGAGTCCCCCCTTTCAGGTCAGTGATGAGGCACAAAGGGAAATGGCAAACAGCAAAGTGGGGGAGCCATGAACCCAGGATGGTCTCACTTTTGAGAATGAAATAAGATTTTTCATCTGCCAAGGCCAAGAGTAGACAGAAATCCTCCCAAAAAAAGCATCAGGACACTTTTTCTTCCTCCTTAGGAACCTGATACCTTGGACAGGGGCTTGCTGGGATGAGGGAGGGGAAGGCAGTATGGCTGACCCTGAGAACAACCAGAGTAGCATCAAGTCAGGCCCACCTGGGTTCAAATCACAACTCCGCAATCTACTCGCTGGGTAACCCTGGACTTGCTGCCTGTGCCTCTGTAGCAGCAGCCCCCACGGCGGCAAGGTGACTGTGAGCATAGCCTTTCTGGCACACAGGAGGTTCTTCTAAAAGGCTGGCAACAATAATTATTTTCACTCGGGAATCCCAGGTTGGAATAAATAAAGGGAGGGAGGAAGAGGGGTACAAGGCATCCCAGAAAATGCTGATTTAGCGAATGCAACAGGTGGAGTGCCACACCCAACTGGGAAAGCACAGAGGCACAGGCAGCCCCCACCCCCGAGAAGCATCAGCCCCCTGGTTGCCTTGTCAGGGTGTGAAGCGGCCTCGCAGGCTGCTTCCCTGGCCAGGGACTCGGATCTAAGCAGATGTACTGAGAGGGGGCAGCTGAAGAAGGAAGCATGGCAAAGAGGCTAATGTCGTCCTACCCACCTGAAAGCATCACGGAAACATTAAAATCCACGAGACAGAGCAAGCTACCCGCTGGGAGATCTCAGTTCAAAGCCTAGAAGTCTTCCTCTTGGTTTCTTGTGATAATTTTCTTCTCCAAGAAAAACAGATCAATACTTTTTTTCTAAAATTCTCACTACCAGCGCACCTTGGAACTGCAGACCGACCTCCTAGATGTGTCTGGCGCTCTCCATAACAGGGTGGCCTCCCACCTGCCCAGGAGAAGGAAGAGGCATGCAAAACTCTAGGATTTACAATCCCACAGGTCTCCAATGAAAGCAACCATCTGAGATCCTTTTTGGAAGCAGACAGGATACAAATGACACACAAAAATGCAAATGTACGTAGAGCATGGCCGATATTTTAGAGACCACACATAATGAAGAGTGTGTCTTACAACTATCTCATTCATTTTTATATTGAGTACCGACACTCAAATTTTGATAAAACTGATGAACGGATCAAATGTACTGAAAGCGAACTCATTTAGCATTGAAAGTCAGGATGAAGAAAACCATTCGTTTCAAAAGTCAGATGAGAGTAACAATAGAAATAACTACCAGAATTTATCAAGGATTTACTATGTGCTGCTTTGCCGACATCATCTCATTTGATGATGTGACATGATGAAGAAACTCGCATTTTTTAGAGAGGAAGGGACGGGGCTCAAACAGCTGGAGTAAGGTGCCAAGATCACACAGCTCCTAAATGGGGGCTAAGTCAGGTTGGAGCAGGGCTGGCATTGGAGCCCCCCTTTTGGCAGCCTCCCTTTTATACGCAGAAACCACAGATTTGGTTGTTGCTGGGGAATTGGGACCACAACAAAGGCAGAGCCAGGAAAAACCCCACCCCCCTGAGTCTGGAACATCCATTCTCCAGGACCTGACCCGAGAGTCAGGGCGGGGTGGCAGAGGCCACTTGGGCTTAAACACACCATGAAATGAGTGGAGATGAAAGAAATTCGTATTTTTTTATGTTCAGATTCTGGGGAACACGAATCCTCCTCACTTACATATTGTTGGCCAGTGGTGCAGAAAGTCTTACTCTGCGTGGGCTTCTTTAATAATGTTACACATCCAGGGGTGATGTGTAGCATGGCTACCTTCCCCATCCGCTGCCATGGCTACCTTCCCCATCCGCTCTCCAAGCAGAGCTTCTTAAGCCATGGGAGCCTTAAGGGCTCAATGGAATGAATGGAGGGATGGTAACAAAAGGGCTCGGGGAGCTTAGGATGGATGGATGGAACACACCAGAATGCTTCATCTTTCCTAGGACACTTCTGTCTTAATGTCACTCAGACTAGGTATGAGAGCAGGCCCTACAAACATCTCTGGCAGAATCACTGGATCCCTGTTTACTCAGTGATCAAGCATCTCTAGAAAGCAATCCCAGTACTGGCCTCCACAGGTAGCCAGTGGGTCATGAATAAGCATCCCCAAAACGTGTCACAGGAACGCTACCAGCACTGTAACTCCAAAACATGTACAGCAAAGCAGGCAGGACGGAACCTCACGGATCAGAGGCTTGGGTACCTTGAAGGCCCAAACTCAGACTCTTAACTTCTTGAAAGGCAACGTCACAAGCCCCAGCTCTACCACTCTCTCAGCATGTTACCTGGGTCTCTGCTCAGTGTCCCCCTTTGTGAATCGGGCCAAAATGATAGCCAGCTGAAACGACTGTAGGGAACGTTCAATGAACTAATATGCATAAAACACGCAGAATGGTACGGACACGTGTGAAGCATGCAGTAAGGGCACTGCTGTGTTGCTGCTGCTACACATTTAAACTCGCAAGTCCTTTTTGTTCTCCTAAAATAAAAACAACAGAAACTGGGGACCCAGTGAGCCTGCGATTTCAAAGATTCTAGATTTTTCCCAATCTTGGACGCACTTTCACTTCCTAAGGCTTCCTCTGACAAAAAGGACGGTCACTATAAAACCCTTGACTCCGCTTTGGGTAGTCACCAAATCCACGGGGCTTAAGGATGTGTGGTTCACAAGGTACCTGGGAGGAGGTCTAATCAGCAGCGCACCCAGCTGCTCCACGGCTCAGGTTAAGGTGGCATGCTCCTCCTCACCGCTCACCTGGGACTTCCCTCAGGTCAGCTGGCAGAGAATGTGCTGGAGTCTGTTCAAGGGCCAACTCTAATGGCCCAGAATCCTAATACTCGCTGTGCTGATACAGTGGGATAAGCAAAGGCACAGATGATGCCCAGCCACAGATGTCTGCTGAGGACCACGTTTCCTACCTTCCTAACACATCCATTCCCACGTGCTGGGCTCCAGGGCAGCCACGGAGGCATGTCACCTCATGCAGTTCAGTCCGCTGACAACCTCCAGCTGCAACCCCTTCGGGACTGTCACAGCAATAAAGCTGAGGCCAGTTCTTCCCAAGTAGCTGCAGGCAAGGACTGATTATGATCAAGGTGGCAGGGGTGTCCCTGTTGAGTTGGCTGAGGCTGAGACTTGCATCAGATCTGCATCACAGTCTGAGGCTCTCCCTGCCCAGTGCTGCTTCCTCCCACTTGTTCCTTCGCAGGCCTTACCCATCTCGCTCCCCTCACCAATAATTCTCTTGCAC
This sequence comes from Rhinolophus sinicus, assembly GCF_057876585.1. Lineage (NCBI taxonomy): Eukaryota > Metazoa > Chordata > Mammalia > Chiroptera > Rhinolophidae > Rhinolophus > Rhinolophus sinicus. Next base: position 14,415,138 of record NC_142505.1, read on the forward strand.
TTCTATCTCCGTCTTAGCGTCTGCTTCCCGGAGGACACAAAGTGACACAAGCCCACAGTCAATGCACATTGGTCACTGAGGCTGGGTGGACCTTGGACAACAGGTGGAACTCTGCAAGCCTCCGTTCTCCGACTGGCAAACTGGAAACCACTCCCCGGGGTGTCCCAAAGATTCGATTAAAGACGTTCAGGCCTGTGAAAGCACTTGACCTCTTGTAGATACCCAGCAAATACCTGATAGAATCATTAGTTTTGATTTCTTACATGCTATTCCCTTGAAAGCAAATGATTTTTGAGAATACCACGGCTGCTTTTAATAAATGTGATAACATTTTCCCTGGACAAATCACAATAGGAATTATCAGAAAGAGACAGTTTCCTGACCAGCAGCAAGTCACAGGGGACTCAGAGCTGGCTGGAGTCCGGCCCTTCACACCCTCACACTCAGGGCTGTTAGTGACTGGCTGAAAAGAGTCTTGTCTTCTTGCCCTGAAAGGGTCTCTCCTGGGCAACACAGCTGCCTCTGCCCCAGCCAGAGTTCAGCACTAGCTCAGAAAACAGCACCCTTGCCAGTTTCTCCAGCTGATATTCAGGGAACCTCCCCGGACACACCAAGAGACGCTTTCTGGGTCCACTTAGAACTTGGGTTTCGTACATGTGCTGTCCCTTCCTGAGAGCTTGAGGAAGCAGCCTCTGCAGAACCAGTAAGAACCAGGAACAAAGTATGAAAATGCTACTTCTAGAAAATCATGATGGGGAAGTGGAGCTATACCCCTGCCTGAGAGCCAGCATGGGACAGAAGAACTCAGCAAAGACGTCCACCACAGAGGTTATGAGAAGGCAGCTGCCAGGCCATTTTTAGGTCTCTCCTCACAAAGATGGGGGAGGGCAGCAAGGATTTCAGGGTCCCCCATCTATAGGTTTTACCTTCACAGGGGCCTCTCCTCTGCCCCCTGAACATCCCACGCCTGCCCAAGGACAAGCCTCTCCCCCATCAGAGTCCCTATCTGATATTTTGCCTGAGACGCAAGATTAGAACCCACAACCTTCTCACTCTTCAGACCTGCGGGCATTTTTCATTCTTGAATTCCCTACCCCTTAGCACAGAGCAGGTACTCCAGTGTTTGATGAACGGAAAAAAAAAAAATTCAGCCCCTCTGGCTGCCTACTCGTAATTTTTTAGAACTAAGCACCTCTGTTTCAGTTTTAAGACTCAAATATGCCCAGGGTTGACTTCTCTTTTCCTTATCTCGCCTCTTGATCTTTGCCTAGCCCTCTAAGACTTAGGTCATTGCTCTAAACCAATACTGTCCAATTCTGTGATGATGGAAATATTCTCGCTGTGTGTTCTCCAAAACAGTAGCCAGCAGCCACATGTGGCCATTGAGCACTTGACATGTGGCTGGTACGACGGAAGAACTGAACCCTTCATTTTACTTGGTTGCAACTCATTTTACTTTTAGTAGCACTGCATCTGGCTAGTGGCAACGGTATTGGCAGCAGGACTGCCCGGCTTGTTCTTTTCATTCTCAACCTCAATGCAAAGCGAGGATGTTATGTTCTCCTTGGCTCTGAGTCACCTGCTATTCCTCACTGAATGATGCTCTGACAACTTTCACAAAGCAAAAAGCCACCACGTCTTCCATTTCCAAGCACCTGCTCTGTGTCTGAGCGCAGCCGTCTTGCTGTGGCCCTGGAGACGGGGCAGGAAGCACATCGCCAGAAAGGAAGCCAGGACACCCAACCACCTGGGACTCCAGGGCGTCTGGGGCAGAGAGGAAGAGGGGAGGGATGTGAAAGAAACCCACTCTGGGGCCTGGACGCCAGCCGGGCTGCATTTATTTATATCACAGGGTGTTACAGTTGTCTGCCCTGCAGCTGAGGAATCGGTCCACATCTAAGGGAAGGGGACAGAGATTGGCTTTGTCCATGTTCCCTGGCACCTACTGCTGTTGTGCAAAGGGTGCAAGAAGACCCGGGGGTGGGGGAGGAATAGGAGAAGAAGCTGTCCCTGGGCAGGTAGGCACCCTTTGGGTGTCATTGCAAAGGAGGATACTGAGTCACCTGCATATTTGCATCCAAACCGATACTTATAGCTGTAACACTGCCCATGGTCCAGCTGGCCATGGGGACAACTCCCACTGCATGGCAACAGAGGGACCACTCAAGCCAAACACGTGGAGAGACGTGGGGTCTCAGGCGCTGTTTGCAATAAACTATGACTGTGGAAGCTGGACTCAGTCCCCAGGGCTCGGAAAAGCAAGGTCACTCCCATCTCTTATACAGAGCTAGGACCTTCTGATCAATGATCATTTGGGTTTCAGAAAGAACGGATAGAAATGCTCAATTATGGAATTAAAGAAGTGGCACTGGTTCGCGCGCTTTGTGATAGGCACCTGAGGTCCCCCGACACCAGGAGCCCTCAGCTCTGCACCTAAAGAGCCCACGCTGACCTTGGTGCCTGAGCTCCATCCCTGCCCCTCCAGCACATTCTTCTCCCTCCTTTGCCCTGCATACAACAAATCCTTTCACCTGTAAAAAAAGGTGCTTAATTACATGAAGTATATTAAACCACTAATATGGAATTAAGACGCTAGGGAGCAATTTCAAGAAGAAAGACATCACATACAAGGCTTAATTAACACTGGCCTTCTTTTCCTTTCAAAGTTTCAATATATTTCTTTTCCTTTTCATGTCTATCACTTACCTCCCTCACTCATTTTGACTATTCATAATCTTTCTAAGTCCCTCTCATGTAGGTTGCGATGCTTGTCCATTGCACTGGAGCAGCCCTTTGGCAAATTATTCCACAACTCCAGTGACCAAGTTACTGCATTTCTCTAAAGTACACACTTTAGCTTCCCTAGCCCTTTGGAAATGCCTAGAAAAGGCCTTAAAACCTCTCTCCTCTCTGACCTAGCAAACCTAAGCCCAGGAATTTATTGGAAGGAAATCATTAAGGATGTCCGCAAAGCTTTAGTTACAAGGATGTTTACCCCCTGCTGTTGTTTATCATCGTGAATAATCGTAAACAACCTACCTGTCCCTCAAGTAGGGCTAAAAGGCCCAGGGACTGGCTGGTAGCAAGAGACCAACAGTCAGTCACTAAGCCAATCAACCAACCGCAGAGCTGAAAGTTAAGGAAGAGACCTTGGGTTGATCCAAATTCCACAGGGCCTGAATTTTATAAATTTAGGGTGACTACCTTTAAGAAAATTAATACAGAATTATAATTATACAGAGTATAAAATGAGGCTCAGGGCTTTGGTAGGGGCCTGTATGAGTAAGGGCCTTTGCTGGAAGTGTCATTAACTCCACGGGAAGTCCAGCCTCAAGAGAAAAGAAAAGTGAAAGGAGGAGATGCTGGAAGTTTCTTGCTCCAAAGGCCACAGCTTACCATGACTGGGCAGCATAAGCAGCAGAGAATAACATTCAAGGTCTAAGACAAAGAATATTGGGAGGAAGGGAGAGAAGAGAAAAAGGATGGGGAGGAAGATACTTGGAAACAGCAGCAAAAAGATGGATAAGCCAAACCAAGAAAAATTAAGGCAATGTGTGTGTGTGGGGGTGGATTGCTTAAGAAAGATTTCAGCAGAGGTTAGTTGGTATCTGAAACACTATAGGGACAAGAGCTCCAATAGAAAGAGCGGTGCAGGCAGTATCAGAAGTAGCCTGATCCTTTGAGACCAGCAGCCTAGCTGCGGATGGATGCCTACTGACCCCTCCACGGGAGATGTGATTCCCACATCTCCACTGACACCAAGGCTAGTTCCACCCCCTCTCTGCCATTCACCTGGGTGCCAAGTTGAAAGTCAGACCATCTTTTCTTGCACTTGTCAAATGTAGTCATGTTACTCAGATTTTCCTCATCCTCTTTTGAAAATAAAGCAGGCTCAACTCTTTCCCAATGTCAGATCTGCTCTCCGCTTCTCCCAATTGTTCCCCAGCTGGGGAAGCTTTGACCCGTGGCCCATCCAAATCTAGGCAAGAGAGTCCTGGCACCTGTCCCTTGAGCTGAGCTGTTGAAGAGCTTCAAGAGCTCGGAGCGCACAAGCCTGTGCAGCTCAGACCCCACACAATGATGCCCCAGTGCCATCGCCTGCCTCTCCTCGGGAGCCCCCTGCCCAGAGAAGTCCTTCTATTCTTTACAGCTCTCCCCACCTGCTTTGTGCCAAGGTCACACAGTCCAGGAGCCCAGCGTGGGATTCTGGGATGTGTTCTTCTCTGTTTGAACCCAGGCTGCATTCTCAACCACATCCAGAGCCCCCAGTGGACTCTGAGTGTGGAGGAGGACGTGGAAAAGGTGTTCAGCCTGCTTTGCTTTTAAAGGGGGATTTGTCAAGTGCAGGGAAAGAGTCTGGCCTTAAACTCAGCAACTAAGGTAGATGGCGGGGAGGGAGATGTGAAACCAGACAGGAGTACACAAGGACTTTAAAAACTGGTTCTCTTGGAGGCAGCTCTTCAAACATCATGATTGTCAACGTGCTGGCTGGTCACAGAGTCCCCCCTTTTCCAGGAATTCGTGAGGACTTGGTCTAGAAACCCACCCTTTTCTATCAGCCTCTGTCCAACTCAGAGCCGTGACTCTCCCACAGAACATGCTGAGAGCACAGACATCACTGATCTTGCCCTTCCAGCCTGCAATCCCTAAGGGTGTTCACACTGGTGACCACACAATAAACGTCACCTGGGCCCCCAGCGGGGCAGGACCTTGAATAGGAGAACTATGCATGGATCTAACTCTCTTTGATGAAGAAGGGACCCTTGTGTGGCTGTTTCATCTCCCAGGGGAAAAGGTCAGGAGGGACCAATCTCTCCTCAGTACTTCTCTGGGGCTAAGCACTCAGGCTCTGTGCCCTTAGCTGATAGTGCTTACCAGGGAGAGCTCTTTAGGGGGACACTTACCCTGGAGACTCTCAGAGGGACACTCAAGGGGCAACTGGACTCCTTGACTTCCACAGAACCACATCCCCCTCCTAAGACTTCCGGTGCTTGTCTCCAGGTCAGTGACCTATGTGAAAGGAGGCCCAGGCTGCCCAGAAATCACCCACCAACCCCACTAGCCTCCTCACTTGGGGATCTGGACCATCCTCCACTGCTGCCTCCCAGACCCTCTCAGCTGGCTCCACAAAGGTCCTTGTAAGGGAGGAGGGGGCCTCTGGACTCATGTGTGTCCCTTGGCGTCCCAGACACTCGGCTTCTGGGGACCCCATTCCCCCCACCCCACCACCAACCGCACACACAGCTCATTCCCCTCACATCCCAGGGTGACTCTGCTTCCTGGGCGCAGCGGCGCGGGAAAGGCTTGAACCCCGAGAGAGCCGGGTGGGATGCTACTAAGAGTTCCTGAAACTGTGGATTCTGCATCTCGTGTCCCTTCCTCCCGGCCCTGAGGTTCGGATGCTAGCCGGGCCAGCGGCAGCACCTCGGGGCCGCAGGAGCCAAGTTACTTTGCGACCCAGAGAGTTAAGCCGACTCTGGCTGGGAGGCCAAGGACCGTTCTCCCCGCACACTCCGGGCTGGGACCCCGGCGAAGCGCCCGGCCCGGCCCCCTCCAATTCTGGGCGCCACCCGGGAAGTCCTCGGGACTGGGACCGGCGTCCGCCCTCCTCCCCGCCTTTCCTCCTCCGCCTGGCTGAGCGCAGCGGAGACATTTAAATCGCCCCTTCGGGACGGCGGCGTGGAAGAGGCCGGAAAGGCGGCGGCGGCCGGGGGTCTGAGGCAGGGGCGGCGACCAGGCGGGGGTCACGGAGCCGCGAGGACACTCACCAGCGCGTGTTGTCGTGGAAATGCTCCAGCACCGCGTAGCCGAAGAAGGAACCGGCGGGACCCTGGAAGCGCACGGGGCGCTGCGAGTCCAAGTTGTAGGCGCCCGCGGGAGTCCCCGCGGCCACGAGAGCCAGGAGCAACGCGCGGAGCCCCCCGGCGCCCCTCCGCGCCGCCGTGCCTCCCATCCCCAGCCGGCCACCGCCCTCTCTGTGCCCCGCGAGCAGGGCGCCGAGCCCGCCGGCGGCGGGGCCGCGGGGTCCGCCGTCGGCCGGCAGGCTCCCGGGGACGGGAGCTGTGCGCTCAAACGCGGGCGGGATGCCGGGCCCGGCTGGGGGCCGTAGGCCGTGCGAGCGCGGGAGGCGAGCACAGGGGCGGCCCGGAGCGGGCGGCGTCCTCAATCGGGCGGAGAAGTCTGCGCGCTCGCAGCGAGCGGGTCCCGGGCCGGGCAGCTCTGGACTGCGGAGAGGCGCGCCCGCGGGGTGGGTAGCCGAGGCGGCGGGACGGCGCGCCAGCGCCCCCTGCGGGCCGCGAGCCCTCCACGCACCTCCCGGCCCGGAGGTAACCGGGAGACCAGCCAGGTTCCTCTGGCTGCGGGACCTCCCCACCCCGCCCTGGGTGTTCGCGACCCTAACCCTCTCTGCAGCTGCGTGCTCTCCCCGCCCTGCTGAGTCTCTGCTCGTGTCTCTCGTTCCCTCTCAGTCTCACACGGACATCAGCGACCAAAGGAAGGCGGGGGAAGAATGGAGTTTATATTCTAGCCCTGCCCATCTGCTGCGCCTCCACCTAGCTGTGAGATAACCTGTATGAGGCAAGTGCTCCATAAAGGGCAGCTGTTGTTGTTAACAGCAGTAGCCAAGCGGAAGAGGGCAGAGTACCCCTCCACAGTATGCGCACCTGGTCCCCGAGACCGCTGAGCCCTAAGTGCGGTGCTCACACCTGAAAGCATCAACATCACCTGGGAACTTGCTAGAAACGCAGATCGGCAGGTCCTACTCCACATCTGCTGGCTGAACGAGAAGCTCTGGGGTTTGGGCGGAGGGCGAGAGAGAGGTTCTTAGGGAAAGACCCTTCCACAGATTTCAGCAAGTTCTTAAAAGGTAATGTAGTTTTAGATTAGGAACCACTGATCTAAAACACACTGATTTCAATCCCCGTAACTAAACCCTAGAAGTGATAGCAGGTGAAAGTTGTAGGTAATCTTCGATTTAACAAAACAGTAGCTCTCAAATCTGGCTGTGGGGACAGAGTCACAGAGAGCAGTTTCCAGGCTCTCGACCTCATGTGGAAAGATGCTGGCTCCAGTAGTAGATGGCCATCAGCTGTAATCAGATGGCCATCAGCTGTGATCAGTTAGCCATTAGCCGCTGATATAGCTGCCATAGCTGGGTTGCTTGGTTGGCAGAGAAGCGTGGATGGTGGATTGTGGATCATGTGGATTCTACTTCCTATGTCTCGCCCCACACCCAGCGCGACTGGGGTGCAGGAAGACCACCCCCCCCCATTGGGGCACTGGCAGATGTTTGCTTTTGTGTCTCAACCAGCCGCCATTGAGAATATAGTGGTATGAACCCCCTATTCATGGCTCCATTGGTGTTCCTTTTTGGCCTCACCATATCCTGCGTTCTTGTGCAGGGAGCAGGAGCTGAGACCCCGTATGACACTGGCTGTAGATCAAACCCTCAAACCATCATTTTAAAATATAGATTTACAAACACCAGTCTGGGTCAGAATCTCTAAGGATGAGGCCCAGGAATCTGCTTTCAGATACCTCTCGGGAGATATTAAGTAGCCAGGTTTGTGAAGCACTGGCCTCCAGGAGAGTCAGAGGTCTGTGTTGTGTTCTTGAACATGAGATACCATGATGTGCTGGGGAAAACATAGGATTTGGCCTCAGATGACACTGATTTAATTCCCAAGTCTGACTAGCTCTGTAATCTTGGGAAGTCAATGAAACAGGGACACTAATAAATTAATAAGCTGACTGATGGGATTCTTGAGACACCATTTTTTAACTGTAAAACTCTAAACATTTGTTAGTTATTCGTATACTCTGACATCGAGCAAGAGCTCAATTTCCCTGTTGCCAAAATAAGCTTTCCAACAGAGACTCAATCTGAAGGGTGTATCTCCAGGATGACTTCCTGCCTGGGGGACATAATATTTCAAATCTGGCCATACAGGATGCAGATTTGCTTCATGGGGGAGTGCCTTTTGAAAAACTACATCTCTTGTCCAATTTTCTAACTGAAATGACAACCAACTGTTCTTTTCCCTCCCTTTATTCTCTCACTTTAAGAACTAATCGGAAGGTATTCCAATAACCCTGGTGGTTGCAGACCGAACAACATGCATTGTCAGCTCACCTGTCATCTGCCTTTCCTAGAACCTGCCATCAGTTTCCCTAAGGCAGACTACTTCCTTCCAGGGGTGAAGAAAATGCTTGAGAGCATCCATGTGGAAGAAGTGGTGGTTTTGCCCTGGCTCCCTCCCCACCCCACTGCACAGAGGAATACTGAAATGATCTAATGTCCCAGCGGAAACGATGTTGATTTTTCATAAGCTTTGAAAGAGTCTTTAAGATTAATTGGTCTATTTTTTCTCCTGCCTTTCTCTACCAACTATTTTTTTCCTTATAAATTGTAAATGTTTGTCTGCCCCTCGTTATTTCCTAATTGCTTAAATACTCGGTCAAAAGCTAGGTCCATGTCTATCTAAGGCTCTTACTACAAGCTGATTGACTCAGTAACCTTTAAGTTTAGAATATAATTTTTCATTACAAAAACTCTAAATTATAACAGAAATTTCTTCCAGTTAAGAAGGTAGTAAAGTGAGTATTTTCAGGTCTTGTCTTGAGCCAGGTTTTTGCCTGAGAAATTTTTCCTGGCCTGTCCTCACCCTGTTCTCCAACACAAAAGGTTGACTCCTCCTTGATGGAGCTCCCCAGACATAAGACTCCCAACAGCTCCCTTGGTTCCACCTTCTGAGTGCACCCCTTTCTGGGCTCTGCTGGAATGTATCTCAGCAGGGTACTAAGTGGAAGTCTTGACCTTAGCAGTGACTGTGGGCGCCTAGTCTACTGGGAGCTGTTGGAAGTACAGGCAGCGAGCAGGGCAGATGCTGTTATAAGCTGACCAGCAGCAAAGCGGGTGCATTTGCTATGTGTCTAACACTGCCCTGAGCATTTTACAGATCATTGTATCTCATTTCACCACATGTGATCCAATCAGAAAGCTCCAGGCTGAGACCTGGTCTCAGTTCAAGTGAGGACGACCTATGTGACAGGTCCACAATCCTTGTCCAAACTCTGGGGACCAGATATATTACTGAATTCTTTTTTTTTTTTTTTTTTCAGAATTTACAAGATAATATAGTATAATCACCATACATTATACATGCAGCACATACAACAAATGTAGAACTAGGCAGCAAAAGGTATGAATATACACACTTGTGATCAGCAGAATAGTGGCCCCACCAAAGATGTCCATGTCTGATCCCCAGAACCTGTTACTATCTTACCTTACGTGGCAAAAGGGACTTTGCAGATGTAATTAAGTGCAGGATCTTGACATGGGGAGATTATCTGAAATAGCCAGATGAGCCCAATGTAATCATTGTAAGAGAAAAGAGAGATAGAGACCAGGAAGAGGATGTGACAACAGAAGCAGTGGGCACCAACCAAGGAAAGCAGGCCACCTCTGGAAGCCGAAAAAGACAGCAAAGAAATGGATTCACCAGAAGGACCTCAGAAGCTCGAGAAGGAACTCAGCCTTGCTGATCCATTTTACCCTTCTGACTGCCAAAATGGTGAAGATAATAAATTTGTGTTGTGCGAAGCCACTAAGTGTGTGGTAATTTGTTACAGCAGCAATAGGAAACGAATACACACTATAGTGTTATTATAACAGTTTGGGTAAGGTTTGCCACCAAATTATTTTTAAGAAACTTTCAGTTTTTCAGAACTTTTTCTACTTTAGAATAATGAATCTCCCCTCCTACTCCCATCCTCACTTTATACATGGGGAAAATAAGGCACAGAGAGGTTAGACAAAATGTAGGTATTAATAGTAACAACCTCATAAGTTTTCTATAATGATTAAATAATACAAAGTATATATAGTATAGTATGTGGCACATAGGAACTACTCTAAATATTAACCAAATCTTATTCATTCTTTAAGCAGCATTCTAAGTAATTCCAGTTTTATTTTCCAGTTCACTAATTCTCTCTTCAGTTGTGTATAACCTGTTGTTTTACCAGTCCTTTGAATTTGTGATTTTCATTATTACATTTTTTAATCTAAAAAATTCTATGTGGTCCTTCTTTTAAAAACTGCCTTGTCAATTTTGATGATGTCTTGCTTCTTAATCATATTTCCATCATCTTCCTTACTTTCTTTAAATAAATTGAACTTGTTTGTTTTATATTGTTTCTGGTAAGTCTAATATCTACAGTCTGTACATTTGCTCCTGCAGTTTGTGGTCTCTGCTTTTTCTCTCTCAGGGTGGCTGGTTTCCTGTGTGTTATGTAATCTTTGGCTGTGAGTTCATGTTCCTTGGAAATTTATCGTTGTTTAGAATATGTTCCTCCACAAATGGTTTGTGTTTACTACTGCCAATTGCCTGGAGCACTGCTGTTTCACCACTACTTTAACCTAAATGTCTGGCTTGGATTTTTTTTCTATAGCACCACTTATGGTTCAATATTCTCAGGGGATACTTTTTCATCTTAGCTGTATCATTCCACCAAAAGCCAAGGAGGTCAAAACCAAAAAGACTTGTTACAATATCTCTCGTGTGGGGCAGGTGTTATCCTAATTCACCAACTAAAAGTGTTAAGCTTGATTTGATGTCTCCAATCTGAGTACACCTAGGCTTGGGTCCCAGGCTTTGTCTCCTGTCCCCTACATGTGTGAGAACCATTTAAGTCCAGATATAACCAAGGCAAAGGCTGATATTAGCACTCACTTTTCTTCCTAGATTAGAAATTTTTTCATTTTTTCTGGCCTCTGAACATTTGCTTTATTTCTTGCCACCTTAAAAATCCATTATTCATTTTTATTTTTTATTCCGCAATTTCAGGTGTTTTGTACCAGGGAAGATTCCCAACTATCTGGGCATTTGTTTTACTACATTGCCAGAAAGGGAATCTCATGGAATAACCTAACCATGTTCTTGAACATTTTATTCTACTAGGAGGTTTCACGTCATTTCCACTCCTTAAAGAGGAGCCAGGATAAATGTGGGGCTCTAGAATTTGAAGATCGGGTGGTGTAAAGAAAAGCCCTTTGACATCTAGGCAAGAGTTTTTGGAATGAAAGGACTTTCTTAGCATCCTTGCTCTTCACTGCCCCAGGATGAGTTATAGCAAGAACATTTACAGGAGGACTGAGAATATGACAGTAAAGTCTTTTATTTCTTTGTTGACTTATTTATTTGCTGACAGGTAATTGATTTATTCACTACTTTAAACTTTTTCAAACCATAAAAATAGTGAAAAACCAGTCTTCCTTCCACTCCTTTCCTCCAATCCCACTATTCCTAGGGACAGCCATGGCCAGCCACAGCTTCTCAGCATGCTTCTAGAAATACTCTGTGGCTTTTTTATACACATACTAGCATACCCCACACATTGTGCCTTGTTTTTCTAAAAGTTTAGCAATGTGTTAGAAATGCTCCATATTGATACGACTCATTTTTCTAATAGCTGCATGGGTTTCCATCATATAGATGGACTACAGCAGATTTAAACAACCTCCCGTCACACCCAGTTGGGAGACATTGTTGACTGTTAGAAAAAAATGCTGCTGTGAACATTCTGGCACCTACATCTTGTGACCATGGGTATTTCTATAGAATAAATTCCTAAAATTGGAATTCCTTAGTCAAGGGAAATGTGCATTTTAATTGTTATGGACACCACTAAATTGCCCTACAAACAAGTTGAATCAATTTATAGACCAAATATCAGTGTATAAGAATGCCTGCTTCTGAGGGCTCTCTCTTAATCTACTTAAATCACTATGTTCTTACTTACTTTCTAAATAAGCTAACAATTTGTCCAGCTGATTGAATTCAACCAGAAAGCCTTGATATGAATGAATTATTTTATCAGAATATATTGTGCACCATACATAGGTATTATGCCAATATTGAATATAGGAATACTTCTTTACAGATGCATAGCTGGAAAGTTGCATTTAAATTATATGTGAAATTCATGTTTTATTTCTAAATTACTTTCTGATTTTGAAGCTGCTTTATCTACCTTCCTGGTTGATAGGCTACTGGAAATAGACGCTTTGACTTAAATCTAAGTTCATATGCTTTCTCTTCTCCTCTCTGTGCCACAACCTCAACCTCAAAATATTAAAAATCCAATTATATTTTAAAGCCCCATCCTCCCTAGCAGTCACCTCCTAGGAATTTATCATAAGAAAATAATTGGATATGAGATTTTAAAACGCTTGCATGAAGATTTTCATGATAGCTTTGTAATAGTGAAAAATTGCAAATTGCTAAATGACTCACTGTTTATAGGAAAGACATTGGCTTATACTTTATGTGCAGCCACAGAACGTAAAACTATGCAGCCATCATAAAAACAGAAAAGCGTCTAGCTGACTGATCGCAGTATGTATACACACATGAAATGGCTTTGGTTTTTTTCTAGTAATCGCGACCACCATAGTCCACTAAATAGCAGCCTGTCTTAATAATATCCCAGTACACTTCCATAACTCTTCAGACCATTAGTTACTCAATAGTCTCATTTTGTCAGTAAGACTTTATCTTGTTCATTTAAAACTTCAAACTCATTCATTTTAAATATATCCTCTTATCCGCAGCTCACTGGCTATAAGGTCTTGGAGGCCGTGTGTGTGTGTGTGTGTGTGTGTGTGTGTGTGTGTGTGTGTATTAGGGTCACCTTCACACACACACACACACACCCTTCCCTGTGTCCACCCTTCCATGGGTGGAGATGAGGGGCCAAGCAAAGAAGTTTCCTTACTTGACCACCTGGGGTGATTGGTTTTTGCTGCCCACTTTCTGTTGGTCATCATCACTCACATAGCTTGTCTGCAGACTCACTGTGGACTAAACAGATGTGTGGAGGCCCCAAGAGATCTTGCTGATGAGTGACTCAATCCCAAACAGGCCCATAGGCACTGGTAATTCCTTGTTAGATTTGGCCACATCCCTCTGTTGTCACCAAGCTGGTGGCCTTGCTCTACAGTTCTCTGATGTGAGTACCTCCTGCGCCTATGATACGATGGTCTCACATGAGCCCCCGGCCCACATTCCATCTATTGTCTGCCTCCCCAACCTGGGTGCAGCAATGTGATAGAGATACCCGTCATTCTCCTGGGAATGGAACCTCAAAGGTTTCTGCCCTTCTCCAGTGGCTATACCCCTTTTCCACTTCATTCCCATTCCTTCCTTACCATCGTCCTCAGCTGTAAGCTGGTAGCTTAGCATAACCGAGGAACAATGTATCAGCTTCCCCTTCTTATAATCATCTAGAAATGTTATTACCAAGTATATTGAGCGCCCCTTCCAGAGATTCGAGGGAGAAAAATCCGACAAGCATCCCTCCCTCAGTCCTCTCCACGGGGCAGTAAGAGAAGATGTTAGACTAGCTTCATAGACATTGCACTCCCTCTAAAAGTGACCTCTTTGTAGTTCCAGCCCCCCCAGAAATGTGAGGCCCACGGCGCCATGTCATCCCCTCTAGCTCTTGGGGCCCATGGCATCTCAGGCTAACAATTAAGTCTTCTTTGGAGTTAGCCCTAAAGAACTTAATACCATGGCCCTTAACAGTACACAATCTAGGCTATACCTTCCATTATTTGTAACAGGCCCACACAAACCTGTTACAAAAGGATGGTGTATAATGTTATATACTGAGAAGGAAATACATCCACAGTATGAGAAGGGAAAAACTCAGGCTTCTTAACAACATGCCTCATATGATCTGAAATATGTGCATTTTCATGCATCTAAATGAATGCTTACTCATAAAACGCATATGGAAGTTTACATCAAATGTTAAGAATGGTTATAGTTGAGATTATGGGCTGTTCTTGCTGATCTATCTGTCTGTCTGTCTGTCCGTCCGTCTGTCCGTCCGTCCATCCATCCATCCATCCATCCATCCATCCATCCATCCATCCATCCATCCTGTTTGAATTGTCTACAGAGAGCCAGCAGGGGATGTAGAAGACGCTGCATCCATAAGGCCAAAGCACCAATCAAGGTGAAAGCCGGTTAGAAACAGGGATGTGAATCCAGAGCAGTACACACAAAACTGTCTGCACCCCCCACACACACACCCCAGCCAATGAAACAGAAACTTGACCTTCACCCAACAGGGGAAGAAAGTGGAGTGAAAGGCAGCCCACATTATCCATCTATTGGCAAGCCCCTGCCTACAGCCCTGGTCTCTGTAGAAGGGCTGACACCCACTTCCTGTGAAGGGGCTTTGCCAGCAGAGGTAAGGAGGAGACCAGCCAACATGTGGAAGGAAGTGGTCACTAGCCAGACAGCTCCTCACAGTATTTTCATAGGAAGGAGAGAAGGAGAGAAAGAGCCAAAATCATTCACACACCAGATAATCATTCTCTGAATGATTGATACTTAGCTAAATGCACTTCTTGGTGTCAATTCTTCAAAAGTTACAGGACCTTATTTTTTCCATAATGCAGACTACATTTCCACATGGTTTTGAAATCCAGAAAGTTCAGGGGAAGGGCAAATACTATCACCAAACCTTCAACTATAATAGCAGGCAGAGATTTAAGCAAATACTTTCCCCCTGAAGTATTTCATAAACCAAAAGTCCAACTATTATTACTGGGTGCAATATTTCCAACCTGCATCCATGCTCAAAAGAATGTTTTTTCCAGAGATCCAAATTTAGGGAAACTGCTTTACGTAATAACCATCAATGTTAGAATAGATCTGTACATCAAAATGCCATTTTTAAGAAACATGTCTCACCTCAATTTAAATATGAAAACTAGCACGTCACTTGTCAAAACATTACCATTTTTAAATGGGTGATGAAGGAGGGCTCTGGTGCTTATCAATCCCAACACAGTGGGGAGTCAGGTACATTAGTCTGCTGGGGCTGCCATAACAAGATACTGGGGGGGGGGGGGGGGCGTAAACAACGGAAATGCATTTCCTCACCGATCTGGAGATTGGAAGTGCAAAATCAAGGTACCATCAGGGTTGGTGTCTGGTGAGAACCCTCCCCTTGGGTAGCAGACAGCTGCCATCTCTGTGTGGGCTGATGGGACCTCTTCCGTGCTCACACGTGGAAAGCGAGTGAGCTCTCAGATATCGCTTCTTATAAGGACACTAGTCATAGCAGATCAGGGCCTCACTGTGTGACCTCATTTGACTTTAATGACTTCCTTCCTCCAAATACAGCCACACTGGGAGTAGGACTTCAACATATGAATGCAGGGTGGTTGGGGGGAGACACACAGATATTTGGTCCATAACGTCAGGTATGTGACCTTGAGAAGTTATTTAACCTCTCCAAGCCTCGGGTTCCTTATTTGTAAAGAGAAGCTCATGTCCAGGGGTTTGTTGTGAGGCTTAAATGAGATAAGCCTTGGACAGCACGTTGCAGAGTGTCTGGCATATGGGGAGCAATGGATAAATGTTAGCAATTTAATACCATAATCATTGTGCTGTTTATTTTGCTCTTTTTAAAATAGCTATTTTTATTTGGCATGAAAGAGAAAAAATTCAAAACACTTAAGGTGGCTTCATTTTTAAATGGGCCATTTTGGCTTAAAAGTTCGAGACCTTGCCATCCCACCTGCTTCAGGCGCACCTTGTGGAGGACTAAGAAGCAAACTGTGGGGGCCAAGCAGCCGGGATCTCATCCTCAGGTCAGCTGCCTGCCAGCAGGGGTCGTTTCTCGGGGCTGTCTCTACAATCACCTCGTTAACTGTCAAATTGCATTTCACCAGCTTCCCAGATGTGCACCATCCGTGGAAACTCCTGAAATGTCTTCCTTAGTGATTTCTTCAAGCTTCCACCTATGTTTTCGTGGTTCAAATGCAGGAGGGTGGATTTAAGGTGATGCCCCTTAACGTGTGTGTGTGTGTGTGTGTGTGTGTGGACACGTGTGCAGGTCAGAACAATTAGTGGTCTGCCTGCTTGTCTAACACCCCCTCCATTGCTTCTGGGAGCTGAGCACTTGAGAAACACCAGTCTAAGGCTGTCCTAAAACACTGAGGAAAGTTGGGCACAGTTTGGATCCAGTATTTTATGATGGAGATACGCTGTTTGTCCTCCAGGAACTAACCCACCATTCTCCTTCTGTATGTATTTGCTTTTTGTCTTTCCTTTCTTTCTTTCCTCCTTGGTTGTGATTGTTGAACTTGGTTTGAATTTGTTTTTTTAATGGAATGTTTCTTGTTGTCACATTCTATTGTAGCCACTCTGATGGTTCAGGCCATGGTGAGTCACATCAGAAGCCTTGGCTCTCCATCCACAGAACTTCAAGAATGCACGGTGTGCGACATGCCACAGCTATTGCTCAGAACACCTCTCCCACCCCAGTGCTGACTTCTCACTGTAGGGGGTTGTGGGTGCCTTCGGTGAGGAAAGGTGATAGGCAGGGAGAGTGTATTTGGTACACCAAAGAAGATGCAGTTTGAACCGAGGACATACACGTAGAGAGTGGAGGCACCTGTAAGCCACCAAGACACCAACAGTCACATTTAAGAGACGGCGCTTAGGGAAGAAGGGCAAACTGCACATACAAGACTCATTGCTTGTGGAAAATCAAAGACAATGTAAGTCAAAGACCAAAGGCGAAGTCTGTCCCAACAGAGCTTCACTGACCCAGGAGTCAGCTGCCTGGGTTTGAAACGCAGCTCCAACATTTACCAGTAATAGAAAAACAAACAAACAAGTTCCTTAACCCTTCTGGGATTCCATTTCCCCATCAGTAAGATGGTGATGACAATAGTACCTGCTCCCAGAATTATTGGCAAGATTCATGTAATGGGATTAAAAAGATTCCTGGCATATAGAAAGCCTCAACCGACGTTGCTGGTAGTAGAAGAAGCTTTGCTTTCATCTGCCAATTTGGCAGGAGGGCTCCAGAGGCCTATGTTCCAATTCCTAAGACTGCTAAGTGCTTGAGCTATAACAATGAACATGCCCTTCCAGAGAGCAGTCTAGTGAAGGAAGCTGATATTAAACCAGTTCATCACAACATGAAAGAGCTTGAAATGAGGGGAGATGGTTGGTAAAGAGTGATTTAGGA
The DNA here is from genome assembly GCF_057876585.1 of Rhinolophus sinicus. Lineage (NCBI taxonomy): Eukaryota > Metazoa > Chordata > Mammalia > Chiroptera > Rhinolophidae > Rhinolophus > Rhinolophus sinicus. The sequence continues at coordinate 14,432,199 of NC_142505.1, forward strand.
GCACAGAGGAAGGGTACTTATCTGGGGTGGGGGTTGTGGGGCCTCATGGCTTCCCTAAAGCAGCATCTCGATTGAGACCTGAAGTGTTAAGAGTTGACCAGTTAAATGAGAGGAATATAGGAGGTCAAGGGAGGTGTTTGGGGAAGTGGATGCAGGGGAGAAGGGGTGAGGGAGGATGAAGAAAAGAAATACCCAAAAGTTGAAGGTTGTGAAACAGCAGTGGGTCAAGTATGAGGGACACATGCTCTATAGATTAGTCAAAAACAGACGTGCCCTTGGACAGTGTCCATTTATATAAAAAGGGGGAAACTGGGTCCTAGAACACAGGTTCAATATTACCCATGGAGATGTTGGCAGGAGTAGAATTAGCAGTGGTTTGGGGGCTGTTTAGTGTGGTGTCCTTTATGCAGAAGGAGGACAATTCTCATGGACTTGCAATGAGGTTTTCAGATGCAGGTAACTTGTGCCCCAGCCTGGGAAATAAGTCCCAACACTGCTGGGAGACTCAGTGTGGGAGGAAAAGAGAAGGTCAACGTAGGTGGGATCAGGGTAATAATATCCTAAACCTGGCTACTCTTACATATTTGCCCTGGAAAATGAAATTTGACATCAATGTACGCTGACCCGTATTTATTGAGCACTTATTATGTGCCAAGTGTTTTGGTTATCTATTGCTACATACCAAACTGTCCCAGAACTTCGTGGTTTAAAATCGCCATTGTCTTATATCTCACACTTTTGTAGGTCAAGAACTTGGGCATGGCTTAGCTCGACAATTCTTTAGTTCTCTTTCATGTGGCATCAACTGCAGGTACTCAATGTACTCAGCTGGTGGCTGGGCTTATTTGGAGGGTCCAAGATGGCTTGACTCACGTGTCTGGCATCTTGGTGGGAATGGTACAAGGTTAGGCGTGGCTGAGACTGCTGATTCCATTGTAGCATAACACATGGTCTCTCCAGCATGGTGCTCCCACAGGGGAGAGAAATGTCCAGATTTTCATTTCTAAAAAATGGTTATGCTTTCCCCGCTGCAGGTTGGCCCCAGTAAACTTTCCCAAATGAAGTACAAACATCAAAGTTGCAAACCAAACTGTCAGGACATTTGGCCTGTGTGGTCTGTAGTTGTGGGCCTTCAAATACCAAGAGATTCTTCTACAGATGCAAATATTGCCCCCAGGTTCAGTTCAGGTTGGAGGACTAACCATCAGTTACAGCCTCTCCTCCCACCACAGGTCTCTAGAAATGAGGGGAAAAAATGTGCTTTTGATCCATAATGTTGGAAAACTGAAAGGGGTTTCCTTATGGATAAGAAATCTTGAAAAGTCCCTGAAATATAAAAGGTAGTCTAATCAGATTTTAAAGGGAACCCTATACTTAGGCACACATGGGAGGGGACTCTTGCATAAAAGTGGAGGATGAGCGATGGCTCTGCCAACGCTCAAAGCCTAGAGGTACCAGAGAGTGGGAGAAGAGTGGCCTGAGCACCTGATGGGAAATGAGCTGGGACACCAGAGTAGGAGCTGTCAGGTCAGCATTCCTTGTCCCCACTGTCCCTTGCACTAGGCAGCAGCAATAGAGGTGTCTGCCTCCATGCAGGAGTAAGGAGTATGAGTCTTCAGACAGAGAGCCGTGACAGTGTCCCAGGGGGGTGGCAACACTAGGGAGGAATGAGGAGTGCCTGGCCCAAGAAAGCCACCCCTGGTGGTACTCTGAGTGACTCTCACTCCTCATCCTGGAGGTGGGCTGCAATAAGCAAAGACTGGCTAACAGGATCCTCAAATGGATGATTTCTCATCTAAGAATCGTCAAGCAACTGGAAATCCAGCTCTGTGTAATAAAGACATCACCCTTTTATCAAGTGTAGAACTTACACTTGAGGAAGTAGAGCTCAAAGACCAAGCTGAAGTGAATAATTAATATTCTCAGGTAGATGCAAGATTACCATGTTGCAAATATTATGAATGATTTTTATTTTAAACATTTGACAATTGGAAAAAAATTCAACATATCAGCTGAACAGTAGGATAGATTGCCAAAAGAGCAAATTTGCAAGTTGTTAAAATCGTGCCAAAGGAATGTTTCAGAAGGTAGGTAAGATTTTTAAAATATGAAATAGAAGTTAAAAGATGTAGAATATAAATTGACATCACCAGATTTAAAAACTTCTGTTCTTCAAAGGACATTGTTAGGAGAATGAAAATACAAGCCTAGACTCAGAGAAAATCTTTGCAAAGCAGATATCTATTAGGAGACTCAATGATAAGAAACAATTCAATTTAAAATATGTAAAACATTTGAATAAATGCTTACCTAAAGAATATCTATAGATAGTGAACAAGCACATGAAAACACACTCAATATTATTATTCATGAGGGAAACACAAATTAAAAGCATAAGAAAATTTGATACACTACATGCCTGTTAAGATGGGAAACGTTAAAAAGATTGACCATACCAAGTGCTGGTGAGGAGGAAATGGAACTCTCATACATTGCTGGTGGGAATGTAAAATGGTGCAACCACTTTATAAAACAGTTTAACAGTTTCTTTAAAAGTTAAACATATACCTACCATATTATCTAGCCATTCCACTCCTAGGTATTTATCTAAGAGAAAGCTTATTTCATACAAAAACTTGACCATGAATGTTCATAGCAACTTTACTTGTAACTACCCCAAACTGGAAACAACCCAAACGTCCATCTATAGATGAACAGATCAACAAATGGTAGCAGATTCATACAAGAAAACACTACTCAGTAATATATAGGAACAAACATGTAACAACATGAATGAATCTCAAAATTATTATGCTGAATGAAAGAAGACAGGCAAAAAAAAGAGTACAAATGTATGATTCCATTTATACATAACTCACGAAAATACGACTAATCTGTAGTGATGGAAAACATAAGGAAACCCCTTTTGTAAGGAAACCCTTTCTAGTTTTCCAGCATTATTATGGCTCAAAAACACATTTTGTCTCATTTATAGAGTGACAATCATAGTGTCAATGGTTGTCTGAGATCAAGGGTGGGAGGGACAAGAAGAAGGAATACAAAGGGGCATGAGTAATGGATATGTTCACTGTCCTAATTGTGGTGATGGTTTCACGGGTATAGACATATGTCAAAACATATCAAGCTGCATGGTTTAAATATAGTTTATTGCATATCAATGATACTTCAGTAATGTTGTTACTATGTAAACACACACACACACACACACACACACAAACAGGATGCCAAAAAAATGTATACACATTTTAAGAAAGGAAAAAGCTATATTACAATTGTAATACAATGAATGACGATGCTACCATTCATTTGATTAACGCCATCTTTTGAGTGAACGTCATACTTGCACATTGCTCCCATAATTCAACTTTCAAAAGTAATACATAGATAACATCTCTTAAAATGTGTACGCTTTTCTGGAACCTCCGATATACATATGTATCAGTGTTTCTCAAAATTTATTTGACCACGAGCCTTTCTCCTTGCTCACCTGTTACCTGGTTTGCAGAACCATGGCGTAAGCAATGAGACAGAGCTAGGACTCATCTGCTGTCATACTGGCTCTGTGCTCTTCAGTAAATGATTTGCATTTTCAGAGCCTTGGTTTTCTCATCTATAAAATGGAGCTGTGGTCAGGATTAAAGCAGTGAATGTATCGTGCTTCTCCGAAAATAAGACCTAGCCGGACAATCAGCTCTATGCATCTTTTGAAGCAAAAATTAATGTAAAACTGTTTTACTATAAGACCGGGTATATAATATAATTTAATATGCATATTTGCTATAATATAAGACTGGGTATATAATACAATATAATATAACATAATATAATACTGGGTCTCATATTAATTTTTGCTCCAAAAGACACATTAGAGCTGATTGTCCGGCTAGGTCTTATTTCCGGGGGGTAGAACGCCTGCCACATGGAAGGTTTCTTTAAATCTTTTTTTTTTTTTTTTTTTTAAGATTTTACTGGGGAAGGGGAACAAGACTTTATTGGGGAACAGTGTGTACTTCCAGGACTTTTTCCAAGTCAAGTTGTTGTCCTTTCAGTCTTAGTTGTGGAGGGCGCAGCTCAACTCCAGTTGCTGTTGTTAGTTGCACGGGGTGCAGCCCACCATCCCTTGCGGGAGTCTTGGAGTCGAGGAGCCGAACCAGCAACCTTGTGGTTGAGAGGACGCGCTCCAACCAACTGAGCCATCCGGCCACCTGGGAGCTGAGCGGCAGCTCATTGACTTCATTCTAGTTGCGGAGGTTGCAGCTCGCTGGCCCATGTGGGAATCGAACCAGCAGCCCTGTTGCCCAGAGCTCACGCTCTAACCAACTGAGCCATCTGTCTGCCCTGGTTCTTTAAATCTTTAGTCTATTCACCACCCCAGAAATCAAACCAGCCATATTTATAGTTTCTCCCACTGCGTTAGTTTTAATTCTAACCTGGCATATTTATGGTTTCTCCCACTGCATTAACTTTATTTTTAACTAAAGAAACCAGCATTGAGTCACCTTGAGTCCATAGATCCAAGGGGAACACTGTTGAAATGCTTTGCACTGGCCTACAAGCCCATCTGCTCTGCATTAGCTGGTCTTCCTCTGTTTATTATTGCTGGTGTTAAATCTCCTCCAATTCTTGTGTGAAAAATTCGGACACACAATAAACTCTTTATCACATTTTCAAAATCTTGGCCTATTCTGGGAAGTTTACACCTTTTTCTTGTTGCCATTGTTTTCATGTAGATTCGGATTTCTGAAAAAGGCATATGGCGCTCTTTACTGAAAACACGTATGTGTAAGCTGGATGCAGACAAACATCGTCAAATAATGAAAATGAGATGTCAGAGGAATTAGAAGCGTGCTGTGTGGGCTCTGTGTCCTCCACCAAGGCTCAAGCTAGTGGTCAGAACCCTGGGCTGGTCAGTCCCTCTGTCTCTCCTATGGAGGTAGAAATTGAATAATACCAAGAAAATAACAACCACGTCAATGTTTGGGTATAGAATAAAAAGCACACATCACTCTGTCAAAATAAGTATATCTAATAACAGTATTGGTTACCGTTCATTGAGTATTATTTGTGGGCCAAGCTTCGCTAAGCGTTATTTTATGTAAACCTCACAGCAAGCCTGCGAGCTAGGTATAGAATCGGGGGGATTCTTTCAGTCACAAGTGACAGAAAAGTCACCGGAAACTGATTTATAATGTAAAGGAATTTTTATTGGGTATGTCCAATAATAATCCAGATTTAGTGAGAATTGATTCAGCAGCTCTAAAAGATGTCTGCAAAGACTGAGATTGTCTCCTTCTCTTTTCTGCCTTCTTATTGGCTTTCTCTCTGGGCTTCATGCAGTCAGCCCAGAATTGCCAGGCTTTCCGATGGTGGTAAATGGCTGCAGCTGTTCCAGACCTCACATCTTTATACCATATCACTCAAGAGAAAGAGAGCAAGCCCTGGAATTCACACTCTCTCATTGGTCCCAAGTGAGTCACGTGTCTCTCCCTGAAAAGGTCACTGTAGTGGGGGAGCGGAGAAGAGGAGGTAAGAAAAGTCGATTGCATTAAACCTTTGGGGTGGGGGAATGGCCCATACCCAGGAACAAGTGGTGGGGCCAATCCCACCAAAGCCCCAGGCTGTGAAATTGGGAGAGGTAGTTTCTCAAAGGAAAATAAGGATGAGGTTGATCAGAAAAGGGAAAATGAATGTTGGGGACACGCTCAGCAAATGTCCATTCTAGTATTCACGTATTCATTAAAAAAAATTGTCGAATGGAGTTTAGAGGCTTGTGCTACATCAGGGATTAAAAACAAAAAAATTCCTATGGCAGCTGCTGTTATTGTCTCCACCACATGGCCCCTTGACCCCCCTGCAACTGTGGTAGACAGTTCCCATTCATGGGGACTGTGCCACTCTCTGCTTCTCCACACAAAGACTTTTTCTGGTACTGTGGAAGCTTGCTCAGCCAATGCACAAGGCTGCCTGGATGTGCCAGAGGTTGAATGCCCTCAGGGCAACCTGCAGCCAACAGAGGCCAGGGTGAATAGTAAACACCCCAGTTTCTCTATCTCTATGTAGGAAATTTCTGAGACTACTTTGACAGGGCTTTTCAAAAGATCTCCAAAGGGCTAAGCCCACAGCAGAAATGAGCTGATTAATGCATTGTTTATCAGTTTTACTCCCTTCTTTCACTCTCTTCCCCAACTCCCTCTCTTGCACCCCTCAGGATTACCTCCCAAATGAACAACCATCACCAAAGCCTCTTTCCCAGGATCTGCTCTCAGTGGAACCCAAAGTCAGACCACTTCATGGGCTTACATTCTGATGGCAGAGGGAGACAGACAGTAAACAAAATAAATGAGCAAACCTGATAATGTTAGATGGAGATCGACGTTATGAAGAAATAGAAAGTGGGTGAGAGGATAGAGTTTCAGGGAGGGTCTGGGGCTGCTATTTTATACCGGGGTCCAGGAAGGCCTGAGGAAAAGGTGACATGTGAGTCAAGACCTGAAGAAGGTACATCAGTCAGGCCAAGCTGTGCTATGCTAAGTTAACAACTAAACCCCAGGTCATAGTGGCTTAGAGGCTCGTTTCCCACCGGAACTATATGTCCCTTACAGGTTAGCAGGGTACTTTGCTCCAAACATCTTCTTTTAGTAGTCAGCAGAGAAAACACTGCTGGTTGTCACGGAAGACAGAAAAAGAATTATTGAAGTTCTCCCACCATCAAGTAAAAGTTCATCCCTAAGCTATTCAGTTCTACTCATAACTCACGTCCAAAACTAGTCACGTGGCTCCACCTACCACAGAAGATGAAGGAAGTACAATTTACCAAGTGTCTGGGTGGTAGAGAGCTGAAAATAGTTTAGGAACAGACCTAATAACACCATAATCCTTTCTGATCACCAAATATTCAGAAAAAATAGACTCACCTTCTCCCAAGAAGACAAAAAAGTCAATCATGGCATCAAACTCTAAGTCCATCGGAGATGATTTCTCTCTGTATCAGGTTTGTTATGGTTTCTCTTGATTAAGAGACCTATGAGATAAAAAGACAAGTTGTCTGAACCCACCACGCAATACATAATGTACAGCTTTTGATAAAAATTACAAGGCACACTAAAAGGTAACATACACCATTTGAAGATAGACAGTAAGCATCAGAACCAGACTCAGATATGGCAGGGATGTTAGCATTATCAGACCAGGAATTTAAATTAACTATGATTAATATGCTAAGGACTCGAATGAAAAAAGTAGACCACAATTACAAACGGGTAATGTAAGCAGAGAGATAGAAATTCTGAGGAAAAAATGCTAGAGATCAAAAATATTGTAACAAAAATGAAGAATGCCTTTGAAAGACTCATTAGCAGATTGGACATAACTGAAGAAAGACTCTGCAACCTTGAGGATATGTCAATAGAAACTTCCAAAACTGAAAAGGTGAAAAGAAAAAAGACTGAGGTAAAAAAAAAAGAAAAGGAACAACCTATATACCTCCCAAGCAACTGTGGGACAACTACAAAATGTGTAATATACACATAATGGGAATACCAGAAGTAGAAGAGAGAGAAGACATGTTTAAAGCAATAACGACTGAGAATTTCCCCCCAAATTATCAAATTAATAATAGTCAAACACTAAAGCTCAGAGATCACTAAGCAGGATGAATGCAAAAACAAACAAAAACCTACAGCCAGTCATATCATAAATTGCAGAAAATCAAAGATAAAGAAACAGATGAATCCACTGTCATGGTTGGAGACTTCACCATACCTCTATCAGAAATAGGCAGATCCAGCAGACAGAAAGTCAGTAAGGACGCAGTGGATTTGCACCAAGAGGCTAAGAGGGCACAGCAGGGCAAATGGAACAAGCACTGCTCGGGAGCGATTCTGAAACCCTGAGCAAGGGCCTTCCACACTGGAGGTACAGAATGTTCCATGCCTAGGCCCACGTCTGCTCTCTGGGAGGGGCTCCCCAAATATTGTTTATTGGGCCCTTGGCCCTGTGCTCTGGAAGATTCTTCTTCCTCCATTATCCTCCTTGGCAATATCTAAATTAGGGATTGGAAAATATGCCCTCCCTGGGGGCTGCATGGGGATACAAACCCTATGCAACTCTCAGAGTCTCTCCTTCAACCGGAGTTCCAGGAATCTACCCTCAAGGTATCCTTCCAAAGCACATAACAACACATACACAAGGTCATTAATTGCAGCCTTGTTTGTAACAGCCAAAGACTGCAAACAACTCACGTGTTCATCAGCAGAGGTCTGGCTGCATAAATTACATTCATACAATGAAATTCTGATGCAGCTGTAATAAGAATATGGGAGTTCTCTGTGAACTGCATTAAGTGAGATACAGAACAATGACTATAGTATGCCAACTTTTGTATAAGGAAAGGGGAAAATAAATATATTTGCTTATTTTTGCCAAAAGAAACACTGAAAAATGGCACAGAGATCAGAGAGACAGAGTGGGACTTCTCTCAGGATACCTTTTAATATCGTTTTGACTTTGAAGTACATAAATGCTTTGCATACTCAAAAATTAAGTTAAATCAATAAGGAAAAACAATGCAACCCCCAAAACTGAAGGTGGAGCTCTGAGGATTCAGTGGCCATCAGATGCTGTGTGCAAGAAAGAGAGGGGTACAGACAAGAAACTGGGGAGATGACATGACTTTGACTGATGTGGGGGTGACAATGGGAGAAGAAGGTTTGGGGGGACGATCAGGATTCCGCCCTGGACATGCTAAGTTCGAGATGCCAATTCGACATCCACGTGAAGAAGTTAAACAAGCAATTGGGTGAGTCTGGGGAAGAGGTCTGGCTGCAAACAGAAACATGAATGTCATTGGCATGTAGCTGGTGTTTGAAGCCATGAGACAGGATGAGATCACCGAGGGGATGTAGAAAAGAAAGAGGAGGTGTGTGGGGGGGTGGGAGATGAGGGTAAGGGGGACCAAATATATGGTGATGGAAGGAGAACTGACTCTGGGTGGTGAACACACAATGGGATTTATAGATGATGTAATACAGAATTGGACACCTGAAATCTATGTAATTTTACTAACAATTGTCACCCCAATAAATTAAAAAAAAAAGAAAAAGAAGAAAGAGGAAAGGTTTGGAGCCTAAACCTTAGTTGCCAGTGGTCAGGAAAGTGAGGATGCAGCAGCTAGTGAGGCAGGATGAGGAGTCAGGAGCCAGGAACCCTGGAAGCCAACGAGGGGAGGGTTTCTCAGAGGAGGAAGTGACCCCCTGTGCAAGTCAGATAGAGACCTACAGTGACCACTGGCCTGGGGAGAGCAGGGGAGAACGGTCCTGGCCAGAGATGTTTTAAGGCGGAATGGAAGCAAATATACTGGGGATAGTGAGTATAGTAATGTCTTTTCAAGGAGTTCTTAAGAGGAGGTGAGAAATGGAGTAACAGGTGAAGGGGGACGTGGAGTCCAGAGAACATTATGTTTTAAGGTAGGAGTCATACAGCGTTTGTATGCTGATGGTCATGATCTAGAAGAGAGGGAAAAACCGGTGATGGTGAGAGAGGATTATTATATAATTTATAAGATGAGGGAATGACACTTTGCGAGGCAGTTAGTGGGGACTGGAACAGTGATTTGCAAGGTCACTGGGAAGGATGTGACCCTACCTCCAACCCCACTGTGTTCTGTAGGGAGCACAGCAGGGCGCTGGCTCTGTCCATAAATGGCCACAGACCTGTGAGTGGCTTCTGCCTCCGAGGGACAATAAAAGCAAAACCGCCTCCATTAATCAGGGCACAGGATTAGATATGAATGGCTGAAGCCTTGCCAACAACTTCAGGCCTGACAGCTGACCAGGAAAATCAGGAGACTCTCAAGCACAAACATGCCTCTGACAACTTCCATGAAGCCTATCTGAAAGGGTGGTCACATAGCTCACATGCACAGACGTCAAGCTCAAGGTCAGAAGACAGAGGATCCCTCAGACCCAGCACTTCTGGAAACCAGAGCTATAAAAACCAGAGAGTGTGCTGGCCCGTGGCTGAGGAAACATGTCTCCCCTGTCTTGCTCACAGCTATGGGATGTGTCCATTGGCCGACTGTGGTACAGAATTTGTGAAAATGGACAGTTTCCCTGCCTATACCCACACCCCTTCACAACGTGACTTTGCAACTCCTCCCTTTGAGAAGTGGAGGCTGTGTTCTCAATGCTTGAATCTGGCCTGGACTTGTGACTTGCTTCAACCAAAACAATGTTGAATCAATACAGTGTGGGACCTGAGGCTAGGTCCCAAGGAGCCATGCATGCTCTTACTTAGCCCACTGGGCTGCCCTGTAAACCAGTTCATGCTAGTCTGCTGGCCTCGGGCACCACACAGAGCAGACCGGTCATCCTGGCCCCTGGCCCCTGGCCCAGCTGATCTCAGCTGACGCAGCAGTTAACTCCACTTGTACGAGTGAGCCCAGCTGAGTTCTGAAGAACCACACGGCAGATCCCAGCCCAAATGGCCCACCCACAGAGTTAGGGGCTATTTTAAGCAGCAAACATTAACTTATACATCCAACTCGGTCCACAGGTGACCAAGTAGAATTCAGTCACTGTTGTTTATAACCTATTTTTGGTGAAAAATTATTCAGGAAGGCTTTAAAGATCAATTTTTGGCACAAGAGAGTATGTGGGCTGAGGCCAGGTATGGGAATGAAAAGCTAAGTCCCAAGGAAAGGACCAGCAAAGGTGGCGGTGTACTTAAGTAACCTTCAAGAAAAATAATGGTAAAAAGATGCTCTTCCCTTGGTGGAACAGTAGCCCTCAAAGGAGTCAGCTGTGTGTTACAGGGAGACCCTGTGGTCATCCACAGCCTAGAAGCTCCCCACTTTTTAGCACAATACGATGGATACACCAGCAACACTAGGTCCAGACTGTCTGGATGACTGAGATTCCACCTTGAGGCAGATGTTAGATAATACCCAGATACTGAATATTGTATTTGCTAGAATATATATAAAGTGTGTGAAACCCTCTGTACAGTTCCCATCTCTAGGTGTCCAGAAATTTCTCTCTCACTAAGTTTAAAAATAATCAAAGTACGGCCTACTCTAGAGAGAGACGGCATCCCTACGTTGGCAGAATCCTGAAACACATACCATGAAGTACTTCTTGTTTCATACTTCTTTTAACTTGGTCATGCTAATTTTTAACATAAAAAAAATCTTTCCAAATGCTCATCTTAACAAATAGTGCATTGTATTTGCCCAGATAGACATAAATTAACTATTTTGAAATAGATTTCAACATAGAAAAAAAGCACAATAAGCAAATTTTATACAGTAAATAAACTTTATTTATCTGTTTTTCCAAGATGACATTGCCGACAGTCACGGATTTGCATACAATAGTTATGTATTGACTATTTACAATTTACAGTAGTATTTTTTCCTCTGAAAAATATAAGTACAAAAGCTAAGTAAACAATGAGGTACTGCTGTTTGGATTTATCATATGTCATAGCTTAAAGAACTAGTCTTTAGTAAATATTCAACAAATCAATCTGGATAAAAGAGTGAATTAAGTGATCTAATTTATCAGAAAAAATCCACTAAGTTTCACCTCAAAATGTATTGCACAAGTCTTTTTTTTTTTTTTAAATCACTCTAAAAATAAATAGAAAAGGCAAGCAGTTCTTTAAAAAGAGGGACAAAAAGAATGGAAGAAAGGAATATTAAGTGAGTCCATAAATCAGATTAAGTTATTCAAAAAATTTTAAACAACATAAAATTCTTTCCAACCAAAAAAAAGAAAAGGAAAAAAAGGAGAAGAAAAAAGGAAAAACTATCACCGTTTCTCCACTGATACAACCTATTTTAAAGGCAGTCTGCAGTATATCTGTGGGCCCATGTCAGGTTTTTCTTGGTCTTTTGGCTACATGAGGGGCCCTGAATAACAGCTTCTTTCTCAAAGAGCAGCAAATGTGCAGTTTTCCAAGCTTGCCGAAGATAAATTACTCTCATTTCTTCAAGATGAAGATCGGAGCCATGACTGGAAAAGAAAAGGGAAAAGAAGATAAAGAGAAAAAAACAACAACATTTGAAGCCACCTTTTTAAAGGATGTGTTGTTTCAAGTTAAAATAAAATTATATTCTATGGGCTGGGGAATTGAAGTAGAAATATTTTAAGTATTAAATCCGAAAGGAATCTTTAAAACATCAATGTCCTTGGAATGAGCTGACCTAGAGCCAGCCACTCCGGAAAGAAGTGTTTTTAAGTGACCCTGGAACTGCACCCTTCAACACGTACTGGCTTTAAGTCTGGACTGAAAGCTACCAGATCATAATTAGAGAAAGCCAGGAGCGAACATGCTCCCTTGGCAGAATTTCTCCAGGATGCAGCTCTTCAGTCTGGCTTTAAATCGGAGAAAGTATTCTTCCCTTTCTCTAATGTGTTGATTTTTCTACATATTAAAATTCTCCAGAATGATATGCACGGCAGCAGAAAACACGCAGCATTTTGGTGTAAAAAGCTATGCCTCATCTGCAATAAACTTAATTTTAAAAAAACTTCAAATGTTATGAGAAATTATGCCAAACTTTCCTTCCTAATAAAGTTTCTCTAACTAAAATGCTAAAAGCCCGTAGTCAGGTCAAGTATGAGGTTAAAAAAAAAAACACATAAAAATAAATTACCAAATAAGATTAAGTAATAGGCAAACTTTATCTATCTATCTATCTATCTATCTATCTATCTATCTATCTATATATATATTTGACATATACATATATATATATATGATAGCTACATAGATAGATAGATAGGTACTTTTACCTATCATATATATCTACATATATATACATATATATATATGAAAGGGAAATTTTTAAAGTCTTCTTAATTTGTAAATGAACAATATAATTCTCTACTCATGATGCACTTCCAATAGTATATTATTTATAAAAATAGCTCAACAATCATGTTGGTCCTAGAAATCTAGACAAGAAAGAACTTCTGTTAAATTTAAATTCCCTTGTCAGTTATAATTTTGAAGCTTGTGTTGTTGTGGGACGAAATTCATGCATTCAGTAATGCTGTACAATGTCAATGTCATGAAAGACAAAGAAGCTGGGAGAACTTTTCTAGTTTAAAGGACAGACTAGAAAAACCTGACAACAAAATGCAATGTGCAATCTTTGAATGGCTCCCAGAACTTAAAAAATTATAGAAGACATTATTTGGAAAACTGGAAAAATGTGAATATTTACTATAAATTAGATAACAGTATTATGTTAATATTAAATTTCCTAGGATTGATAATTGCATCATGAGTATGTGGGAAAATGCACTTGTTCTTAAAGATATTTGCCAAAATACTTAGTTTATGTTTGCAAGTAACTGTCAAATGTTACAGAGGGGAAAATATATATGGAGAGAAAGAGCATGAGTGAGAGAAAGGTAAAAAATTTGGCAAAATGTTAATAATTGGTGAATATAGGTAAAGGGTATAAATAAGAGTGATTATTGTAGCATTTTTGCAAATCTTATGTTTGAAATTTTTCAAACTAAAAGTTAAGGAGACAGTCAATAGAAATGCTACACAGTATACATTTCCAGTGATTAATGACAGCATTTAAATGCAATAGTGTAACAATAAGCATGATGTAGAATTTATATTATTATTAAAAAAGGAAAATTTAAGACTTACTGGGTTTGACATGGGCTTTACATAACTAAAGATAATTCTAGGTAATCAGTAAGGCAAGTTAATTGATATATATTACAATCAAAATGAGACTCAACTGTAGGCAAGGCATAAAGGATTTTTAGTTAAAAATCTTTTGAAAATGCTGTACGTTGGCATTTTAAACCTTGATACTGTTAGCTGAATTAACAATCACAGAGAATCCTAATTATAATTAAACTCTATTAATTGTGATTCAGCTTATCTGTGGTTTGTGAAAATTCTAGCAAAAATGTACCCTAAATTTTCAAGGGGGTGCTAAATCCAGCTAATAGCATAACTAATACGTGGAGGTAATAGGAGTGTTTAAATAGTCAAGACAGTTAACTATGTTGAAACGTTTTAGATGCCTGCTCTTTGCTGCAGTAATATTTAATTAGAAATCAGCTCCATTCAATTAAAGCAGGCTGCTTAAGGGGCTCCTCAGGACAAGTGTATTATTTTGTAAAACTGCATGATCCCAGGAAGTAATAAAACTGCGCTGAATTTTTAAAGCAACTTTACTATAACAATTTTCCTTATTTTTGACTAGTCTTGACTCTAAGTAGGCTTTACAATATTTTCAATTTTGGATTGGTGAAATATCTGGATCGATGAAATATATCATTTTGCTTTTACCTAGAAAATGAGTTTTCATTTCTCTCTCACCATCTTTATTGACTGCAAAGACCATTCTTGGGAAATAAAAAATCTAGAAGGAATATGTAATACATAAAAACTCTTTTGGATTCTTTAGCAAAATTTCAAAGAGCAATTTTGAAATTTTCAAGTACTATTTAAAGAATTATAATTTCCTAAAATTGTATGACTCTTATTGGTAGTGGTGATTATTAATCTATAAAACAGAATTAACAGAAAATACCTATAATAACCCAGAGCAAAATCATATATTTATTAAGCAAAAAAAGCAAAAGAATTCCAGCGAAATGGTTAGTATCATGCAATACATTTGATTTCTACACAAAAGACACAAGACGTTATTCTTCACTCACCACATGCTAACTAAGCACAGACTGATGGTTTACTCAGAAGATACCACTGCGAGGTGAAGTATACTACAAAGCCAGGAAGAAAAAAAGCTTATTGGGTTAGTTTTCAGACGTAATATAACACATAGATGATATGTGTATATGAACTTCAAAGTATTAAACAGGTTATACTTAATTTTTCTCAAATCTCCTAAAATCGAGGAAGTATAGGCAATGTACAAGGACTGTAATATCTCCCTCCCATCCTAAGTAAACACCACATAGTTGAGATTTTATTTGCAACTTTAACTTGAAAACATTTAAACATAATTAAAGATGTACTTCACACTTTAAGTGCATATGTATATGAAAGATTAATTAGGGTGTGATTATTTGCTTTATAAAAGTATTTCTTTCATAATTCCATTAAAATCCACATTCAAATTTGATTTGATTTGCATAATCTCAATTTACCATCAAAAGCTTTTGGGGAAATGTTGAGATTATGACTACAGTATACCTACATGTCGGATTGTCATTCCTAAAATATATCATGGAATAACTCTCTTGTAATTCAACAGTACATTAGGAATGGTGTCACGAATGAGGACCCACACTGAAATTTCCATTCCAAGGGACTCAATTTCAAACACAGTTTTTTCTTGTAGCAACCTTCTTAAATAAATTTTACGTCCTGTTTTAAGATGGTCAATAATCCAAGATTATTAATTATCTTCCCGGTTTCCTATAAAACAGCATCAGCAAAAACAGGGTTGTTTATAAAACGTGAGTCTATTCTTGGATAATGTGACCAACCTCAGAAACATCATCTTATTTATTTTTTTATATTTAATGTGAAGTTAGTAAAAAGCAGCAAAATCAAAAGACAAACTAGAAAACAAAATTTGCAACACACACAACACAATAAGGTTAATATACTATTGGAAAACTTTCAAAATATATGTATATGGATGTTCCCTGTGTCTATGCTTGTAAGTATTGAAAAACTGGAAACCACCTAAGTGTCCGTGAATGAGAAACTGGTGAACTAAAATTGTAGGACATCCATACAATCATACAATCAGCCATTACAAAGAATGAGGTAGATCAATTTGTAATGAGGTGGCATAATATAAAAATATATTAAGTGAATAAAGCAAGCTGTTACATACTCTCATTTTTTACAAAAATAAAATAATTAAGTGATAAAGGAATAACAATAAATATATATGAATAAAGATTAGAAAACCTGGGGGTGGATATTCACCACCATATTAACAAGGATGACCTTGGCATGGTGGAAACAGCTGGGAGACTGAAGATCACGAAAGGCCCCTCTTTCTATGTGACATGTTTCTGAACTGTTTGCTATGTGTTTTTGGCGATGATCAGTATGTAATTCTAACAAGACCAAGAGTCAAAACCACTTTTGAGATAACAAATAGTATCTTACACGTGCAGTATTCTTCACTATGTATCAGTTTTATTAGCATTTGTTTCCTGAATCCACCTTGCATCCATCTACTGAGCCCACACAAAGGGAAAGATAAACCTCCGCTGGAATGGAAAATGCTTGCATCTAACAATGCTGAAAAGTTCTGATGATTTTATTAATTCAGAGGAGATTTTTAAAAATTACAACCAAAGGGAGAGAGGTACAAGGCTGGTTGGTCTAGCGCAAGGATTAATCAAGAACTTGACACAACATGAAGGATCAGTGTGAAAGCAAAGCAACAACAGTCAACAGAAGATCAAGTTTTTAAAAATGACTGGAGTGGATGGGGAAAGAAAATAAGCCAAACCTTTTTCATCAAAAAAGAATCATTTTTCTTTTAATGCAGTTATCAAGGAAATAGCCATCTATGTTAAACGTGTCATTAGGTTTGCTAGCACTCTAGAGATAAAAATGCATTTCTAGGAACACTTTTTAAGAGAGATTTCTATACAACAAAAGAGCCTCTCAATTGCAAGAGATGTTTAGCACCTGCTTAAAATAAACTTTCTATAATATTATATGTCAATATACCTTAACTTTCTTAATGAAATTATCCTAAATGACACATAGCACTCTCTTTTTAAAAAACATCTGACGGTGTACCTCTAAGTAGTTTTATTCAGCAAAAAACAATTAGACAAGCCAAAGATGCTTGTATTCACTCTTGCTCCTGTCTTGCTTCTGAAATATCCTGTCTACTCTGGTCACCTGAACTCCTGACACCATCACCAAATGAAGTATCAGGCACAACAAGCTAAAACCTGAGAGGACAAAAACAGCTGCTTTAGGGAAACAAAGATACGTGTAAAACTCACTGGGGAGGGGAGAGATGGTAAAGAGCGGATATATTGAAAAATACCTTACCAGCAGTCATAGAAAGCTTTTGATTGATGCCACAAAGCAAAGTGTTCAGAAGGTATTCCTCCTAGAATACTTGCCAAACAATGCAAACACTGACACGGGCTGCACACGTCAGCACAGACAGCAGCCGCGCGCTCTCGCAAGCATCCCCAGTATTTATGGACAGGGAAGCTCCGCAAGGTGCGGGTTTGCTTTGGTTTACTTATATCAGCTTTTCAGCCCCCAAAGCTAAAAATAGCAAAACACTCAAGATTGCTAATTTTAACAGAAGGGAAACTGTAGCTACACATCTACAACAAATTACAGGAACGATCCATTTGGGACGTACATTTAAAGCTAATGTGACTAAATAGCTTTTCAATGATTATTTAATAAACTCCTAAAAAGCTTTGTTTTCTATACTTTTACACATCCTTCTATTACAAAGGTATTTTATATAATGATATTGAAAAGGTATTTATGTACTTCTATTGGATATCTTATGTATCTTTCTACTGGAAAAAAGAAGTCACTGTTCTTTGCAATATTGTGTTCTAACCAGCTACAGTTCACTGGACAGGGGTATAAAATTAGCTGAAATTTCTTCAAGAGGTTTGTTCAAAGAGTAATTTTTATTGCTCATTTCATGAATGAGAGCAATCTTAAGGCAAGTGAGACCCTTGCTTCAACTTGCTCAATCACCAATGATTAATTTTCCATCAAATACAGAAACAATCATGAGTCACTCTAGCCAAGAATCTCCTTACACTGACAAAAGGTGACTCAAGTTGATTTGTAAGTCATCCTTGGGATCTTCCTCACTTCGTGTTCATTATAAGTTAGCTCATATTTCCTAAGCATTTATTTTCATTATTTGAATTATATTACTTAGGTATATCTTTTATTCATATATGCATGAATGGATGGTACCTCTTTCCCCGAAAATTAAAGGTTACACAAAGTCAGTCATATCTTCCATGTCTTCAATTTTTTCATATTCACCGTAACAAACAGAAGAGTAGGTGATTATTGACTGAACCCACTCATTAAGAAAAAGATGGGCTGGCCCGGTGGCTCAGGCGGTTGGAACTCTGTGCTCCTAACACTGAAGGCTGCCGGTTTGATTCCCGTATGGGTCAGTGGGCGCTCAACCACAAGGTTGCCAGTTCGACGCCCCCAAGGGATGGTGGGCTGCACCCCCTGCAACTAACAACAGCAACTGGAGCTGAGCTGCGCCCTCCACAACTAAGACTGAAAGGACAACAACTTGACTTGGAAAAAGTTCTGGAAGTGCACACTGTTCCCGAATAAAGTCCTGTTCCCCTTCCCCATAAAATCTTTTTTTAAAAAAAGAAAAAGATAATGATGGATGAGACTCTGCTTAAAGCAGCAGTGGAATGGGACTTTCCCTCTGAGATAAGAAAGGATTTCTTCAGGAAGGATCCTTCCATTTCATCCCTATCTCAACTGAATTCTACTTTATTCAGGAATAAAGAGTGTAATGTTTTCCGAAAATTTCTTTTCAGTTAAACTTAGAAACAAACTTTTCTGTCTGCCTTAAAAGGTTTTTACTTGATTCACTATTTACACATACCAATTCATTAGTTCCCCTCAAGGCAAACCATTCTAAGACTGCGTGTGTGTATGGGGTGAGGGAAATGTTTCCTAACACATTTGTAAAGCGGCGATTTAGGGTGAGTCGATACTGTAGAGCAAATCCTGATCAAATACTGCCCAACAGTAGGAGGAGAGTTTGCCATACTCCAACATTAAGATAATAGAGAGTCGATGGAAGAATGAACCAAGATAATAAAAGCTTATTTATATCATTTAAAAATGTTTTCTTAAACTGGGCCATGATGACAGAATCGTGTCAACAGGCTCAAACTGCACTGGAAGAGCTTGATTTTCACAAAGACACAGTGGTTTTACTCAGTGAAGAGGAAAACTTCTTCTCTGAGTGACTACATGGTTATAGAATTAGATGTTCACTAAAATTTACAGCAGCATTTGCTCTGTTCATTAAGGACATACATTACGGTGACATACTTCATCAAAAATATTTATAACCAGAAATGACTACAGAGATCTAGCAACGCTTTTTAGGCCATTAGATACTGAGGAAGAACGCTTTACAAAAAAACAAATGCTAACCAAAACAACTGCAACTGTCCCAGAAACTACACAATAGGTACCTAATGCAGTAGACAGTGGAGTATGGGGACACCGGTCAGGGATGCTGGATGACCTTAGAGGAAGCCAGGAAGCAGAGGTCAGAATGTGTCTGAGGCACTGGGATGCCTTCAGGACTGACCCTGGGCAATGGGTCAGAGAAAAGGAACTTCATAAATGGCAGCTAAGTGCTAGGGGTATGCAGCCGGGAAGGGAAGGCCTTCCATTTAGGCCAGCTCCAGATTTTGGTGGAGCCCATGGGTCAGAACCAGAACACACTGATCACTACTACAGAAAGGGAGATTTGGGCTCCATATAAGCAAGAAGCTTTCTAAGAAATACACAGTCTGTCCAGATAAGATGGGATGCTTTGGGAGGTAATTACTTATTGACCCAGTCCTCACTGGACATACTCGGAACAGGCTAACCCATCACTAAGGAGAAGACCTTGGCTTGCTTCAGCAGGGAGAGAAAACAGCGGTACTGGGATCATGAAATAGGTGAAGAAATTGGGGGCAGAGTATGGAGGGTATCGTAGGCTATGAGCAAGAAAAAAAAGGAAGCAGAAAGAGAAAGCCAGGGGCAAGATCCTCACAAGTTTCACACTCTGCTTGAATGGATCTTCTAACTGCATTACTGGTCCAGGGCAAAAAGAGTTAGGCACAGGGAATTCTGCATAATTTATGAAGTGTATGTTTGTTTCACTTCAATCACAGCTGACTTCACACAACGGTTTCTAATAATTCAGTGATCTATATTTCCCTTGTGGGGTTATGTCAAAAGTCCAAAAATGCTTGAATTCGTTCACTCATAATTGTTGTATCTGAAAATCAATTGTAGTTGAATAAAGAACTGTAACCTATAAAACATCCTGATATAATTTGGTTTTAAACAAGTATTACTGGATACACCAGAACAAATACCTTTCCGTCCTGTCCACAAACAGCCTAGGTTCTGGAAATCCCATGTAGCATATGGATGCCAACCTCATAGATGCTGTTAAATAAGACTTTCCTTTCCTTGAAGGCACCCATTCATATTTGCCCTAAGTTAAACTTTCTTAATGTAGATTCACTCTCATTTTTAGGGTATAGCCTAACAAAAATTTAAATTTTTAAATTTCTTTTACCAACTCAAAGTCTTTGTAAATGAGATGGAATGTAAATAGGTAAGATAAAGTTATCTTCTGTCTATAACCTACTTTTAAAGCTTACCATTAGCCGAGCATCTTCTCTTTCCAGAATTTTCTGAGTCTGATCATCAGGGAACTTCAGTACAGTGGTTATAACTTTTGCCATGGTCTGTAAGAAAACAAGAGACAATCACTAGTCGGCATCAGGGCAGAGAAAGTCCTGACCCATTGTGACATGTTCTGCTGGTGAGATTCTTTAGTGATCTCAAATGGAAGCCACGACCAAAGAAGTATGATGTGAAGGTATTCGTCAAGGAAATAACAGCCAACACTAGAATTCCAATTTAAGAGGACTCCTCACAATGTCTTGTAGATAGTATTTGAAGAAGATGCATTTACAATAGCATGAAGCTGCATAAAGTTCTAATGTTCTTGGCCCTTTGTCTTAGGAAGGTGAAACTTTATTATTCATTCATTTTAGAAGGCTTTTTATTTGTAGAAATCTACCTAATATGTGACGTATTGCCAAAACATATGCTGTCAATAATCAGAATGAGATATTCCCAAGTTCAGCTTTAACTAAATCACATCATATATCTCATAAACACGGGCTACTGCATGAACATGAACATGCTTAGTAGGTATTTTTTAAGACATGCAGCACATCAACCTAATAGAAATACAAATTACGTTTTAAATAAACACAAGATGTTTTGTTTGGTAGAAAACATGATGAATCAAACATTACACATGGTGGCTTGCAAAACAAGATCGTAAATTGTGCAGGATCTAAATAAATATACCGTGAGTCAGACTGTCACCCATAAGATGGTGGAAAATTCTCCTCAAAGGTTGAAATTCCCTATTTTGTATCAAGATGAGAGGTTGTGAGGGAGACAGAGAGGAAAGAAGATACCACTTATGAAATAAGTAGAACAAGTTTAGAGCTTACATACACATTCAGGTGCTAGTGTTCCCCTGAGGGTTCCTACACAGGATGGGAGGATCCCCAGAGAACTGCCGCTAACATTCTTTGTTCACAGTTACTGATTGTGTGTGTGGTGTTGGGGGGAGGGGGGAGGACGGACTAGAGAAACTCAGTGAGGAAAAGATGACATAATAGTTAACCAAGAATTCTGGAAACTCACATCATTAGAAAAAAAAAAAGTATAATTATTTCCAGGCAGGAAAGAAACTAATGTTGTTTTTTGAATTATGTGCTAGGCCTAAGCAAGGCACTTTACGTATTTCTAGTAACTTCCAATTAACAGATCAACTAATACCACAAACCCCAACACAATAGGATTTTACTTTCAGCCCCCTTCCTTCCTTTGATCTTTGCCTCTGCCTCTACCATTTCAAGATAGTTCTTGGAGAATTCCAAAGGCATTTTACAAAAACCCTCACGCTTTACTTTGTATTGCATAGATAGAACAGAATCTTTGGTGCTAAAGTCTAGAAACCAAGCACATGCGTGGCATGAAATGGCAAGAAATACAAAGTAGTAACTATTTCAGTATTCTTTTTATTAACACTCCGAAGCACTATTAAATGCTTTCTGGTATACTACTATGAAGCCTGTTTTAAGGAAACAAGAAAACTCTAAAATTCAGGGATTCACAATTACAGGGAACATTTCTTTAATTTCAACAGCTTATAAAGTTCAAAGTAATCAAAACTCCATTTATATTCACACAACCATGTCTGTCAAAAAAAAAATTGTGGCTAGTTTTCTCTTCACATTTCTAGAAAGTGTTAAATGGGAAACCCACCTGTAAATTCATCAGAGATCCAGAATTTGCAGCTGATTACTCGGCAAAGACTTAAAGCTCTTCCTTGGCTTGCCAGAAAACCCTTTAATGGAGAAGCCCAAGCTCTTTGCCATTCCTCAGGGAAAAAAATCAGACTTTCTATGCTATATACACTATCCCCAGGCCCTGAGAAGTAAGGGGAAGTTCAAATGAGCCACCTGGTTTAGAAGTGGCCTCTCTGGACAGGTTTTCTTTAGGGAGAGGCTTCAGTAAAAGTTCAGATGAGAAACACTTTCTATTGAAGACCTGAACAGGCTGGGTTTTAGTATCAATAATAGCATGGGGGATCAAAACCCAAGAAAAAGGAAGTGCAAGGACAGAAGAAAAAGAGGGGCTTACTTAACTTCACACTACACGAATGTGTGTCCTACACGTGGTCTTAAAACTCTCCTCTGCCTCATAAAACAAGGAGCACTGTGTGTGTGCACAAGCAGATGCAGAAACACAGTGGGTGACAGGCAGATCCTGTTAGACAAGGAACAGCTGCAGATAAGCATCAACTCGCAAAGGCCATAATACACTCTGCTTCATTCTAAAACCACAACCTGCTCTCTATTTCAAATTCTTTATTCATGTGTAGAAATTGGGCTAATCAGCAAAAGATAATGTCTAAAAAGCTTTGATCTTGTCAATCCCTGCTCAAAATTTTCCAGGGCTACCCCTCCCCCCGCCCCGCCCCAAGATCTACAGGTAAAACTCAGAGAACATTCCAGACCCTCCTCCATACTCTATGTAGCCCTAAGCAGTGACTTCTACCTCACAGATTCAGTGTTTTAGTTGGATCAGCTATGTGTCATTCCTAAACCCACACTCAGTTTCCTGCCTTGGACCTTCTGTCTAGGCTTTCCCTCCTATCTGAGCCCGTCTATCAAAATCTAAGCACCTCTATAAAGAAAGGCCAGTAGATACACATGCGTCTCCATGATGTCTTCCTTGACATTCCCACAAGTAAATATGAGGACTCCACCTCTCTTAATAGCATCACATTATGCTCAACTAACAACAGCTCCCTCTTCCTACTACAGATGGTTAGACTTGATGATTTTTTTAACTTTAAGATGACGTGAAAGCGATACACATAATAAATTACATGAGAAAGTCAACATTTATTTACATAAAATGGGCTTTGTATTAGATGATTTGCCTGACTGTAGGCTAACTTAAGTGATCTAAGCATGTTTAAGGTAGGCTAGGCTAAGCTATGCTGTTCAGTAAGTGAGACGTATTAAATGCATTTTTGATTTACGATATTTTCAACTTAATGATGGGTTTACTGGGAAGTAACCCCATTGTAAGTTGAGGGGGTCTCTGTACATGGCAAACTCCTTTAAAGTTAAGCACGGTATCAAATTTCACCTCCCTATCCATCATGGTGATAAACAAAGGTCCACATGTAGTAAGTGCTCAATAAATATGCAGTAAATTACACTGAAAATCTGCTACCCATTTTCAATATTTACTTATACAAGGTGATGGCAGAATGATAGACTACTCATCATTTTTAGTGACCAGAAAAATACACTGAATGCTGAAGCTGAAGACCAGCGACAGCACCCCTCAACATGGATTCCCAGCCAGGTGTTACATGGGGCTGCCTGTGCCTCAAGAACATCCCATCATACCCTAAAACTAACTGCAAAGCCCAGAAAACACAAGCTTAGACCTGGCTGAACTGGCACTGCCCCAGGATATCTTATGCTTGTGCTGGGTCTTTCTTCAGGACTTATAAACTCTGTAGATATGTTTGTAATCTCCAGAAGAAACAAGTTGAGGCAGTCAGTCTCTTCATTTCGCAGACCAAGAAAAGGTTAAAAAATTTATTTAGCACAAACACTAGGATCATAGTTTCAGATTCACAAATGAACCAAAGTAGCTAAAGTTCTGAGCGGCTATTTTGTTTAAAAGATATGCCTTTCCCCGCTTAACTACAATAGCAAGATAACCATTAAACTATCTACCTCACCTCAAATACAGGCTGCTGTACAAAAAAGACAGAATAAGAGGAAGCTATATTTCATTAGCTTTGTTTTAAAAAGGTAAGGAGAAAAATCTATCCTTTGACTAGAAAAAAGTCCTTAAGAAACAAATACACTGAATCACTGTGAACTAATATATCTCTCCTGTGATGCATGTTCAGGATCACACTAGTTATTACTTTAATTTGAAACTATTTGATACAATGAAATGAGATTTCTATAGATATCAAGGACTCAAATGACTTCCAGCCCTGTAAGTCCTAGTGTTTCATTGACGCTACAATCCATAAATTCATAATATTCTTTTAAGAGGTTTTCTTATGCCCTTACTTTTCAGGTTTTAAATATATTCCAAATCAATATCTGAACTTGCTTAGCATCCTATGACTCAGTAACCCCCACAGACCCATAAGTT
Organism: Rhinolophus sinicus; assembly: GCF_057876585.1. Classification (NCBI taxonomy): domain Eukaryota; kingdom Metazoa; phylum Chordata; class Mammalia; order Chiroptera; family Rhinolophidae; genus Rhinolophus; species Rhinolophus sinicus. The sequence goes on from NC_142505.1 coordinate 14,456,733, forward strand.
AAAACACTGATTGCTTCTAAGAACAGAAAACTCATTATCCCATTTGCAGCCAGAGTATACAGATAACGGAAAAGTTCACGTTGGTAAAAAATTGAAACGTCAGAAACAGAAGTTGCTTTAAGTGACAAATTTTCTTTGAGAAAGACTCATGAATTTCCATAAATGCGTTCAATTCAAGATATATTTACCAAAAGTCCGATATAAGGCTCTTGTAAAAACACTGCAGGGGATATAAATAATAATAAGACTCTCCACTCAAGAACCTTACAATAAATTCAACTTGTAGAAAACAAATTAGCCAAGAATTGTTACTCACACGAAGTGGCAATTTTTAAATGATCAATACTCCATATGTGAAGGAATGATTTTCTTACAGTGACTAAAGTGAAATAGTTCTAAATATCTATAAGTAGTCATTCTTAATTATGACCATTTCCAATATTTCTACACTGTCCTTAAGTCTTAATGAAAGTGAAACCTGTTCTCCTAACTTTAAGATCTGAAGTCAAAAGTAAAAATAGCCAAATGCTTCACAAAGTATGAAGTTATGAAATTTTATATTTTCAGTATTTAGCACCATCTAACAGTATTTTTAAAATTAATATTTTATTAATGTAAGAAATATAATCAAAATCTGCCAATTAACTTTTGCAATTAAGAACAATGACACAAGTACCTATCGCCTGCTATTAGCATGTATGGTCCGCTAACAGTGAACACATGGAATCAATATGTATATTAAAAATGGGACATATTTCCTTTTAAATTAAGCCGTATGTCAAATCACCAGACATGATTTATACCTTAGTCTCACGACCCATCATATACTCAAAAAGCACTTTTCGCAAATACTCAAACTCGGTAGGTTCTCCAAAGAGTGAGACATCAGTACGGTACAAATTGCCACCTGTCAAATAAAAAAACAGATCACATTGTAAAGATAAGACCAGATAAACTACTTATTACTTAGAAAATGGACAAACTAAAAAAACAATTGAACAAAGAGACACATCATTTTTATATTAATTATATTGTATTGCATGGTATTGTATTGGATATACACTAAGCATTCCAACTGATATTTTTTCCCTTCGAAGAGAAAACAAGAATTATTATAACAATTGTATATCTCAGATCCTTCCTCCTCCTCCTCCACTTCCTCCTCCTGATGGCATGACAATTTTAAAAGACTATACTTAGGGAATACAAAGATTCCTTAAAACTGGTATTTCCTTCTTAAATATTATGTAGTTAGCTTCAGATATTCCACAATGACTAAAATTAACAATTATTTTCATTTTATTAAGAGTTTAGCAATTCAGAATAGTATTCTACTTTTTCTAATATTCCAAACCTAAAAGCACTGAGTTTAAATCAAGTTTTCAAAACGTTTTGAAACACAGAATAAATAAAATAACCTGAAAATGCATGTGCTTTTAATGCCATTACAGTGGTTTTCAAATATTTTGATTCAACATTCTAAAAAGACTGCCACAAAAAGTTATAGTGCATTTGTTAATCAAGCTCCATTTCAATCTAAAATTAAAGAAGACACTTCACATACATGAAGTCCCACTATGACACACTTTAATCTGAATAAATTCGTGATCATTCATCAAGTAAAGTCTATACTTGCATCCACTTCTAGTAGAATGACACACTAGGTAATCTGACAAGCCCTCTGATACCGAGAAACCTCTAAATGCAGCACAAAAACATTCTACAATCACAGGACATCCTTAGAGGGGTAGAGAAACAGAGGAAAAGGAAACCACAGAATTAATGGGAGGGCAAATGGGAATCCAGTAATGCCTAGTGGGTAAAAGCCCATATTGAGAGTTTTTGTCATGAAACCAGAGACGAGGCTTTGGGCCCCGATAAAATGAGAGCGCTGAAATGCAGATCTGACATAAAACAGGGGTATTGCCTACCTGCAATGGAACTTATTACGAAACACTTCTCTGGCTCTACTCCAAGAGACAAAAAAAAGAAAAAGGCTCCCCTTAGAATGTGTGACCATGTACCTACTCATAGAGTCCAGGGTACAAAGTTACAATTCAGGCAAAGAATTCTAAAACTTGTTGAAGGCTTGCTATACCCTTGGAACCTAACAGAAACAAACATAAATCCTCTCTGACAAAATCCTTAGTATAGGACCCTCCAGATTACCTATCACAGGTTATATTCAGTCAAACGAACTCATAATTTAAAAAAAAAATCAAGACATCACATGAGACAAGCCCCTATGAGGAAGAGTCAACAGAAACAATAAGCAAATTTATACCTCTAAAAGATGCTGACACTGAAGTTATCACATGTAAAATATAAATTAACTATGTTTGAAAAGTTTATAGAATGAAAGTACTGGAAAAGAAGTAAAACTATATTTGCAGATGACATAGTCTTATCTATAGAAAATTCTAAGGAATCCACTAAAAAAACTATTAAATAATAAGCAAGCTCTAACAATATTGTAAGATACAAGATTAATATACAAAACTCACTTTCATCTCTATTCATTTGCAAGGTACAATCTGAAAATTAAGAAAACAAACACCAGTCCAAGTACAACAGCTTCAAAAAGAAAAATATTGGTAATAAACTTAACAAAAGAAGTGCAAAACTTATACTCTGAAAACTACAAAACATTGTTAAAAGAAACTATAAAAAATCCAAATAAATGGAAAGAGATCACATATTCATGGATTGGAACACTTACTATTGTTAAGATGACAATACTCCCTAAATTGATCTACTGATTCAGCACAATTCTTATCAAAATCCTACCTAGCTTCTTTGCAGAAACTGACAAGCTGATCCTAAAATTTATATGGAAATTTATATGGAAATCCAGAATAGCCAAACAACCTTGAAAAAAAGAACAAAACGAGAGGACTCACATGCGTCAATTTCAGAACTTAATACAAAGCTTCAGTAATCAAGAGAGTGTCATATTGGCATAAAGATCAATGGAAAAGAATTGAGAATCCTGAAATAAACAAAATTTTTAACAAGGATACCAAGAATACAATGGGGGAAAGAACAGGGTTTTCAATAAATTGTATTAGGACACTGGATATCTACATGCAAAAGAAGAAAGTTAGACACCCACCTCACACCATATGTAAATATTAACTCAAAATAGATCAAAGAATAAATATAAGAACTAAAACTATAAAATTCTTTGAAGAAAATAAAGGAGTAAATCTTCATAACCATAGACTAGGCAGTGGTTTTTTAGATATGACACCTAAAGCACAAGCAACAACAACAAAAAAGATAAATTGGACTTCATAAAAATTAAAACTTTTGTGCTTCATATATATATATATATATATATATATATATATATATATATATATAAGAAAATATAAATAACTCTTACAACTTGATAATACAAAAACCCATTTAAAAAATGGGCAAAAGATCTGTATAGACATTTTTCGAAAAGATATATACAAATGGCTAGTAAGCACACAAAAACATGCTCAATATCATTAGCCATCAGGGAAATATAAATCAAAACCATGATGAGATGCCACTTTACATCAGGATGGGAAGAAGACAATAACAAGTGTTGGAAAGGATGTGGAAAAATTGGAACCTTCATACACTGTATGTAAAATGGTACAGTCACTTTGGAAATCAGTTTGGAAATGCTTCCAAACTGGAAGTATTTGGAAACACACTTCCCGTTTACCTTATACAGGTAAATGTAGAGTTACCATATGACCCAGCAACCCCATTCTAGGTAGATATCCAAGAGAAATAAAAATATATGTTCACATAAAAACTTGCACACAAATGTTCAAAGCAGCATTATTCATAATAGTCAAAAAGTGTAAACAATCAAAATGTCCATTAACTGATGAATGGGTAAATAAAATGTGGCATCCATATAACAGAATATTTATTATTTGGCAACAAAGGAAAAATATACTGATTAACACTACAAAATAGATGAACCTTGAAAACATGTTAAGTGAAAGAAGCTAGTCATAAATGGTCACGTATTGTATGATTTCATTTATATGAAATGTCCAGAATAGGTAAAATCTACAGAGACAGAAAGTAGATCAGTGATTGCCGAGGGTTGGATGGAATGGAGAGAATGGGGCACAACTGTTAAAGGTTGTGAGGCATCCTGTTGGGGAAATTGAAAAGTTCTAAAATTGACTACGCTTATGGTTATACAATTTTTAAAAATATACTAAAAACCATTACATTGTGCATTTTAAATGGGTGAATTGCATGGTATGTGAATTATATATCAATAAAGCTGTTGTTGTTTTAAATTATAGTACTAGAAAAAATAAGCAACATTTAGGGGACTATAAAAATGATCTGAGAGATCTGAAAAAGAAAAAGTCCTTCTAGAAATAAAAATTATAATTAAAGGATTTAAAAAAAAACTTAACAAGGGGGCTAAAGAGCAAATTAGGTAGAACTATACAAGAAAATTAGAAACTAGAAGAGGAACTAGATTAAATTTTCAGAATTCAGCCCTGAGGGAAAACAGAGATGAAATATTTAAAAAAGGTAAGAGACAGAGTATAAAATAAGAAGATCTAATAGTATGAGAACTAGAAAATAGAATGAAGGTAATATTTGAAGAGATACTCACTAGAAATTTCATAGAACTAATCAAAGATTATAAGGCAGTAGAATAAATAAAAAGAAATCTAAGCCTAGATATACCATAGTGAAATTACAGAACATCAATGAAGAAAATATCTTAAAAACAACCAGAGAGAAATACATATTACTAACTGGGGAAAGATCATTGGAAAGATGCCTAACAAATGTATCGACGACAACAAAACCCAAAAGACAATGGAGTATTAATTACCCAATGCTACCAAAAAAAAAAAAATCACTCTCAATCTAGAATTCTGTACCTAACAAAATTAACTTTCAAGAATAAGAGACTTCCATTTGTGGCCATGTTGGAATAATCTCAAATGAGATTCCCACAAGAGATACACCCCAAAAATATCAATTCCAGGTGGATTAAAGACTTAAATGTGATAAGCAAAACTTGGAACTTCAAGGACGGAATATAGAAGGATAGCTTTATGACCCTAGAGTAGGTGAGACTCACTTAAGACACAAAAACAGTAACCACAAAGGATTTTCTTTATGGTAAAATTCTACATTAATATTAAAAAAATATTTTTAGATGTCTGCTCACTCACTTCTCTAAACATTTATCACACAACCCAGCAATTTCACTCCTAGAAATTTACACAAGAGAAATGAAAACTAAATGTCCATTTACTGTGATAGGCTAAGAAATTGGTGGTTTATCCATACAATGACATACTATGCAGCAATAAAGAGGAATGAACTACAAAACATGCAACAACACAGATGTGTCTTAAAAGCTAAGTGAGAGGATACAAAACCTACAGATACAAAAGACTAAATTCCATTAAGTAAAGATTCTAGAAAAGACAAAACTGCAAGGGTGGAAAATCAGATTAGTGATTGCCAGGGGTTAGTGGTAAAATATGACCACAATAGGGTACCAAATAACTTACTGGGGTAATGGAAATATTCTCTGTTTTTATTTTGTTGGTGGTTACATTATTGCATACAATTGTCAAATCTCTTAACTGTACACCTAAAAAAAAAAAGTGACTATTACTATGTGTAAATTATACCTCAATAACCCTGAATTTTTTTAAAAAACTGAATAAATAACAGGAAACCACACTGTGCCGCAGAATAATACAATAAGGCTTCCATTATAAGAGCTATGCATAATAAGTGAGCCTCTAAACGCCCAAGTTGAAAGTGACTTTTATTGTAACTGTACATTTCTTTTGGTTTAGAATTTAAATCACCATTTGTTCAGCAAAAACAAACAAATGAAACCTCACGAGGTATTATTTACACATATGGGATTGGCAGAATCCTCCAAGTCAGATAATACTAAGCACTGGTGAATATGTGGCCAATGGAAATGCTGTGCTCCACTTGCAGGAGTGTAAGATGATATGACCACTACAGAAAACAACTTGGCATTACTTTGCAAAACGTTGTAAAGCAGAAGACAAGCATATTCTATGACACAGAAACCCAACTCCTACCAATACCTCCTAGAGAAACACTTCACATGTACGCCAGGAGTCAATGTTCACAGTTAAACTGTTTATAAAAGCAAAACTGAGACAATTCAAATGTCCACCATCAGGACAATAAATTAAATAAAGTGTGGTATAAAGACACATTTTTATTAAACTTAGCATTGAAAATGGTTAAACTATAGTTTCACACATTACAATGAATCTCAAAATCATGCTGGGTGAAAAAAAGGTAAGAATATGTAGAATACATAAAATATGATACCATTTCTATACAGCCCAAAATATACAAAACATTAAAATAGATTTTTTTTAGGGAACTCTACTTATGTTGTATTACGATAACAGTGGTCGCGCTTAGGAAAGAACAGAGAGATATAAGATTAAAGAGGAGCATAAGGAGCCTCAAAGGTACTGGAAACATTCTAGATGGCAGATTCACAGGTGTTAAATAGTCTCTGTACTTCTTATTTACACTGCATGCATTTGTATGTTTGGAATATCTTATTTTTTAAAAGTACATACTTTTAGAAGATCCAATTCAGTCAAACCACACTTTGCAAATACAAAGCACCAAGAACTAAATAATGATAACACACTATTTCCTCCTCAAAATATATCTATCACTATATCATACTTAAGTGTTTCATTCCTCTACATTGACGCAAAATGCAAAAGTTTACAAAGTTTCTCACTTTTCAAAAACTAATTGACTGTATTATTTTAAACACGTAGATAACTTATTTATAGCTATTTTCCTGGAGAAGCAATTAATACTTTTTCCTGCATGGTGGGTGCTCATTTTACTCTTACTCTTTAAAGAGGCAGCATGGTGAAGAGATTAATGTGCATACCAGATAACCTGCGCTCTTGAGAGGACTAAATGAGTTGATATGCAAAATGTGTTTTATAACAGTGCTTGGCACTTAGTATTATTATGCGTATGTTCGTTATTAAATAAACTGTACATATGTGCATTTTACAATTTAAAACTGAGAACAAAAGAAAATTATCTATGAAATTCTTAAGCTGAAACTAACAAACAGAATCAATACTATTCTCTATACACTGCTGAACACTGAGCAGCAGTTCTACGCTGAGAGTCACATATGTTGGCGTAGCTACAGCAAACAATCTTTGTAGCAGGAGTCTTCTCTGCAATGATCCACAGGAAACTCCCCCATTGGTTTTCTCTTCTTTTTGAAGAGCATTTTGGAAAGAATCCAAAGCAAGTCCTTAATTAATTTAATTAAAAATTGTATGATATGTTATGTTATTTCTTAGCAATAAGAGCTTTCAAACGTACAAAAGAATGTGAAATGGTTTAGATTCATACTCTAATGCCTCCCATGAAAAAGCAGAATGCTTTACAAAACATTTAGCAAAATAAAACTACTCTTAATGCAGTGAGGCAGTAAAACAGAATGGAAAACTGTTATGAGATTACTCAAAGATCATGATTATCTCAAGGGAACAACTACACAAAGACTCAAGCTCATCTTTAAAATCCTTTGTAAGTAGCATACATTATTTATATTGAGAATAATATTTCCAAATCATCCTTCCCCACCTTGAATATAAAAATGCTCATTAATTATTTCCTCCTTAAATCCTCGTGTAAAATTAGTAAATATAGCATTATTGTAACAGTAAAAAACAGAAGCATGTAAAATACTAACTCTGTAAAAGAGCGCATGTAGCGGATTACATAAATGTCTGCATACATACAGAAGAGTATGGAATATACATAAATTGTCAACTAGGTCCATTTGGACAGTGGAGAATAAAGTGGGAACTTGCAGTTTCACTTACACAATGTAGCATTATTTGAATTTTTAAACAATAAATATGCATTGATTTTGTTTTAGATTACTACCATTCTTTTTTTAAAACAGTTATTGGTGAAATACAAAAGTAAAATATATTCATTGTAAAGAATTAGATTAGGAAAGACACAAATAAAAATCATCTATAAATCTACCAATAAGAGAGAACCATGGATAATATATGAGAGATAATTCTTACCTTTGTAAGGTGTCCCCACAGTTGTTGCATATACATTCTTTTCATATTTCTTTAATCGGTCTTCTAAATTGTGAATCTAAAAACAATAAATATTTAAATCATAAAATTCATATGGAAATCATATGTAAAAGAAGGACTGCTGTAGCCACTAGATTTTTTAATGCTGAAGACAACATATAGGCAAATCAAATTAATACAAATGGTTTCTTACATAACAAAAGCACAGAGAACAAAAGAAAAAATATGTAAATAGGACTTTAACAAAAGTAAAACTTTTGTTCCTATATAAAGTGAAAAGACACCTACAGAATGGGAGAAAATATTTGCAAGTCATACAACTGATATAGGACTTGTACCCAGAATATATAAAGAATATTTAAAACTCAACAACAAAAAACCACATAACACAACTGAAAAATGAGCAAAGCACTTGAATGGATATTGCTTCAAAGATATACAAATGGCCAACAAGCAGATGATAAGATGCTCAACATCATTAGTCATTAGGAAAATGCAAATTAAAACCATAATGAAATACCACTTTATACCAACTAGTATGGCTATAATCAAAAAAGTTGTTGGCGAGAATGTGGAAAAATTACAATCTTTATACTTTGTTGGTGAGAATATAAAATGGTGCCACTATGTAAAACAGTTAGGTGGTTCCTCAAGAAGTTAAAACATAATTACCATATGATCTAGCAATTCAAATCCTGGGTATATATCCCAAATAATTGGAAACAGGAGTTCAAACATAAATTGTACACAATGTTCCTAGTAGCATTATTCACAATAGCCAAAATGTAGAAACCACCCAAACATCCATCAACTGATGAATGGATAAAGAAAATGTGCTCTATCCATACAATGGAATATTATTCAGTCATAAAAACGAATGCAGTACGGATGGATACATGCTAGAATATGGATGAACCATAAAAACATCTTGCTAAGTGAAAGAAGCCAGATAAAAAAGGCCATGTATTATATGATTCTATTTATATTAAATACTCAGAACAGGCAAATCCAGTGACACAGAAAGCAGACTAGTGGTTGCCAGCAGCTGGGGCGGAGGTAAAGAGGAATGACTGCTCAGTGGATATGTGGTTTCCTTTTGGGGTGATGAAATGTTTTGGAACTACATAATGGTGATGGGCTCACAACATTATAAATGAACTAAATGTCAATGAATCATGTGTTTTAAAACGGTCGATTTGGTTATATGTATTTTACCACTATAAAAAAATAACTAACATAAAAATTGTTACGTTAGGACAGTTTGAAGATTTGAGGATGACAGAAGAGAATTTTAAAGTACTAGTAACCTTGAGAATAGATGAGAAAAGTTAACCACTGAGAAATAGAAAAAAATAAAGTAACATTGGAACTTAGTATAGCAGGTCCTTGAATAATGTTCTTTCAACTTCGTTCTAACATTGATGAAAAAAAAAAATCAGTTACCAACCGGGGCCACTGTCTGTGTGGATTTTGCACGTTTGCCCCACGCGTGCAGGGGTTTTCTCTGGGTACTCCAGTTTCCTCCCCAAGATGTGCACTTTAGGTGAACTGGCGAGTCTAAATTGTCTCCGTCTGAGTGAGTGTGGGGTGTGTGAATGGCCCTGCGATGGAAGGGCATCCTGTCCAGGGTGGGTTCCTGTCTTGTGCCCTGAGAGGCTCCAGCCACCCATGACCCTAAACTAGAATACGTGGTTTAGAAAATAATTATCTTACTTGTTTGTATTAATCTTTCCTAAATGTATATGTAACTCACATTTGTTTCAGTGTTTACTATTAGAAGTGTTTTAGGTCTTTATTTAGAAGTTTGGTGATGTTTTTGTGATCAGCAATATGCTATAGGAACTTAACTCTTGTTTACATCAATTAGCCTATGGTAAAATTGGTTTCATTATACGTCATTTTGCTTAAAGTTGCAGTTTTTAAGAAACTATCGAAAATGTTAAGTGAGGACTTTATGAATTTTTAAAAAAATATTATGAAAAATTTCAAACATACTCAATACAGAAAGTACAGTTCAATTAATGTCCATATATCCATCACCTAGTTTCAACAATTACCAAGATTTTTATTTGTATTAATTTTAAGAAAACTGGAATATCCCTGAAGATTTAGCCTTCAAGCTTAGCTTGCAGACCTGAGGCACTACTCCTCCAGTTTGGAAAAAGTCTACTAAAGATCATGCACCACAGATACACATATACTGGTGTTTGCATGTTTGTACATCCTTTTACGCATACACACATGGTCCTATTTAAATTAGATTACTGGACGATATGTGGAAAAACTATTTTAAGTTAAGACAATTTAACCACTAGGAAAAAGTAGTAAAGATTGATGTCAATGTATTTTCCCTCTGATAAAACCAAAAAATAACTTTTAGAACTTAAGTTATTACAAATTAAACAAACATAATTTGTTATCCAAAATGCTAAGCACTAGAAATAACAGGATGCAAATGTTCTTGTTTAAATACATGTAATCACGAATTTATGGAGATATCCTCTACAAATGTAAGACAAAATCTGTAAAGTTAACTATTAGATCAGTTCTTTTTTTTTAATTAGTTAAATGAAATCCAAGTACATACTAACATAAATTAAGGAAGTTAGTTCAAAATAAAGGCACCAATTAGATCTGTTACCTGTTCTCTGAACTCTTGCTCTTTCAACTTTGAATCACTGATCAGAGTAGTCTTCTGTGCTAGTTGTGTCTGAAAGAACAAAAAGTCAGATCTGAAATGTATATGGGCTTAATCACTGCCTGGACACATTTCTGTATTGTTTGGGACATTTTTTTCTTATTAAAACAGTCTCTTCATGTTTTAACTTAAAACACAGAATTCTCCTGAAAATGCACTACCTTCAGTCAAATTCAAGGAAGATTTAGTCTTACCTGTAGCTCCATAATTGTTACCTGAAAATGGAGAAGAAAAAAATGAGTGTATACAATAAAATCTATAAGAAACAGTAAAATTGAATAATATAAAATTACAAGGAAATAAGAATTCTTAAGTTATAATCTTAACAGAGTGGTCAGGTTTGAAATAAGATTTTAAATATTTGGTTGTAAACCTGGTCTATTTTGCTATGCAAACAAGTAAATATATGCAAATGTAAGTAAACACAAGGAAAAGGACTGGGAGGCCACTCAGCAAACTCCTAACAATGACGACGGGACACGCCCACCAGGAAGGGTTTATTCTATATTTCTGTATTACCTGACTCATTTACAACATGAATATATTCATGTATTGTGTGTATAAGTTTTAAAAATTAAACATATTAACATCTATTTAAAGCACATGGACCCTTTCAGGAAACTTGTAAAGCACGATTTCTGGGAATCCACTCAGAGCTCAAATGACTTCATTGAAATCAACACTGATATGCAATTCAAAACATCCCAGAAACAACAAAAGATGCTCAAGAAGGATAAAAATTCATGAAGAATAAAATAAGATGTTTTCAGAGTAGGAATAAAAATTAAGGATGTTTTCTCTCTTTTATGACACAAGGTAAAGGACTCAGAAGACCTTCGGAATATTAACTTCATAATCTCTCAATATTCTATGGCACCGCAGCATGGGTCAAAATGTCACTATATACAACGTTTATACTTATTTTGACATTAAGGAAAAGAACATGTTACTCAAGTACATGTATTCGTCTCATAGGAAGTAATACTTCATAATACCCAGTATATTCCTATCATGACTAAATGGCAAAAAATTAAAAAAACAAACTAAAACAGCAGAACTAGTAGCTGTTAAAGAAACAGAGACCAAGACATGGAAACAACCAAAATGTCCTTCGATAGATGAATGGATGAAGAAGTTGTGGTATATATACACAATGGAATACTATTCGGCAGTAAGAAAAGATGATATAGGAACATTTGTGACAACATGGATGGATCTTGAGAGTGTAATGCTGAGCGAAATAAGTCAGACAGAAAAAGCAGAGAACCATGTGATTTCACTGATATGTGGTATATAAACCAAAACAACAAAAGAACAAGACAAACAAATGAGAAACAGAAACTCATAGACACAGACAATGGTTTGGTGGTTGCCAGAGGGTAAGGGGGGTGGGGGGTGGGGGGTGGGGGGTGGGAGATGTGGGTAAGGGGGATCGAATATATGGTGATGGAAGGAGAACTGACTCTGGGTGATGAACACACAACGGGATTTATAGATGATGTAATACAGAATTGTACACCTGAAATCTATGTAATTTTACTAACAACTGTCACCTCAATAAATTTAATAAAAAAAAAAAAAAAAAAAAAAAAGAAACAGAGAAACAGTCCACTCAGCTTGCTAAGTGTTGATAACTAAGGTAAGCTACACGAGGCACAGTATAGCAAAGCCCTTTTACAAATGTCTCTTCCCTCCATTTTGAAAAAATGGTCCATGTAATTTGGTTGTCTGGAAAATTGCTATCTGGTAACTGACATTCTGTAATGAATCCTCTATAACTCTCAAGGATGAAGACATGAACATCTAACTTTCCCAAGGCCCTCATGACAGTGTCATATAAAGACCACACTGGACGAGCAAGAGAACATTTTAGGAAGTAGAACAGTACACTATTTGGCTTCTCAGACTTGGGCCCACATGCTCTGTTGGGCTGCACAGTGGGACAGGAAACCACAGAATAAACATGGCCTATCTTTCATAGCATCAATTTTACCTACAGACTGAGATTATTAAAATGCCTAGATATGCACTGCCAGATCTCTTTGAATTCAGTCCAATTTTCCAAAATAATCCCATTGTAGTATTTGTATCTGTCCCATTAACCAAGGACAAAAATAGGAATTGTTTTTCACAATGGTATATAACTAAAAACATTTCAATGTGACTGCAAATAAGGATATCTTATAGAGTAGAATATAACATTTACATGAATTTTTAGCACAAAATATAAACATCTAAAACTATCGTACTTCCTATGGACCACTTTTGGCTATGTCTCAGGGCTCTGAGGTTCACTTTCCTTTGCTGCTCTTTCCACAAGAAAGACTGAGAAGCCCTAGGATAACAGAAATGTCTAGGCTCTGAAGTCTGGCAGATTGGGTTTAAATTCCCAATACAACATTAACTGTGTGAGCTTCAATATTTTATTTAACCTAACTGAAACTTAGTTTCACTGTCTATAAACAGAGGCAAAGGTTTTTGTTAGATTAAATGAGGTAGGTATATATGTCAGTAAGCCAGTCAAATAATGGAAATGACAATGCTTTCCAGAAACATGACACAAAGTCCAGTTCCTCTCACTTTATCATTGCCTGGGTTTTCTTCCTGCTGTAGGTTTTGCTGATATTTCTTTTGTAGATCCTCAAGTTGAGTCTGCAGGTCCATTACTTTTGCAGTCATTTCTTCTTCACGAGCCTTTAGAATAAAAAAAGGTGTTAACAAACATAGTAGAGTAGCAACAGCGCGTATAGAGAAAACTATCTCTGTAGGAGAAACAAATACCAAAACATTTATGAGTCACAAACCACTGTTATTACTGTAATTCATTACTGTGTTTAGAGCTCTAAACACTTTCTTTCATACCCCACTTTTAACTCTAAGCCCTTTTTAAAGCTGCTCACTATTCCTAGGATATCTTTTTTCCCACCTTCACTCCCTCTGTCCCCACCCGATAAAGCTCACCAAGCTATTTCTTCCCCCTTAAACTAGGGTTCCCACGTTTAAGCAACAATTAGGTGTGTAGCAGTGTTGTGACAGAACTATAATATACAGCCTGTGTTATAAGACTTTGGCCTTTTCTATATTAGGGTTTGATTTCCATAAAATAATCATTGATTTAAACTTGTAGATACTTTTATGCACAGCATTGCTCAGCCAGCTGGCAACTTTACTGATAAAAAGTTGTGATGGTTTTTTCCCTGCCCCTTTGGATGGGCTGTACAATTCAAGAGATGGTTTTTTTTGTCCTAGTTCAGCAAATCTGCACACCTTCTATACATCTGCCCCCAAACCACACCAGTGATATTTTGAGGTAAATGTTCAACTAAAATCTATTTTTGAAAAAAAATAGTTACTGTCTAATGTATTGGTAACCAATTTAATGTCTCTACTTGCCCTGGACTTTGCAAAAAACAAACAAGGCTGCAAAAATAGTATGTAACTTATTGGTGAAAAAAATCCTATTTATAAAATTTGGTGTACAAATCATTCTCTTTTGTTGATTACCCTGCGTAAAGGCTGTTGCCCATCCTGCCATTTCTTTATTTGTCTTGATAATTGCCATGATTTATTGTACAGAGCGGTCCAGAACTCTCCTTGCTCTTACAAATCTTGCAATAACCTTTGTGCAAAAAGAACACTTGGAATTGGAATATTGATCAGATTTAAGTAATGAAGGCAGGACAAGTGTTTGCTGAGCAAGAGTCTAAACAGGAAAAACAACCATAAACAGGTATTTGATTTAACAGATGCTGACTTGCCAGAATCAAGAAAAAATAAGTCTCAAAAACTAAAAGAGATCGGCTGCATAGCACAAAATAAGGCAATGAACCAGGCGACACGGAAAATCTAATTTTAAATACTGCCTGTCATGAACTTAGAACACCTGAAAAAGAACGAACCCCTACTCTCAACGTAAGCAGAACAGGGATCTCCTTCGACATCTCCCCACTGGGACCCACCTTAATCTGGCCACCACCCTTAAACCCCCCCTGACCAGAACCTGCTGTAAATACAATACAATACATTACACCTACAATCTTGGTTTACCGTTTTTATTCTACTATTGCATACCCTGTGTGATGTCTGTGTCAAATGTGGCTTAGCCCTGTTTGTAAGGATCACTGTTAATTTCTTATTCAATTAGGCCCAGATTTTAATATGACAATTAGCTGTGTCTCTGACATTTCCTTTGACAGTTGTGGGATACCAACCTAAAGTGAGTCCTGTAAGAATTAAAAGAGAATCCTTGATGTTATTTCTAATTTAAGAAATGGTTCTGTAATTTCCTTTGTAAAAGCTTTCTCATCTTGGAGGGGAAGAAAAAACAGTACTGCTTGCTCTGAAGTAAAAACAATAAGCAAATCTAGTTAAATTGAATATGCACATATGTAGTAATTATGTTTTAAAGATTAATTATTATGCCAAAGCCAAATCGCTAAAATACAATCACTGTCAAAAAGAAACCAGATTTGAATCCAATGTGGCTTTAGGAGCTACTTCCTGCCAGTGAAAGTGCTCTGAGTTCCAGACTAAGGCAATTAGGTAAACTCCCTTACTTGTGTGTATCCCATTCCTCCTATGAGATGTCACCACCCCTCTTCACAAAGGAATTCTTCTCTGTCCTACCATGTGTCACCTCCTCCAAATTTACCACCTGTCTAGTATGAAGCAAGCATCAGGCTAGGTTCTCAAGCCTAGAGATGAACAACAAAATCCCTGCCAACAAGATGCTTCCAGTCTAAGGGAGAGGACAGATAATTAACACATCTCTATACATATATGTATGTATGACAAAAGTGACATGTTATAAGTGAAGCAATAAATACAGATGAGTACCAAAAGAACACAGATACAATTAATTCCAGTTCAGGGGTTTCAAAAAAAAGACCAATATGATGCAGAAGAGTAGATTTAGAAAATCGAACTTTGGGTAGAAAAGGGAAAAAGAATGTTTCATTTTTGTTTCAGTTTGCGTAAGGAAATACTGGAACATTACATAAGAAACTCATGGAGGGAGAAGGGAGACAGGACTGTATAATACAGAGAATAAAAATATGTGCCATTTTCATTAAAGACCATTCTCCAACTATACTTTTTTATATTGTGATCTTTAAACCATGTGAATACATTTGATTCAAACAAATTTTTTTCTAAATTAAACTTCAATTTTAAACTTAAAAAGCCAAAAAAGAGATGGTAACAACTGTATTAATTCATGAACCTTGAAAATGTGCTCTTTAGGCACACAGAAAAGCATAAGCAAAGGTAAAACACGGTGAAGAACAAGCTCAAGTTGAGTTTGGCTGAAACTGACTGAATTGGGGGAGGTATCACTGGGACAACGGCAAGCCATTGAAAGTATCGAGGAGGAGAAGTGATATGATCACACCTGTGTTTCAGGGTAGAAAATAACTCTGATAGGAAGAGATGACTACCTTAGAAAAAAAGATTAGCAGCAAGGAGGTCAGGTGGGAAATTAATAGAACAGACCAGACCAGGTGAAAGATGGCAGCCCAGACTGTGGCAGCAGTGGAGTTGAGAGGGAAGGAACATACAATGCGACACAATGAGAAATGACATCCTAAGAGCCTACTATATGTTGGATATTGTGCTGGAGATACACAAAGAGAAACAGATGATTTACTAAATCAGAGAAGATAAGCAGATTTCATACCCTAAAGGTGTGTGGATGTATGTACGTATGTGAGGGGCTGAGAAAGGTAGGAGATGTGACGCAAGGAAGACAAAAGTTCCTGGCTTCTTCAAATGGGGTAAAGAATGGTAAGAACGTTACCTAAGATAATAAAGGCAAGAAAATGAAAATGTTTCTGTGCTCCATTTTGCTATTGACAAGTTACAGAATTATTTTAATCGATGACAGAAATACAGCATTCTGTAATGTCATCAGGAGAAATAAATTTGATAACAGCTTTGTGGGGGGGAGGGGGGGAGACCACTACATAATATATACAAATTCCATAAAAAGTCCAATTCCAAAAATTTTTAATTGGGAAAATGGTGAGAATATGTCTCAGAATCAAACTAATATGATGTTTGCTGAGAACTGTTAATATCCCCTTTCAGTAATATTTACATTTTTTAAAGGAAATTCTTCAAGACAGAGTATGTAATTGGTGTGTTTCAATGAGGACTTGTTTAATCACAAAGTCAGCCCTAGACCTGGCAGTTGAAAGTCTAGGGCCACAATGTCCAATCCAGTAGCCACCAGCCATCCTAGAACTGTGGCCATGAGCACTTGAAGTGTGGCTAGTCCAAACTGAGGCAGGTTGTAAACGTGAAAATATGCTAATCTCAAAGAATTAATGCATATATAATATTTACATTGACTACATATTGAAATAATATTTTAGATACAATGGGTCAGTTAACATACTATTAAAATTAAGTTCACCTGCTCATTTTTTTTAATGTGGTAACTAAAAGCTTGAAATGACATGTGTGGCTCATATTTGTGGCTTATATTATATTCCTAAAGGACGATGTTGGTCTAAGACACAGGAAAGACCTTGGGGGAGCACCTACCCAGCTCCTCTGCCCACCCTCCACTTCCTGCCCACTTGTTCGGCTCCCGTAAGCTTAAAACTTGAAGGTCCATTCCCTTCATTTCCCCTAGTAAACAGCAGATTTTCAAGGATGAGCTGTACCAGCAGCTAACCTCTCTCCCTGCACCCTCACCCCTCTACCTACAAAGGTTTGTCACAGCCTAGGAAAATCTACCATCTCTATCCCACCCATATAGAGAAAGAGAAGCAGTTCACAAAAGGGCACTCTATAGCTGTGGCAGTTTATCCCTGCAGTGAGGCTCCCTGACTTAATTTGATCCATGATAAACAACTGTCACCTTCCCCAAGGTCCTTTTTCAGGGAAAAGTCTTTACAAAATACTATGCTAAACTTGCTTTTCCTTCTGGGAAGAAGAAAAACAGAAGATAAAACTAAACTTGCTTTAATGTATCTTCCAATTCCAAAATTTATAAGGATTCAAGAAACAATCGTATTTTTTAAAACTTCACACATATATATTCTATGGAAGTATAAGAAAATGTGAAATTATCTCCCATAATTCAGCTAACAAAACCAAGTCTGATTCAAAACATCCCAGAGTGTTTCTCTAAAACACATCATCTGGTGCCAAATGAAAATTCTTAGAAATGATTATTAATTACGAAGGGCATAGTTATGATACTGTCGTTGATAATAATAATAATATATTTTTTGGCCTAGTTTTGACCTATTTCACCAGGGCCTATTCCATAGTTGTGGCTGATACCTGAATGTATCCTAGCTAACAAATTATTAATAAGAACTTGAATTTCTGAAAGGTTCTTACTACTAACCAAAATCTGAGCAAGGAGTCTCAAATGTAATTCTTAGCCAGAATTACATGTTAATGAACTGTGTCTCTTTTAACGATGTAAATCAAAAAACATAAATAAACATTAATTTATTTTCTTACCTGACTGAAATATCAGTTAAAGGTTGCAGGTAAACTGATGTTTGAAACTCACCAAACTACTTAATGTGGCATAGAATATACTTCCGGTGCCCTCAAGCCTGTGACCTTACAGCCATTGTACATAGCACATCATTCCTCCTATAGGAATGAACTTTTTTCGTGACACGAAAAGTGGCCGCTCTGGATAAAACATTGCTTACTATACCAGGCTTTTGTTTCCAGGTGACATGTCTGTGGACGTCTTAATTTTGAATAGAGCTATAGCTATTACTGGAAACTAACTGTTTTTTTCTATTGTACTCTGCTTTATCAAAAAAGTAAACCATTTAAATTGTGCTACAGAAATCCAGACGTTGTCTTGTGATCTTTAAACAATAAATTATTTGCTCTTTAAAAAAAAGAAAGTGTGAAATTATTCAAGCCTTCTTTTCATGATGGAACTAAAACTCAAAAAAGATAAAAAGGTGGCATTTATACGTATGTGTCATATCTTGGAATTTCACTCTTTTCAATTATATTTAAAATTATTATTAGAATCTATTCCTGCCTCAAACTTCTCCTGAAGCCCTAGTCAGGTGAAGCATGATTCTCTGATTTATGCATCCTTAGTCATCAAATGGTTCTCAGTACATGGTGAAACAAGGTTTGGAGTAACTAAAGAATCTGCAATGAAGAATAATTTACATTGTTTTACACATGAAAACGTTCTATAGTCCAAAACACTCACTAGCATTCATGGCTTATATTCACAAACAAAAATGACAATGATAATCCACCATTAGCAGAATAAGCACATTGAAATATTCTCCCACTAAATAGAAAAGATTTAGCTGATGCATTCCATTTTTTCCCACACTTTTTGTCCCTTGAGGACGTGCAAATTGGGTAGGGATGGAATAAAGTTAATTGTCCATCCTGGAAAGATACCAGCTAAGCTAAGTAGCCACTCTAAAATACACACTAACTCTCAGATTTTAGACTTTACCTAAGCACAAAATCTCACTTCTTAGTCTGGTTCTCTCACAATTTAGCCTGACTTTGAGAAGAAGACAGAGAAGAGAACACATTCTTCCCCTTAGCAAGTCATTGTCGCTTCAATACCTGCCAACTGGACTTTACTGCCTGGTTAGCAGAATCTGATCAGGAAACTACAATCTTGGTGGAAATCAATTAGACTCCTTATAAATCTGCATACGATGTAGAAATACTAACGTAGATAATACTGAGCAAAAAAAAAAAGAAAAAAAACCCTCTACATTATGAAAAACAGGAAATCTGATAATCCAATTTTCTTTAGCACTACCATGAAATCTATTACAGCTAAATTTCAAAATAGAGAAAATAAGGTACATCAAGGATTTCTTCGTATCTTTTGGCTGTTCTTTTGAGATCATCTTCTTTCTCTACGATTTTTTTATGTAACTGATTTGTCTCTTCTTGATGGCTTTCCAAAAGTTCAGCCTCCACTTCTTGGGCTTTATCTAATAAATGAAAAACGGACACACACAAGAAAACACATTAGGTAAGAATTAATATCTATATCCCAATTTCAGTAAGAACCCATGCTCCAAATCAAATTTGATAAAAATCAACTGACCAGATGTACTCTTCTCAGACAGCAGAAGTGTCTTTATACAGTAAATTAATTAGCTAATGCTTTCAGGTTCTTTCACCTGCTCCTCCTCTCAGTAAGGCAAGCCATGCCCAGGCAGGTAGTGCCAGGTTCCCATGAGAGAACTTTCTTGGGCAAGAATCCTTTTTTCTCCAGTTTAATTACTTAAAGCACTTAGCACAGTGTGAAAAGACTAGGCCTAAATTATAAATAGTCTCTGCTGATTCCGATTTGTTCTTTATTGAATTAAAATTTTTCCTTACCGATGGTTTCTTTTATGGTTGTTTCCAGCTCCTGTTCCTTCTGTGCCAGCTGTGTATGAAACTCTCTCATCAGCTGTTTTAATGTAGAATTGTGCTTCAACTCAAGATCTTCCTGCTCCTGCCTGAGTAACAAAAATACAGAGTTAACAGTTGTCATACAAAAAACAAGCTGTAAAGAGTTACCTGGTCTTTACAACAGTGCACACAGTATGATCTCAGTGGTATAAAAACATTTTTTAAGGGCATACAGGAGTATATCAGTGTGTGTGTGTGTGTGTGTGTGAGTGTGTGTGTGTGTGTGTGTGTGTGAGAGAGAGAGAGAGAGAGAGAGAGAGAGAGAGAGAGAGAGAGAGAGACTAACACAGTAAACTACTTCTGGAAGGATATGTAAACTATGATTACCTCCAGGGGATTTGAAAATTTTTCTTTTCACTGAAAATATTTCACCATACACATCTACATCATATAATCCAATGCTAATCCTAAAATAACACAAAATGAAAATAATTCCTTGGCTATGAACCTAAAAACCATGATCTTATATGTAAGAAAAGGATTTCCCCCCCTAAATGTACATGGAATAAAACTGCGTCTTGCCTTAAATTGTTTTTATTTCTCCTCAGTATTTAACTTATTAAATTTATGTGTAATACTTCAGGTAGGTGAAACTTAACTGGATTAGGCACAAAAAAGGGACTTAATTAAGGAGGGCCGCCTTAAAAACATTCATGCTGAAAAAACACTTACTTGATTTTCTCTTCCATTTCTTGTTCATATTCTTTCTTTGTTATATCCAATTCTTGCTGATGCTCCTTCCGCAACATTCGAATATCTTTCTGCAGTTTCATAATCTCCTTGCTCAGCTTCTGCTTCTCCTGCTCTGCTGATGCTAACTTAAACGCCAGGTCACTGTGCTCAGCCTCCATGTTACTAAGCAATTGGGGTTGCATCGCATGTGACTTGGACTTTTCTTCAGCACTTTCTCCCAAAATTTCTGTGGATTTACTTTTTCCACCCATCTGTTCTTGTGAAGCCAGTGATTTTTCATATTTTGAGGTCAACTCTTCCATTTCAACTCTGTGTCTTTCCTTCTCTCTTACTAAGCAAGAGTCCAACTCTTTTAGCTTTTGCTCCAAAATCTGACAGGTTAGTTCCTTCTCCTGGAGGGTTTTCTGCACATCCTCAAGCGCATTTTCCAAGTTTTGCTTTGCCCCTATGTTATTTTTACCTCCCTCTTCTTCCATGTGCTGGGGCACTATCAAGGAACACTTCTTGTTTTTTGCCTCCAGTTCCTCTTGAAGATGATTTATCACACCTTGATCCTCATGTTGCTTTGCTTCGGCATGTTCTAGCTTTCTTAAGAGCTCCTGGTATTTGTACTGCATTTCAGAATGAGAAGAAACTGCCTCTTCCTTTTCCTGCTCTAGCCTCTGCAGTAGCTTTTCTTTTTCAATTAAATTTCTTTGTAAAACAGTGATTTTCTCCTCACATGCTTTCTGCACACAGCCTTGGGAATCTGCTGCTTCTTGCTCAGTACATGCTGCCACATTTTTTGCTGAACTGGGTACAATTGATGTTTCTGACTGTGAACTTTCCACTGACTTAAGTTTTTCTTCCAAGATGTGAATTTCTCTCTCTCTTTCCTGCAATTTTGTATTTAGTTCACTCAGCAGGCTTTCTGTATCTTTTTTATACTGCTGTTCTTTTTCTTCCATTTGAGATAACAACTGCTTCTTGATGGCTGCGATTTTTTGTTCAGCCTTTTTCTTCAGTTCTGCTAATTTTGCAGCACCCTCTAACTCAAGTCTATCTCCCAGTGCCTTTAACGCCTCTTCTTTGCTTTTCACACTCGAATTCATGTGTTCCAATTCTTTCTTCTGAGTTTCAAGTTCAGATTTCATGGAAGTCACTTGCTTCTCAAGTCTTAAGACTTTTTCTTCAGCCTCTTTCACTCTATTGTCCTTTTCTTCCCCTAACTCTTGAACATGCTGCAGTTTCTGAACCATTTCATTCTGTTCAATATTCTTTTGCTGATTATAATTTTTAAGAATTTCATTTAAGGACTCAATTTCAATTGTTTTCTGAGTAACATGCTCCTCTAATTCCATAATTCTTGCTGTCTGAGTTTTTAACTCAGTCTCTAAACTACACTCCTTTTTCTCCATCTTGCTCTTCTTATCTTCCATTTCATCCTTTAAACATTCACATCTTTTATTTTGCTGATCAAGGTCTTCCTTCAATAAAGCTATCTGCTCATCCTTTTCACTGGCTTCCTTCGTTTTTAACTCAAGCTGCATCTGCAGTTCGTTAATAGTATTTTGATATTGTGTAAATTTTGACTGTGCTTTCTTCTTCCATTCTGAGAATTTGTTAGACGAGTGATCTGCTTGTTCAAGAGCAGAAATTTTCTCTTTACTCAGCGTTTCAACTTTCAAAGTCAAATCTTGCACCTGATCCCGCAATTCACGTTGTTCTTCATCATATTGCTTACTTAACGATGCAATGGCCGCTTCTTTTTCAGTTGGGCTGATACTATTCTGAAGTTGAGTATTCAGCTCAGTTAGCTGTTTACTAAGACTGCTGATCTCAGCTTTTTTCTCTTGAAGCTCTTCTTTCATCAGTGTGACAGCATTGATGTTTTCCGATAATTCTTTCTTCAACTGTGTGATACAAGACTCCTTTTCAGAGGCAGCCTGTTGCTGATGACCTCCCTCCTTCTGTAAGACTTCTTTTTCTGTTACAAGACCTTCAATATCAGCCTTCATGCTCTTAATTTGATTTTCCTTTTCTTCTAATTGATGGGTAGCCTGCTGAAACGAACTATTTAGTTTATTTTGCTCTTCTGTTAGCTGTCTAAGTTGTGCTTCTAATTCAGAAACTTTGCTGGTTTTAATTTGTAGTGCCTCCTTCACTTTAGTTGTGTGGAGCTGACAATGGGAAATTCTAGAGAGAATAGCATTAATTTTACTATTACTAACGCTGATTAGTTCATTTGTTTTAGCTTGTACTAAGGCTTCAGTTTTCTTAGAGTAAATATCCAACTGAACTGCTAGTTCCTCAGACAGTTTCTTGATTTCCAAGTTTTTGTCTTCTAGGTTTTTCTGACTTCTTTCATGTGAAGATTTCAAACTCTGGAATTCTTCATCTGTGGTTTTCAACTTGTCAGTCAACTCAAAAACCTTAAGCTTATCTTTTTCTGCCAGTGTCTTCAGTTCAGCTACATGCTCTTGAAGAAAAGTATTTTCCTTCAGAGAATGCTTCAAGTCAACTTCCAGCTTTTCAAGTTGTACTTTCAATTCAGTTTCATTTTGTGAGAGAGAATTCGTATGAGCAGACTTCTGGTTTAACTGTTCCTTTAACTCCTTTAATAATGTATCCTGCTTAGCACCTTCTTCCTTAAGCCGCGTTATTTCCTTGTTCATCTCTTCTTTTTCACACTCAAATATGAGGATCTTTTGCTTCAGTTCTGCTACCTCTTGTTCTTTTTCCTGTAATTGGATTGCGTGTTTTTCCTGAAGTTCTTCAGCTTGCTGATTAAGTTTCTTTTCCCAGACTGATATGACATCACTGAGTTCTCGCCTATGCACTTCCGTAAGACTTTCTATTTGCTCCTTTTGGTTTGTTTCCAGTCTTGATACTGCATCATTGATTCCAGCTGAGTTAGCCTGTGCCATTTCCAAAATTTTGGCATTGAACTGTTTTTCTTTCTGACTAAGCTCTAGAACAGTATTTTCAAGCTCTTTTTTAAGTTTGGCTTCCTGATCCAACAATTTCTTCTTTAATGTTTCTTGCATCTCCTTCGCTTTCTGCTTAATTTTTTCTATCTTTTTTTCTTGATTTTTAAATTTGGCTTCATATTCTTCATGCAAACTGCTAATACTGTCCTCCTTGGCTGATAATTCCTGTTTGAGTGTTTCAATTTCTTTGCTCTGTCCCTCTCTCATTTGTAAAATTATGTTTTCCTTTTCCATCAGGATTTGCTTGGTCTGTCCCTGCTCTATGTTATTATCTTTAAGTTGGGACTCATAGAGTTGGGTTAAAGATTTTACTTTTTCTTCCATTTCACTATTCTGTTTATCAAGTTGCTGCATCAAGTCCCGCACCTGGATTTTGTGAGTGTCTAACTCAGTACAAACATCCTTCTTTTGGGTTTCAACTTCAGCGACCTGTTTTGTAAGAAGAGTTCTTTCTGCTTCTAACTCCAACAGCTTCTGCTGCAGCTGGGCCAGCTGCTCCTCATAGGCTGTTGCCTGCTCGTGTGTGGTCTTCTGCTGTGACTGACAAAGCTCCAGCTCAGCACATGCCTGCTGGCGTTCCCCTTCAGATCGTTTCCTATTTGCCTCTAAATCTGCCACACGAGCCTGATGCTCTTTCAAATGCTTATCCTTTTCCTTCAGAAGAAGCCCAAGCTGATTAATTTCATCTTTCAATGCCTTCTCGGTTCTCTGGATAGATATCTCTTGTTCTTTAATAATATTGTCAACTTGCTGCTGGTGATGATTTTTCTGTTCATCCAGCTTGGACTCTAACTCCCGCTTCACTTTATCTGCTTGATCCTTTAGTACAGAAAGTTCCTCTTCTAGCTTGTCACGGGCTTTTAATACTTCCGACAGTTCAGAAGACAATGATTCCAGTTCTGTTTGCTTCACATCAAGCTTTTCCACAGTCTTTTCATTCATCTCTTCTATATGAGCCTGGAAGAGACTCTCTTTGTCTTTCAACAATGTTTCTTTTTCTTGTTCATACTTTTCTCTAAGCTTTTCCATTTCAGTCTGATGTTGTTGCTTTAAGACTTGGAGTTTTTCAGTCCAAAGGTTATCCTGCTGATGCTGCAGGCTTTCCAATTCTGTCCTGTGTTTCTCAACCATGATTGTAATTTCCTTATTGTGCTTATTTTTTTCAGCTTCCAAATTTATAGCTAAATCTTCTGATTGAATTTTGCTTTCTTGTAAGCTTTTTTCCAAAGAACTTTCTAATTCCAGAATTCTCTGTTAATAAAAACAGATGTATTTTTATTAAGTACAGACCTGTTTATTAGTAATGATACACACAACATGATATCTACACCTAATAGTTATTTACCTAAATTTCAAAGATTAAAATCATTAACCAAACACTAGAAAGGACAAAGAATTTCTGCTCAATTCCTAAAAGAATTATATAACAAAGAAAAGATTCTATTTTTAACACAACTCATAATTCCAGATTCTTTCTACCTATTTGGGTAACTACTTCAACAATATATATTTCAAGGATATTTTGAATGCATAGTCAAAAAGAAATAAATCATAAAGCAGATAATAATAACTATTGATAGAAAGATAGGGTTTTTTTCCCCTGTTTTTAAGGCCTGTAATATTATTCTATTACTTTAATAATTTAATTTTGGAAGATAAATAATGTATCTGATTTTTCTACCCCAAAAATTAGTATTTAGAATGTTTTGCAAAAAGAAGGAACTTAAACAAATTTTACAAAGATTACTATTATCTTATGCAAATATCAGTCCTGACTCGGAAGGAAAAGAGGCTAAGTGAGGCAGAGCAATAGAATGTCAGAGCAGGTCTTAAGGAATTACCAAATCCAATTTCTTCATGTAACAGGTGAAAATATTAAGGTATAATTAATTTACAAAGGTAGCAAGTAAAAGATCTAGGACTGAGTACCCATTCCCCTCCACCATGCCACCTTACATAAATATTAGAAATGGGAAAATAAAACATAGTTTAGAACTATGGGTAATTAGTGTGACTGATTCACTATCTAAATCAGAGTCAAAAGGCCAAATAAATAACATCAGTTAATTTATTCAAAACAGTCCATACGTTTCATATACTCCTGAGGGAAGGGCCAGAGAGCCTTAAAAATGTGCACACTGAGACATACACAAATACATATACAAATATATTCATTATGTTTAATATGAGGAAATGGGGGAAAACGTCGATGTAAAAGCAGGGCATTGGAGTAATAACACTGTGATACAAACAGAGTATGAATTATGTCCAGGACATGACATAAGATGAAGCTGGATAGGCAGGAAGGTACCAGGGCAAGGGCTGCCCACAAAGTGAAGCCACTTCCTAAAGATCAGGGTGAGGAGGCAATGGAGTGGAGATGCTGCATGTGAGTGCAAAGAATCAGAGTGAGGGGCTGACGGTACAGCCAGCTACAGGCAGAGTCAGGAGCACCACTTAGCAAACAGCAAGCCACTCCCATGAATAGCTCCTACTACCTAAAAAGGAAGTGCATGTATATGTTAAGTCTAACCCAGTAAAACAAAAGCTTCTCTACAGCTTTATACTGACTGGAGAGATAACACAGTTTTCATATTCAAGTAAATTCACAGCTCTGGAACCTGAATATTATTTAAACTTACTGTTCTGTAAGTCTCTGCTTCTTGCTGAACTTCCCGGAGTTTATTTTCACTCTCTGCGAGGATTGCTTTCTTCTGCAACTCTAACTCTTCCAGGGCCAAAGATTCTTGCTGTTCTTTTTCTTGAGTGATCTTCAAATGTTCTGATTGACATTTTTCCTGTGCAAAAAACAATACTACTACCTTAGACCCATACAAATCTTCAGCATTCCCAAAGCACTTCCGTAGGAATCATTCATTTCATTCGCTCTGCACACCAGCCCTGTGAGGTAGGCAGTATCATCACCTCTCTCTTCCCAGGTTCTAGTCTGCAGAAGCAAGGTACTGGGGCTTTTACAGAGAGCTCTGGCCAATGTTTGCCACAATTACTCTTGATATGAAAAACTTTGTTCCAGTAACCCCAGTGCATCTGCTATTTTCCCACTACTTAAAATGTTTTGCAAAACACTGCTGAATGTAAGGGTCTCACAATTGCCGCTAACTCTTCTCTGTCCTCCAGAGTTTGCTTTTTCAACTCTACGCTGAGAAACTAGATTTTAAGTTTATATAATTTGTGAGGAATACCTCATTAGGATACGGAGCGCCACATGGAAAACCAATCAAAATCAGAGGATTACATGTGACTATATGGATTAGATGAAGGAAATGTCTATAAAAGCCTACATAACTCTTCAGATGATCTGGGCTCTTCTACCATCCCATCAGTCCTGAAAAGCTGCTTCTTTGTCCTTATTACAAATCAACATTCATATTTAAAGTGTTTATTGTTTGAAAAGAGAAGCTCTAGAGAGAAGCACTTTTAACATGTAGTGGCTTTGAACTCCAACTGAAGTATACTCATCCACACACAGTGCGAAGGTTCGTGTGCCAGCAGCAGTATTTCCGATTCATCACACTCTGGTGAAGCACTTGCTTTACCATATTATAAGGAGGTTAAGAAGAAAATAGTAGTTTCTAAATCAATTTTAAGATACCATTTTAAGCGTACTATATTGTTTAATGTAAACTATATTCTAAATGCATCTCTATGTGCCTACAAAAACAAAACAGGAAATTTTAATAGTCTGTAGAATTTTGACTCTTAAGTCAAAGCTAACTTCTTTGAGAAACTAGGTAGAATGGGGAGTGGAAGGGGCCAAGCGCATGTGCGCATATGTGTGCTTTTTATGTGTGTCTGTGCCCTCCTTTCTCGACTCAGAATGTATCTGAACATATCAATTCCTAGGACAGTTTTAACACAGCCAGTGTTCAAGGCTCTGTGCCCCCCAAAGGCCAAAGACTCCAGCATGAAAACCCATAACTGTTGGTCTTTATGACAAGAATTTTTAGCGCCATTCCCAGCTTCATTTATTTCCTGCTTTGTTGCTTCATTTCCATGCCTCTATTTTAAATTTATTCTGTCCTGTTATAGTGTCAGTATTCTTATAAATTACTTTAGATCCTTTCCGGACCAACAAAGAATATAAATATGTGCCCATAAACATATATATTTCAGGACTACAGACGAAACCCCTAACCTCAGCCAAAAGCACTGTAAATCCATGTGCCTGTTTGACCCACAGAGATTAGAGAACTCCTTGAATCAGTCCAAGAACCACTGCTGCTGGAAATTCTCAGAGCCCCAGCTCCCACTAAGAGTGAAAAATATTATTATATATGTGTGTGTAAGAGAAAGGAGAATAAATTATAAATACTGTTTCTTATTCTTTTATACTGAAAGCATCTTTAAACTATACATAGTATCTTATGGATAATAACTTCATATACAAAGTTTTTGGCATTAACACTTCCTATGATAACTTATATAAAAAGCTTTTCACAGTTTGAGAAAAAAAATGATTTTTGTTTTAAACTTTCAAATTATACTATTCCAAAAAATCTTATCGTGCTTTTCTGGTTGATTTGATTAGTTCAGTCTGTTGGGGTTTTTTTTTTTGGTGTTTTTTTTTCCGTATTTTTTTTAAACATCATATGGATTGAAAATTACTACTGAAATTACTCTACTACAAATGAAAACTACTTGGTCATTTTCAATCATTCTTCTTTAAAATGTATTTCAGGCAAAACTTTCCGAGTCTTGAGCTCTGCTACATCCAGTCTAGTGCGTTTTTTAGACATTCTTTCTGAGTAATGCAGTCATGGGTTCACAGCTTCAATTAACCTATCTTCTCCTTTACTTCTCCCTAATCATGGCCTACCTCCAGGGTGAGAAGGATGATGAACACACTATTAATGAAAGCTTGTAGATTAGCAAATTTAATTTTCACACAATACTAACAAGCTCTGACCACCTCTTTCCTGCCTATATCCTATCTCCTCTTGACTCAAAAGTCAAGGCTGCTGGTAGTCTGACCTCAACCTCAGAGTCAGGGGCCAGGGGATGACATTATAAAATGCTGCGAAATTTACCCATAGCAAAAACAGAGTAAGTACTTACAAGAGCAACTTTCATTTGCTCCTGAAATTCCCTTTCTTGGGTCTGAAACTTCTTGGTCAGCTCCCGATCTTTGCTGGCCAGCTCCTCTTCATGAAGTTTCTTTAATTTAGCGATTTGATCTGAGGATTTCTGAAAATCAGCCAAATAGTTAAAGTGAAACACTTAAAATAAAATACATCACTCTACAACTAAGTCAGCCTTTATTACAGTTTAATCAACAAGTCAATAGCTTTGTAAGAGGAAAAACCAGAACATATTTCCCACATAAATCAAAAGTCACCAGTCTCGACAGTTAAAAGAAAAACCAGTGTTGCTCCTCATTTACGACAAGGAGAGCTGCTGCTACAGTAGTCAGTCCCATGGGGGTGAAGCTCCATTTCCACATCTTGCAGGGCTGTCCCTCACCAACCAGGATGGGGATGTGCAGCAGGGGAAACAGGGACGGTCTCAGAGAGGGCACTCCACTGTGGTCAAGCTGCTCCCCCACCCCTCACCCCCAGATGCACTCATTTAATCATGCCTAGCTTTCCGGGCATGTACCATCTATTAAAAAGTACTGACCTTGTTCTTTCTCGGCTAGGAAGACTTAATCTTGTAAAAACGTCAAACCTCCCTAAATAAATCTAAAAATGTAATATAATCAAATAAAACTACCAACAGAATTGGGGGGAGTATCCACCAGACAAAATAAACATGCAAGAATGGCCAATATTCTTTTGAAAAATAAGAGTAATTAGGGGAGCTTATCAAATAGAACATATAAAACTAGAACAATTATAACAGTGTAATACCAGCATGGTCAGAAAAAGCAATGGAATAGTGCAGAAATTCAGAAAAAAACCCACATGTAACACTATAATAATTTAGTATGTAATAATAATAATAGTATATTATGTCAGAGGGGAAAATATGGATTATTAAACAAATTATTTGGAGACTACCTGGGAGTCATCTAGAAGAAATTAAAGTTGGATGCTACCTCACTCTTTACACCAAATAAATTCCAATTGGATCAAAGATTTAACCAAAAAAAATAAAAGCATACAGGTGCCAGAAGAAAACACTGAACCTTTAAAAGTGAACTCAAGTGAGAACGTATTTTTAAAGCAGAACAAAAATCCTGACAGCATTTAAGGAAAAGAAAAACTTCTGCAAGGCCAAAAAACAAACAAACAAACAAAAAGCCATAAACAAAGTGAACAAATGACAACCTGAGGAAATTATTTCGATAAAAGCACCTTATCACTGAACAGATAATTCCTACTAGAAGTAAAGATTCCTACCAATCAGTAAGAAAAAAACCAAGAGCCCAATAGGAAAATGAGTCAAGGATTTGACCAGGCAACTCAAAGAGAAAAACTACAAATTCCTTTTAAACGTATAAAAATATATTTATCATACTGGTAAGCTATGCACATTAAAGTAAAATGGTATCGTTTTTTAACTGATGAGCTTGAAAAAAAAAAGGTAACAACATCTTTGTGAGGAGTGAACATAGAAGACAAAATAACTCTTCTTTACACTCAAAGATTGTAGGAAAAACATAAGACCTTAAGTTTTTAATACTATAGCCCATTTCAATCTAGAATTATTCTTACTTTCATTACATCGACGACCTCCTGTTTCACCCGACTTAATTCCTGTTGAAGACTGATGCGTTCCTCCTCACTTGTTTTTTCAATAGCTTTTATTTGCTCATCCATTTCTGCCTTCATTTTTCTCCGTGCTTCTTCTGTCTTTTGGGCTGTACTCAAGGCTTTTTCAAGTTCCTCAAAAGCTTTAATGAAAACAGCAGAAAACAAGTATCTCAAGAAATACTATCATGGAGCTAAAGTGTTTTACATTCAACTTATGGGAACTAAGAGCAGCAGTAGCAGGACAAGTTAAAAAACTCATCATTGTTTGAAGCCAAGAAATATTTGAGTATTTCAACAAAGCCACAAGAACCATTCAGTCACTGACACCAATTTGTCAGCGTTCTAGATTCAGATCTTAGGACTGCTTATATGAACTTAAGCTCAGAACTTTGAAAAAAAATACTAAGTTACTAATGGTTCCCCACTCTATCCACAAGTGTCCTTATAGATAGCAAATGCAAAGAAATAAAGCCTTGTACCTACTTCCGTCCTGTATGATTTTAATTGCTTTTCTTCGTTGAGATGCAGTTCTTGTCTATCATCAACAATTAGGTAATATTATTATATATTCACTAGGACATTTTCAATAATGGAAAAATTCTTTGACTAACCTTATTTTAAAAGATCTTATAACCATATAATAAAAGAACAGAGTGTTGTTTTGTTTTTTAACATTTACTGGCTGAATCCCATAATGAAGCAATGTAGTTTGAAATGAAACTCCTACTTGTATAAGTTTCGAACTAGGGCCTTTAACTAGAAAGAAATCTTTACCTGATTCAACAGTGTAGAGAAAGGTACTACCAGCAGGGAATTCTTGGGAGAGATAAGAATTCAGGGCCTGCAAAAACAACCATCTAGGCTAGAGTAGTATGATCTTTCAGGAGGCCAAAAGCTCACCCAGAATCAAACACAACCAGATAGGATGGTGCAACAGTTGGGTAACTTGGCACCAAAAATCTGCAGTATGTGAGTTTTCGTATATTGTATATATGTGTATATGTGTATTTGTGGGTGTGCATGTATGTGTGTGTTATATATATGTGTGTGTATATGTAATATATATATACTATATATATGTGTGTGTGTGTGTGTGTTACACACACACACACGTGCATGTACTCTCTCTACTGGCATAATGATACCCTGTGAAAAACCTACTGCTATTATCGTCCTAGATTATTTCCTTTAGTCCTCACAGAACAGAAGACATCAGACTTCCCTTTACCATAGAGATGGACTATAAATAAAACATCAATATTCAAGATGGGTTTTCAATCCTATCAAGAAACTTATGTTAGAGGAGATAGTTCACTGACATATATAGTATTTTCACTCCCAGTAGGGTAAGAAATGTGGAACTTCAACCTATGGCATCTCAGAAAAAAAAGTCCTTTATTAATCACACGCTGGCTTACTAGACAGTGATTTGAACATAGGAATTTCATACTCGAAGACAAAAACTGTTCTTTAAGTTTTTCTTAATGGAAAATTGCATTAGTACAGAAAAGGGCAAGAGAAAGGCTGAATTCGGGTAACAACTAGGAAACACAACTTACTTTGCTCAACATTTAAACAAACACTTCTCTGGCAACCATATATCTTTGATATAAAAAGAAATCTATCTGATTTATTCACTTTATATGCCCAAAGCATAAAACTGATGCTCAAGGTCTAAATTTCAAAGGAATATTAATTAGCTAAAATTATTTTGAAAGATTCCTACTTTAGCTTTTTACTGGTATTTGCCTGGAAACACTAAGATAATAATTCTTAGATATAAACATGTTGGAAAATAAAACATTTAAAGAAAAATCTTGTCTTTATTTTATTTAGGTATTCTTTTACTACAAATTTTAGTGTCAAACACTAATAAATATCTCTTACACCTAACAAGAAATTAGTTTCCTAATTTCTTAAAAATCAAGTACAGTGATCAATTATGGGAAAGAGATTCTGTAACAGAGTGCTTACTGAAGGTTTAAACGTGGGAAAGGAAAAAATGGAAAAAGGAATGGCAGTATTTTTTAATGCTTGGATGTCATCAACATCTTTTCATTACTGTTATTATTCAGCATGTAAAATTAAATTTCAGTACTTCTAAGCACATCACAGAAATATCTTGAATCAGGCTCTAGAGAACCCAAAGACAGTTTTGATATTCTTCTGACAAAACAGAGTTTTAAATGAGAAATTTTTGTCAATTAAGCAAAATAAAACAAAACTGTATATAGTCAACACCAATTTTCCTTGTTTTCATTTTTACAATTCCAGAATTTAGTACAGTATAAAAATAGATGTAGTGCTCTCACTTTTCAGACAACAAAAAAATCCATGCCACAAAGTTCCTATTTAGATGTAATTTTCCAATAATTAAGCTTTCTTACTGCACTCGGTAAATTTTAGAATATTCTTCTACATTATATTCTAATTTTAGTGCTTAATCCACTGATACAGTTTTCTGAAGTCATTTAATTATCCATTATATAATGATTAAAGTAGGATGGAGGGGCTGGCCTGGTGGCTCAGGTGGTTGGAGTTCCGTGCTCCTAATGCTGAGGTCGCCGGTTCAATTCCCACATGGGCCAGTGGGCTGCGCCCTCTAAGCTAAGATTGTGAACAACAGCTCTCCCTGGAGCTGGGCTGCGGTGAGCAATAGGAGGTTGGCGTGAGCTGCCGCAGGCTGCTGTGCTGCCGTGGGCTACCGTGTATTGCCATGAGCGGCTGGTGGCCAGAGTGAATGGCCGGCAGCCAGCAAGAGCTGCCACGAGTTGCTGTAAGCAGCTGATTGGCGACCAACTGCCTCAGTCAAGGGGGAGCTGCAAGACTCATAATACCAGCATGGGCTAGGGAGCTGTTTCCTACACAACTAGACTGAGAAACAACAGCTTGAACCGGAGGGGAAAAAAATAATAGTAAAGTAGGATGGACAGATCTGGTTCGACAGTTCATCTAAATTTAATCCTCTCTCCCACCTTCTGCTACCATGTCAGAGAACCATATAATTTTATACCTAGAAAGAAATCTTTGAGATCTTTTAATTCAATATCCTCATTCAAATGCAAGAACTGAGCCATCCAATTTTTCCCTCAGATGATAAATCAACTTGAATATATAGGCTTGATAGCAAAACTTTAAAACTATTATCTAAGGAATGAGCCTTACCTTGCATTATTTTTGAAAAACTAAGAATGCTGACATTGATCAAGCTTAGCTGAGCAATAATATATATCACTAAACCAGAATTTCTGAACCATTCAATCACTGATGGCTTCTAACTCTCAAAAAAATGTAGCATGTTATACCTCTAACAGACACACAAAAACTCAACTGCTTTCCATCTCCATCCTGCTTTACAAAAAAGCCAAGTACCAAAAAATAAAAAATAAAAAGCATTAAAATACATTATACAGATCCACATATAGAAAACATATTTCAAACCCATTCTGGATTCTACACTATACCACAAATGGAGCCACTTTCTTACAGGAAGTCTGTCTCCAGTAATGAGTCCCGTTTCAATGTTGAGGGAGGATACACTGAGAGCTTACTTACTAACCAGAAACGTCTCACTTTCTGATGCAGCAACCACCAGATACAGTAAAATGGTGTCCATTGCCTGTAATAGCCTAAAAGTCAATCCCCCACTCTTTCCAAAATGAAACTATGCTAGGATTTTAATGTGAGTAATAAAGAAGTATGTTCTGAATATCTACATAATGTGCTTTCCAATTATCAACAAAGGATAAGTGAGTGGGGAGAACGAAAGCATGCATCAGCCACAGCTGACAAGTCTTCTGCCAACATGCAAGAGTGCGCAGGAAAACCACAGTCACAGCACACGTCAATGGGAAGGCGAAGCACGAACGGCCGCCAAAATGTTGCAAGAACACACTGTGTTCTTCCAAAGCAAAATTCAATGTATCTCAGGCAATTTTTAATAATAAATAAAAATACTCTGAAAATGTTTGTAGGAGAAAATTTAACGAACGTTATTAAGAATGGTCCTCTGCCAAAAGTAAAATGCAGGGGGAGGCCTTTTATTGCTAGCTCCTCACTTTCCACTTCAGACGAGGTTCACTTACATCCATGGGAATTATAAAAATGGACAAATGCCCACTATAAGAGTTCAGTGAGAAAGGTGGGCAACAGTTCAATAATCCAACCATTCATTCATTATATACGTATTTATTGGATGTTTGCCATTTGCCTAGCATAAGCTATGCACCAGGTGACATAAAGAAAAATGTTCACCAAAAACAGTTGTAGTAGTAAGAGGGAGAGAGAAATAAAAGAACTAATCCTTAGGTAAAGGTAGGAAGAACTTGGCATTTGCTTTTACCTTTTCCTCTCCTCATTCTCAACGTCCTTCGCAACTGTATAATAAATGCCAGAATTGGGAGATTCCAGGGAGCATTACTATTTTGTTGCACTGTCCCAGGGGACACTTGACTGTAAGGATAAAAAGACCCACTTCTACTCCCACTACAGGGAAAAAACAAATATTTGCAAGTGTGGAAAGACTGCCAATCTCTCGATGAACTGTTGGTCCTAAGAAGCTGATTAATACCATCAAGAATGAATATGTAAGCCCGTGCCTATGTCTTAATCCCAGCAAAACAGCTGCTAAAATGCATGTGGTATTACACAAAAAAATACAGGTAATACTAAAAAAAGGAATAAAATGCAAATTAACAGAAAAGCAACAGAAAGAATTTTATCAGAATTCCCAGCCAATCACCAAGCCTCTTTTGTGAATAAAAGCCACAGTCTAGTGCAGCAGTTTTCAAAGTGTGGTCCACAGATCCTAGGGTCCTGACACCCTTTTAGAGAGCCTATAAGGTCCTCCCTTTTCCAAATACTTATCTGCATGAGGGTAGATTTTCTTCATGTATTTCAACCAAAATAACAGAGTAAAATCCAGCTATCTTCCATTAAGCCAAACAATGAGATAAGCAGAAATGTAAAACAAGGCCACTCTTCACACTAAATCTTGTTATGGAAAATATAGGTAATTTTCATAAAAGTATACCAATATGTAATAGGTTTATTAATGGTTATTTTAAAATGAACAAAACAAATATATTTTTAATTTCTTAGTTTTAATTTCTAATACAATAAGTATCACTACACATAACCCATATAAACAGAAGCTCTTTGGAATCCTCAGTAAATTTCAAGAGTGTAAACAGGTCCCTGAGCTCAAAAAGTTTGAAAACCGCTCGTCCAGAGTGTAAATGAAAATAAAATCATACTACCACCCAGTGGCACAAATCAGATAGTGCAATATTTATATCTGAATTGGGGCCTTCAGAAATTTAATAAATACCACATGTACAATGGAAATCTACCTTTTAAGCTACTTTCCAAAATACACAAGATTCATTCTATATAGACTATGCTTTGACTTTTAAAAATTGTACAGCTCTATCCAAATTTCGTGCACTCCCTACATAAACCATGCAAATGTATCTATTAAATACTTTAAAAACATCAGGCAGATCTTGAAAAATATCAAGCTAAAGCTAAGTAAACTTAATTAAATTGAAAAAATGATTCTGTAGCAAATAAAGTGTGTTATTCCAGTTGCTAAGGCTTTCCAGTAACAGTGACAGTGCCAGAGACATAAGTACAGGGTGACAATGACTCTCTAAGAATATGGACGCACAGCTATTACTGCAGAAACGTATCAAGCACCTATAAATACATGACTAGCACATAAACAACTTAAAATCTAACTCCATTTAAAATAATAAATTTTTCCATCAGGTATTCATTTAGTGAGAAAATATGTACATACTACTTATCTAACATGGCAGACTTAAATTCCACTTTGATTCACGCTTTTTTTTTGCCTGAGAAACATAGAATTGTCTTTGTAAAGCTTATCCTAAGTATCCATGATAAGAAAATGAATAGCCCTTACCCCAGTCCTGTTCATACAAGGCTTGGGAAAGGCACCGTGATTCACTTATTGGCATGTGTGGATGCACAAAAATAAGATGTTTTGTGAGACTTCAGACTCCAAGAAAACTTTGTTACATAAATTATCGACAACAAGGCACTTAAGTACACGTGTGATTTTTGTTTGTTATATAAATATGCATAAATCTTACACATTATTTAAATACATAAATTCTATTTCAAAGGGTCCTTCAAACATCAAATAAATACATTCCAATGAGTATCTTTGGTATGTAAGGCTTATACTATACAAATGAATAAAAAAACTCATTTCCTGCACAAACACAACATGGCAATAAAAAAGCAAGGAATGTTATGACTTAATCTAAGTTTTTAAATGCAGCCAATCATATAAAACACATAACTTCAGCAAAGACAAGGTACATGAAAGGGAAACGGCTTAAAAAGGACAGTGGACTCTGGAAACTTTCCTAATCCAAGCAGAATATTGTATTCATCCTACATAATTGTAGGCAAAAACATTTTAAAGGAGAGGTGAGGATTAACACTGAGTCCTCTTTTTGTATTGGCTATATTTAAATCACTTAAAGGTAGCTAACAAAACAAAACAAAAAGTCTATGGGTAAGAAATTATCCTGAGAAAAAAATTCAAATGTGGAATAAGCTGTAGCGAAAAGTCGTTACAGTATTCTTCGTCACAGCAGAAATATAATCTAGATGTTGATCAATAGGTTAATGGTTAAGTAAATGATGTAAATAAGCTGCATGCATTCTGACACAGCCATTAAAATGTTAGTACTTTAGCAACATGTAAAATTACTTCTAATATAATGCTAAATGGAGAAAAAGGGAGCATACAAAATTGTACATACAATATGATAAAATATTATATACAATAATATAAAACTAAGGATTAGGAAAAAGACTAAATAAAAGTGTACTGAAACAGTGATGTGCTTTCATTTTCTCTATTTTCCTTTTTTGTTGTCGTTGTACTATATTGCATTAATAATTAGCCAGCTACCCCTACCTCATACCCTGGTCAAAACACCCCCTCTCCCTCCCGGACACACACATACACACAAACACACACAATAGCCAAGACCTAGTGTGAACATTAGTAGCATTAACGTTCTGCATTGGTGCTGCATCGAAGAGATAATATTCTAGACAATTAGTAATAATACCTAGCACCTATCAAATACAGCATTATGCACGTAAGCTGAACCACCAGGCTTCTCCAAGCTTAAAAATCTGGTTACGTGGAGATATGACTACCTGTTTGTAAGTAACACCTAGAAAGGAATACTATCAATATTTGTAGTAAAATGCTTATAACAAACACATTTATTTTTCCTTTTTTATCCACTAAAATAAATAATTTTAACAAAACAAGAGTGCTATAGTAGATTTCAAAAAACATGCCTAACAATTCCACTAGAGAGTAGGATATGTACTACAGGTTGATATAGCATCCTAAAGTATGCACGTCACCATAGTCACAGAGTCACAGTATTTTACGATAGAATAGTTCTTTTAAGAATAATAGACATGCAAAATTCCTTTGTCTCCCAGCATATGGGAGGCATCACAGTTCATCTATGAACAGCAGTGCAATAGGTTGTTTTCCAAGAAAAGTAGTGAAGAATGTAGTTGAGCCAATTTTGAACTCCAGAATAAGCAAGTCAAAGAAATTAGTTACTTGTCTACTAACATCTACAGGTCAAAAATTACTAAATATATCAGTTAAATTTTTTACAGCTAAAAATGTATTAGGAGAGTTCACATTCTTTGGTAATTATTTTATGTAGACATATTTACTTTTAAAAATCTTAACAACTGTAAGCTTTAACGATTTTAATGTTTACTTCACATGGCCAGCTCGTAAGTATTTAGCCTTTGAATTTTAACTCTAAGAGAAAGACAAATGTTAACAGAGCAATTGAATTCTCCAGGAACCAGATTATGTTCACAAACTATTTATGGAAACTCTATTTCCTTTTAAAGACCTTTTCTTACTTTTAGTACTAAATTGGAATTTTTCTGTCAATTGCCATATGCATTGTATAATTGAACTGTGTAAGAACCATTTTATATTTGTACAGTTCAGTTCAGACTCAGCTAAGACCATTAGGTGAACTGCAGTTAGTGCGCAAAACTAGTTTTCATTATAGATTTAAAGGGCAATATGTTCAATGTGAAATCAGTCTGTTAGAACTCTGTATCATGCTTATAACTATATCATGCATATAATCAATAAATATGACTACAAATATAGTTTTAAAATACCTACAGAAGCACTCATAACTATGTGATACAAAGACTTTCCAAAGTGAATGCGTATTAAATAACTTTACATCTTATTTCTCTCTTTAAGAATTTATTACTTAGTTTTTAATATTTTGACAGTACCATTTACAGAAATGTTTCTCAACTGACAGGCTATCGTTTATTTACAATAATACAGTTTCATGAAAATCATATTTAAAGGAAAAATATATCTGTATTTTGGAGAAGCACGAGAAGGAAGGCTGTATTATTAAGGAGTTAACTGGAACAGTTGTCTGGGGAAATTTTATCCTGCATATGAATTAACTATATTTTGTCTCCCTTTTCATCACTTAGCTCTTACAACTTGATACTTACTCATGAGTTTCTAGCTCCTGACAAGATACACCCCAATTTTAAAGGAAATGTAAAATTACTTCTAATATAATGCTAAATGGAGAAAAAGGGAGCTACATTAGTCAACAAAAGAAGTCCTAAAAGTAGAAAGGCTTGATATGAGAAGCTGAGGCTCTGCATTAGGTTTTCTGTTCACTGGAAGCCAATCTGGAAAACAATATCTCCCAACTCTCAAACTGCTTTAAGTTAAGTCTCCAAAGAGTACATTCTGAGAGATGTTGTCTATTATTCTCTGCAGGGTAATTTTTGAGGTTTACTGGGAACAAAATCATTAACTAAATTCCCCTGCTACTTATCAATAAAATTTAAGGAGATGGGGAGATATTTATGTACAGATCTGGTACCAACCAACTACCTCCTGACCCATTCCCTTCCTTAAACTTCACAGTCTGGTTTCTACACTTCTGAAACTACATCCTGGGAACCAAATTCAAAGGCCTTCTTGAAAGTCTTCATCCTATGTCCTCCACTTCGGGAAACACCGCTGCTATTCCCCCCAAAAGTATAACTATCCACGATTCCTATGACTTCTTGGGTAAACTTTCTTTATTTCTTACTCTCTGCCAAACTCAAGATCTCTATGGTAAAGAGCACAGACTCTGGACTCAAAACGCCTGGATTCGAATCCTTACTCAAGTGTGAGTAGAGGCAAGTTACTGAACTTCTATGTTCTCAAGTTTTCTTGTTTGTAAAATGAGAACAGTGCCTACTTCACAGAAATCATGAGGATGAAATACCAGTAAATACAAAGAGAAGTATTTATGCTAGAGACTTGCCTAAACTAACTGAGTATTGGCTATCGGTAGCAGCTGCGATTACGGCCATTGCTGTCACTACTACTGTAAAACAGTCTTTTAGAGAAATCAGCCTCTCCTATCAATGTAACCATAGGCTTCCGCCTTAGGCTGATGACTCCTGAAAGATGCTCCATTTTCTTATTTCAAAATTCCTACAAGTCACTTCCATTTGGAAAGCTCATTGTTGGCTCAATTTCAAAGTATCTAAGTAAACTCATCATTTCACTCCATTCCTCAAGTTCCCCATTTAGATTTCCTTCCTTCCTTCCTTCATTCATTCAGTCTCCTAAGCTGACAGCCTTGGAATCATTTTAGATTCCTCCTTTTCTCATTTCCCTCCAAGTTGGTTGGATACCAAATCTGCAGTGTACTCCTCCTCTCCTTCCGGGATCCACAACCCTCGTCAGGGTGGCCAAAACTCTCCGTCCCTCCAACCTGTATTTCTACCTTCGTGTCTAAGTTTGACTTCCCACTTCTTTCTTTCCTCCACAACACACTAGTTTCCATCACAGTATACTTCCTATTACTGGTTTCCTTTTGCCTTACGCACCAAAATCTAAACTCAGCTACTCATTCACCTTCTAAGGTTTTAATAGTTAGCTCCTTCACAATCCAACTTCATTTCCCACTTCAGCAAGAATGGTTTTCAGTTGAATTGCACACCCACTATGGTCACGGTGCTTGGTTAGGGTCTTGTAGTATCTGAAATGGGTGCTGCCCCTGGCTCTCTGTTTAGGCCCATTCTATTCATTATCTGACATCCTCCCTAACCTGAAGGCACCGGTTCATTCTGCTGTCTCCACTTTCTAATAGCTTTCCTTTCTTTCCTAGTATTACTCAGTATTGTACCTTGTTGAATGCTACGCTGGTCCCTGTATTTTACAGCCTAGCATTTATTGTATCAAAACATAATGCAATTATGTGTAACACTGAATTATGCATTATTTCCTTAAAAAGTAGATTATATGTTATACTTTTTGTTTACCCTACAGCAGCCATAAGGTAGCAGGGTATTTAGTATGTACCATGCTATGCCTACTTGGGGAGTTCCAAAATTGTTAACCTGAATTTTGATGCCCTAAGACAATGGTCAGCAAACGTTTTCTATAAAGGGCCAGATAGTAACATTTTAGGCTTTGAAGGCCACATATGGCCTCTGTCACATATTCTTTTTTTCTTTCCCAACTACTTAAAAATGTAAAAATCATTCTTAGCTTGAGAACCCTACATAAATAAGCAGGTCATGCGTGGCCTGGATTTACCAACCCCTACCTCCTCTACGGAATAGTTCAGTATCTTACAGAGTCCCTACAGTTAAGCATTTTTATCAATATTTAACTAATTTTTCTAAATGTTGATTGGTCAACCTCTTTACACTGACTTTTGAGCTCTAACATAAAACAAATAACCCCTGAGTTCTTACCAGCTCTTTCAGACTTTTCTTTCTGTTCCCGTAATTCCTCTCCCTGGGTAGTCATCTGTTTGATGCGACTACGAAGTTGAGCAATTTCTTCTTCTTTCATTTCCAGGGTTTCATGCATCTGCCGTTTTGTCTCTGCTATTACCATTCCCTAAACAGAAGTGCAAACTCTAAAGTATTTGCATAACAAAACTGCATCATCGATAGCATGTGTCAAACTTACTTCAAAAGGCAGAAAACACAGTACATCTCTTGCTAAGTATAGCATAAGAATGATTTCATTATTTCACAACCTGCAGTCTGTGTTCTTTACTATATGCTATACTATATACAATAACCTTGGTTACCTGGCATGCGATCAGGGTATTTTTTATATAAAAAAAGTATATTAATAGTAAGTTTAATCTTTTATGTATTAAAAACACATTTTAGTTTAAAAACATATTTTATAATCTTTCTATCAATGTTTGCTCTCATTTTCCCAGCCTTAGTAAACAGTTTATAATGAACAAAACACAGCCTTCTGTCCTTGGCTCAGAGCCCTCATAAGCTATAATTATCAATCTGTGCTGTAAACAGACAGCGCCTCAGAGGCTGCTGAGAGTACAGGTTACTGCTGCCCACACTGGCTGGACCAAGGCTGTGGCACAGATCCACCTGGGTTTCTTTTTCCTCTTGTGATGGTCTATAGTCCCACTACCATCCCTCAGTGTGTCTGGGACGCACCCCCATGCCTCCAATTTCCTAATTCCTACTGTCTTCCCATTCTCTGGATCATCTACACAAGAAATGAAGGTCACTAGGGGAAAAAGATTATCAAATATGTATTAAATTGGTCATTTGTGACTAACAAAAAATGCGGTGGTTCAACTTGTCCTTGAAAAATAAGATTTTCTGACAGCTATTTTATTGTCTTAAGAAGATTACCACCTTACTTCCGGGGATAGTCAACCCCCACTTTAGGGTATGACTCTTCCAGATGGCTAATATTAATGGACAAATAAAAACCAGGTAAGCGGGGCATTATTATATGAAATTTCAAAACAAAATCGTGTGTCTTCAGTTTCTTCAAAGACCAAATCACAACAGAAAAAAGAGGGAGAGAGAGAAAGAGGGCAGTGAAGCTTACAGAATAAGAGTCATAGCAACCACTTGCAATGAAAGAATCTTATCTGAATCCTGAGTCATAAAAATGGGGAAAAAATGTATGAGACCAAAAGGAAAATCTGAAACTGACTAGATAGTTCATCGTATTAAGGAATTATTGTTAAATTTTTAGATGTGATCATGATTGCGTGGTTATGTTTTTATAAAAATAGAGTCCTTTAAAGACACCTTAAAATACTTATGGAAGAAATGATAAGATTTCTTGGATTTCCTAGTTGAGGATAATGGGGGTTGGGAATGTACAGATGAAACAAGATTAGCCATGAGATGTTAATTATGAAATGTTAACTGTTGAAGCTGGATGATGAGTTCATAGGAATTAATAATCTTTCTACTTTTTTGTTTTAAGTTTTTCATAATGGAAAGGTGGTTTTGTGTTGTGTTTTTTTTCAAGTGGGCCTTCATGCAGTTCATGGACTAGAATCTAGCAAAATGATATTATAGAATGATTGCCAATGATGCATTTCAATAGCAGAACAGCTCTTACATGTTCTTAATTACATGGCCTCTTAAAATACTGTGGCTATAAAGCAGTATATTAAATAAAATGGTAGATGGTATGTAACTGACTGGGAGCTGCTTTTTAAAAAGGACCCAAGAACTTGGAGCTGAAAGAGTTAGCTCATAGCTAACTGTTTGCCCATGAATTTTTCAGTTGTCTCTGCTGCCAGGGCTACAGCTTCTGCTCCAACTCTAAACTACCAATCTCGCCTGTACATTCTAAAATTCATTCACAGAATTTTCTGTGTATGCTAATACATGCATTACCACTTCCTTACTTTTTAGGCAATTATCTGAAAGATTATTCTGTTTCCATTATATTTGAAAGACAATACTTATTCAGATTTAGCAACATCTTAATGAAAATAACTTTTCTTTAAAAAATAGTTATGCACTAGAAACAGATTTCTTTTGTAAATTATTCTAATCTACAAATCAAAATATTGATAGGGATCAAGAAATCACAGAGAATCAGCTTCACATGATACAAAACTAATGCTAATAGTTATATAAATCTAGAAATTAAAACAAAAAGATTTTTCATGGAAGCAGCTGCAATAATTTTGGAAAGCAGAAGTCTGAATGCTACCAACTGCTTCCAAAAGTGAATTCTGGGGCCCCCTGGCAAATTTTAATATCATAAGTATTGTTTTACCTTATCTTGTTCAAGCTGTTCAATTAAGTTCTTTGCATCACGTAACTGAGTGATAAGTTTAGTCTTCTCAGCCATATGAAGCTCCTAAAAAAATTTTAAAAATTCATTTCCATCTCTAATAAAGCTTCTCCTTATATGAGAACTCTAAACATTTTATCTAATTTGGATACTTCTCATGATCTAGTAGGAGAAAAGTACACAGGACATCTCAGAAGTGCAGAAAATGTCATGAAGCCCAGGGCACTTGGGTGCCCTCTCCGTGCTATCTATGGAGAAAGGGAAAAGGCATTCCAGAGAAGGTTAGGCCTAGCTTTATGGGGCTAAATTAAACAAAACTCATTTACTCTTTTACCTTCATCTTTTCTAGTTCTTGAAGCCTTTCATCTAGTTGTTCTTGCAGTGCTTCTTTTTCACTGGTTAACAGTGTACATTGCTCCTTATGTGACTGAATTGTTTTCTTACAACGCTGCAGTAGGTTCTCTTGACGCTTAACTCTTTGCTGAAGCATTTCCAGTGTTTCAGCAGAAGCTCCATCTGCCACTATTAACAATAAAGCAGCACAAGCAGTGGCAGTCAGTAAGGAATAGAAGGGCTCTCTGGGAACAGTGAAGTCTGTTTCAGTACGCAGGACTATATTCTTATTCCAACACTCTGCTATAACCAGAGCCAGATCAACAAGAGTGGGCGCCCTTCCAGGGCTCCCTGTGTCTTAGCTCCCATCCCAAAAGGATTAATAAGTATTCTTTCCAATGTACTCTAATCTCTTCCTGAGAGGAGTTC
The DNA here is from genome assembly GCF_057876585.1 of Rhinolophus sinicus. Lineage (NCBI taxonomy): Eukaryota > Metazoa > Chordata > Mammalia > Chiroptera > Rhinolophidae > Rhinolophus > Rhinolophus sinicus. The sequence continues at coordinate 14,501,291 of NC_142505.1, forward strand.
TGATAAGTACAGCTTTCTCCATCTCCTTACATCTCCTTTATGAGTGAAGTTTTCACACCCCAGGGGAATGTCAGGGCCCCTTACAGGTTGGTTGCTCAGATAGACACACCTGCTCAGCAGCACCTTACTCTGGCTCTGGATGGACCAAAAGTTTATCATAAAACTCTTTGAGAGAAAGAGCTGGTAAATAAAAAGTGGAAATTTCATTAAATATATACCTCAAAGCCTCAAAGAGTAGAAAGGGCTATAAGTGGATTTTAAGAAAAGATTTAATTATGTTTTTCTTTTCCAGTTAGAAAACAAATAGGGCAAACACAGGCATCTTTGAATGTAGAAATATGTAAGCAGTATTATTTAAAAACCTATAAACAAACAATTACAAATAGCATACTCATTAATCTTGAGTAGAACTGACCTGTTTATAGGAAATTTAGCTATTGCTATCAATAAAACAATATAACATAATGATTTCGATTACAACGAAAATGTGGTGCTGCTCCTTGCAGACTTTCACATCTTAAAACAATTACTTAGTTATTTTCTCCTGAATAACAACAACAACAAAGAACCCAAAAACAACAAAAACTCTTGCATCTCTCTGGAAATGTTAGATCTAGGACACTTCTATCTCAGCCAACATCTATTAACTCATCTCCTGGAATCACTTGACCTCCTCTTTGAGCTTTTAAACGAGATGGGTCCTTCAGCTGACAAGATGAAGCTTACCAACTGGCTCTGCAGCACTCTCTGTATTCTCTTTAGTGACACCATCATCCTGTGGTTCTGCTGGAGGGGGTGGTTTTGGTAAATCAAGACTCATCGGGCCATTTAGTAACCGCTGTTTCAGCAAAGAAACCTAAAAAAAAATGTGTGTCATTAGGAAAAAATTATTCAAAAGAAACTATGGCAGTAGGACTTTTTTAAAAAACAGAGAGGATAGCATAAACGATCTTTTTTTGCTTAGATATCATTTAGGGGGAAAATTAAAATTACGTTTACTCCCAATGCAGCTAATGTTTATATTTTCTATTTTGAAAATCATAGTTAGCCAAGAGCTACAAAAATTAACAATTGTCCTTAAAATTAATCGAGGAAAAGCAGAATTTTTAAAAATAGGCCATTTTTTAAACATCTGGAACCTATTATATATCCCATCAAAACCCATTTTTCTTTATGCAAAAATTCCACACTTTCAATCTTTTACCTGAGTCTGGAGAACACTGATATACTGATCTTTTTCCTCTAAAGATGCATCAAACTCCTCTTGGAGATGTTTCTTTGCTTGCTGGTCCATTTGGAGCTCCTAAAACATAAAGGACTTTATAGGGAGTTTTCAGCACAAAACAAAAAACACAATCTTGAAGTTTTCAAAGTTCAAAAACATGATCAATCCAGATTTACATTTCTCTTCAGATAAGGTTATCAGCAAAATAATTAGAGAATAATCAGCATTTAAAACATCGGTATTTACACCAGCAAATAATTTTGTTCTTTAAAGAATATGAAGATCCAAGAAAACTATATTTTTGTAGCTGTAATGACGGCTGAATTTCAGATAATAATGTAGAGCGAATAAAAAACTTAATTTCTTAGGATAAAAGTAAAACTTTATCCTACTTGAAGACATCTTACTACTTGTGCTCTTACAGTCACTGATCTAAATTAAATTATTATGTACCAAAAAGATAGCCAATAGAGCCTCCCTCCTCCCAATACATAAAAGTGTTCAAAAGACAAAATCGGACGCTTCCTCATCTGTAAAATGAAAAGGTTCAGCTAGTTGATCACCAAAAGGTAAAATTTCAAGTTCCTGAAATTACTTAAAATGTTGCTTTCTTTAGGTCATTTCTGAGCCTTTCTAACTAACTCCAGTCATCTTTACCTCTGCTGTAATCACCTCCTCAAAGTACCTGCCTTCCATGGCTTCAGGGCTCCTCTCTCTATTCCTCTCTCACAGGTTCCGCTCTCTGTCCTTCATTAACTCTATCGGCATCTATGCCGGGTTCAGTCCTGTGGCCTCAGCGCTTCTCCCTTACACTTATGCCATTGGAATGCTATATAGATTAACTTCTAGAACATTTCAGATGTCCCATCAAAACCTCTGTTTTTCTGGGATTCCTCCTGTTCTTACCTCAAGTCTTCCTCTAACTTGATCCATCCTGCACACATTTGTTAGAGAATGTTCTTCAAACAGTATTTTCAAGGACTTATAATAAGCAATGCCCTCTTCTTACATTGTTTCAAATTTATGAATTCTCAAAACACAGAGGCACTAACTGTCTAGCACTAACTGTCCTCTCTTCTCCACCACACTCAGACTGCCCTCAATCTCTAAGCACACTATTTACTGTGGCTGTCACTAAAGCCTCCTGGCTTGACTTCCCCCCCCACGGCAATAATCTCCAAAGGCTGGTCTTCGGATCAGAACACGTCCAGAAAGAAGTTTTCACCGATCCATGGTGAAATAAGAAACAGAGGTAAACGTAGAGTTTTTCTTAGAACTACATCTTTCATTTAAACAGCTGTATTTTATTCTGAAAATATGTCCTTCTTAATTTTTTGTTATTAAAAAACAAAACAAAAAAAAAAACCTTTCTTTCATGAAATAATAATAGAAAAATCTGGTTCCTTATTCCTGTGTTCATACTTGAAAAGATAAAAACAGCCCTATGACAATTCTCCTTTCCTCCATTTCTGGAGGGAACTTGAGTTAATTTTTCAGTCCACGAAATCCAAAAGTCTGGAAAGCACTGGCCTCTAAGACTTTGCAAAGGCCAATTCTTTAGTCTGGAACCTCTATACATCTTAATAGCAATGCAGTCCTTTACTTTCTTTGAAATTGATCTAAATAATTTTCTGTATCTTACCACACTAGAATCCGTTACATGGCATCCCCAACAGCCCACAAAAATGCCTCAGTTTATATTGTGGTTTTCAGGTTTTTAATGTTTTTCTTAAACATTCTAACAACTTGATCAATCCTTTCCAAAAAAAACTGTGATGCCAAGTATTGATTCTAAAGTCCAATTTTAAAATTCAGAATCTTACTAGGGGGAAAAAATATGCATGTTGGCTACTTAAAGATGAAAAAAGATGTTCAAGATTTACTATCATCTGACAGTTTCTATATCAACCTCAATCACCCAAACTATTTTGTGAAAACATAAGCCAATGGGAGAAAAGTAATTCTTCCAGAAATCTAAATAAACTATATTTCCAGTTTAGGTTTAAATCAGTAATAATTTAAAAAATATTTTCAACTTAGCTTATCTGGCATTGAACACAGTCAGTAACGCTCCCTTCAGTTAACTGCTTAAACTAATCCCTGGTTCAAATCACAAGAGTAAGATACTAAAGTGTAATATAATTGCACTTCTAAGCAAAATGACAAATGGCTCTATACTATTACTAAACATGATAACTGATTCAATAATTCTCCTATTGTTGACCATTTACATTGTTTCCAAATTTTGGCAAACCCTGGGATTAATATTTTTATGCATAAATTTTGCAAGGTCTTTCTGATTACTTCCTTAGAGAGAAATTCTGATGAGTAGAACATATCAAATACCTTTAACTGTTTCACTGCTCTTCATCTCAGTCCCTATGTTGCCCATTATGGTCAGAGGTGATTTCAAGCTGCAAAAATGAACCCTTCCTCCCTAAAGTCAGTTTTGAGAACAGCAATTGCTTCTAACAAATTGTATCTGGATGAGCCTAAAAAAAGTACATGCCATACACAGAAGGGCAGAGAAAGGAAGAAACATCTAAGACAACGTCTTCATTTATTCTCCATTTAACTGGCCTGAAAAGGGAATCAGAGAACCCTATCTACTTAGATGAGCTCATAATTTGCCTAGCATAGTTACTACTTCCTGATAATATGATATCCCTGTTTAATATCTGCTCATGTTATAAGATTCAAGATCAGGCAAAAAACATTACAGGGAATCTGTTGGAAATATTTTATGTAATTTTTTGCTTCAGTTGGTTCATTAAAAAATGATATGCTAAATATTGACAAAAGACACAATATTTGCCTATGTAGAATAGAAGTTTTGTTTGTCCTCCAGAAAATACTAGGAGAGATGTTCATGGATTCTATTCATGCATATACTCATAACCACAAGAGGAAGACATAAAATACTAAAAAAAATACTTTCTGAATAGCGTAATACAGCAAAATAAAGATATACTCAATTTTGGCCTGCTAAAGAAAGTACTAATGAAACTTTCTAAAGCTTCTATTCAGACTTTAATCCCAAAGAAATATTTTATGACTTACATCACTTTAAATGTTTAAATAAGTGGTAATCATGATTTTATGGGTTATATTATTTAGTTAAAGGAAATTTTTCTCATCATGAACAAAATTAAAAGTATTCAAAACTCTCACTTACCTACTCAGTATTTACATATAAATTACTGGATAAATCTTTTTTACGTAACTGGAACCAGGGTTATGGTTCAGAAATATATCTTAGTTACTACAAAACTAGTTTAGATATGTACCAAGGAGGAATTTACCATATGGGCTCTAGACTCCTTGCTTCTCCTCCTTTACCTTATTCGTTGTTTTCTGGCCATTTCACTAAGTACCTTCACTAGAGGCAGTGTGATAGGAAGAAAAATGGCCCGCAAAGATTCCACATCCTAACCCCCGGAAACTAGAACATAAGAGTTTGTGGATATGGTTAAATTAAAGATCTTGAGATGGGGGATTCTTCTGAATTATTTGGGTGAGCCCAATCAAACTTCTGATGTAATACATTTGTGTTGTTTTAAGCCACTAAATTGTGGTGATTTGTTGCAGCAACAACAAAAAACTAATACAGGGAGGCAGATAATTTTTTTTTAAAAGTACTAAAACCTGTCAATCTGTAGCTCTGATAAGTATTTCCTAAAAAAGATAGTTACTGAATAAAGTTATGGCTTTATACTATATTATATCCTTTAGTTCTCTATTACCTGTCCCTTCAGCCCCTCGCCAGCTCCCAGAAAGGGGAGGTAGAGTTGCAAATCTGATTGGCAGCATCCAGATTATTATAAGAGCCCTACCTTCTTGCAGGGTAAGCGCATCTACTTCTTACCACGGATCTTGGCCGGGTATGCCTTTTAGCCAAGTCTGGCTCCTAGTGTTCTAAGTCCTTCATTGCCTGCAACACAGTAGGTGAGCTTGGCTAGAGGCTGCTAGCAAAGCAAGCCTTTTCTCCTTCCCCACTTATGCCGAAGAATGCTGGTTCTGTAATTTAACTTAGAGAAAGGATAGCTAGGAGGCCCCTATTTACTAAGAGGCAGCAATGAGGAATATCACATTGGTATTTATCCATCTATTAATAGAATAGAAGTTTGTGGCGCGTTCAGCTGTATTTTCTTGAGTGCGGCTAAGGGACCACTAGTGGAGAAAGACTAAGCAGCAGGAGAAAAAAACAGGTTTTCCTATGTCTCCAGCTATACTACAATTATAAACACCCTCAAAACCTGATGGCCAACATCTAATGTACACACTATGAATTTCAATATGCCTGCTTCTCCATTACTATACATATAACTAATCATTTAACTGTATATAACCTACGCATTGAATTTCTTACAGAAACAGAATATGCCTACGCACTAATTAATACACTCATCTATTCCCAAAATATAAGAAAACAAGCAAAAAAAATACGAAGTGAAAGATATTAACTTAACAGAAAAACCTTTTGGGTAAAAGTGCCATGTTATTAGTTCCCTCTAGCAAAATTTTAAAAGCACCTTCTTTCTAGTAACATAAAGTGATTGAAAAGGAACAAAACTTGGACTTGAACTCCTATTCTGCCCAAACTCCACATTTCTAGTTTGACTTGAAGGATAGCATTACAGCAGTGCTAGTACTCAGAAAAGCATGCATGGACGTTAGGAGGCGTGCAGTAGAGATGTTGGGGGAAGTGAGAGGGTAACATAGGCCATCCTCTTGTTTTGGTGAATATTAAATTTACAAGGGTTAACAGGGAAAGACTGTATATGTAATGGTTATGATCTAACAGTATAGATATGAAAAGAGCTTTTTTCCATGATGGAAGAATGGGAATAGCATATAAAAATTTACTGAAATAATTTCAGTAATGATAACTGATGGTGGTAGTATTAGTATTGTTATTCCAAGACTGTTGGCTTATAATGTTAAGATAAGGCAAACAAGTAATTTTTAATCTTCTGATTGATCATCAGATTCTTCAACAGATGGAACAGTAAGGAAAAGAAGGGATGCAGGAATGTGTCGACTTGAAGAGACTTAAAAGATATATCAAAACTATTTTTACATAAACCAGACTATAGTGTCTGGGGGGTACACTGAGATGATAAAAATCTTAGAGACACAGGGAAGTACAATAAAAGTCAAGATATTACTTTTAAAGAAGGGGGAGCTATGATTGGGTGGGGAAATACGGGGGGGGGGGGCTTTGGGTGGCTGTCAACATTGTATTTCTTGACCTTGGCAATGGTTGCAATAGTGTCCATAATATATATGTAAGCTATATATTTTTTGTGCATGATTTTCTGTACCAGTTTTATTTTACAAAGATTTTAAAATGTTTATGATGAGTGATATAACAGAGATACAGAATGCTATCATGCAACCAACATAACCTAATAATCTCTATCCTTCTCAAGATGGGACAGAAACATAAATTATTAAAGCGTGATTACAAATGATAAATATTTGCCTAAATTCTAATACTTCACTGTAAAAATTACCCCCCAAAATTACAATGAACAAAATTTTTATTTCATTTTACCAAAAAGAGTGTTGGTAAGGAAAAACAAAAAGAAGCCTGAAATACCTAATAGAAAGGACAGTTTAGCCTTGGAAGTTGCTACTGACTGTTCACGCAGGCAAAGGACATTCTACTGCTAAGTAAGACATTCTCATTTCACTAATTCTACCAACAACATATGTCTTAGGAAAACCACGTAAATAAAAACTGCTAAGAATTGACCCCTGGTCTTGTGGGCTGGGCTGGTTAGCTATTACTGTAACTAATGAAGTGCATATGAAATTACCCCAGTATGTACAACAGTTCTGATAAATATGAGAAATGTAATGACTCTTCTCAAAGTATTAATCACTACAACTTACCTCTCTTAACTCTGCAATTCTCCGAAGTGATTTATCCTGACTCTGACTTAATATACCCTTTAATTCAAAAGAAAAAAAAAAGCTGGTTTAAACAACTGCATGACATAGTAATACAAAGCAAGTCAAAAATAATTATTTTTACAATATTACAACTGTTTATCCAAAAATAACCTGAGGAAAGAGAACAGGACTGAAAATGTTAAAGATGTGACCATGTTTAAAATTTGTTAACAGTTAAATCATGATGTTACAGACCTGTTCTGCACGCTGGCTGTGGTAGTGGTTACACAAATCACATGTTGAACCAAACAAAAGTCAATTCTACTATATGCTAGTTTTAAAAATAAAAATTTTTTAAAGTTAAATCAAACTCCAAATGCAATTTATTTCATTGCAGTCTACTATGTGTGGATCAAGTCAATTACCAGGCTGTTCAAAAGGTTTTTGTGACTTAAAAACAAGTCTTTTTCTATTTAAAAAAAAAAATGTCCAGGAGGAAACTGCACAGAGAACTACAGGTTACTAAGTTAGCAGTCATATATAAAAATCAAGAAGCTAAAAGAGTAATATTGAAAGATGATTCATCGTTTCCTGGGGAGCAGCAGTGATAGTACTTTTCACTAGTGAGGAAATGAAACCAGAAAAGTTAGTCTATGGAAACAAACTAACTGTATATTCTTGTACAATATAAATACAGATAGGAAAAGAATGGGGTAATCTGGAACTTCATTGGTCTGTGTGGACTAACAACAAAAAAACAGAGATAGAGGTGAGCAAATACTATACTTATGACCCAGGGGAGTGTGACTTGGCGGTATTTGCGGGGCTTTGCAAGTGACTAAAGCAAAAACCAAAGGCTTTTTCCCCCCCCTAAAGCTATGAACACAGATTTTATTTTTTTGTATCATATGTAAATGCTTAAATGCAGAAGGACACAATGCTGAGAATGATGAAAACTTGCAGTGCATTCTTTACAAGCATGCACACTGCAGTCTAACTGCCAAGAAGTGGATCCTGGCTCTCCTTCGTACCTCTTACAAGCTGTGCCACAAAGAACAAGTCACTCCTCCTGTTTCCTCACAGGAGCGGTGTAGGGACGAAATACACAAAAATGCCTCACACACAGTAGGAGCTGAATAAATGTTAGGTGGTATGAACAGCACTAGTAATTGTGTTGGCAGTACTTACAATTTTAATTTCATTGGATCTATTGAAAGGATGTTTGTCTGTTTAATAGGCATGAAAATATGGGCATGTATACATATGTAGAAAAAGAGCATAAATCATTGAATTTTATCTCCAACACCCTTTCTATTTGGGACTATGCAATCATAATTCTCTGTTGCCACTTAGTGGTAGAAATACGTACACCCAGAAATAAAAATCCATAGACAATTCATAGAAACACAAGCAAGGTACCCACAGAATGTAGGAATAAGATGACCTTTGAGAATGAATTTATGGAATATTAATAACACAATGGATTAAATCAGAACCATCCCCCCACTTCATTAGAACTCACGTTTAAGAACATATTTTTTAAAAACCCTAAAAACTCTATTTGTAATAATCTAACTTTATTTGTTACAGACAATAAGAACACTGAATCAGCAATAAATAACTGGTATTACCATTCTGAACTGATTATATTCCATACCAAAGCCAGAAAATTTAATGTTGCACTTAATGGAGATTAACGTTTATGAGATGAAATATTTTAAAATGTACATGGGGAAATTAACTAATTTTACCAAAACTCATTTTACAAATAACTTTTAGTTATGCAACTTTTAGTTAGTGTTTTAAATGGCACAAAATGCTAAATTGTTTTAAATAAGACTACCGTAAAAAAATAGGACTATACTATAAAAAATAAGACTACTGTAAAAAAATAAGACTATATTTTATAAATAACACAGCAAAATGACAGCACTATTTGAACTGGACTGGATAGTTCCCCTTAGCTCTGAAGTGTGATACCTGTGGAAATTTTCTGACCATGAACAGGATAACACCACAGGGCAGGGGTGGGTCACCCAGAAGAGCTTTCTAAGCAGCAGCCTCAGGAAATAGAAGAGAGGATGCTTGAGTTGGGATCTGATATGAAACAGAGACATCTGCAGGTTTTTAAAAAATAGAAGGGAAAGCTTTGAAGGTTTTATGTCTCTTTACCTAAAACAAAGCAGACTGAGACACTAGGAAACATGCTTGAAAGAGGCAAACATGCCTTAAATCCAAACCTTTTGAACACTGCAGGGATCCAAAACTCAAGGCAGCCCATCGCTACCAGAGGTAAAATCTCTGGGATCTCTCATTCACTCCCTTTGTCAAATCCCCAATAATGGTAAACCAGTTTAATACTATGATTACATGGAGAATTATTACAGGTGAGGATTAGAACTTTCTTACTATAAGGTCCTTTCTAATTTTAAAATTATATATGAATCAATATCACAGCGAACACTTACTTGGAGCTTTTTCTTTTCTCTCTGAAGCATCTGATAAGCTGTAACAAGCTAAAACGAAGAAAAAGTCACCAATAACATTAGTCATCCCTAAATAAGTGCAATTAATTATTCTAAACTCCATTAAAACATTTTGTTATGAAAGTAAAAAAATCAGCAGAATCCTTTTATAGACAATTCAATCTAATTAGGTGCATATACAGTCAAAACTGAATAACATAGGAAATATATTTCTAAAAAATAAAGGAGAACTTGATGCTATAAATAAAGATAGTAAGTCTCTATTCGACTTCACCTTAGGCACATGCCTCTTTAAATTTCAGTACGCAATTCATAGGTGGGGATTACAGCTCACTTGCCAAAGCAGGATGCTAGTCCAACTGTAGTCACAGACCAGGACCATGCGCAGCATCACCGCCTGGGAGCTTGACAAGCTCTCCAGGTGATGGTTTTGTTTGAGGTATAAGAGACCATGTAATTGATCTCCAAAAGTTCCTTCAGGTTATAGGATCTGTGACTACGGCTGTGTAAAAATCGGAGGGAAAGAACTCATAACCAACAAATGAAAACTGGTAATTCAGGGTAAAGAAATGTTTAACCACTTAACCTAAAGAGGATATTGAAACATTCTCGCACAACTTGAAACTACGAATCAACAAATATTTTAAAATCTGTAAATGACATAGCATTACTCATCCGAAGGTGAAGCGCACAGCTCCAGTGAATTACTTGGACCCTACTTTAAAAGTGCTAGTGGTTCTCTGCAGAGACAGGCTGCAGGATTAGGAGGAAGCACTCCTCCATTCTGAGCCTTGCCATTTTCCTTGAAAGGCTGCGGCGTGCCCCTAAATGCCTCTACTGATGTTTTGAGAGAAGAGGCAGGCAGCAATGGAAGATGAGTTGGCAGCAGAGGCTAAGAATACAAAAAACAAAATTCTACCTGAAACCCCTTCCTACTACCTTAAGACCAGACAGGCGAAGGAAGGTGAAGACAAAGACCGTGGACTCTTTCCATCCCTACTGTAATGAGCTGCATAACTCTACCTGAGGTAGCACAGAATAACAGAAACAAACAAAAAGACCTAGCATCAAATCCAGGCTCTGTCAATTGCTACCTATGGGACCTTAAGCAAGTTACTTAGTCTCTGTGATTAAGTCTCTCTGAGTCTCTAATCCCTATTCTACAAAATAGAGCTAATGAGGATCTACTTCACAGTGAGATGATGCAAAATAAAATGGCACTATGAGTATAAAATGCATAGTGTCTTGTACCTTAAATACTAATTATACTGTTGCTCCAATTTCAAGCTTAAAAGCCACGGGTAACTTAGAGAAAATAACATAAATCTTAACAAACAAGCAAAAATCAAGACCATTATTAACTTTGATAGAAATAAAAAATAAAAAGTTTTAAAGAAAAAAAGTGGCCTGATTCCACAAGTGCCTCATGAGATATATGGCCCTGTTTACATCTCTGGGTTCCAGCCAGGCAACAGATTTTAGCCAAATAATTCCTTCTTATTATGTCAGTACTTTATAGTTTTAAAAATATATTTTATATATTTCATCTAGGGTTTTTTGTGTTTTTTGGCTGCATGGTAAAACTACTTATATTGTAGCTATAAATGGAAATAGAAGACATGGCTAACTTTGCATGCTATCTTGAACTTCATTATTCATTAATTAAAATTAATTACAAGGCTGATTTACAAACTCTTATGACAATAAAACATTAGGCATTGTTAAAAAAAAGCCATGGACAACTTGTTCCAAAAAGGTTTTTCTTAGGCAGAACTGTATTAACTACACAGGACGGGGAGGGCAATGAGTATAATCCAGCATAAAGGGCAGGAGCTGTGTTCCTGAAGGACTGAAAAGAGACAGGAAGTAGCACTACACTTCCTTCCTCTCTTAGACCAAACAGAGAGTATAATCCTCAAGGCGGGATTCATTTGAGGCAAAGTTTAAATGTAGGTACAATGAGAGTGACCAAAATCATACTTCAAACATTGGGGTCAGTAACAATGGGGATCTGTTGGGCAGAAGAGGTCATGTGGGAGCCGCAGCCCTTCAAAGATGACAGGGCGGGCATGTGAGAAGGAAAGATGATGAACTCTGCAGGGGGTTTCCAACCAGAGGGGCACAGACTGTGAGAACCAGAAGGTTACAGGCAACAACCTTCTCCTACATTGTACTCGAATCTTGCCACAGGGCTTCTGTACAACTGAAAGTCTTTAACGATCTATCACCACAGATTACCCACCACTAGTAACCAGTGTATCTAGGGAATCGACAGTGTAGCCACTCTCAGGAGTGAAAACCACACAGTAATCTGAATTCGAGAACAAGGGGAAGAAATTTTCACTCTGGCAGAAAAGTCCTGCTCCTACCTCAGAACATTTTCCTTTGTAGTTATTCAACCGTCGTTCCATCCTCCGCAGCCACTGAATCAACTGTTCTTTGCTGAGGCTGTCTAAATTCCCTAGTGAGTCTTCGGCCTCGCTCTCCATATCAGAGGGTGGATCAGAGGCGGCAGCAGAAAAGTCCAGGTCCAGTCGATTCAGGGACTCTCGGGAAGACGTTCGGACCAAAGACTCTTTAGAAGAAGATCGGAACAGAGATTCCTTTATTGGACTTCGAAACAAAGACTCCATGGAAGGCACCCGGAGCTGGAGCTTTTGTGCAAAAGACTGCGTGTCACCAGACTGAAAGCAAAACCCAACAGAATGTGTGAGTTCAAATCCACTGTTGGACTTCTGTTATTCCCCATCACCAGCAGTAATCTAGTAAAAGCTCGAACAAATTCAATTAATATTCCTGACATTCAACATAAGTTTCCTGAAAAACAAAAGACACCTGGTTATTTCTGAAAACGTGCTGGACCTGGAGTCAGAGGACTAGGGTGTAGGTCCCAGGTCTGTCACCGAGCAGAGGCATGACCTTCACTAAGTCACCTCCTTTCAGTTTGCGCATCTGTAAAAAAGAAGGAAGCCATACTTTCCCAGCTGCCCTCACAGGTATGCTGTGAGGATTCATCCTTGGCGGCAAGATCCTTGGAGGCAGGGACCGCCTGTGTCACCAGTACTACCCAGTGTCTAAAATGGGGGTAATACTGTGACGTGTGCAGTTGTGGCTAAAATCTAGTAGACCTCATCTGGAGGCGCTGACTCCTGATCACTTTCTCAACAAAAGAGGAGAATGGGGCTAGGGGGTCAGTAATGTGTAGCGAGCCCATTTTGTTCAACAAGAGAAGGCCAGGCAGAAGTAACTAGTGACATCCAACTCTGCTCTACTTACCATTCTGCCCACTGGGAATAGAAATAAGCATTAAAAAATCATGAAGGACAGTTGAAAAGTCTGAGCCAGAGTCCCTCTGCGCAAAGCAGTAGGTCTGATGGTAGAAATAGTGATAAGCAAGAGCTATTCTCTTCATTAATTTGAATAATGACATATCAATTTGAATAAAAACAATGAAAAGCAATATAACATAATTTAACACACTGTTCTGAGTGGCATTCTTTTGTTCAGGTGACAGCAGTCAGTATTTAACAGGTGTTGCCTAGAAAATCATTCTCAGTAGTGCAGCAAGGCAACCTACGAGATCCCAATGACGCCAGGACTGAAATGCTCAGAGGAGACTGAGGCTACGTGTGGGCAAAGATTACAGGGAAACAAAAAGATTTCTCTAGTATACAATTTGAATATTAAACCAGGAATACTTTAGTCGTGGATTTTAGAGATTAATAATAGTATTGGGCAAGGCGGGAGTAAGTAAGAGGGGATAACCTGCCCCACCCCTTCATAGGCAGAGATTTATCACAGGTTGTTCATAACAGTAGAAACTGGAAACAACCCAAAGGTTCACCACTGGGGGATACATTATATAAATTACAATACGTGGAAGGAGGTTCAAGATATACTATTAAATGGAAAAAAATTAGGTTAGAAAACAGTATGTACGTACATTGTGAACTCATTTTGATTTAAAGTAATTACAGATACTTTTTAATTTATATGTATGTTTACACAAATACCCTTAGAACCAGGTCATTAAGGACAAACACCAATAGTTGGCAGTGAGTGGTTCTGAAAGGTAAGATATTAAGTGATTTTTATTTTTATATTTTCCTGTACTTTCTAGTTTTAATTTCCACAATGTGCAAGTTTTACCTTGAAAGGAGGGAACCTCATGCTCAAAAACTTTAAGAACCAGCTATATTACAAGCTCCTTCTGACCCATGCAAAAAGTGCTTTTCAATTCGTATAATCTTGTAGATTACTCTAGAACAAACAACTGAAGCAAGTATGAATAACACTAGAAATGTTGTTATTAAAGGGTCAGTCAGAAGCTAATGAATAATATCAAAGACATGGACTTGCAGAAGCTGAGAAACTTAACAACTGCCACATCTATGTTTGGGAGTACCATGTGTG